>NC_091789.1:17165879-18365879 GCF_029378745.1 Bos indicus | reverse complement strand
CTGCCATCTAGGCTGCCCTCTCCTTGCCCCAACCCACCCACCTAAGACCCATCCCAAGTGCTTCATTCTCTAGAAGACTCCCTTGACTGCCCCACCCAGGTAGAACCTCCTTTGGGCTCCTGCCACTCTCGTATCCGGGCAGTTGCTCATAGCAGAGGTGGCTTTTTTTTTTTTTCAGGCGATCCTCCTACAATTCAGTAGGAAGCTGTCTGAAGACCAGAGCCAGGCTCCCCTATGCTACTTCCCCCGCACAGAGCCTAGCCCTGTGCCTGACACTGCAGAGAGGGTGCTCCACCCCAGTTAGTTGATGAGACTGTGGAGATGACTGAGGGGTAATGATCTGAAGTCCTTTTCCTGGGACAGTCCTGTTTCAGCCTATGTTATTGCCATAATCATCAGCAGCATCCTCCCACTTTCAAAAGTATCTTGTGATAAAATATATTGTTACCTACTTGTCTGGAGGGCACCGAAGGAGCTGTTGTCACAGCCAAGTTGACAGGGGTCCTGATATAAGACAAAATACTTATAAAATCAAAGCAGCATTATATTGCAATTCTGTGTTCTGGTTACTTGGAACTGAATATGCTCCTTATAGAGCTCAGTCCAGAAGCAGAAAGAGTTCAAAGGCAATCATGAACACCCCAGAAATCCAGCAGATGGGGCAAAGTGCTGCTTGATGATTCTTTTCAGCTCTTAGCTTGTGAGAATCTGCCTCCCAGGGGCAACCAAAAAAGAAAAAACAGCCTCACCCCATCACCCTCCCATCTCCCTCTCTACCTCTGTCTCCCCAGGGTTACAGCATCATTTTGCCACTGCTCCATACTCACTGGCTTCTGTGTAGAGGCCCTGTGAGACAAACATTTCTCCCTTGAATGGATTAAAGAGGGCCACAAATTCTTTGACACATGGCTCCCACTGGGATATGAGGTCTATGTCCTCTCCCCTCAAATCTGGGCTGGCCTCAGTGCCTTGCTGCCCCAGGTGGCAGAAGTGGCCTTGAAGCTTCCACCTGGGCCTCTTGGAGCCTCGTGCTTCCACGTATGAGTCCAGTTGCTCTGAGGAGCATGCTCCAGTTGCTCTGGAGAAACCATGTGAAGAGATGCCATGGAGAGGCCCCGAGACTCCAATAAGGAGAGAAAGAGATGCCCAGGCTGCCCCTAATTGTTCCAGCTCCCAGCAGTTTAGGTCACCCCAGCCGAGTCCCTGGATATCACAAGTCATCTCTGCCAAACTGCAGATTCCTGAGCAAAATCAATGATTTTCATTGTCTTAAGAGACTAAGTTTTGGGGTGGTTTGTTCTCTAGCAACCCATAAGCAGGGTACTCCCTCTTGGAAATATTTATTGATTTATCAATTCTTGTAGCATAAGTCTGGTGCACTGTTCAGCTCTAGGACCAAAAGTGCGGATGGGGAAGGACTCAGGGGTGAGAGGAAGAGGGAACCCTGCACTGCTGCATTCCTGGTGCAGTAACCTGAGAGCACAGCTGGGAGTAGGCAACAGAATGGTTAGACAGTAAAGGGGAATTTGTTTAAATTTAGTACTATGACTGTTTTTAGCTTCTTTTTTTATGGCAAGCAGAAATGGTTTTGTGTTTACCATGTTGCTGTTGTTGCTGTTGCTGTTCAGTCGCTAAGTCATGTCCAATTCTTTGTGACCCGCTGAACTGCTGCACGCCAAGCTTCCCTGCCCTTCACTATCTCCCAGAATTTGCTCAAACTCATGTCCATTGAGTCAGTGATGTTATCTAACCATCTCATCCTCTGCTGCCTCCTTCTCCTTTTGCCTTTAATCTTTCCCAGCATCAGGGTCTTTTCCAATGAGTCGGCTCTTCGGATCAGGTGGCCAAAGTATTGGAGCTTCAGTTTCAGCATCAGTCCTTCCAATGAATATTCAGGGTTGATTTCCTTTGGGATTGACTAGTTTGATCTTGTTGTCCAAGGGACTCTCAAAAGTCTTCTCCAACACCACAATTTGAAGGCATCAATTCTTCAGTGCTCACCCTTCTTTGCAATCGAACTCTCACATCTATACATGACTACTGTAAAAACAATAGCTTTGACTGTAGGGACCTTTGTCAACAAAGTGATGTCTCTGCTTTTTAATATGTTGTCTAGGTTTGTCATAGCTTTCCTTCCAAATATCAAATGTCTTTTAATTTCATGTATTTACCATAGTGAAATCAAATTATACTTACAAAATAAGTGTGTGTCACACCCATTAGAAAGGCTACTATGGAAAAAAAAAACAAAATAATAAGTGTTGGCAAGGATATGGAGAAATTGGAACACTTGTGCATTTCTTATAAAATGGTACAGTTGCTGTGGACAATCACCCGGCAATTCCTCAAAATTAAACATAGAATTACCATGTTATCCAGCAATCCCACCTCTGCATATATATATATATATATACACACACAAAAGAAAGCAGATTCAAATAGATATGTATACACCAGTCTGTGTTCATAGCAGCATTATTCACAATAGCCAAAATGTGTACATAATACAAATATTCATCTACAGATGCATAGATAAAGAAAATGTGATATATCTATATAATAGAATATTATTCAGCCTTTAATGGAATATTATTTGGGCTTCCCTGGTAGCTCAGTTGGTAAAGAATCTGCCTGCAATGCAGGAGATGCAGGTTTGATCCCTGGGTCCGAAAGATACCCTAGAGAAGGAAATGGCAACCCACTCACGTATTCTTGCCTGGAAAATCTCATGGACAGAGGAGCCTGCTGGGCTATAGTCCATGGGGTCGCAAAGAGTCAGATAGGACTTAGGGACTAAACCACCATTCAGCCTTTAAAAGAAAGGAAATTCTAACACAGGCTACAACATGGATGAATCTTGAAGCCATTATGCTAAGTGAAATAAGCCAGACACAAAGGGGCAAATATTGTATGAGTCTACGTATATGAGTTATATGCTTTTATGAGTAATCAAACTCATACAGACATTAATTCTGGCAGCTAGCCACATTCTTCAAGGGCCCAACAGCAGAGTCATCTGCAATTAAGAGTCTTCCTGGTTTTATTTCCAGGGTCCCAGCAGCTGAGGAGCCCCTCTGGCACAACACATCCTGGGAGAGTGTCTCTAGACCTCCAGTAAGAGATCAGACTCTGGACAGGTCAGAATTAACCACAAGGCATTGACCCCGCTGGGACACCCTGCAGGCGCCCAGGGGTCCCCATCTACCCCAATAATGGTGGGGATGCGCTCTGCCCCAGGACTCTGACGGACTCCCTCCCAGAAGACTCGGGGATGGACCCACTTGTATTACCCCAGTATACCTGGCGGTGGAGTCTGGGGGAGAAAGTCAGGCCTCCCGGCTCCCCCAGGGTCAACCACCAGGACCGAAGGCTGACTGACGACCACCCAAGGGTGTTTAAGCCTCCACCCCTGATCCTCTTTGGTACTTGGATAGTACTTGGACGGGGACGCGAGACACGAGCTGGAAGCTCTGCGACCTCCCACAGGACACAAACCTCAGCACAGCGCTGCCGACCTGTGAGCACACATCCATGTGGAGGGGTAACGTGACACATGTGGGGCATCTTGGCCCAAGTGGGTTAAGGAAGGCATCAATATGGAGGGTAAGGGTGAATTCTAGAAGATCTGCCATTGGTAACACTTGACACAACTGAGAATGGGAGCTATTCACCAAACCAAAATGGAAAGGATTAACTGAAAGTCCAAATGAATGAGAACTATATTACCATCACCCCAACCTGTCTTTCCCACTGAGCTTCCAGAATGCTGGCAACTGGGCTTATGTCCCCCAGACAGAAGGTGGGATTTTATTCTATGTAGTAGACACCTCTGGTGCCTCCTGTCCCTTCCCCTTGGGGCACCTCTGATTTCAGCTGCATAAGTGCACTGTTTTGTAGGAGATCAGACTCACCTCATATTGGCAGTGTTTGACCTTTAGAGAGTATTAGGTCTCTCTTTGCTTTCAGTTCCAAGGCCTTCTCTAATGCTGTGTGTGTTATGCTGTGAATGTTTATGTCTCCACTCCTGAAAATTTATATGTTGAAACCTAACCCTCAAGGTGATGGTACTGGGGGATGGGGCTGATTAGGTCAGGGTGGGAGGCAATTAGGTCCTGAGGGTGGAACTGTCTTCAGGAATGGGAGTAGTAACCTCATAAAGAAAGCTGAGAGCCAAAGAATTGATGCTTTTGAACTGTGGTGTTGGAGAAGACTCTTGAAAGTTCCTTGGCCTGCAAGGAGATCAAACCAATCATCCTAAAGGAAATCAGTCTTGAATATTCATCAGGACTGATGCTGAAGCTGAAACTCCAATACTTTGGCCACCTGATGCAAAGAACTGACTCATTGGGAAAGATCCTGTTGCTGGAAAAGATTGAGGGCAGAAGGAGAAGGGTACAACAGAGGATGAGATGGTTGGATGGCATCACCGACTTGATGGACATGAGTTTGAACAAGCTCTGGGAGTTGGTGATGGGCAGGGAAGCCTGGCGTGCTGCAGTCCTTGGGGTTGCAAAGAGTTGGACACGAGTGAGCAACTGAACCGAACCTCATGGAAGAGGCTGGAGAAAGATCCCTTCCCGCTTCTGCCAGCTGAGGACACAGTGGAAAGAGGCCAGTCTATGAATCAGGAGGCAGACACCATGATGCTGCACTTCCCAGCCCCCTAGAATGATGAGCAAAGAATGTCCATTTTTGATAAGCCCCTCAGTTTGTGGTATTTTGTTGTAGCAGCCCCAGTGGACTAGGAGGCTGTAGGAGCTACTTATAAAAGTAGCTTGTAAGTGTGGTCAATTAACACCCCAGGGTTAATAAGACTTTATTAAGGGTTAGTAAGGCTTTACCCTCACCCAACAGGGAGATGGGAGCTGGTGTTTAAAGGCTGAAGCTTCCTGTTCTTCAGTGGTCAATTCTGGAAGGTCTCTGAAAGCTTCTAGGGAGGCCCCGGGTGGAATGAAACTCATGTTTCCCACAAGGGTGACCTCAATAACACTTGGTTATATTGGCTTTTCCTCTTGCCCTGTGTCACTCTCTTAGCTCCCTCATTCCAACTTCCCGAGATCAACTCCCAAATAAACTACCTGCTCTCAATTTTTTTTCTGAGCCTCTGCTTTTGAGGGAATGCAAATTAAAATAGTCTCCATTTGAAGACACCAGAATGAAAAGCCTGTGTGCTGGTCCAGCTGTTCTAGATTGGAGCCAGTGGACAGGCCTGACACAGGTCACAAAGCTTCCAGTCAGCACATTAGTGTCTCATCCCTAAATGTGGATCAGGGCCCAGAGCTGGGATGAGAGTGAGCCAAGGGAGGCACCCAGGGCGTCCTGTTTGCCTCTCCTGGCACTGGCTGAAACAGTAGCAAAAAGCCTTAAGACTAAAACCAACAAATGGAAAAAAGAAACGCTAATAAAGGAAACAATGCACACAGCAGAACACAACTTTGAACAATCCACCGTATCTCCAGAAACATAATTTATGCATTCTTCAAGAAGAAAAGAAGGAGCATTTAAAGAACAAGAAATGAAAAGTTTAGGGCATCTCTTAAAGAGTAGAACAAAAAGGCAGAGTAGGAAAATAGAAAAAAAAAAGGAAAAGAGCATTAGAGGATTGTTCCAAGAGACAAATCATAGATGTTTCTAGAAAGAGAGCCAGAAAAAAAAAAAAAAAAGGGGGGAGAGGATATTATAAAAGAAATAATACATAAAAATGCCCAGAACTGAAGGACATGAGTTTCCTGTTTGGCAGAATACAATGTGTGCCCAGCGTAGTGAATTTAAAAAACCCACATCAAGGCACCTCATCATGAAAATTTCAAACGGAAAGATAAAGAAAAGTTTCTAGGAGCTTCCAGGAGGAAAAAAAAAATAGATTATATGTAAAAGATCAGAAACCAGGATGACTTTGGATTTTTCAAGAGGAAAACAGGCAGCTAGACGACAGGAAACAATATTCTGAAGGAAAATTAATATCCAACCTAGAATTCTGTATGCAGCTAAAGCAACAATTAAGCATGAGGAGAGAATATAAACATTTGCACACATGCAGGGTCTCAAAAAAGTTGCTTCCTTTCTCAGGAAGCTCCTGGAGGCTATGTGCCACCAAAATGAGAACGAGACTTCAGCTTCTGCACATGGCAGGCTAGGTCATTTGGACCAACACTCCTGCTGAAGACATCAAAGAAAGTGGATAACATAATTTTAAAATATCCTTAAAAGCATGAAACACTTAACAAGATAGACAGTAGTGAGCCAAGATCCAGGAGAGATGAGACCAGCTCTTGGGGTCACTTTGGTTCAAAGATATTTTTCCAATCAGAAAGAAGAAGCCAAGAGACTGAACATTGCCAGTGGCCTCCAATGGGTAGGGAACAAAAGTCAGAGTCCAGGGTCAGGCCACGACAAAGATTCTGGTAAATCATCACCTGTCTTGGGCTGGGATCTGGAAAAGCTGTAGCCTAGGAGTAAGGATGGCTTGGAAATAAACCAGCTCTCACACGCAATGCAGCCTGCCTTCCATTCTTCCGAGTAACCCCCAAAACCTCATGCCCTGAAATTGTATTCAGTGTATTTCAGATAGCTAGCAGTCGCAGGCACCTGGGAAAAACAAATAAAAACCTTTGGAGGAATAGAACAGTATCCTAGGCTTCATTAAAAAAGTTATGTCCAACACATAATCAAACTCCTAAAGTTTTTAGACACTATGATGAGCAAGAACCAGTAGGAATGATAGCCAATACAAATTAAAGCAGAACTCCCAGCACCACAATTTTCAACCATGATTGTAAAACAGTGATGTGTATTTTGTTCAGAGGGGAAATGCCAAGCTTTACAACTGTAGCAGGAAGCTGAAAACCATAAAACAAATCATTGAAGATTAAAAAAAAAAAAAAAAACGTGAGAGTAAACCAATGAAGACGAAGACATGGGATCCATCAAACAGAGAATGTAACACAGGTGAAATACAAAGGAAATTCCCCGGCAATAGGGAAGGAGGATGCCAGGATGAAATCTGTACACCAGACCTTGAGAGCTACCAGTTCAGGTTGGAGCAGGAACTGGAAGGCCTCAAGAGGGTTGTTTTCAGGAGGAAAAAAGTGGAGCAGGAAAAAAAATAGAGTGGAGTTGATAGATTCTCTAATGTATTTCCCATATGAAAAATTGAGTTGAAAGTTGTCGTACAAAGTTACTGGACATTGAGAATTCCTCTGCAGTCCAGTGGTTAGGCCTTGGCGCTTTCACTGCCTAGGGCACAGGTTCGATCCCTGATTGGGGAACTAAAATCCCACAAGCCACATGGCACAGCCAAAAAAAAAAAAGTTATTGGGTATTATGAAAATATTTAGCCAAAGATTTGAAGAAAGCCAAGGAGAGAGGGCGAGGGTGAGTAAGAGGAAGGGAGAGAGAGAGCACAAGAGACAGGACAGAGGCAGTCAATAGGAAATATTTAAAATTTTTAAATCAGGAAAGAGTGGTGTTACCACAGGATTTTATTTGTTTATAAGTCTAATATCTCACATAGCTTCTTTGATGTATGGGTTATTTAGAAGTGTGTTAGTTTTCTAATATTTGAGAATTTCCTGCCTTCCTTGGATTAATATTTCTTTGTGATGATGTAATTTTCTCTATTGTCTTCTTAGCTTTACTTCTTTTTGTTATTTTTTAGCAGTTGCTCTAGGGTTAACAACATGCATCCTTAACTTAGAAAGTCTACTGAGAGTCATTATTGATACAGAGACAAAACATCAGACTTCCAGCTTTCCCTTCTCATCTGTGTGTGATACTTCACAAATCTAGGAACCTTAACAACACAGTAATTACATACACTTGCCCTCCTGTTCTCTGAGCAATCATTGTCATATCTTTTACTTCTACAAGTCTTATAAACCCCAGCTGACAGTTTCTATTGTTTATTTTTATCGTCATTTGTCTTTTAAGTAAATGACAGGAAGAAACACAGTCTTTTATGTTTACTCACTTACTTGCCATTTCCAAGGCTCTTCATACCTTCTTGTATATCCAGAAAAAATGATAATGCTATTTTGATTAACAAATTAATCACTGCGGTTAATTTTTAAAATCTCACCATTGGGGGTATGGGTCAAACAAAGACCCTACTTTGGAAGTTTTAACCCATCTCAGTTGAACTGTGAAAGGACCTGCTCTAAGTCAGAGCCCTCCAGAAACCACAGGGAAGAAAAAAACTATTTTGATTTTGCAATAGTTACTGTCTTAAAAATAATATACAGCTGTTAAGGGCTTCCCTGGTGGTCCAGTGGTTAAGAATCCACCTTGCAATACAAGGGACACTGGTTCGATCCCTGGTCCAGGAAGATCCCACATGTTTTGGAGCAATCAAGCCCACCTGCCACACCTACTAAAGCCTATGCACCTAGATCCCATGCTCCACAACAGAAGCCACTGTGATGAGAAGCTCTCACGCCACAACTAGAGAAAACCCCTGTGCAGCAACAAGGACCCAGTACAGCCAAAAATAAATATTAAAAAATAATTATAATATACAGCTGTTAAGAAGATTGGTGATAAAAGCTGTGTAACAATTATAGTAAGAATTGTCATTTATTGACTATCTACCTACCCCATGTTGTTGGAAATGGACACTCAGTGGGAACTGAACCTTGCTCAGATGCCAGGGGTAGGGAGGAAGTGGAGGTGAGCACATAAATTCAATTCTGACAGTAGATACATGTTGGTTTTCTCATGCAATAGCCTGGAAATGTGTATGACACACAAATGTTAGTGTTAGTTGCTCAGTTGTGTCCAACTCTTTGTGACCCTGTGGATTGTAGCCCACCTGGCTCCTCTGTCCATGGAATTCTCCAAACAAGAATACTAGAGTGGGCAGCCATTCTGCTCTCCAGGGGACCTTCCAGACCCAAAGATAAAATCTGAGTCTCCTGCATTGCAGGCAGATTCTTTACAGTCTGAGTCACCAGGGAAGGCACAAAGCTAAGCCCCCAAAAATGTCATGGTCATATATAAAGTGTGATTAAAATTAGGATAAAAAACACTATGCACTATGATTGTGTTTGGATAGACTTTTCTCTAACTTCCACATTTTTAAAAATCAGAGAGCATTAAAATCTATAGGAGCACAAACAGGTTTTCTTCTTGATGTAATCAGAAAGACTGAAAAATAATTGAAAAGAGGAAAAATCACAGAGCATTAGCTTTATTTAAAAAATTATTTTCTTCTTTCTCTGTTTTGGCTACAAAGCAAATAGTTTCATTTTTTTTCTGATTATATAATTTTATCATGCATGCTCAGCTGCTCAGTCATGTCTGACTCTTTGAGACCCCATGTACTGTAGCCCACCAGACTCCTTTGTCCATGGGATTCTCCAGGCAAGAATACTGGAGTGGGTTGCCATTTTCTCCTCCAGGGGATCTTCCCAACCCGGGGATTGGACCTGCATCTCCTGCATTGGCAGGCAGATTCTTTACCACTGAGCCACCTGGGAAGCCCCATAAGCATTCAGATATATGCATAAAAGTTCAAAAATCAAATAAACAACCTGATTAAAAATGGGCAAAGGACTTGAATAGACACTTCTCCGAAGAAGATGTACAAATAGCTAATCAACAGAGGAAAAGATGCTCGACATCACTAATCACAAGGAAAATGCAAATCAAAGCCACAATGCAATGCTATTCATACTTCAGACCTGTGAGAATGGCTGTTATCAAGAAAATAAACAATAACAAGGGTTGGTGAGGATGTGGAAAGTTTGCAACCCTTGTCCATTTTGGGTGAGAATATAAAATGGTGGAGTCATTGTGTAAAGCAGGATGGCAGTTCTTCCAAAAAAAAGTTAACAAAAGTATATGGTAAACATCAATTCCATTTCTGAATATATACCCAAAAGACTTGAAAGCAGACACAAGTGGGTATTTGTATACCCATGTGAATAGCAACCTTATTCACAATAGCCAAAAGGTAGAAGCAAACCCAACTGTGTTATTTGCTAAGGGCTGCCATAACAAAATGCTACAGACTGGGTGACTTAAACCGCAGAAATTTCTTTTCTCAGTTTTGGAGGCTGGAAGTCTAAGATCCAGCTGTCAGTAGGGTTGGTTTCTCTTGAGACCTCTCTTGTTGGCTTATAGATGGCCACCTTCTTGCTGTGTCTTCACATAGGCCTTTTGCACTCGGTTTCTTGGACTAGGGTCTTATATCCATGACTTCATTAACTCCATTACCTCTTCAAAGTCCTATCTCAAATGCAGTCACATTAGGGATTATGAATTTTGAGGGGACACAATTCAGTCCATGACACCAAATGACCATCAGTGGATGAATGGATACACAAAAAGGCTATATATACATGCGATGGAATATTATTCAGCCTTAAAAAGGAAATTCTGACACATGCTCCGTGGATAAACCTTGCAGACATTATGGTAACAGACATTAGCCAGTCCCCAAAGGACAAACACTGTATGATTCCACTTACATGAGGAATCTAGAGGAGTTAAATTCCTAGAGACAGAAAGTAGAATGCTGGCTGCCAAGGGCTAGGGGAAGGAGAGACTGGGGAGTTATTGTTTAATGAGTACAGAGTTTCAGTTTGGGAAGATGAAAAAGTTCTGGAGATGGATGATGGTGATGGTTGCCCAACAGTGTGAACGTGCTTCACGCCACTGGATTCTACACTTACAAGTAGTTAACATGGTATGTTTTATGCTGTGATGTATACCACAATAAAAAATGTGCAAGAACTTCCCTGAGATAGTAATCATTAAAACTAGGGAACTGTTCTCTGGTGGACCAGTAGATTAGAATCTGCCTGCAAATGCAGGGGCCACGGGTTTGATCCCTGGTCTAAGAAGATCCCACAGGCCGTAGGACAACTAAGCCCACGTGCCACAACTACTGAGCCTGTGCTCTAGAGCCCAGGAGCCACAACTATTGAGCCCACAGACCACAACTGCTGGAGCCCATGCACCCTAGAGCCTGTGCCTTGCAACGAAGATTAGCTCCTGCTCGCTGCAACTAGAGAAAGCCTGCAAGCAGCAATGCAGACCCAGAACCTCCAATAATTAATTTAAAAACACACAAAAACTTGGGGAACTCATCTTTTCATGCATCTTTACACTTACATGTATATATATTATGTGTTTTTTGTCCTCATAGAAATCCTTTTAATTTCAAAATATTTTATTATTGTATGATATATCAAATGTATAGAGAATCATAATGCAGATGTCCATGTACCCACCACTCAAGTTTAGAAAATTTTTTTGTATTTTCCCATTCTGGCTTGAGACCTTTTATAAAAGTCTCTTATCATGTAATATTCAGTACCTACAATATTTTGTGTGTATAAAATTAAAATGCACACTTAAGAACCTACCACAACACCCAGTCTTGGAACTAGGCCCTGTGGATGCCTTTGAATCCACCCGTGTCCAACACCGTGTCATGTCATTCCTCTGCCTCTGCCTACTGGCACCCCGTCCCCTGCCACCAAGAAACGCTGTTCTGACTTTTGTGTTTATTCTTCTCTTGCTTGTCACATATGTATCTAGCTCTATTCTGGCCACTTCTTGCTGCCTAAAAACCTGTCTCAAAACAGTGATTTAAAGCATCAGGCATTTAATTATATCTCATGATTCTGTGTGTCAGGAATTCAAGCAGGGTTCTGGTAGGAGATTCTTCTATTACAAAGAGTGGATGGGCTGGGCTGGAAGGCCTACATGGGCTCAGCACAAGTCTGGAGGCTTGGTGGAGATGGATGGGTAGAAGGCTGGGTTCAGCTGGGACTGTTTACTGGAGCCAAACCTCCTGAATAACTGACTCTGGGTAGTCAGACTTTTCCTAGGGTAGCTCAGGGCTTTCAGTGTCCCAAGAAAGCCAAATAAAGCTATAAGACTTCTTATGACTTAGTCTAGAAGTCTGGAATGTCACCCTGCTGGACTCTATTGCTCAAGCAAGTCTCTAAGGCCAGCCCAGATTCAGGAGGAGGGGAATTTTCTCCACCTCTTGACGGGAGGATTAGAGAAGAATTCTTGGCCATATTTAATCTATCACAACAGCCCCTAGACTATGTTTTCAGTATTTTTATTGCCAGATGGTGACAGGGGTCCTGTACATGCTGAGCATTCCACAGCAAATGTCACCTTCTCAATTAAGCTTATCCGGATATCTTGTTTTTCTTCCTTTCGTTAAAAAAAAAAAAAAGTTTTATAATGGAAAATTTCAAATGTATAAAAACGTACAATAGATCCATCACCCTGCTTCAATGATCATCAGCTCATGGCCAATCTTGCTTTCACGCCCCCACTTATTATTTCCCCCAACTCCCATGTTATTTTGAAATAAATCCCAGACATCAAGACTTTTTTGTCTATAGATAATTGAATATTATTGTATTTCTAAAAGACAGATTATTTTTAAAAAATAACCACAGTATATTATTTCATATTCTAAAGTGAAGTTGCTCAGTCGTGTCCGACTCTTTGCAACCCCATGGACTGTAGCCCACCAGGCTCCTCTGTCCACGGGATTTTTCCAGGCAAGGGTACTGGAGGGGGTTTCCGTTTCCTTCTCCAGGGGATCCTCCCAACCCAGGGATCAAACCCGGGTCCCCCACATTGCAGGCAGACACTTTACCATCTGAGCCTTCTAAAAGCCACAACAATTCCTTGATATCAATGTACGTTCAAGTGTGTGCAAATTTCCAGTTGTCTCCTAAGTGTCATAAATGTGTATTTTTTTCTGCACCAACTCTCCCTTTTTTAAATATGCATGTATTTTAAAGTTTATTTGAATTGGGATCCAAATGAGGTCCATATGTCACTATTGATTGATATTTCTTCTTCTTTTTTGGCCATGCCACATGCATGACATGTGGGATCTTAGTTCCCTGACCAGAAATCGAACCTGTGCCCCCTGCAGTGGAAGCCCAGGGTCCTAACCACTGAACCTTCAGAGAAGTTCCTAATGGATATTTCTTGAATCTCTTTTTCTATTGGTTTCTCCTTTATGTCTTTTTTCCTTGAAACTTATTTGTTAATGAAACCAGGTTGTTATCCATATAAAAACAATTGATAGCATCTTAGATTAGAAACACAGGGATATTTTTGCTTTATGAAACCCAGAAAGTTTTCCAGGTTCTCCAGTTTCTCACTTAACAAGCATAATGCAGTTTCTTGGCACTTTTTGCCTCCTCAGCACAAATTTCTCCCTTATTCTTTCTTCAGTGAATCCTGACCTTGTTCAACATGTTCCAAGGGAAATTAACTATAATCTTAGCTTTAAAAGTGGGCTTGACTTGGGAAAAGGCAATCCCATCCTCCATTTCCAGTGACTGATTAAGAAATGGGACATTTGAGCCCATTTTGGCTAGTGGGACTTGAGAGATTTGTCATTGCTGTTGAGAATTGACTCAAAAAGCCTTTCTCGAGGAAGCTTGCACTCACATGACTATTGTCAGCCTCTCTTCTGAATATTCACTGGAAGAACTGATGCTGAAGTTGAAGCTCCAATACTTTGGCCACCTGATGTGAAGAGTCGCCTCATTGGAAAAGACCCTGATGCTGGGAAAGATTGTGGGCAGGAGGAGACAGGGGCAACAGGGGATAAGATGGTTAGATAGCATCACCAACTTAATGGACATGAGTTTGAGCAAACTCTGGGAGATCATGAAGGACAGGGAAGCCTGGCGTGCTACAGTCCATGGGGTCACAAAGAGTCGGACATGACTGAGCAACTGAACAACAATTCCTGACCGTAAGAAGGCACAGACTTAGGATGAAGTTGGCATTATGGACCGCAGAATAGAGCGATGGAAACCCCGTGAGTCCTTGGCATCATAGTGGAGCAGTGGATCAACTGGTCATGCCTGAGCTACCTCTGGATTTCCCAGTTACATAGTCAATAAATCTTCTTGTGTAAGCCAGTTTGATCTGGGCAATATGACTGGGAGCCTAGAACATCCTAACTGATACAAAGGCCATTCTGATGAGTCCAGTCCCCCTGTCTGGCTTCTTGTCTTGTCACTTCCCTCTACCTTCCCCTTTGCAACCAGAATAGGCTACTCACCATTTCCCACACTCCCCTGCGATTTTTTCCCTATGACTTTGCCCAAGCAGACCTTATGGCTGAAACATTTTCCCCAGCTTTGTTTCCTCTATATCTCCCTGTCAAAACCTTTCCCACTCTCCCAGGTCCCATTTCAATGATTGTTTCTCCCTGAAGCTTCTCCCCAAATGCCCCCCACCTCCACCTCCCTCTTCTGAGTTTCCTCTTTGAATTCCTGTTGCGTTAGGTGCGCCCCTTTTCTAGCACTGAAGGAAGAATTGCCTTGCTTTACAAATGCTTCTATACTTGATCCCTCTCCCCTACTAGACTCCCGTCAAGTGCAGGGATAATTTTCTTTCATCTCTATCCCTGAAGAACCTAGCACAGAACCTGAGACACAGAAAGGCGCCATAATAAGTCCCTCACATACCAAAAATTTCCATTTCGAGTGTGCCTTCGTAAGTCCAACAAAGTCAGCCTAGGTACCCAACTAACACAACTGACTATATGGTACTATACTGTAATAGTAATAAAAATAAAAACTCTACTGTAATAGTACTTACAATACTTTTCACACAAATAATACATTAAAAAACACAAAAAATAAAGAAAATACTTTTAGTCTTACAGTACAGTACCTTGAAAAGTACAGTAGTACAGTGCAACAGCTGGTGCGTCTTAGCAGTACCAGCCACATCACTGCTGCTTTTATGTTTGCTTCCAGACATGCTGGGCTTGACATAAAGATACTGTACTACTATACTCTATACAGTACTGCACAGTAAAGTACACTCAAGTACAATCACTTGTAGAGGATTCACACGTGTGACAATGTACGCCAGACACAGATGTTCGCATCTTTGAAAGTTTGCAACTTGAAGGTTCTTGTGGAGGGCGCTTGTACTGAGTTGAACAGCAACAATACCAAATGTGGTTGCTTCTTTAACTTATGTGACTCCAGACAGTTGTTTCCTATGAAGGCTCAGTGACTTTTTAAAGAAATGGTTATGTCTCCAAATTTACAAGTAACATATGTAAACACATTTTGAAAGTGCGGAAGTCAGATTCAACTGAAGGCAGTATCCTCCCCCAAGTTCCACCAAAAGGCCAGATGGCCCCTTGTGAAACTTGTTTAACCACACATGACCAACTAGAGCAAGTGTTGCAACTGTTAACAAAATGTCGTCAGAAAGGTGATTTTGGAAGTGCTGAGGTTCAGAAAGACCCAGACTGAAGAAAGACCAGATAACTTTCCCCCAAGTTCCAACAAAAGGCCAGATGGCCCCTTGTGAAACTTGTTTAACCACACATGATCAACTAGAGCAAGTGTTGCAACTGTTAACAAAATGTCGTCAGAAAGGTGATTTTGGAAGTGCTGAGGTTCAGAAAGACCCAGACTGAAGAAAGACCAGATAACTTTAAGAAAAGGGTGCTTTGAACACCATCCCTGGTGTCAGACAGATCCCGGTTTCAGTACTGGTTATGTTCCAGATATGTCACCTTGGACAAATTCCTTCCACTCTCTGGGAGCTCAGCTCCCTCATCTAAGAAAATGGGAAGAGGGAATAATAGTGCACACTCAAGAGGGTGTTGTGCATAGGAATGAAGCAGTGTGTGCCCAGTGTTCACACATGGTCAGTGGTCGGTAAAAATGTACCTGCCATTAACAATAAGGAGGGTGATCCTCAAGGGATGGGAGGGGAAAGCAGTGGAAAGTAGGGGTAATGGGGACAGGATAGTGTGGAATGGGGAGGGAAAATCTAAGTAGACCTTTTTGTATAGCTCTGACTCTAACGTTTTGCCATAATAAGTATTTACGACTGGGAGCTGGAGGGCCTACATGAAGTATGAAAGTGAAAGTGAAGTCGTTCAGTCATGTCCGACTCTTCGCAACCCCATGGACTGTAGCCTACCAGGCTCCTCCATCCATGGGATTTTCCAGGCAAGAGTACTGGAGTGGGTTGCCACTTCCTTCTCCAGGAGATCTTCCCAACCCAGGGATCAAACCCGGGTCTCCCACATTGCAGGCAGATGCTTTGCCGTCTGAGCCACCAGGGAAGCTGAGTTTATATATGATGTTTATACATGAAGTATAAACATTAACAAATGAATCAAATTCCATTATAGGTTATTAAAGTAATCATGGAGAACAGCATTTTGACTGAATACTATAAGTCTTATGACAAAAATCTGTCCACAAATACTGGACTCTAGTTAATAAATCTGTTACAGGCATATGTAACTACTTTATGACACTAGGGTCGAACAAACTACTGAATTGAGCCACATTCTCTCTGTCAAAGAAAAAAAGTTTAAGAATAAAGAAAAGGGGAAGGTTAGAATGGATCTTGTGGTGTGGATGAGTGGAGACAACAGACATACGGAAATAAACATACTGACATCTCCACTCTCACTCAAACTACAGGATTCATTCTAGCCCAGATACAGAAGTAAACATAGATGTGTGTGTACATGGGTTAGTATGCGTGCTTGTATTTCCTAGTTCTGTCCACTGGGAGGACCTAGAAGCAAAAACACCCCAATAGTCATAAGCACATCTAGCTCTCGGATCTTGATTTCTAATACCATTGTCCAGTAAAGGAACCAGGGCTTCTTGAAGTAATGGTTGATTCCATACCAGGGCAGGGTAAACACAAGGCAAACCTGTAATATCCCATGGTGCCAGGAAATAGGAAAGTGCTTGGGAAAGGGTGGGATTAATGGGAAGATGCACAGCAAATGTTCCAGGGGAAAAAATGTGCAATAGAAATGAACCTGTGATTTATGTTCAAAACTCTCAAATACTGTCATAATGAAAGGAATAGGAGAAAAAATGTTAAGAAGAGAAGTTCTACTGAAAAGTTACCAAGTTTGAAAGTCACTTCAGTCATGAATCATAATGAGGAGGCTCATTATGATGCACACTCAGGCTGTATAAAGAGAAAACTTGAAACTTAATTTGGCAGTTTTTATTAGTAATGCTTGAAGTTACAAATAATAATGAAAAACCATTAAAAAATCATTACTCTTTCAAGTGGTTTGAAGTATCTATAAAATTCACATTTAAAAATGGCAAAGAGCACACACAATCCTTCATGCCAGAAAGTTATTTTGTCTGAAGCTGCCCACGGGATCATAAAATAAGCCAGCAGAAAAATTTGAAGATCACATTAGAAGAACTCTGTAATCATCTTTGAAAATGCTTCCCAGTGCCAGAGGAAGTCAGTTTGCATTCTTAAAGATCAGCCATGACCTCAAAAAAGCACTTTAATGTACAAGTCATTTGGAATTATTACCTTCAATGAGCTTAATATTTTCCTCTATGCTCTCAGTGTATTCATTTCCACTTAAGAGCTGAGTGCCAAAGGTTAAGTGGCAGTGAATGAAGAGCCAGGTTCTGGACTAAGATTGCCTGGGTTCAAATTCCTCATCTGCCACTTCTAGCTGTGTGATCCTGGGCAAATGATGCAGCCTCTCTGGGCTTGCATTTCTTTATATGCAAAACTGGGATAGTTAAAAAAACCAACCCACCATCATAGGGTTTATCATAAAGATTCAAAATGCTTAGTATGGTTCTATTGCCTATGGTGATCATTCAATAAAAGATTAATAATAAATAGGGTTTGGGGGTTTTGTGTGGGCCTTTTTTTGTTTGGGTTTTTTTGTTCAACCTGAACATGTTTTGCTTCTTATTCTAGGTAATTCAGATACAATTTAAAAATATTATATTTATCTTTTTACTTTCTATCATTTATTCAACAAATATTTATTGGGCACTACAATTTGGCAGGCACTGTTGTAGGGGTCTGGGATGAAGCAGTGAACCAGACAGTCCAGGTCCTGCCCTCATGGAGCTGATGGTGTACCACCGGAGACAGCCAATAAATAGAGAAATAAAGGAAAAGCTCCACTCGGCAGGTGCTTTTAAGGGAACAGCTCTGCCATAGGCCATGTGGACAAGGTCAACTGCAGTTGGACCCAGGTCTCAGATCAACGCCCCGTGACCCTCCCAGGAACATGGTAAACAGCTTTGTGAGGCGCTGTCCTGAGGCTATTGGTTACCCACCTCCCAACCTTGAAGGGGCTGCCTCACAAGGCAGTTTCTGGTCCTTCTCCTTGGTTCCCGAGAGGCATGGGGCTTCCAATCTTGCACCACTGAGGCTACAACTGAGGGCAATACAATCATTTAGTTGGAGTATGGAGCCAACCCCACCATGACAGGGCAACCCACCACTTGTCATCTGTCCTCTCTGGTTTGGTGCCATCCTGCAGGGACTGGGGATGCAGGAAGCTGACATCGTGCTGGGATCTCGCCTACCCTTTGAAGTAATAAACTCTGCAGCCACCTTGGGCTTTGTTTCCTCCCCACCCCAATCGATGGCAGAGTGGCAAGTCCCGAGTGGCAAGTCCCACCTAGCAGCTATGGCAGTAGTTGCCATTTAGGGACTGCCTGACCGCTTGACAGAGCTAAGTACCATGAGGAGATTAAAACAGAGGTAATGGAGAGAGACTTTGAGGCTATTAGGCAGACCAGGGACAGGTCCACCAAGGTGATGGGTGAGCTCATCTGGGGGAACAGAGTAATAGGCGGAAGGAACAGCAGTGTGAAGTGAAGTGAGACAGGAGGCAGAGGATAAATGAAGTTAGAGGAGCGGGCAGGGGCCGATTTACCTGGGTTGGGAAGATCCCCTGGAGAAGGAAGTGGCAACCCACCTCAGTATCCTTGCCTGGAAAATCTCATGGACAGAGGAGCCTGGTGGGCTGCAGTCCATGGGGTCGCAAAAAGTCAGGCACGACTGAGCGACTAATACTTACTTACTTTTGCAGGTCTGCGGATAGCTTGAGTTTTCAAGTGCTAAGAAGGCAAGCGATATACAGTTGACGCTTGAACACAGAGATTAGGGCCGCTGACCCTTCAAGTAGTCAGAAATCTGCATAGAAGGTGTCAGTTCCACGTGCACAGATTCAATGCACAGCAGTGTGTAGCCCTGTAGGTATTTTTGGTAACACATCGCTGTATAAGTGGTCCACACAGGTGAACATCGTTATTCAAGGGTCAACTGTAATCTGATCTGTAGTTTTCAAAAGATTATCATCCAAAAAAGAGAAAAAAAAACACGTAAGAATGAAAAAAGGGTGTCCAAAACTATGGCAACCCACTCCAGAATTCTTGCCTGGAGAATCCCATGGACAGAGGAGCCTGGTGGGCTACAGTCCATGGGGTTGCAAAGAGTTGGACATGACTGAAAGCAGGGGCCTAGCACTCTGGTGAAATATGCTCAGAGTACTAGGAGCCTGGTGCTGGGAGCAGCAAGGTGGGGAAGAGATAATCCACCCTTGTAGGAGTTTGGCTTGAACTCTGAAACCAAGAGCCACAGGAAGGATTTGAGCCCTGTACACACACATACACACACAGCCCTATCAATACTCACTCTAGAAAAGATTTAAATTAGGATCACTTAGGCATAAAGGACAGAAATGGTATGGACCTAACAGAAGCAAAAAATATTAAGAAGAGATGGCAAGAATACACAGAAGAACTGTACAAAAAAGATCTTCACGACCCAGATAATCACGATGGTGTGATCACTGACCTAGAGCCAGACATCCTGGAATGTGAAGTCAAGTGGGCCTTAGAAAGCATCACTATGAACAAAGCTAGTGGAGGTGATGGAATTCCAATTCAGCTATTTCAAATCCTGAAAGATGATGCTGTGAAAGTGCTGCACTCAATATGCCAGCAAATTTGGAAAACTCAGCAGTGGCCACAGGACTGGAAAAGGTCAGTTTTCATTCCAATCCCAAAGAAAGACAATGCCAAAGAATGCTCAAACTACCACACAATTGCACTCATCTCACATGCTAGTAAAGTAATGCTCAAAATTCTCCAAGCCAGGCTTCAGCAATATGTGAACCGTGAACTTCCTGATGTTCAAACTGGTTTTAGAAAAGGCAGAGGAACTAGAGATCAAATCACCAACATCCACTGGATCATGGAAAAAGCAAGAGAGTTCCAGAAAAACATCTATTTCTGCTTTATTGACTATGCCAAAGCCTTTGACTGTGTGGATCACAATAAACTGTGGAAAATTCTGAAGGAGATGGGAATACCAGACCACCTGATCTGCTTCTTGAGAAATTTGTATGCAGGTCAGGAAGCAACAGTTAGAACTGGACATGGAACAACAGACTGGTTCCAAATAGGAAAAGGAGTTCATCAAGGCTGTATATTGTCACCCTGTTTATTTAACTTATATGCAGAGTACATCATGAGAAACGCTGGGCTGGAAGAAACACAAGCTGGAATCAAGATTGTCGGGAGAACTATCAATAACCTCAGATATGCAGATGACACCAGCCTTATGGAAGAAAGTGAAGAGGAACTAAAAAGCCTCTTGATGAAAGTGAAAATGGAGAGTGAAAAAGTTGGCTTAAAGCTCAACATTCAGAAAACGAAGATCATGGCAACCAGTCCCATCACTTCATGGTAAATAGATGGGGAAACAGTGGAAACAGTGTCAGACTTTATTTTTCTGGGCTCCAAAATCACTACAGACGGTGACTGCAGCCATGAAATTAAAAGACACTTACTCCTTGGAAGGAAAGTTATGACCAACCTAGATAGCATATTGAAAAGCAGAGACATTACTTTGCCAACAAAGGTTCGTCTAGTCAAGGCTATGGTTTTTCCTGTGGTCACGTATGGATGTGAGAGTTGGACTGTGAAGAAGGCTGAGCGCCCAAGAATTGATGCTTTTGAACTGTGGTGTTGGAGAAGACTCTTGAGAGTCCCTTGGACTGCAAGGAGATCCAACCAGTCCATTCTGAAGGAGATCAGCCCTGGGATTTCTTTGGAAGGAATGATGCTAAAGCTGAAACTCCAGTACTTTGGCCACCTCATGCGAAGAGTTGACTCATTGGAAAATACTCTGATGCTGGGAGGGATTGGGGGCAAGAGGAAAAGGGGATGACAGAGGATGAGATGGCTGGATGGCATCACTGACTCGATGGACGTGAGTCTCAGTGAACTCCAGGACTTGGTGATGGACTGGGAGGCCTGGCGTGCTGTGATTCACGGGTTCGCAAAGAGTCAGACACGACTGAGCGACTGATCTGATCTGATCTGATCTGAGGCTGCTGTACTGAGAGACTGTGTCTGTTGGTCAGGGGAAAGGGGGACAAGAATGGAAGCTGGAGTTCAAATCAAATCGAATCGGAGGTTACTGCCATAATCCACAGAAGAAATCATGGCCAATTTGTCCGTGGCAGCCTTTCCTCCACGATTTTGGCAACTGAAGCTCAGAGGTAGTCTCTTCTGTGAAATGTGCTTAGAATGGATGTATATAATGTATAAAATAATGTATATAAATAATTTAGCACAGCATCTGACATATATTAAACCTATTAAATAGTAGCTACTACTGGCTTTGCCAGTTTCATTCCTGAAGCCTCTGCACCTACCTTGAGAACTCTCTTACAGGTTCTTGTGTCTTTAAAAAATGCAAATACAATCTTATCTCTCTCTACTTAAAAACCCTGAAGTGCCTTCACCCTGTGGAATGCAGAAAATCCACCTTCCTGGTCACAGCCTACTGGGTGGTCCATGGTCTGGCCTTGACCTTCCTCTCCAATCTCAGGGCCTGCCTCTCTCCTGGCTCGAAGACACTGGCTTTCCTTCTTTCCCTCCAACCCCTCAGATGGTTGTCACCACCAAGCTCATCTCTTCATGTGGCTGGTTTCTCTTCCATTCAGTTGCAGCTCAACCACGACCTTCCCTAACTGCCTTATCTAACATCCACCCCTCAGCCACCAGTCCCTAACACATTGGTGTTTTAGGTCCTTCACAACCTGCCACTATTGGAAATTATTTGGTTTGCTGTCCCTCTCCCCAACTAGAATGAAATCTTTGTGAAACTAGGAACCTTGCCCATCTTTCCCAGGACCTAGAATATTGTAGATGCTCAATATATTTCTAGGATCTCAAATGCAGGGAAGGACATTACTTGATTAACTCTAGCCTAGCTCAAGAATTAAGGTACTAGCCCTGGTTATCTATAAATCTTTTACACGTGGAATTAAAATGGGGACCTACCTATATTTACAGGTATGATTCATAGATTATAAGCATTCACAATATGGGAACATATGAAAGCTTTGACATAATGAATTTTCCAGGTTGCTGAGGTGTTCTTCTTTAAGCACCAACATTTCCCTGGATGGCAACATTCCTAAAACAGAGTCTGTGTTGCCCTAGCTCCTAAAATCAAGTAAATGAAATTTCATTTTTCCTTCCTTATGAACATTCCTTATTGTAAGAGGCTGAAGTGAAAGAGCAGCCCTGAGGGATTACTGAGGTGTGACATTTATGACCATCTGCTCCAATCCTCAATGACTACATGGTCCCGGAGCCTGCAGCTTTTTCCTTTTAAATATTCTTCCTCTACCTTGACAGGCTGTTATCCTAAAAATTACTGCTATTCCTGTCAGTATCTCCCCTCCCCTTTCTTATAAATGTGTTAGGGGAAGCACACTGATTGAAACCGCCCACCCTGGCCAGGCACCATAGTAACTTTGCATGAGTTGTTTTATGACAGGAGATCCTGATAAGGAATACAGAAGTAATAAGCCACCACCAATCGGAAGAGTTCGGGAAAGGTCGAAAGGAGACACCGCGTGTCTGTCCACTTCCCAGAATCCCTCTCGCTAGCATCCGTCTTGGCTGAGCGATGTGTGCGCCACCAGGAAAGACTCTGAATTAAAGTGATTGGCCAAAGACCACTCGGAAACTAATCCCATCACCATAAAACCCGAGACTGTGAGCCACGCGGCAGAGCAGTTCTCCTGGGTTCCCTTGCCCTACTGCTCTCCACCCGGGTGCCCTTTCCCAATAAAATCTCTTGCTTTGTCAGCAGATGTGTCTCCTCAGACAATTCATTTCTGAGTGTTAGACAAGAGCCCAGTTTCAGGCCCTGAAGGGGTCCCCTTCCTGCAACAGAAAGAAGAGGGTGAGGCAGGTGTGCAGTGGGAGGCAGGATGCAGTGGTGAGTAGGGTGGCCTGGGACGCCTGGTTGGGGGCACGTGGTGAGGAGAGGACTTGGGAGGCATCCTCTTCCTGATCCTGGATGCTACACTCACAAGGTAACACCTCAGACTCACAGGTCACGAAGATCAAATGAGATAACAAAAAGTGAAAATATTTTGCAAACTAGGAAGTTCTAGGACTATAACACATTATTATTCATTATCATTCAAAGTTCCCTGTAGGGAATTACAGCAAACTTTTTAAGGCACAAATACAGCTGGATGGCCTACAAGGTTGCTAGTTCATACCTTACCTGGAGCAGAGAAGCAGTGAAGAGTTTTGGCGTAAAACTTACCTTCCTGCTCCCAGAAAACAAAAAGTTTTGTTGTTGTTCTTTAGTCAATAGAGTATTCTCTACCCAAAGAAGGTAGCAGTCTATGTTTGAAAAGCTGTGCAAGTGTAGGTGAAGTTGTGACTGAAACAATTTAACAGAATTACAAAAGAGAGAGCCATGTTACTTTATTTTTGGTTGCCCCACTCAGTTTGTGGGATCTTTCTTCCATGACCAGGGATCGAACTTGGGCCCTTGGCAGTGGAAGTGCGAAGTCCTAAGCACTAGAGTGCCAGAGAATTCCCTGAGCCGTGTTATTTTAGCATAGGAAAACATAATAAACTATATACTATGTGTCTAAAATCTAAGGCCTCTGAAGAAGGTCTAGCTCCACCAACCCATTTTAATAGATAACCATTATTTGCTGTGTTTGGTCAAGATTACAATTAAACTATCTACTAAAATTTAACAGACAAGGAAAAGGTAGCCAACAGAAAACTAGGTTAATTTGTAGAGAAATGACAGGTATGCATAATTTCCTTTAAAGAGATAGCCTTTATTTGAAGGATTTTTACACTGAAGAATTCAAAAATGGTAGGTTTTTGGAACTTACTGACCTGTATTGAAAAGGAACTGTTGACAAAGATTCACCAGAAATGATCTGAACAAGCAAGAAAATATAGTTAATACTACCGAAACCTACTGAAACACTTGCGGGACATGCGGTCTCTCTGACACAACAATGCCTCAAAGTGGTGTCGTGGGTACGAGACTGCCTCTCGCTACTTTCCTAAGCACACAGTAGCATAGGGAACAATATTCAGTCACTTCTGTTCTTTCCTGAACATATAAAAGTTAAAATACCAATTAAAAAACTAATATATTCTTCTCTTCAAATGTTTCTTACACATACAATTTCCATATTTCCAGTCAATAGTGGTGTGGTTTAAGAGCTATTTCATTCACAAGTCAAACAACAATCTACCCAAAGGGAACTGATAGTCTTTAGGCTCGTAGTGCAAATGAAGAGTTCGGGAATGCAGCAACTGACATTTCTAAAATACAAAACAGATCAAATTCTTAGGAGATACATGCAATAAGCTCTATTAAGCAGCTGGCCACAGAACAAGAACATTGGATCATGTCACTGGTGATTTCACTGGGACGCCAGGTATTTCCAAACTCAACTCGGACTCTCATCTTAGGCTTTGTATTTTGCTTTTCCAGTTTCGCTAATGACACACACGTGCTATAAAATAAAAATTGAGAAATTTACATTAGAAAAGTATCATCTGAAGTAAAAGGCAAGAACAATATTTGGCATGTCTTCTATGAACAGTATTATGCTGCAGGGGTTTTAGTGAAACCAACAGAGGTCTGTGTGCCTTCCCCATCTTCCTCACCCATGCTCACAAATGCATTCTCCAGATTCCTGCCTCCAGAGGAGGAGGTGGGTATTTGAAGGAGAGTGACTTGAGACAGAAACTAGTTCCTTTCTTTCTTATGACCACATCCATCATCTGAAATAATAATGGGACGGTTATTGTGTATTAAAGCTGTTCAACTGTTGAGCCAGCAAGAAGTGTCACCCTCGCCTGGCCAAGTTCCAGCTCTAAGGATGTCTGTACTTGACTACAGCTTTATGTGACTAATGGGAACCATCAGTCTGTTCAAATTATGAGGTGCTGGAAAGAGAAAACAAGTCTTCCCTTTTGTAAATTTTTATATGGGTTCTGAAAACTGAGAGTGAAGAAAAGAAGCATTACTTACATTCAAGTCCCTGAAGTATTCATTATAGTCAAGGGCATATCCCACAACAAACTTGTCTGGAATTTCAAATCCAACAACTAAAAAGAACCATAATTCATCATTCAGATACAGAAAACATCACTTTCAAATCTAATATGTGTAAACATTCTCTAAAGTAACTCTAAACCATTTCATATAAAACTTGTTTGGGTTAAAGATGGTTAAATGATTGACGAAAAGTAATTCACTTACAGTCTGGTTTATATCCAACACTTCGAGGGGTCCTTTTCATCAGCAAGCTGTTAATTATAAAATGTGACATGTGACACGTGGAGACACCAGAGGGCATTACAGAAGAGAACATGTGTGTTCTGCAACATGGTTTCATCTGCTGTTTAGCCTGCTATGGTCAGTTTTCACAAACTCAAAGAAAGACTGTGAAATGGAGAGCAACATCACAGGGCTCGCTGGGCAGGGGCAGCAACGAGTTCACACTACATATGGGGCCCTTGACTGATCTCCACCTGGGACAGAAGGGACTGTTCTGAGAGCTTCCCCCTGACTACCCACATGCCCATCAAAGGGCAGCTCATTGGGAGGATGAATGGGTGGGGAATGCCAATGAGCAAAGATGATAAGATAAAGGCTCTTAGTCCCAAATCCCCAGAAAACAATCCCTAAGCCACAAATAAGTGGCTTACAAAGAGGCACTTTAGCCAAAAAATAAATAAATAAACTACCACCCTAAAGGAGCTGGTATTTATTTTGGAGAGCAGAAACTGCTGGTAGGATGCGGCACCTCTACAAAAGCTAATTTCATAACCCAAATGCTGCCTGCAGAATTTTTTCAGCTGTTAAAAAAAAAAAAAAAAAAAAAACCTGTAATGGTTCTTTGAAAGTCTTTACATATGATAAGGGCAGTCCCAAAAAAACTCAAGATTTCACACCTTCAGAGATAAGTATATTAAAAGGGCTGGAAAGGACCTGCACATCAGAAGTATCTGGGAACCTTAAAAAATACGTAACAGAACTCAGATGCCCAAGCCATACCCCTCACCAATTACATCTGAAGCTCAAGGGAAGGGACTTTTAAATTCTCAGGTGAGGGACTTCCTGCTCCAAATACAGGGGGTCTGGGTTTGATCTCTGGTCAAGGAACTAGATCCTATGTATCAGAGCTGGGAGTTCACAATGCCACAACTCATGATTCCACATGCCACAGCTGGGGATCAAGGATCCTGAGTGCCATGGCTAGGACCTGGGGCAGCCAAATAAATAAATCAAATAAATAATTATTTAAAAAAACTCTCAGGTGATTACAATGTACAGCCTAAGTTGAGAAGCACTAGCCTAAACCTTAGACTCCAAGAGATCATAGTCTAGTAAGTCCTTCGTGATTCTCCTTTCAGTAATGAGAGGAGACACTTGGACTCAGTTTTCATTTAGAAAGAAAATAACAAATCGATCACAGCAAAACCCCTTCCATCTACCTGAACTCATTCAGGAACAATCCAGAAAAGGTATCATTAAACTCAGTGCAAGCTGTACTAAGAGCTCAGGGGAACTCAGCACCTTATGTTCCTATAGATCTGAATGAAATAATTGGAAGTTACAAAGAAATGCACAGGGAGGATCCCTGCGTCCTTTCTCCAGTGTCCTCCAATGAACATTTCACATAATGTAGCAATTACCACAACCAGGACATGGACATTGGTGGACTGACCTTGCCCCGATCTCACCAGCTTTGCAGGCTCATCTATGTGTAGTTCTAGGCAACTGTATCACACGTGTGGACTCATGTAACCACCACCACAATCAGGATACAGAACTTTCCATCACACATGGCTTTCTCTTGCTACCTCTTTATTTATAGTCACCTCCAAACATCACCTCCTAACCCTTGGCAAACACGAATCTGTTCTCCATTTCTACCATTTTGTCACTTTAAGAGGTTGTGCAAACGGAATTATACAGTATGTGCCCTTTTTAAGATTGGCTTTTATTGAACAGTCCCTTGATCCTCCTCCAAGTCATTGTGTGGATCAGTAGCTTGTTCCTTTTTAGGGCTGAGTAGGATTCCATGGTAGGGTGGACCACAGTTTAACCAGCGACCTACCAAAGGACATTTTCATTCTTTCCAGTTTGGGGCTATTACAAATGCAGCTGCCATGAACACGCACACATGGGTTTTGTGCGGATGCAAGTCCGCATTTCTCTGGGAGAAAAGCCCAGTGTACAGCTGTTGGGAGCTGTATGGCAGATACAGGTTCAGTTTCTTAAGAAACTGCCAAACTGGTTCCCAAAGTGGCTGCAGCATTTGACATGCCTTGCAGTTAATAGTTTTTATTTGCAATTTAACTTTGAAGTTAAAAAGCTTTCTAGTCATTCTTAACCCTGCTCTGAATAAAAAGAATAAGCTTTATGTTTCCTCTCTTTATGCATAAAACACAAATACACATACACTACACAAACAAATGCACAATATATCTGTGATATTAAATGTAATGGCAAGGAAGAGATTGAGAAAAAAAGGTTGAAAAACAACTGACTTGGGTCAAGTCCATCACTAAGAAATGACCTAGGTATTCTTTGACTACTTCACACCTCCAGCAACAGGAAATACCTCTCTCATGAGGCAGTCTTTCTCAGTTTCTCAGCATATTCCAGGAGAGAGGCACAAAAGAATATCTAGAGAAGTACATGCCATGGTAGGTTGACATTTAAAACCCTAAAAGCACGTAGACAAATAAGCAAGTGCACTGACTGGTTTACAGGAAATTGCTTAGAGCACTAGAATGCATCATTTCTGCACTTCCATCATGCCTGTCCCAAATCCTGATGATAAACTTGCACCAGCTATCAGAAAAGCCCCAAAGGACAAACTGCAGACATATGACTCAGTGGAAGGCTTACTCTGATTCAAAGATGTTCAACAAATACTTTGTTCCTTTAAGACAGGTTTATAAAAACCAGATAATCATTTAGGGGAAAAAAAGGCAGATCACTATCTGACCCCTACACAAAAATTGCAGATTGGTCAAATTTTTTAAAAAAATGAAAAAAAAATCCACACAGGAATGTCAGTCGACAAAACACTTAAAATAGTACAGCATAAACTCAGCCAGGTTTCTGGGTTCAAATCTCACCTTTACAGTGATCCAGCTCTGTGCTTTTTGGATAATTCCCTATGCCTTGCTATCCCCATCCGTGAGGTGGGACTAACAACTGACCTCAGAGTTGTCGGGGGGTGGGGGGGGTGAAACTCTAATTAGGGATAAAATAAACACAGGTAGAATAAAGCAAAAACCAGACAGCATAGGTAGGACCAGGAGGTGAGGCTGATCCAGAAGAAAGGAAGCAGGCACTGTCCATTTTCAATGTAGTTACAAGATGCGACACACAGGCCCACTGCGTCACGTGACTGCGGGAGCTAAGGCGCTTCAAGGCCTACCCCTTCCCTCCACCTCCTTACTTGTCTTTAGGATCCTTGGTCTCAGTTTTGCAAAGTGGCCCCAAACCCTCTGCCATGCTACCCTGGACAAGTTGGTATCATTACTATATTGTTGGAAAACCAAATATTAATAACATAAGACAATAAGGCAACTGCACTGAAAGGCTTTAAAACGTGACGAATGATTTACAAGGACATTTACTGAGTCTTATTTGAGATTACATTACTTTTTGAAGATAAAACTAGAGTTGAAAAAATTTACCCTTACAAAGAAGCAAGTACTCTTTTTTCAAATGAAGTAGCTTATGTCAAAATGTTATATACATACCTCGCAACCTTGACCATCTTTGGTTTATGCTTCTTGACCAAGGCAAGCAAAGTCTGCATTGTCTTCCCAGTGTCAATTATATCCTTTCAAAACAAAGAAAAGATATTTAAATGGCAAATAAAACCGTCACAGCTTTAAATTCAGTCATTATACAAACACACACAAAAAACCAAAATCCCATGTATAACTGGAATAACGCCATTTTTTTAACTGCAGTTATTCTCACCACAATTCATACTGAGATATTCTGGAATCTGAAAATCAGTTGGCTCTCAGCAAGCAGTAGGAACGCCAGTCCTCAGGGCTGGATTTTATAGGCACCAAGAGGTCAATGACAGCTAGTTTAAATATATATGCAAGTATGTACATGCATATTTTATTAGAGAGTTGTGGTTGCTGCCCTTCATTATAAGAGATTAGATATTTTTTCATAAATTCAAGATGAGGATGCTTTCCTTCCAACTCTTAGACACGGGTGGTTAAAAGACCACACTGAGAAACACTGTTTTATATCATCTTAAAAGTATCCAAGGGACTTCCCTGGTGGTCCAGGGGCTAAGACTCCACATTCCCAATGCAGGGGCCCGGGTTCCATCCCTGGTGAGGGAACTAGATCCTGCATGCCACAACTTAAGATCCCGCATGCCACCACCAAGACCAGGTGCAGCCAAGTAAATAAAGACTACAAAAAGTATCCAAAATATTAAGATTTTACTATATAGAATGACTTTACATGAAAGTGAATTTTAGCTATTTAGTCAAAAGTAGGACATTATTCAAAAGAAACCCATCTCTAATTGGGAAAATATTTCTTCAACCATAACCCTAATGTTCTTTTGTGAAAATATTCTCTACAGATGGTCTAAAGCAGCGCTCACAAAATGAAGCTGTAAGTCATCAGAAACATCAGGGCTGGGGATTTGTGAAAAATACAGATTTCTGGGCTGTGGTAGACAGACTCTGACTCCCGCCCCCTAGTGGACACATCGAGAATAATCCCCTGCTCCCTGAGTGTGAGCAGGACTTGTGAAATGATGGAGTAGTCATTAGGTTGTGTTACACAAAACGGCTGGAGCAGCCTGGAGAGACATTCGGCTGGTTTTGAATAAGTCAGCTGCCATGTGAGAGGGCCATGTGCTAGGACATGAGGATAGCCTAGCAAGAAACTGGGGCTCCCAGTCTCGCAACCACAGGAACTCAGTTGTGCCAACAATGGGAATGAATTTGGAAGACAGTACCAGAGTACCATGAACCACAGGTGAGATCAGAGTCCCAGCCTTGATTCAGCCTGATGAGACCTGGGGCAGAGGATTCAGCTACCCTGAACTCAGGCTCCTGATCCCTGAACCCTGAGATAATAAATGTGTGTTGTTTTAAGCTGCTTAGTTTGTAGTAACTTATTAAGTGGCATCACCCTAGACAAAAATGAATCAATCTGAAGTGGAATTAGTGAATCTGCATTTTAAAAAAGCAACCAGTTCCCAGGGATACTCATGTACACAAACCGTTTGGAAAGAGTCTTACTTGTTTATTTACTTTTTTAATCTATAAGCTAAAATCTAAGAACCCTGATAACAATAAAAAAATGAATTAGGGGTTACTGGCGGCTCAGATGGTAAAGAATCCGCCTGTAATGCGGGAGGCCTGGGTTCAACCCCTGGGTCAGGAAGATCCCCTAGAAAAAGAAATGGCAACCCACTCCAGTATTCTTGCCGGGAGGATCCCCATGGACTGTAGCCTGCCAGGCTCCTCTGCCCATGGGGCTGCAAAGAGTCGGACATGACTGAGCAACTAAGCACATGCTGCTCTTAAGCCTTACACCATTTGACACAAAAGAGTGAGAATTTATTCTATATAGTACTATGATGAGTAATTTGGCAATAAGAGTCAAATTGAAAATGTACAAATTCTACAACCAAGTCATTCCACTTCTAAGTGCCTGCACCCGGAAGGAACTGGAACACATGCACACGGGACCTCACAGAAGGATGCTCTCAGCAATCCTGTCGTAGTAGGAAAACCTGGAAGCCAGCTCCCTATTTGTAGGGCAACAAACAGGTTCATTCATACACTGCAAAGTTATGATGGATTTTAAGGTCAAGTAACTCTATATGTCTCAACATGAATAACCTCAAAACCAATTCTGAGTGAGAATAACAAGTTGCAAGAGAGAACATATAGAGACTATGGGCTTCCTTGATAGCTCGGTTGGTAAAGAATCCACCTGCAATGCAGGAGACCCCGGTTTGATTCCTGGGTCAGGAAGATCCGCTTGAGAAGGGATAGGCTACCCACTCCAGTATTCTTGGGCTTCCCTTGTGGCTCAGCTGTTAAAGAATCCGCCTGCAATTTGGGAGACCTAGGTTCGATCCCTGGGTAGGGAAGATCCCCTGGAGAAGAAAAAGGCTACCCACTCCAATATTCTGGCCTGGGGAATGTCATAGACTGTACAGTCCATGGGGTCACAAAGAGTCGGACACAACTGAGTGACTTTCACATGTAAATTATCAAAAGATATGCTTTGTATATGGTTATATATATGCAACAGAAGCATAAATACATGGATGGGAATGATATATGTAATTTTAATTTTTAAATTCCAAGCCAAAAAGAGAGGGGTAAGATATATACCATAATGTTTCCACTATCCAATTTAACTTAAAAATAAATTACTAAATACTTCTTACAAACGATCTCATTCCCTTATAATACAAGCCCATCACTAAAACTGATGCAAAGGAATTTCTTTCCCTGGGTTACCTTTAGGACTGCATATACCAAGTTAGAAAATCATAAACACCATATTAAAAATATGTAAAACTTACTTCGACAATCAAGACATTCTGGAAGAAAAAGAGAAATGAAAATCAGTACAATGAATCAGACAGTGTTTCCAATTATAGTTTAAGTCACATCATAACAAACTCTAAGGATTTCTCCAAATTCTTGTTTTAACCTACTTTACTATATCAAACCCTGATTTAAACAAATGGGCCATCTGTTGGGATTTGGAACTCTTTAATATAAAATTTTCACTGCAATGGAATTTTTAAAATAAAATTTGACCCATATGTTCAATTTTTTAAAAGAGTTTCCATTACTTAAACAGAATAATCTTGGGCAAGTTGAAAAATTTCTCTGGGCCTCAGTTTCCCATGTAGAAATACACTAATGTGTATTCCAACTCCAACATTCAAAAAACTATAATTTGTACAATAACTCCAAAATCATGCATTTAACTTACCATATGGAATCCTATTAAAACCCCCATTTTCTTGGTAGGCTGAAATTGATCTGCATGTGCTCATATTCTTGGACTAAACTAAAAAAAGATATCAATGCTTCCTGCTACCATAAACCCTTATCCCAATTTCTACCTCTTAGAATTTTATAGCTGAAAGAACCCTTAGAGGAAATACTGCCTTAACTGTCTAAGGTAGAAAAGAGTCCTATCTATTCTTGGGAATGAGGTAGCATTTCATATACTGATTATAATCAGTCATAAGAAGATTCATGTATATTATTTATTTGTAGTCCTCATTTCTCTGTCACATACCTATAGCATTAGGTATGATGTTCTCTATACTTTTCTAAGTCAGTGGTTATCAAAGAAACATTTGAAACTTTTTAAACCTCACCTTATTTAATCTGTAATTTTATAACTGCATGTATTTTATAATATACATTATATTACTACAATAGTTCATATACAACACTCTCTTTCTCATATTACAACTAATTTCTCTCTTCTCAAAAGACACTGTAACCTAAATCTTTAGGAAAATTGAATATACAGTTGACCCTTGAATGACAAGGAGGCTAGGGACACCAACCTTCCACACACTTGAAAACCATATATACCTTTACAGCCAACTGTATCACAGTTCCTCCATATTCACAGATTCAACCAACTACAGATTGTATAGTAGTGTAGTACAGATTGATAGGAAAAATGTGCATATGAGTGGACTCACACAGTTGAAACCCATGTTGTTCAAGGGCCAACTGCAATCAAGTAATGAACCAATAATTGTTTCACCACCCACCATGTGGTTTGCTCAGCATTTTCTCTAGCCCAGCTAGCACATCTGAAGGATAATATTTTCCCATCAGTAACTTTGGCTCACTGATGTGGCAATCAGAACCATGGGATGGAGTTATAGTTTGAAAACAGCATTGAATTATGAGACAGAAAAACTGGAGTCTAGTCTTGGCTCTAATACTAAGTAGCTGCAAAAGCTTGTCTAAATCATAATCAAAGACTTTTAGTACTATGAGACAGTTTACACAAATCAAAGTCTAGAGAGATTAAATATTTGCCACACAAAATTATAGTATTCAGAGTATGGTATCATTACTGTTTAAAAAATAAAAGAATGAGAATTACAACCATTATTGAGAGTTTATTTTATATCAAATAACTACCTCTTTACTTAATAAATGAAAAAAAAAAAAAAGAGGCTCAGAGGTCAAATGATTTGCTTAAAGTTATAAAAATAGTCAAGTGGATAGACTTGAGAGGTTTTCAGGGTTCAAAGCCCATATTCTCAGCTACTAACTAGAAAAAAAAGGGAAAACTATTCATAGAGACAAACTGAAATAGAAAGTCTAAATAATCCATAATCTCACCCCTAAGAAATAACTTCACCCAACTTCTGCATCTTAATTTTTTTCCACAATAAATGAGCTTACTCAAAGTTATTTCAGAAGCAAAGAACTTGTAAGATCACAGAGCTATGCAGTGGGACAGCCATTAGGTGGGAAAGGCAAGGTCGAACGGAATCAGAAAGCTTTGAAGGCTAGGTCCCTTCCAGCACTAAAAACTGATTCTAGGAGTAAGGGCTTCAAATGACTTCTAAATATGGACAAAGCATGCTGAAAGGGAAGGAGGATATGTCTGGCAGAAAGGGAGAAGAGTCAACAGATTACAATTTCTCCTTTGAAGTTTTCAAAAGATGTTGAGGAAGACAACATTAGTTTGGCATGACCCTGATATGGGACCATAGAATTTGACACAAGTGTTGTATGTTAAAATTGCCTTACAGATACTCAGTCATGTAAGTAAGCTATAAGCATTAAAATCTAAAAACCAGAGGAAGAAAAGAACTTTGGAGCTACATAGACCTAAATTTAAATTCAAGTTCTATCATTCGCCAGCTTCCCTGGTAGCTCAGATGGTAAAGATTCTGCCTGCAATGAAGGAGGCCTGGGTTCAATCCCTTGGTTGGGAAGATCCCCTGGAGAAGGGAATGGCAATCCACTCCAGTATTCTTGCTTGGAGAATCCCATGGACAGACCATGGGGTCGCAAAGAGTCAGACATGACTGAGCGACTAACACTTTAACTTTCTTTCACTCTGCTGGCAGAGTGACTTTGGACAAGTCCTTCAACCTTTCTGAGTCCTAAGTTTCTTGATCTATGAAACGAGAATGATAATATCTACCTCACAGGATTCTTGTGAAACTTTTATAAGTTTATGCCTTTATATTTGGTACTGCATCTATCAGCAAAAAAAATAAAATAAAATAACTGGCAGCTGAAAAAGAAATCATAGCATTCCATCATTTATCACAGGTTACTCAAAAATCATTTCAGTGTATCAGAAGAATAATATTCAAATATTTTAATAGCTCTATTATCTCAGCTAAATGTCTGTACTGGAAGATTTTTGATGTATTTAAAACTCTCTTTGCGATTCCTTAAAATAATAGTATATTTGAAGTGTTTGTACTACCAGAAACTGCTGAAAGTTCTACACAATTATTATCACTTGACCCTTTTAAGTCTCTGAGGTGGCTGCCAGTATCATCCCACCATACATATGGGAGACAGAGAAGTTAAAGAACCTGCCCAAGGTCACGCAGTTAGGAAGCACTGAGTCAAGCATTGAATCGAAGTTCTCCAGCTCCAGAACCCACACTTTCAGTCACTACATTATACTGTTTATCTTGTAAGAAACGATGTGTGATCTATTTTTAAAAAGGAGGCTTTTCCCTTCATATATTCTTTTGAAGGATCCCAAATTAGATCCCCACAGAAGCATACCAACAGTACTTGGCAACAAGAGATTTGAAGTTTAACGTTGGATTCTGTGGCCTCTTTGCTATATGACCTAGCTTAGATGCCTAACTTAGATTGTTTCCAAGGGCTAAATAACTTGTGTTTGAGTACATAAATAACTATCTAAACTGCCTCCTGGTGATGGATTGAAAGCACAGTATGACTCTTGGTATGGAGTGTTCTTTCCTTCTCCCTCAAGATACATACCTTTCCCTAAGAGGAAGTTTATCTATGAGCTTGCCCCAAAAAATGAGAAAAACATCAAATAAACAACCTAACCTTACACCTAAGAGAACCAGAAAAAGAACAAGATACATACCTTTCCAGTTAAAGTTGAGAGATCATCTCCACCAATTACTTTTATGTCGCCTGTTGACTGGTCGTTCTAATTAAAAAAAAAAAAAAGGTATAAATATACATGTATATCCTTCCATATAATACACACACATTTCAAGTTATCAAATGGGAACTAGGAGATTTAAGAAGTTAGCTATCTCATGTCACAGCATTATGATACTCTAAGAATTATGTTTCTAGAAATGAATGACAAAAAATTAAGAAGTTCTAATTAGCCATTACTGATTTGATGCTTTGAAGAGTCCTAAAAATGGCGCACACGCATTTTTGAGTGGGCAGTATTACAGCAGCCACCCATCTTCAGTCTCAGGAATTTCTGAACCATGAAAGAATTTATTAGCATGACAGGTGTCTGGTTCTGGCCCAGGACCATTCCCATGAGTCAATCAAACTGTAGAGTCTGGTCTATATCACATTCAACTCCAAAGATATCTCCCTCAAAAGTCTAGCTGAGGCCCAGGCCATCTTCAGCACAGTCTGGGAAATCAGGTCTGATCAGGAGTCCTTTAAAGCATACCTCTTAGGCTCCAAGTTTTCTGCTATCATAGAATCTAGTAAAAACCATTAAGGAGTTTCAAAAAGGAACGCTCCACACCCACTCTAGCTGGTGGTGATAATGATCGTAATTCAGCTGTGCTGGATTCAAGACAGAAAACTAGTGAACGAACAGTGAATGAAAGAGCTTAGACTTGCCCTTCCAGAGAGCAAACCATACCAAAGTTCTGCCAATTATAATGGTGCTGTAACAGACAAAGAGATCAAGGAACAGAATGGAACCCAGAAACAGACCCAGAAGCACATGAGGATTTAGTACATGATAAAGATGGCTATTTCAAGTCAATAAGAAAAAGAAGAATTATTCAATAAATGGTGTTTCATCAACTAGTAATCCATTTGGGAAAAAAATAATGTATGATCCCTACCTCATAGCATACACAAAAATAAATTCCAGATGGATTACAATCTAAACATAAAAAATAAAGCCATAAGCAGACCAGAAGAAAATGCAGAATATTTTCACATTCTCAACAAAAATTGGAGACAACCAACATGTCTATTAACAGGGAATTATTTAAATCAAGGTCATCCACGCAGTGTAATACTGTGCAGCTATTAAAAAGAATCTGACAGTCTGTACATACTGTCCTGAACAACAGTAACTAAAACACCAAGTTGTAGGGAAATGTGCTGCCCATGAAGCCATTTCTGTTCAGCATTTTAAAAAAGCTTATAACTGCAATTACCTCTGAGCAGTGACAAGGGATAAGAAGACTTTCTACTTTTACATGTAGGAATACTTGAGATATTTTGGGTTTGGTTCCAGACCATCACGATAACATGAATGTTGCAATAAAGTAAGTCACACAAATTTTTTGGTTTCTCAATGGACATAAAAGTTATATTTACACTGTACTGTAGTCTATCAAGTGTGAAACAGCATTATGTCTGAAAAACAATGTACATTCCTTAATTTTAAAATACTTTATTGCTAGAAAATGTTATCATTTATATGTGGAATCTTAAAAAATGGTACAAATGAACCTATTTACAAAACAGAAATCGAATCAAAGATGTAGAAAACAAACTTAGGGTTACCAGGGGTAAGGGGGGAGAGGGATACATGGGGAGGTTAGGATTGACAGATGCACACTGCTATATATAAAACAGATCATAAAGACCTACTGTGTGCAGTGCAGGGAACTCCACTCAACACTCTATAATGGCCTCTATGTGAAAAGACTAAAAAAAATGGATATACGCCCACGTGGGGCTTCCCAGGTGGTGCTAGTGCTAAAGAACCCGCCTGGGAGACAAGATGCGGGTTCCGGAATTTGCCCTGGAGGGTGTGGCAACCCACTCCAGGATTCTCACTTGGAGAATCCCACGGACAAGGGAGCTTGGCGGGCTACAGTCCGTAGGGTTACAAAGAGTCCCACACGACTGAAGCAACTTCATGCACGCACGCATGTGCGTATGCATAACTGATTCACTGGTGTACACCTGAAACTAACACAACGGTGTAAATCAACTATATTCCAATAAAAATTAATTTAAAAGAAAATAAAGTAGTGACAGCAAACACTGTGGAGGATGCAGAGAAACTGGACCATTTATACTTCATGTGAGTGTACAGGCACTCTGGAAATCGTACAGGCACTCTGGAAATCAGCAGTTTCTTTAAAAATAAAACATGAAACTATGGTACAACCTCCCCCAAAATATATATAAATAAAAATTCTAACCATCATTGGAGCCTTCAGTGAGTCTTAACCTTTTTGTAATGGTAACATCAAAGATCACTAATCACAGATCACCATAATAAATATAATAATAATGAAAGCTTGAACTGTTGTGTCAATTACCAAAATGTAATTCACAGATGTAAAGAGTGCAAAAGTGTTGCTGGAAAAATGGCACCAATAGACTTGCTTGACACAGAACTGCCAAAAACCTTCAACTTCTTTTTAAAAATGCACTATAAAATGAAGCACGATAAAACAAGCTGTGCCTGAATGCTTCTATATACATGTCCATATTTGATGGCAATGTTATTTTTGAAAAACACAAATGGGCCAACAGAACACAGTGATGCAAACGAATATAAGATACAAAAGTATGACTTCCAATATAAAAAACCCTTGCATATCACTTCTCATCGCCACCTCTTATTCTAACTAACCTAAAACCTAGAGTTTCAAACACAGAATAGAAAACAAAAAGTGTACAAAACCTGAAGCTTTCAATGAGCACAACAAATCAAGGTAAACAGCGACATCTTCTGTTGAAATTTGGTATTACACTCCAACTTCAATTGACCCTTTTGTACAGAGGATAGATCTGAGAACTGAAAAGTATGGAAAGTATGAAATCATGGAAAAAACCCTGTGATCCAAAGGCGACGGTAATAGGGAAACAGACAAGAGAACTCCAAGTATGCAAGACACTGCTGCTCTGATAGATCTAAATCTCCATATTCGTGTTTGCCCCAAGGGTTTTAGCTTCTAAGGCTTCTTTGATGAAAACACAAACAACTTTTAAAATGCAGGCTAAAACAGCACATTCATTTACGAAAAATGTTACAGTCCACTGTGCTAGAGAAGGCAATGGCACCCCACTCCAGTACTCTTGCCTGGAAAATCCCAGGCTGCAGTCCATGGGGTTGCAAAGAGTCGGACACGACTGAGCGACTTCACTTTCACTTTTCACTTTCATGCACTGGAGAAGGAAATGGCAACCCACTCCAGTGTTCTTGCCTGGAGAATCCCAGGGACCGGGGAGCCTGGTGGGCTGCCGTCTATGGGGTCGCACAGAGTCGGACACGACTGAAGCAACTTAGCAGCAGTTCCCAAATCGCATACAAATGACAACCATGAATCCGTTCCCCCCCAAAGGATTTCCCTCACTCCCTCCATTCCCGTTTAGGTCAAGGTTCCCACTGTCTCCCTGCTGCATTTCACTACTGAGGGACTCTCAAGTACTTCAAACTTCATGAGATGATGGTACTGGCATGGGAGAGCCCAATCTGTCCTTAACTCAGAATGTCACTGTCTACTACATAAAATTCCCAGAGAAGCTCTTTGGGTTTACAAATACATACCCTTAGTGTCTGTGTTTCCATTTTATCAAACCTTCTTTTTTAAAAATATCTCTTTATGTGGCTGTACCAGGTCTTAGCTGTGGCATGGGAACTCTTAGTTGCTGCATGTAGGATCTAGTTCCCTGACCAGGGATCGAACCCAGGCTCCCTGCATTGGGAGTGCAGAGTCTTAGCCACTGGACCACCACGGAAATCCCTCCATGTTTAAAAAAATAAAATTTGTGGTTTCATGGGGCCAAACGTGACTACTTCCTTCATGTTCTATGAGTCAGGGTGCTTGTATAAAACCTAAGCTGCGCAAGAAGGACTACATCAAAGTAAAAATCCACAGGCAAGGATGAGAAAACACACTTTTGACCTTTCTGTTAGAGTTTCTTTACACTGTGGACAGTACATATCCCCATTCCTGCCAATTTAAACTGAACAAATTCTTTCCCCCATCAGTGTCCAATAGTCTTAGTTCAATAAGCAGGAGAAAGGCATAAATCACTTCACTTGCTTTATATATATAAAAATAGGTTTACAGAAGATAAGCTTTCAACCACATCAAAGTGGTACTTTACATTTAAACTTTAACTGTTCTGGAGAAAAAAAGCATACCTTAAAGCAATTGACTAAATACATACAGATTGAAAGCTACTGACCTCTTCTTAGAAGAGATACTTTAAGAAACTACTCCAATATTTTCTACATTTTTCTTTAACAAACTCAAAGAGCCAGCTTCTTACAAATAACAAATCACTATAAGTAATTTGCACCTTTCATGTATTAAACAGTTGGCCTAATCAAGCTACTAATCAAGTGACCTCCAAAATTAAGACTGAAACTTATAGCTTTATGAATCTTGATTATAATTGAGGAAAAAAATCCCAGAATTGGCAAAATGAATTGTCTTTGCATGCAAAACTGATGAAGAAATAATAGGAAGCCCATATCAGAGGATCCAAGTCAGTTAAAAAGTTTCCCAAGTAAGACTCTTCTGCACAGAATTAAAAGGCCTGGGTTCAAATCAAAGGCCTGCATGATCTTGGGGAAGTCACTTAATCCCTCTGCCCCTCATTGTTCTCAAATGTCTTGTTGCTGTTGTTTAGTTGTGTCCAACTCTTTTGCGACCCCATGGACTGTAGCCCACCAGCTTCCTCTGTCCATGGGATTTCTCAGGCAAGAATACTGGGGTGGGTTGCCATTTCCTTCTCCAGGGGATCTTCCTGACCCAGGCATCAAACCCATATCTCCTGTGTCGGCAGGTGGATTCTTTACCGCTGAGCCACCAGCGAAGCCCTCCCAAATGTACACTGAGATAAGTCCTAACTCAAAAAAGGTTTCTACAAGATTTAAAATCCTAAGAACAATTTCATTTTAAGGTAAGCCATTTAGTCTGAACACATCATAAATCAGGCTAATTTTTCCTTTGATTACGGCCCACAAAAAATTTACTCATCTGACAACTTTCCCTCCTGAGGCTTTCTTCTTTTTAAAAAAAATTATTTATTTTTAATTAGAAGGTAATTTGGAGAAGGCAATGGCACCCCACTCCAGTACTCTTGCCTGGAAAATCCCATGGATGGAGGAGCCTGGTCGGCTGCAGTCCATGGGGTCACTAAGAGTTGGACACGACTGAGCGACTTCACTTTCACTTTTCACTTTCATGCACTGGAGAAGGAAATAGCAACCCACTCCAGTGTTCTTGCCTGGAGAATCCCAGGGACGGGGGAGCCTGGTGGGCTGCCGTCTATGGGGTTGCACAGAGTCGGACACGACTGAAGCGATTTAGCAGCTTAGCAGAAGGTAATTGCTTTACAATGTTGTGTGTGTTCCTGCTGTGCATCAACGTGAATCAGCCATAGGTATATATATGTCCCCTCCCTCTTAAACCTCCCTCCCACCTCCCACCCCATCCACTCCTCTACATTGTCACAGAACACCTGATTGGAGCTCCCAGCACCACACAGCAACTTTCCACTGGCTCTCTATTTTACATATGGCTATTTATGTTTCCATGCTACTCTCTCCATTCGTGCCACCCTCTCCTTCCCCCGCTGCGTCCATAAGTCTGTTCTCTATGTCTGCGTCTCCACTGCTGCCCTGCAAATAGGCTCATTAGCACCATTTTCCTATATTCCATATGTATGTTAATACATGATACTGTTTTTCTCTTTCTGACCTACTTCATTCTGTATAACAAGGTCTAGATTGATCCACTTCACTAGAACTGACTTTGTGGCTGACTAACGTTCCACTGTATACATGGACCACAACTTCTTTATCCATTCATCTTGTCGGTGGGTATCGAGGTTGCTTCCACGTCCTAGCTACTGTAAATGGTGCTGCAATGAACACTGGGGTACATGTCTTTTAAAACTGTGGTTTTCTCAGAGTATATCCTCTTGGAAAAGGAAACGGCAACCCACTCCAGTATTCGTGCCTGGAAAATCTCATGGACATAGGAGCCTGGTGGGCTACAGATCATGGGGTCGCAAAAGAGCCAGACATGACTTAGCAATGAAACAACAACAAGGTATACGCTCAGTAGTGGGATTGCTGGGTCATAGGGTAGTTTTAGTTCTCGTTTTTCAAGAAATCTCCATACTGTTCTCCATAGTGGCTGTCTCATTTTTTTTAATTAAACTATTTTAGTAAAAAAAATTACTAAAAAATTGAACTCACAATAGAGAAAATACATTTGCACAGTTACTAACTGCTTTTTAAAAAAATATCATAGATCTTTAGTGATAGAAAAGGTCACTTAATATATAGCATTTTACTTTTGAAGGATATATATACACATCTTAATACCTCCTGAAATTGACATATGACAGTTGCCAGCAACTTACAGATATAACTGACAGTGTCTTCTTTCTTAGCAGTACAAAAAGTAGTGGGAAATCTTAAAATCGAGGCTATCTTAGATTTAAACATGGTATCTGGAATCCCTAGGCAATTTCTCAACTAGGCAGTAAGCAAATAAAAATCTGAATAGCTAGTCTAAAAGTATGTAAACTATAATATGTGTGTGTATGCACAGAAAATTCTTCAAAATATTACAATTAAAAGAGGTACTGGAATTTAATTCCTTTATAATTTTTTATGGTTGTATGTTCTTTTACAGGTTTTTTTTTTTAATCAGAAAAATTTACTTTTTATTCTGAAGAAAAACTAGATAGGCTGTGTTAACACTGTTATGGCTGTTCATATATCCGGGGAAATTTAATAGTTCATGGAGCATTTCTTTAGGATAAGTACAGATCAGTTAATGTTTAATTCACTACTTCAAACTGGTGAAGATTACACTAACGTCATTGTTACCGATGCTACAAACAATTTTAAATGCCTATTTTATGATTACATCAAATTGTTTTATAATATGCACATGTAAATATCTTCCACAAGTTGATGAATTATTAAAGAGGGTAGAAATGTTACTTCAAATCAACAAAGTATATATGGTTTTCCTAATTTCTATTGTTTAGTAGTAAATCTACACAAAATGTCACATAAAATAGAACAGATAATTTTTCTCTATGGGAAAATTTACCTAAATGTTTGCTTTAATTATGTTCAAGATCTCAACACTTTTTATCAGTTGAGGACTTCAGCTTAACAATCCTCTAAGATCTAAAACTAACGGGAAAAAACTAGCAATTCCTTGGTGGTCCAGTGGTCGGGACTCCACACTTGCACTGCAGGGGCACAAGTTCAGTCTCTGATCAGGGAACTAAAATCCTGCATGCTGTGTGGCGTAGCCAAAAAAACAGAATTAAAATGTCAATGTTCCTACTGCTTCAAATTGCTCTATGACTATAAATATACTTAAAAAGAAAATATTAAACTCCCTTCATTTTTTAATGAGCTTTCTTTTCAAAGAAAGAACATTCTGCACACGTCTCCACAGTAATGAAGTAGAAGTCATAAAGCAACAAAACTGATTTTTATGTGTATGTGTGTGGGCAGGAGGATTCTTCAGAAGATCAAAAACAGAAATCATGCCCTGGACTGTGAGCCTCTAAGCAATAGCATATTAAAGTCAGTTATATTGACTAGAATTAAACCTTAGTGTAAATCAGCAAAACAACTTCTGTTAAGTAAAAATCCAAATTTTGCATTTAAGCAAGTCTTTAATTCAAGCAAGATACGGACAAGTTAAAAGGAGTTTATAATTACAAAGTACTGTCATGATATATAAGCACAAAGATTTTTAACAGGATAGGGAAACTGTCTATGATGATACTTAAATAGTTGTCCAATCACCAGCAGGACTGATAAAAATGGGGGAAAGGTCAAAAACTTGGGTCAAATAGATGATTAACGAAAAGAAAGGAGGCTGAAAGTTAAATGTACGTAAGTGGTCCTTATTTCCAAATGGAAGTGTAAACATAACACAAGTTTCTACAAAGATGCCCTACAATACTGATTTATAAAGCAGAAAAAGATCAGACATTCATTCTAATCCTTGAAGAAGCTAGGGAAAAAAATCTATTATTTAAGGAAAATAGTAACTCTCAGGAATTACAATGCCAACATGCAACCAGAAAAAAGGCAACAGTATGAAGTAATAAAAATCAAGCATACGGATGATGAAATTCACATGAAAAGATGACATGGATTTTGGTTCACCCCACAAGCATCAATAATGCTTACTCTGTCAATATTCTGAAGCATTTGAGACTGTGTGACACAGACAGAGGGAATGTGACACAAAGGTGGTTTCTTCAATGTGCTAATGCTCGCACTCCAACACGCTTCCTAAAGGACAACTGCTGACCCTCCTTATTACTTACAACTAACTCCAAATGCCTAGGACTCCCTTGCAAGTCAATCTAGCGCCAGAGAGGATATCTGCCACCAGTCAACAGAGGATCCCCTAAGTCCCAAGAGCAATTCTTCAAGGGGGTTTTAAAAATCCAGAAAACCGAAACTAAATCAAAAAAACTTTAAAATAAATATAGGCTTTGGGGGAGAATGGATACATGTATATGTATGGCTGAGTCCCTTCACTGTTCAGCCGAAACTACCACAACATTGTTAATAGGCTATATCCTAATACAAAATATAAAGTTAAAAGTTTGAAAAAAACTATAATAAATACTGGCGACTGTATAAGGCAACTAGTTTGAAAAAGACAATATTCACTTGGATATAAAGTACTAGGGAATATATTAGAAAAGCTCAGTAACCATGTAAAATGAACATGTAAGTATAGTTTGAAGAGCTTCAAAACATAGGAAAACCTACAGCTGCCATGGGTTTTTTTGGTTTTGCAAAACATAATGCTTCACAATAAATTCATGTTAATCTGAATTTTAGAATCCATGTAGTTTTGTTTTTATTTATTAATATAGATCAATTGGAATTTATGCATAATCAGTTAAAGCTGATACATATAGGATGCATAATAAAAATGCCATGTTTATTTTAAACATGTATGAAATATACTTACACAGTAGCTCTTCAGTCTGATAAAATCCACAGTCATAGGAATGGATTTGTCACTATTTCTGTTCAGTGCTTTGATGTAATCCAACAGGTCGGCAAAGAACTTATAGCCCCCCTTGAGCACACAGAGGGCCACAATGTGATGGCCACCCATCTCCTTCATCACATCTCGAGCCAGCCGTTCGGTCCTACAGAAATTAAAATCAGTAACTTAATAGAAATTAAATTATATTATTAAAAAAAACATTTAAACTTTATGGAAATTCCCCAGCAGTCCAGGGGTTAGGACTCCATGTTTTCACTGATGAGGGTCTGGATTTGATCCCTGGTAAGGGAACTTAGATCCTGCAAGCTGAAGGGAGTGGACAAACATTTAAAAAAAAAAAAAGGAGGTTCAAGTCAGTAAACCTATTGCTGATTCATGTTGATGTATGGCAGAAACCAACAAATATTGTAAAGCAATTATCCTTCAATTAAAAAATAAGTTCAAAAAAATATAAATAAATAAAATCAATGCATTGCAAATGTTAAAAAAAGGATTAAGCTTCCACAAAACACGTCCTCTGCCCCCTGTGAAGTCTATCTGTGCTCATAAAGCAAAGGTAAAAATTTCAAAAACCTTCAAAATCCATGTGTACTATAAGATCTATCATGAAAAATTTAAAAAAGCAAATTAAAATAAGATACAATTTTTACCTATCAAACTGGCAAATTCTGATAATACAATATTAGAAGAGACGGTGAAGAAAACAGCACACTCATATACCATTGGGAGTATAAATTAATATAACTTTCTGGAGGATACTTTGACAGTATCAAAACATTCAATAAACACCTTCCCCTTGGCCCAAAATTTCCCCATGCATAAAGTTAATTGACCAAATATCTGTAAAAGGATGTTCCCTTCTAGTATGATCTGTAAAAGCAAAAAAATGGAGACATCATGCATCCATCAATAAGGAACTGGTTATATCAATTATGGTACAGCCAGAAAGTGGAATGCCATGCAACCTTTAAATATTGACACAGTACCAGATGTACTAATCTGAAAAAATGTCCAATAAATTGTAGATCTATACAACAGCAATACTCATGTGTTAAAATATATGGTATACATACATAGGCAGTGAGTAGGGAAGAAATGTGTACAGGAGACCGAGAGAACTTTACTCTTCATGTTTAAGCGTCTAGAGTCAGAATATTTTAGAATATAGTTATAATAATATTATAATCTTAGAATAAAAAAGAACAGCCAGAGACACAAGACAAGCATTTAAAGAAAGTGAAGTTTTTCACTGAAATTTATTTAACAGAAAATTTTCAAGCTAGTGTGCGTAATAATCAAAATATGACCTTGCCTTCCCATGATTGAGCCCCACTCCATTACCCTGTTCAGGGTTGAGAAATCAAAGACTTTGTGACTAAAGTTCATTCCTCCAGTTTCCCTTCAATATTTACTTTATTCTTCTCCATACAGATTCCCGGTATACCATGACTTATACTGGGTTATTCATAAGTTCTCCTCCCCTCCCTTTTTGTCAAGAGGGCTTCTAAAATAGAAAGCATCAATTATGTGAAAAGCTGGCCTAGTTTATGTTCAAATATCAACTAGTTAAAACAGTTGCTGACACTAGAAATTAATATAAGGAAAGACAAAATTCCAACTTGAGATCATACTAACCTGTCCATAATTAGTCCATGAGGAATAAACACCTTCTCTAAATCCTCAGCATAATGATTGGGTATACAAAATAAATTTAGGTCATAACCTGGTTCATCATCGCTAATCTGAAAAAGAAATACAGCTGTGTTAATGAGAGCATTTCAGGATACAAACACTTGATTGGATTTAGATGTTTAAAAACCTTAGCCTATCACAGAAATTTAGATATTATGAGATATCTTGTGTGTGCTAAGTCATTTCAGTTGTTTCCAACTCTGTGACCCTATGGACTGTGGCCAAGAACTTTCTGTAACTTCATAGGTATAATGAATTGTAGTTATAGAAGAAATCAACCACGTTTCAGAGATGAACAGTTAAGATTACAGAAGTTGAATGACATGAAAATTTCTTTAGTTCAGCAGAGAAGAAAAACTAAATAGCTAAGACAAATATGGCAAAATCTTGATAATATTATAAACATAGGTGATAAGTACATAGAGATCAATTATACTTTTAATATGCTCTCCACTTTTGCATGTTTGAAAATTTAGTAAAAAATGTTTAATACACTATAGTCTAACAAGTTAAAATATCACAGTGAACAAGAAAAATTGATGGTCCCTAACTCAAATCAAAATAGTCTCATCTCACAGTAGGGGAAAAAAAACCCACCATGAAGCTAAGTGATTCCTTAAAAACCCACGCTTGCATAACTCTGAGACTGTTATAATCAACTCATGAGGAGCCTTCACACTAGACACTCTAAGATTGTTTGAGTAGGACCACATATTGGTCATCTTGGTATGTCCAGTTCCTGGAAAGTAAAATATTAATAACACTGAGGACGTGGTACCTGTGGTGGTGAAACATACTATGAGTACAGCTTTCTAAATTTTGTATATGAACCTATACACACAGAGGACTTCCCAGGTGGTGCTGGTAGTAAAGAACCTGTCTGTCAATGCAGGAGATGTAAGAGACGCAGGTTCGATCCCTGGGTCAGGAAAATCCCCTAGAGGAGGAAATGGCAATCCATTCCAGTATTCTTGCCTGGAGAATCCCATGGACATAGGAGCCTGGTGGGCTATACTCCTTAGGGTCACACAGAGTCAGACACAACTGATGTGATTTAGCACGCATACACACAGAAAAACTATAATAAAATCACAAAAACCTTTATCTTGGGGAGTGGAGTTACAGTGATTTTATTTAGCTATATATTTCAAATTGTCTTCGATGAGTATATATTGCTTTTTACAAAGTCAGGTCCTCATTAATTAGTTGTGGTAGTATGTCTTTTCATATATAATATGAAAAGCATAGGGAAATTTTCTAAGATATATTAAAACCAAATCTATGAATAAAAAATTATAATAGAAATAAAAGGAAGACAAGAAAAAAAAGAAAGGTTGGTATGCAAGAATATACCAAACAGTGGTCAACTGTAAAAACTGGGGACCTGCCACTTTCTGCACATTAATCTTGACTTGGGTTTTTTTCATTGTTAATTTCACTTAAAAAAAAATTATAGTTTCTTTATAATTTCTATTCGGCATTATATTTAAAATTTCTTCAGCACCTGGCCAGTTAGCTCAGTTGGTTAGAGTGGTGCTAATACAGCTTATTCCAAAGACACCAACCAGAATTATAATATTTTGTTTCACATTTTATTCAAGATGGAATATCTTCCAAATCACATTCAAGAAGCTGATGACATGAACTTTGGCAGCTGGCAAGAAATATTGGTCAAACCATAATTAAATCTTGCCAAGTCAGTTATTATCTATTGAGCATCTCCTGCTCCACTCAGCACTGTGTTAGGTGCTTAAGGACAAGTAGCTTGGTTTTCAATAAATTGTAAAAATAGATTTTTAAGATGCATCTATTATCCACAGAATTGATAATTATATTTTAAGAAATTTGAAGTTCATGTCGTCTTTCCTTCGGTCCCCAGAGTTCTGAGTTTTCCAGACTTTGGTGGAGTTTCAAGTGCTGTCAGACTGGTAGTAATTGCACGCCACTTCCGTCTGGAACTGTGGCCAGGAGGCTGGTGGTCATTTGGGCAGGTGGATCGGGACATGTCCACGGGCAAGGTCCAGCAGCACGCAGAGCACAGGCACTCGCTGGGCATGCAGCCTGAAGTCAATATGGGTTTGTTTTAAAAACAAACATGTATTACTTTCATACGCAGGGGGGAAAATCCTATTTTGGGTATGGGAGAAAGATTATGCTAGATCCTCTAGGGTGAAGTACTAATGTACCCAACTCAGCATTCACATCAGGCTTATTTCACAAGACATTACTACAAAAAGAATGGGAATGGGACATCTGTGACACCTACAGGAGTATTTTAAGTGAGTATTATTTTTATAATGCTTCATAACAAGCAAGGTATTACTTTTCCAAATTTTATAAACTGAAATCTAATCAAAGTTTTGGGAAAAGGAGAGGTAGACCTTACTAGATCCTATGCAAGGATAAACATTCATGTCAGGCTTGTCAGACTAGATCTGCTATTACCTGACAAGAATGAAAAATGTACCATTTCAGAGTGCTTTAAAATCAAGATCCAGAGCACCAAAATGGCTTCCCTTCCTCCCAGTTACTCACTGCTCTGTCACAAGCATAAACCAGGACCCACCCAGTACTCTGAAACATGCAAGACTTTCACGGAAGACTACTGCTTCTGTGAAAATGACTCAGTATCTGGCTATGGGTTTTGCATGCATCCTAAGAACTTCAAGTCTTGTTTGTATCCATCAAAGCTAATGTGAATTCTGACCAGAGTTCAAGTCAGACACGCAGTCTAACACAGACAGATCAGCAGGGATATAGCCCCAAATAGGAATTCTGTCATCATGCCAAATTCATTTCCATCTCAGGGAATTCCCTGGCAGTCCAGTGGTTAGGACTCCATGCTTTCACTGCTGGGTGCCCGGATTCGATCCCTGGTCAAGGAACTAAGATCCCTCCAGCTGTGTGGCATGGCCAAAAAATGAAATTTTTAAACAAATTTTCTCCAATTGAAAAGGTTTTATTTTCAACTGGTACTATTCGATTTATATATCACATTCAGTGTAAAAGGGTTTTTTTTGTTATTTGATGCATTAAAAAAAATACATCAATATAACTCTTTCCAAAAGGCAAAAACAAAATTCATAAAATCTGCATCACTTGAGGTACTTTAGACATAAATTCACAACTTTGTTATAATTCACTATAAATATATGGGGTTGCCATTTCCTCCTCCAGGAGATCTTCCCAACCCAGGGATCGAACTAGTGTCTCATACGTCTCCTGCAGTGGCAGGTGGATTTTTTACCACTGAGCCACCTGGGAACCTCAATATTAATTGATTAATATCTGATATGAATTAACCCCATCTAATATGGATTAGTTAACAATCCAGTGGGTACTTTGATAGGAAGGGATCATATATATTTAATTACATAAAAATGCATTCAGCATCCACCTTGATTATAGCACTATGCCAGATTTTGTAGGAGGATACAAAGATGATTATAAATTGAGAGACTTCAAAGAGTTTATAATCTAATGGAAAAGACAAATATATATATATGACTAACTATACAGCACATTAAAGCTTATAATCTGTACCATATCTAATCCCACAAGCCCACAAATGTGTGATTATCAAAAGTGCTTATATACACTAAAGATAAATGGAACCCAAGGTCACCTAGCACCAATGACCCCTTCCTAAAGAAATATTAAGCTTAAAGTATACGATAAAGTATTATATTCTGTTGCCTAAATTGCAAACTGAGTAAATTAGACTGACATGTCTCTGGCACCGAATTAGCACAGCCTTCTAAATCAACTAGGTGACAGAAATGCCCAACCTTGTATATGAGTATAAATTACATGGTATTATTTGTAGCTTGCATGTCTAAGGACAGTGGTTACTACCAACACTTCCTAAAAGAAGTGTATTAGTCTGCTGTAACAAAAAATCATAGACTGGGTGGCTCAAACAACAGTAATAGTAACTTATTTCTCACTGTTCTGGAGGCTGTGAAGTCCAAGATCAAGGTTAGCAAAGTAGGCTCCATTATGAGGCCTCTTCTCCTGGCTTGTAGGCAGCTATCTTCTCCTGGCTATGTGTGTGCTGGGGGTGGCGTGGGGCTGGGAACTCTGGTGTCTTTCTTCAAAGACCAAGGCCCCACCCCCACAACCTTATCTAATCCTAATTACCTTCCCAAATACCACTGCTTGGCAGGGCAGGTGGGGCGGGGCGGTGGCTAAAGCTTCAACATGTGAACTTAAAATGCCTCAAGCTCACAAAGAAGCTTCTGGATGGCTTTGGGAAGGGCCCAACCCCAAAATATTTAGGGGAGAGCTCTGGAGGGGCTGGAAGTGGAAAACAAATGAAAATGTGGTTTCTTTGCAGATACATCTTTCCTTCTATGATTCCCAGTTCAGCCAGAAATGGCCAAAAGATAGGTTATTAATAGCTCTGAGACACTTACCATTTACTCAGTTCAGAAATCTGACTGCATCTACTCAGAGCTTTAGAAGGTAGCTTTCAAATTCTAACTCATCTATAATAAACTTGTTAATGGTAAAATCTACAAGGCACTTTTATTAATATGAAAGATTACTGAAAAATGTAACATTACTATATATCTTTTGTTTAGGACCAAAATCCATCTTTTACTATCATAACTTATCAAAATTATTTTATTTTCCAGTAAAACTGGAGCCACAAATTCTTAATAATTATATGTGTCACATCTATAATAATGGTTTTCATACATGAAAAATGTTGTTGCTTGTACATAAGATGTCTAATTACAAAGATATATTATCTAAAATTACAGTAAGCAAAGAAATTAACTAGAATGAAGATAACACATGCAACATCAATTCATCATCTGTGAGCTGGATGGCTTAGGTCTATTTGTGATCCAAAAATGACAATGTTTATGCGTCTAAACAAGACTAAATGGAAGTGAGGAAATGAGTTTTAAAATGTGAATTAAAAGGTGTACAGTAATAGATAAAATACATTTTATTTTATTCTTAGTAACCAACAATACGGGCTTCCCAGGTGGTGATAGCGGTAAAGAATCTGCCTGCCAAGGCAGGAGACCTAACAGACAAGAGTTCTCTGAGTCAGGAAGATCCCCTGAAAGAGGAAATAGCTACCCATTGCAGTACTTTTGCCTGGAGAATCCCATGGACAGAGGAGCCTGGTAGGCTACAGTCCGTAGGGTCGCAAAGAGTTGGACACTACTGAAGCAACTTAGCACACACACACCAACAATAATCCCAAGCTTCCAGAATGGGCAGAAATGACCAGGTGGCATATTTTTACCTTTGATATTCAGACACTTCAAACTCTCAAAAAACACCAAAGCAGATATGTCATACCCTTGGGATAATCTGTGATAACTCAGGGTATCTTAAGACCAAAATTATGAATTTCTGATGCATTTATTCCTAAATGTGAAAATAGTTTAAGCTAGTAGTATGTTCATTTTCCAATTTTATATCAGCCTTACAAATAAATTACATACATCACTTGCTTGCCCTCCCTTCTAATAGGTAAAGAATTAAAAGCTTTACAAGAATCTAAGGCTTACAAGAATTAAAATCAGCATTCTATTCAACTCAGGGATAAATTATTACCTGCTTCTATGTAAGCGGGCCCATAACTACTATCTATATGTACAAGGACATGCATTTAGCCAACATTATCATCTTTCCTTTCCAGTGTGCACAGTAGAATAATAGGCATGTTAACTCTGGGCAAAATACATGCCTATCAATTATCAGAAGCACAGTGCTGAAGATAGTAGTTCACAGCAATTTCAAATGTCTGTTTGAATTCTTATTTGTAGCAAATTTTTCTAAATATTAGACATTTGGCAGCCACTGGTAGGAAAGTAACAGTCTCAATATTGATATTAACAATGGTGGCTGGCAATTTTACAGCATATAAATCTTACTGATGCATGTACTATACAATTACAGAGGAAGAAGAGGACACTAGCACATCTTCATCTTTAGCATCTCTTCACGCTGGCGGTAAAAATGACACGGCCTAATTACTCCCTAGTGAACTACAGAAAGCTAACAGAAAGCTAAAAGAACTCCAAGACCCTTCTTCTCTGTTGATCTGGTTGTTCCTTTTGTCTTTTTCCCACCTCTTGCCTACAGACTTTCTGTAATACCTAGATATAAAAAATGGACGGAAAAAGTTAAGATGAATCTATAGGATGCATGTCACATTAATTAATCAATTTTAGAATGAAACCACCAAATTCAACTACTCCATTTCTCAGCGGTCACCAAGGATAATTTTGGTCTACACTGTCAGCCTAAATCCTGTTGATAAAATGATAGTGTTGTGGACCCCAAGAAAGCACTATTTTATCAATTCTGTGAAAATGTGGCAGGGTAAGATTTAAGCCCAGTTAATAGGGATTACATTTCTAGCAGTGCTGCTGCTAAGTCACTTCAGTCGCGTCCGACTCTGTGCGACCCCATGGACGGCAGCCCACCAGGCTCCCCCGGTCCCTGGGATTCTCCAGGCAAGAACACTGGAGCGGGTTGCCATTTCCTTCTCCAATGCATGAAAGTGAAAGTGAAGTTGCTCAGTCTTGTTTGACCCTCAGCAACCCCATAGACTGCAGCCTTCCAGGCTCCTCCGTCCATGGGATTTTCCAGGCAAGAGTACTGGAGTCGGCCATCCTGAAATGTAGAAGATATTTTATCCACATAATGTATTTCTGATGCTTCATAATAACCTGCAAAAATTTAAAAGCTTGTTCTTTGTTCAAGCGTGTCCAAGTTTTCCCTGGTAGTTTAGAGACATACTTAGAAGTAGCATGGGTCTTACCAGGTAGATCTGGCGGTCAATTTCATCTGATTGATACTGGGTAAGTTACTTCATCCATCTATGCCTCCAAGATCATACTAGTATTTATCTACCTCCCTCAACGTCCCTCGGAATATCTATTTTGTATTCTTAGGGCATTTATACTAGATAATGTTGTAAAATATTTACTTCACTGCCTAAGACATAGTATGTACTAAATAAACACCTACTACTGTCACTTTGAACTTAAAAGTGGAGAGGTTAAGAGCAGACTCTGGGGCCAGATAGCTTAGATTCAAATTCTAGTATTGCTGGGTCATCTTGGGAAAGTTACTTAACCTCTCTGAGCCAGGTAAATTTTTTAAATAAACATCAAACCAATTAATATGTATAAAGGGCTTAGTAACCAGCACATAGCAAGCACTATTTAACTGTTTGTTATTGCTAACATGGAGACAATTTCTGGGAAGGAAATAAAAAAGGGAACAGGAATTTGCAAACCAAAAACACAATGAATATCTTGATGTTTAAACAAAACTAACAGCCAGTTATAGCAAAAATAATTCACTGTATGCTGGGGCAAGCATTGGACCCCAAAACTTAAAACCAATCAACCTCCTCAGCAAGTGAATAAAAATAGCTGAGTAGGTACTATTAGCATCATATTTAAGCACATGGCGCTTGATAGAGACCTAGGTTTGAGTCTGAGCTCCTTTCAATAACTTCAGAGATTTAGAGCCTAAAAGGATTCAAAGATTCCCCATCTGTAAAATGATAACCATACTTCTGTTAGAGGGTTGTTTTGAGGACTAAATAGGGATAGGCAGGTAATGACAATGATAGGATCCCAGCTGCTACTGTTGCTAAGCCGCTTCAGTCGTGTCCGACTCTGTGCGACCCCATAGACGGCAGCCCACCAGGCTCCCCTGTCCCTGGGATTCTCCAGGCAAGAACACTGGAGTGGGTTGCCATTTCCTTCTCCAATGCATGAAAGTGAAAAGTGAAAGTGAAGTCGCTCAGTCATGTCCGACTCCTAGAGACCGCATGGACTGCAGCCTACCAGGCCCCTCCTTCCATGGGGTTTTCCAGGCAAGAGTACTGGAGTGGGGTGCCATTGCCTTCTCTGAAGGATCCGATAGGATCCCAGGGCAGACTCCATTAAGACCACTGCTCTTTAAGTCACAAGGCCTAATATGAAATAGAATCCTTTCTTTTTTAGGGCTCAACGGTTTATTTAATTTACTCATCCAACAGAAAATCATCGAGAATTTCTTACGTGCAAGGCACTGTGATTCCTGCCCTTTTGGGAGAGACAATCAACAGGTAATAAGGTAACTGTTAAAATAATAATAATAGTAATAATGCAGGCTAAGGCATTTAACTATTGAGAGAGGGTTGGCTCTTTTAGCAAGCATGATCAGAAGGGGAGAGCAAGGGGAGGGAGCAGCTTGGCTTCTTGGAGAAACAAGAACCAATGAGGTTGGAGACAGGATACCAGAGACGGATTATGGTACCAATGTCCTTGAAGGTCAGGACCAGATTCGCATTTTTTATGCCCCCTGAGACATCAAAGAGCAACGGATTGGGATTCAAGCATATCTGATTACGAGGCCTGGCTTACCTCTGGGCTGTGGGAAAATTACCTAATATCAGTTAACTATTTTCTACGCATGTAGGTATGGTTACGGCTGCCAAGGCTGCCGCGAGGATGCAATGAAGCAATGCGCATTCCCACAGATATTCATCATAGTGTTTGCAGAACTAAGTGAAAATACCAGTCCCCGCATGCCTCCCATGTGGTCGTTTCCGTGCCCGGGGCCCTCTCCGGACCTGCCCTGAGGACCTCACTCCCACACTCCAAACCTACAGAGAAGAGCCTCTCCTAAGAAATCCCCCACCCTCACCGCGCCAGATCATTCCCGAACTGGCCCACGGCCCCTCCCCATAGCACGCTCGCCAGCGGCACATGTCAACCAAAACGCCATTTCCACCCTCTCCTCCCACACGCAGCCCTCCTTCCCGGGGCTCTCCAGAGGCGGCCACCCCGACCTCGCCGTTCCGTCACCCCAACGCCCCAGCGTGACACGCGGCCGAACCCAGGAAGATGCGGCCTCCCCCCTTCCCGCGACCCCAGGCCACCCGGACCCAAGCCCGCACTGCGGCCCCGCGGCTCGGGGGGGGCCGGTGGCCGCCGCCACGGGCCTCGCGAGCCAGGTTGCTCACCACCACGCTGGGGCTGCGGGCCGCCATAACGTAGCCGGCTGGCGCGCGGGCTGAAGGCAGTCTGGGGAGGAGGAAGCCGGTGGCGGGGCCGAGCGGGAGGCGGAGGCGCGGCGGTGGGCGGCGCCGCGCGGGAAAGCCAAGAGGTCTGCAGGAGCGCTCTCCACCGCCGCTCAGAGCTCCGGAGCAACAGGCCCCGCCCCGCCCCGCCCCGCCCAGGGCCGCCCGCGCGCTCCCCGCGCGCCTCCGTGGGCGCCTGCGGGTTTCCACGCTCCGGTGGTGGCCGTGGGAATTTTCTTCCCAAGGAAGTGGAGAGTCGTCCGCAACCTCTCTTTTGCTTTCCCTCAGTCTCTGTCCAGACGGTCCCCAAATTCCCAGACCTGCCGCCGCCCTCCTTTCCTCCCAGTGGCCCTAAATCGGGCACCGACTCTTCAGGTTTCTGTCACCACGTGGTTCCTCTCGCCCAGCGTCCCCTTCCCAAGACCTTGGACTGCATTGCGGCTTCCATTTCCCTGAATCGTGGCCCAATTCTAACAAAAATCTTTAACTGGGTGTACGAGTTGAGACCTAGAACCGTAGAGTCAACCCGAACAGGGTATAAATCCGAAGGGAAACCTTAACTGTTCTTTGACTGTGCGAATCAGACTCACTGAGCCACTCTTTTGCGTCTCAGTAAAATGAGGGTATTAACTTGGATCGTTGAGAAATAATGATATGTACGTAGACGGTGTTCTATGAGCACACACACACACACACTATATATATATATATATATATATATAATATATTATATTTTACATTACATTACATATATATATATGTAATGTGTGTGTGTGTGTGTGTGTGTGTGTGTGTGTGTGTACAACACTGAAGACGGTGCACGATCAGTAAATGAGAGCTATCGCCTTCACTGATCTTTATTCTTTGCCGCCACAATTCCCGATATGAATCTGGGGGGGAAAATCTTTCCCTACACTCCAATAGGTCGAGCACGCCAATAACAGTTGTTCCATTTCTACTGTGCTCATCTGTGTAGCTCCAGCACCCACCACAGCGCCTAGCACATAGTTGGTGGCCTCCATTAAGGCCACTGACAGGTACGTGGTGGGAGGAGATTTGTGAAACTGGGCAAGTCATTGAACTCGGAGCGTCAGTCTCTTTCTCAGTTACGAACTTTTTGTACCTATCTTTTGGTGATCATGAGTGTATTTCCATTGGGTATAGACGTTGACGTTCATATCAGCACATTTTTATTACTTATTCCTTTAACAAACACTGTTGCCCTAGGAAGTTAAATCAGAGAAGTTTCGGTTATATATTTGGCCCCTGACACAAGCGGACTCAGCCGCCCACGTTGGTTTCTAAATCAAGTTCCAACTCTTCAGAACCCTTCCAGCTTGCTTCTGCTTTGCAGTTTCTTTCTCCAACCCCTATACTCCTGTATTTTAACAGAGACTTGAAATAAATGGTGAAAGCCAGTGATTTTAAAGACAAAGAAACAAATCATTATTTCAACCTTGTCATTTTAGGTGACAACTTGGAGCTTTTACTTGTGAAAAAAAAATTTTTTTAACAGCAAACAGAGTACAACCTACAAGAGGTAATCCTTTTGTTTGGTAAGTGAAAATCTGGTTCATATATGACATCTTTTGCTGATTTTGGACAATATATTTTAAATTGAAATGTATTCATTTAAATTTTTAATTGTTTTAAAACTAAAGATGAAACAAGAAAATAATGGTTTTTACTAATTACTATTTTTTCTGTAGTAATTAGTAATACCATTATTTTAACAGAAAATAATTTTGTCAGATAGGCAAAATAATTTTCTCACATAATTTTGTCATTCTGGGTGTCAAATATGCTAGGCATGCCACCATTCTTCACTAGAAGATCTGCATGCAGAAAGCAGTAAAAAAAAAGCATGGGTATAACGCAACATTCCCCTGCCCCACCCCTGCCTTTCAAGAAACAATTTTGTAATCCACTTATGTGGACAGAATGAGGAATTATTTCTATACTACAGCCAATTCTGAGTATATTTCTGCTCCACAGGTTTCTTTGTTTAGTAAGAACCTTGTTTTTACCATGGTACTGTGTATTTCTATGGGGGAAAAAATCACTGCAAAAATCCGTATCCTAAATGTTGAAAAACTGAATTTACAATAGCCTTCTCAATGTCAGATGTTTCTCCATCAGATTAAATTCTCATTAGTTTTACTTTGATTCCATGAATTGGATGAGAAACTGAACAATTACTGGAATTAACTAATGGGATGGTTCATTTTATGTGCCAACTTTGCTGGGTTGTGGTGCCCAGATATTTCATCAAACATTATTCTGGATGTTTCTATGCAGGTGTTTTTTGGATTAGATTAGCATTTAAATCACTGGATTTTGAGTATACCAGATTACCTCCATTTCAAGTCCTAAATAGAACAAAGGCTAACCTCCCCTGCCGGCAAGAAAGAATTCTGCCAGCCAGACTGGAACTGCAACTCTTCCCAGTTTCCAGCCTGCTAGCCTTCTCCATCAGATTTTGGACTCAGCCAGGCCTCCACAATCACATGAGCCAAGTCCATAAAATCTCTCTCTCTCTCTCCCTTTCTCTCTCCACACACACACATCCTGTTAGTTCTGTTTCTCTTAAGAACCCTGACTAATATAACTGATTTTCAATTTGAATCATCGCATGATATCAGTATAAAACTGACATCATTTAACTGTGAAGTTCTCCTGCTAGTAGAGCTACATCTTAAAAGCCATTGTTTCACTTTTCATCATGTACAAGGAAGCATGACATCAAAAAGTAAATGAATGTTGAAAAGTATTTGATCTAAACAAGTCATTCATGAGCAATATGAAGCTACCCTCTCTGCAGCTGGACCTCCTTAAGTCATCCTCTTTGGGCACAATTTTCTTAAAATAACTACAAACCTTTGAGGTAGATGATGCTGTCTCTGCAGGCATGCATACAGCTTCTGGTTTTCATGTGATCAGTGATATCACTGAGGAGCCCCACCCATGAGTGGATAATTATCAACAAATGTTTTGTTCACATTGTACATTCATGATCAATTTTCTTAAATAACAAGTTCAGTATTTTTCATTAGTTATGTACTTTAGTTTTTTAAACTCCTGCTGAAAGGGTGGACTGCAAGTTTTAAAAAATATAAGGGTTGTAGATTTGCAACATATAATGAATAACTATTGTACCAAGAGCATTCAGACTGTTTGCTGTATTATGTTCTATGGCAGGACATATTTCTACCTCTATTTCCTGAATATATTTTACATACATGTACATATGTAATTTCCTATGTCCACTTGCCTAGTGGCTTCATGTATCTTGCAGGTTTTGGCATGGGCACACCCAGCTGACACACCCAATGTCCAGCAAGAGGCAGAGTAGTGAATACTGCTCTCCCAACCCCCACCCAGGATAAGAATGAGTCGGTTGTCTCTAACTCATAGTGTGAGTGCATTTGCTGACACAAGTGAACACCCAGCACACTGTCCTTGAGAGGAAAAGGGAGAAGGTTTATCACTGGCTGTCCACTGGTTGTTGCTTAGGTTTAACTGTGTTAAAGTGAGAATTTGGTTCTCTGCATATTGCATCTCACAAGCTAGTAGGCAAGGCCAAGGCAGAAGCTGGAATTTAAACAGTGGTATGCAACTGACCCATCCTGGCTTATCTCGATTCAACTATTAATACTTACACTTTGACTTCCCTGGTGGTCCAGTGGTTAAGAATCTGCCTGCCAATGCAGGGAACATGGGTTTGATCCCTGGTGCGGGAAGATCCCACATGCCGTGGTACAGCTAAGCCCATGAGCTGCAACTAGTGAAGCCCTTGTGCCTGGAGCCTGTGCTCCACAAGAAGAGAAGCCACCACGAGAAGCCCACACACAGTGCAACAAAGAGTAGCCCCTGCTTGCCACAATGAGAAAAAGCCCACATGCAGCAACAAAGACCCAGCGCAGCAAAAAATAAATTAATTAGTAAAAAAAATACTTGATAGGAAAATGAAAAATCTGGGACAAATGCTAAATTGGACAAGATGCAGGGTAACACATAAACTGGGACTGTCTTTGGCAAACTGGAATATATAGTCCCCCTATAATGGTGTAGGCCAGGTTGAGGATGCTTTCCAATGCTCCTGATAGGCAGCTCCCAATCTCTGACCGGTTTTCTTCCTCTCCAGTTCATGTTGGCCACCATGCCTAACATAATTTGTGCTTCAGATTCATGGCAGGTCTCCAGTTTCATCATCTAGCATTCTGTTCTTGGCTCTCCTTACAACCTTTACTTCCCACTTCAGTTTGGATTCCACCTGCACCACTCTCTCACCACTGCCAGAGGTCCTTTGTACCCTTCTAATTCTGCTCTGCCACAATGGCAGTGCCACATCCTTGTTCAACCCACAGCCTGCTTTGCCCACCCTATAGGCCGTTAAGGGCTGCTGGAGAATATCCCACAACCATGGACATTGATTCCTCTACAGATTTATGGTCTCAAACCTCAACCGGGCCCTAAACAGCCATGCACAATCCTTTACAAGTGCTTGGTCAGTTACCCCTCTTGTTCTCCTCAGGAATGTTCTGAACACATTCTCCTTCAACTCCATCAGATTCACTCTAGAACACAAATTCAACCCATTAACTTATGAAGAGATGGAAGGAATCAGACCTGAATCCCATCAGTTCCTTCCGCCAACATCTGCACTGCTTCTTCACCTCTTTTCTCCAGGCCAAGAGGTGATGAGTCTCTCCATACTTGCTCCATCTGCTTTTTCATTTCCCATCTCCTCTCAACAAACCTTCATTACCTCTGTCTCCTGCACCAACCATTGTACTGAAAAAAACTTTAACAAAGAACACCATTGACTGCTATCTTGCCAAATCCAATGGACATTCCTTTTGGCCTTACATAATTGTCCTTCACATTGCATTTGATACTATTTATCACTTTGTTCTTGAATGTCTCTATATTTCTTTGGCTGCTGGAGCACCGCCTTCCTGATTCTCCTACTGCCCTATTTCTTCTTGCTCCTTCTCTCAAACTTCCCAGTATACCCTTCCCATGTTAACATCCAATACAATCACACTTAGTGCAATGATCAAAATCAGGAAATTAACATTGCTACAACAGTGTTAACTCATCTAGAACCCTTATTTCAATTTCACCCATTGTCTCATTAATGTCCTTCCTGGACCATGACTAGTTCCAGGAATGCATATTGCATTTCCCGAACTCTCCTTCATTCTGGAACAGTTCCCCAGTCTCTGTGGTCTTGACATTTTTGAAGGGCACTGGTGAGTTACTCTGAACAATGTCCCTCGATTTGGGTTCGTCCAATGGTATGACATCATTAGATTGCAGGCAGTCCACTTTGGGTCAGAAAGCCAACAGTTGTGATGCTGTGTTCCTCACAGCGCTTCACCTTAGGTGGCGCATGTTACCCATCTGTCCCATTATGGATGTTCACTTGGATTACTTAGTTAAGGCAGTGTCTGCTAGGTTTCTTCACTATAAAGACACTATTTTCCCCTTTGTAACTAATAAAGATTATGAGGAATGGTACTTTAAGACTATGTAAAAAATATTTTTTCTCATCAAACTTTCACCAATTTTAGCATTCTTGCCGGAAAGAATCACTGGGATGTTTATCAAATGTTGATTTTTTTCTATTAACATAATTCCTTTTTAGTTTATTAGCTTGAATTCTATTACAATGAAGAGCTTTCCTTTCTCCCTATTCATTATTTATTAAGTTATTTATATCATCATAGACTCAGAGACTCCAATTTTATCTTATACATAATGATCCACTAGTAGCATGACTTTGTTACCCAAATTGCCCAAGATTTGGCCATTGGGAGGCCCTCTATGTTGGCTCCTATATCTTGATGTTTCCCCACCATCCTTTGAGCACCGTGTCTTTATTTTTTTGGCTGTTCCACGCAGCATCCTAGTTCCCCGACAAGGGATCAACTGGTGCCCTCTGTCTTGGGAGCATGGAGTCTTAACCACTTGACTGCCAGGCAAGTCCTGAGCACTAATTTCTGGCACTGCATGATTTTCTATGCTCATCTTGTGCTTTCCGAGCCCTAGCCTTGGAATCAGCCATTTTCCCAAAAAGCCCTGGTTCCTTTAGGTTATAACTTTTAATTCATGACGGTAAAAACCAAATGTCTTATAATAAGCTTTTAGAGATTCATTCATTCATTCATGCCTCACTGCCAACTGGCAGGATCTTAGTTCTGGACCCGGGATGGTACTCCGGCCCTCAGCAGTCAAATCATAGAGTCCTAACCACTGGACTGCCAAGTAAATCCCAAGAGTAATTATATTTTAAAAACTAAGGTTTAAAATGTAATGCCATCTATCAGTATTTAGTATGTGTGCTGTGTGTGTGCTCAGTTGCTGAGTCATGTCTGACTCTTTGAGACCCTATGGACTGTAGCCCACCAGGCTCCTCTGTCCATGCAATTTTCCAGGCAAGAATACTGAAATGGGTTGCCATGCCCTCCTCCAGGGGATCTTCCTGACCCAGGGATCGAACCTGCATCTCCTGTGTCTCCTACACTGGCAGGCAGATTCTTTACCACTGAGCCACCTGGGTATGTATATGTATACTTAAGTTTGTACATTTAAATACTGATATATGTACATTTTGAGGTATGTTAAATTCTTTTTTGAAAAGAGAACCTTACATAAAATAGAATTAGTAGCTCACAAAAATAAAAAAGAGCTATATACTGAGTATACAGTTTGTTCTCAAGGTGAGGCAATAAAAGAATTAATTTCTACATGAAGACAGAGTTGTTGCCTCACCCAATATAAATGTGTACTCTTAAAAGGTCTACCTTTCATGCTTCTGTGCTACATTTGAGTGTTTTTGCTATAGAAATTTGTAAAAATCAGCAAATGAGACAGAAAGGGTTCCTTGCTTCTAGAGAGGCTAAAATCTCTAAGGTTATGTTACCTTCTGTTTTGGTTTTCAGAAAGCACTGTTACTCTGGTTATTAATACAGTTAAAGCTGTGGCTACTTGACGTTCTCAGGTATCTGTATGCTAACATGACATCTCTTTCTGATGGTGCTCTTTTCCAGGATCAGGTTCAAAATTCAGAATATTAAAAACAGACAGGGTATTTTACACCAATCTATCTTTAACACCTTCTTAGATGTCTGCTAGCACCAAAGGCTTACTCCTTGATCTCCTGACCCACAGTGTGGTATCACAAACAAAAGGATTGAGGGGTGTGTGTTAGAAATTATTAGGTATAATAGATATGCTTCATAATTTTTCATGAGTTCAACAGTGAACTGTCTTATATAGTTCAGGATCCCATTGTAGGGAAAGTTGTAAGTCAAAGAAGCTCAGGTTACTTTAGGTTAATTTTGTACAGGTCAAATATACTATAGGAAATTGTGTGTCTTTTCAAGCTGGGCAGTAACAGGGAGACAGATAAGAAATTGACCTAAAAAATATTTTATTGCTGAGTTTAAAATACCTCTGTTGTTTGAAAGTGATTATATAGAACACATTGTACAGGACAGATCGTAACACTGAAGATTTATCAAGGCCTTCTCTGTTGGTATGTTCTTGCCTCAGGGTTATCATACACTAAGTATGATAAAAAGTTACAAGTAGGTTCATTCCCTTGTGTACTAGTCTCTAATCAGACATTCCATTTTCCTCCATTCTGATACTTTTGGTTATTTAAATGCAATCATTCCATCATTCAGCACAGTAGTCTCTGCTCTCCCTTCATGCTTACTTAAAGGGCCCTGCTATAAATAAGATAGAGCTGTGCTGTTTAAGAGAGCAGCCACTAATAAAATCAAATTTAAAAATTGGTTCCTCAGTCTTACTTAGCCACATTTCTTTAAAAAAGTTTTAAATTGGAGTATAATTGCTTTACACTGTTGTGTTGGTTTCTGCTGTACCACATGAATCAGCCACATGTATATGTATGTCCCATCCCTCTTAGACCTCCCTCCTGGTGGCTCAGACGGTAAAGAATCTGCCTGCAATGCAGGAGACCCAGGTTCGATCCCTGGGTTGGAAAGATCCCCTGGAGAAGGCAATGGCAACCCACTCCAGTATTCTTGCCTGGAGAATTCCATGGACAGAGGAGCCTGGCGGGCTACAGTCCATGGGATCGAAAAGTCAGACACAACTGAGTGAATAACACAACACCCGCCTCCCCCAATCAGTTCCCTCTAGGTCATCACAGAGCATCAGGCTAAGCTCCCTGTGTCATACAGCAGGCTCCTTCTAGCTATCTATTTAACACATGTAGTGTACATTCGTCTAAGCTACTCTCAATTCATTCCACCCGCTCCTTCCCCACGTCTGTTCTCTGTGTCTGTGCCTCTATTCGGGCTCCCCTGATAGCTCAGTTGGTAAAGAATCCTACATTGCAAATAGGTTTATCGGTACCATTGTTCTAGACTTCATATATATTTAGCCACATTTCAAATGCTCAATAGCCATTTGCAGCTAGTGGCTACTGTATTAGTGTGGACACAGAACATTTCCATCACTGTAGAAAGCAGAGTGGGTCTTCTGGAAGGAATGCCAAAGAACAGTCTCAGAGCCTCATGAGAAAGGAAGCAGGCTTCTCAGTGTAAGCGGATACTGATCCCAGGTGCATAAAACTGACAGACTGTTCCAGTGTACCAAAGATTCACAATTTCCAGGACTATTTTAGTGTAGAGGGAGATGAGTTCACAAAAGCAGATGACTATGGGGGGAACACATGTATACCTGTGGGTGATTCATGTTGATGTATGGCAAAAACCATCACAATACTGTAAGTAACCTCCAATTAAAATAAATTAATTAATTTTTTAAAAAGTAGATGACTACTCCAAGTGGAAAACAAAATAGGACTGAGTAAAATGGATGAGATATCTATGTATGGCAAAACCAATACAATATTGTAAAGTAATTAGCTTCCAATTAAAATAAATAAATTTATATTAAAAAAAAAGAAATCTAGTTGTGGTTGTTTTAGACTCTTTTCAGAATTGCTTTCAATATTCTATTTTCCAACAAAGGCCCCATTCTTTTTGCTTCATTTGTAACCCTCAGTTTAGCAGGTGGCGTCAATGCCCTTGAAATGAACATTTGCTCAAAAATCACTATCAGTGGACTTCCAACTGAAACAATATTTCTAAAACAAAAAGCATAAATTCCTCAGACTGATACGTTATTTTTCCATTATCTGAGGGAGGAACAGAAACAGGAGAGAGAGAGTTGTGGGCAAGGATACAGAGCCCCGGATTAATCTCCTGCAGGAGTCCTGCCTTCAAGCCCGGATGACAAGATTTTGTATTCTGGTATCCCTGGCTACCTGGGAAGATGGGGAGTGGACCCTCTCAAGCTCCTATCAGTCAAGCGCAAGAAACCAGAGGTCCCTGTGGAAGGTACACTTGGAGCTAATGTGGGATGGGGGCATAGCTAGTAAGGGGCCTGGCAGGGCACTGCCAGCTCAGAGCCATAGGCTACACAAAATAGCTACCAGTGGAAATGAAGTATCATGGGATTTTCCTTGGAAACACCTTCCTAATATAGGAAACTAGTTTGAAGGAATATTATCAGTATAACTAAAAATAATGCTAGAAATGACTTTGTTACTATATAATTAAGACTATGCCTAATTTCCACCATTTACTAGAAGCAGCTGCTTTTTAAATAACTCATTTTCACCAGTAGCTATTGCAAAATAATTTAATGTTTGGCTGAATCCAGGTAAGATTCTGTAATTTTCGTGAACATATAGAAATGTTTCCATTCAACTTTGTGTGTGAACTTTTAAAGGTATAGTATCTGACAGACGTTTGTGATAATTATTTAGCAATTGTATTTTGCCTCTATTATTTTAATTGTACCTCCTAATATTCTTAAGTATCTTTGGGGAGTTTAAATTGGCATTAAACTAGATAAATAAGCACTTGATTTTATATATCTACCAGAATTGCCTGTAACATATACCTATATAACACATAATATAGGGGTACTTACATATGTAAGTGAATTTTGACCTTTAAGATGATTTCAAACAAAACCCCAAGAACTTGTGTTTGCTTCTTCCTCCTCAAATCTGGGGAAATTCAGATAATAGCAAACACTTAAATAGCACTTACCATTGGAGAAATTTAAACACTGGAGGGGTTCAATAATATTATTGTGATTATATTTTTTAAAGTCTTCATGCTATATATATATATATATACACATATATATATATATAAAATAATGGGATTTGATTCAAAATAAACCATGGTGTGTGGGAGAGGAATAGGTAGGGGTGTATATGAAACAAGATTGGAAATTAGTAATTGTTGTATCTGGCTACTGTGTTCACAATAAAAATTTTCTGCAGGGCACTTAGTTATGTGAATTAACGGACTTTAAAAAATGTGCACAGAACTTTGACTTGGGAGTTTCTGTTTAGAAATTTACCTTAAGGAGATAATCAGACAGGGAAGAAAGCTATATGTTTAAGAATGTTCATCTCAGCATTATTTTTAAATATTTTTTACTCATGTATCCTATAAGAAAAAAAGAAATGTTACTTTAATAAAATGAAAAAGGAATCTAAGATGAAGACATGAAATACAAAGCAAAACAGTGGCAGGTGACGGGTCAAAACAGCTCAAAAGACCAGTTCCCTCTATTTTGGGTGTATGTCAGTAGAAAAGGTAGAGAATCCTCTGATTCTTGATTCCCTGATTCCTAAATGGGAAAGGAGAGAGTCCTCTCTAGGCCACCTGATCCAAATATAGTTTATACCCTTTCCTCCAGATGTGGTTCCTTAGTGAAACATCCTGATGACTCACCAAGGCTTACTCATATTTCCTGAGATCCAGCCTTCTTCAGGCTCCCTTAACAAGAACTGCTGTTTCTGCTGGTGTGTTTAACTTTAAAAATAAATAATAATTTCAAAATTACAGATAAGTTACAAGAATAGTACAAAAAAAGAAAAAAAAGAATAGTACAAAGAACTCCCGTACATCCTTTACCAAGACTTACCAACCTGTGACATTTTGCTCTATTTGTTTTATGTCTTTTTATACATACACACACATGGATTACTTTTTGAACCAGTTAAAATGCAGACATGACACACCTTTACTCCTAAACAGCTCAGTATGTATTTTCTAAGAACAAGGATATTCTCTTATATAACAATAATAATCACAATCAGAAAATTAACATTGAGACAATATCATCTAATATTCAATCCATATTTACATTTAGTTCACAGTCCCCCAAATGTCCTTCATAGCGAGAATTCTTTTTCTGAACCAGGATCCAACTCAGGATTGCACAGTGCTTTTACTTGTCATGTCTCTTTGGTCACTTTTAACTTGAAACAGTTCCTCTGCCTTTGTTTTTCAAGACGTTGATTTTTCTGAACAGTACAGGCCAGTTGTTCTGTAGAATATTCTTCAATCTAGAGTTCCCTGTTGTCTCTTCATGATTAGATCAGCCCTCTTTGCACTTGCAAAATAATGGCAACCTAACCTGCAACCAACTTAACTGTATGATGATAGGGAAATGGTTAAATAAACTGTGATACAACCACAAAATGTACTATCATGCAACCAACAAAAATGATAGAGTATATTTACTGAGCTGTGAAGACACTTTCAATTTTTAATTGAAAAAAAGCAGAATACAAATCAATAGTTATAACATGAGCCCATTTTATATAATTACATATATGCATAGAAACCCTGAAGATTTTACAAAAAAATATAATGGTGACCTATGGTCAACAGGAATATGATGGATTAAATTATTTTTTTCTTTTTTTTTTGGTGCCATGACTGAGATGATGGATTAAATTTTTTAAAATTTATCTGTATTTTCTATGACTATACTACCAAATGCAATCTACAGATTCAATGTGATCCCTATCAAATTATCAATGACATTTTTCACAGAACTAGAACAAAAAATTTCACAATTCATATGGAAACACAAGACTCCAAATAGCCAAAGCAGCCTTGAGAAAGAAGAATGGAGCTGGAGGAATCAACCTTCCTGAGTTCAGACTATACTACAAAGCTATAGTCATCAAGACAGTATGGTCCTGGCACAAAACAGAAATACAGACCAATGGAACAAGATAGAGAACCCAGAGATAAACCCATGCACCTGTGGGTACCTTATTTTTGACAAAAGAGGCACAAATATATGATGGGGCAAAGATAGCCTCTTCAATAAGTGGTGCTGGGAAAACTGGACAGCTACGTGCAAAAGAATGAAATTAGAACACTACCTAATGCCATACACAAAGATAAACTCAAAATGGACTAAAGACCTAAATGTAAGACCAGAAACTACAAAACTCTTAGAGGAAAACATAGGCAGAACACTCAATGACATAAATCAAAGCAAGATCTTCTATGACCCACCTCCTAGAGTAATGGAAATAATAACAAAAATAAACAAGTGGGACCTAATTAAACTTAAAAGCTTTTGCACAGCAAAGGAAACTACAAATAAAGTGAAAAGACAACCGTCAGAATGGGAGAAAATACTGGTAAAGGAAACAACTGACAAATAATTTCCAAAATATACAAGCAGCTCATACAACTCAATACCAGAAAAGCAAACAACCCAATTAAAAAGTGGGAAAGGGACCTGAAGAGACATTTCTCCAAAGAAGACATACAGATGGCTAGCAGGCACATGAAAAGATGCTCAGCATCACTCATTATTAGAGAAACGCAAATCAAAACTACAAGGAGATATGCCTCACACCGGTCAGAATGGCCATCATCAAAAAGTCTACAAACAATAAATGCTGGAGAGGGTGTGGAGAAAAGGGAACCCTCTTGCATTGCTGGTAAACTAATGGATGTAAACTGGTAAACTGGAATGTAAACTGATACAGCCACTATGAAAGACGGTATGGAGATTCCTTAAAAGACTAGGCATAAAACCACCGTATGACCCAGCAATCCCACTCCTAGGCATATACCCTGAGGAAACCAAAATTGAAAAAGACACATGTACCCCAATGTTCGCTGCAGCACTATTTGCAACAGCTAGAACATGGAAGCAACCTAGATGTCCACTGACAGATGAATGGAAAAAGAAGTTGTGGTACATATGTACAATGGAATATTATTACTCAGCCATAAAAAGGAACACATTTGAATTAGTTCTAATGAGGTGGATGAACCTACAGCCTAATATACAGAGTGAAGTAAGTCAGAAAGAGAAATATAAATATCGTATACTGACACATATATATGGAATCTAAAAAGATGGCACTGATTAATTTATTTTCAGGGCAGCAATGGAGAAACAGACATAGAGTACACACCTATGGACATGGCGGGAGGGGAGGAGGGAGAAGGGGAGATGTATGGAGAACATAATATGGAAATTTACAATACCATATGTAAAATAGATAGCCAATGGGAATTTGCTGTATGACTCAGGGACCTCAAACAGGGGCTCTGTGACAGGCTGAAGGGTGGGATGGGGAGGGAGATAGAAGGGAGGTTTGGGAGGGAGGGGACATGGGTGTACCTATGGCTGATTCTTGTTGATGTACTGAACAGAAAACCACAAAATTCTGTAAAGCAATTATCCTTCAATTTAAAAAAATTTTTTAAACTTAAAAAATTATCTGCATTTTTCTAATTTTGTCATATGAGCATCAAGTCATCTGTGAATAGTGAAAATATCTTTTAAAAACTTTAAAAAGTAACAGGATGGCTTCACTTTTATATCTGAAGGATCACCATGTGGAAAAGGAAATACTTATTACTTTCCTGTACCATGAACCAGCTAATTTCACTTAAAATCACTTCATCTTATTTGCTTTTTATGACAACCCAGTGGTTTAAGGGATATATATTACATATAACATGGATACTATTTTGACAGAGGTGTAGGGGCTGAGACTGAGAGGAGGAAGGTACCTTGCTCAGAGTTTACCACTTACTGGACACAAAGCTAGGACTCAAATCCAGGACTTTCAGACCATAAAGTTCCTAATTTATCCACTTCACTCTGCTCTTGTGTGGCTCTTTTTCAGGTGTCTGCTGCCTGACTCTATCTCATAATGGGCTTAGAATTTTGACAGTTTCCCAGATTTTGGTCTTACCATCATACCTCTGATGATTTTCATAGGTTTCATAAATAGGCACATACCTTAACTTTTATTTTTCTACTAAGCAAGATTTATATATGTGTATCTATGTACATTGGAGGAGGAAATGATAACCCACTCTAGTATAGTCTTGCCTGGAAAAATCCCATGGACAGAGGAGCCTGGTGGGCTTCAGCCCATGGGATCACAGAGTCGGACACAACTGAGTGACTCAGCATCGGTGTACATTAAATGACTTTGCTTTCTGATGTGCCTCAAGCTTTGAGTTATCTTTATTATGTGGCATTTTCCCAAGCAAGGTGGCTAATCAAATTCATTACCTCATGACAGCGCTGGCCTCAACATCTTCCTTCTCTCAACTTTCCCTTCCACCATTTTACCTCTCAGGTACCTACGGTTCCCTCCACTCTGTCTTTGTAGGTCCTCTGCCAAGGAAAGGAAACCAGATGGTGATTTTGCACAGGCACCTATTAAACCTCTGCTATTGGGGAGGGGCTAGGTAGACAGTCCATGCACAGTCCCAACCAACAGAAGGACTTTTCAGTTTCGGTCTTGTCATCTAGTGGGTTACTCTTCTCTTCGGGTCATCTGCAAAAGCAGATTGGCAGAGAACCGTGTGATGGAGCGTGGACTATATGGACACTAAATAGAGTCAAGGAAGTCAAGTAAAACAGGAACTCAAAAGCGCAAATTGGCTTTAGCAACAGTCACTGGTGAACTGTGCCCGAGTGGTTTTAGTGTAGTTGAGAGAAATGGAGAGATGTAGACAGAAGTGCGTACAGTGAGCTAAAGAGTGTATAATAAAAATATTGAAGTGGAAATATCAAGTGAAGACTTGACTTTCAAGAAAATTATATGAAAAGAGAAGGTAAAGTAAAACTAGAAGGAAGCACAGGAACAAGGGACAGTGTATTAGGGGATGGAGATCTTCAGTCTGTGTTCTCTCCTCTAATTCTCACAGCTCTATGCACAGAGTACTAGTTTCAACTGCATTTAAAAGATGAGAGATAATGGAAGTGGAGAGTCAGCAACCTCATCAAGGCCACCGAAATCCGGAGGCCATCTGTAAGTACAAAGGACTGCAGACTGATATGGAGAATCTGAGACCAAACACCAGTATTTATGGGGCATCAGTCTGCATTGGGATTTCCTCTAGCAGGTCATCTTCCACCAAAGTAAGAGTACGGTAAACTCTAGGCAGAGGAGAAGCAAACAGTGGAAGAGAATTACGAGAAGTGGGAAGCTGAGGCCAGTGGTGTCAAGGGGTAATGGAGCTCATTAACCATCTTATCCAAACTGAGTATTTAAGGAAGCAAGACCAAAGAACATGAAGGAACTAAGAGTCTGGTGAACATGGGCACAGAGTACAAGTTAGGAATCTTGGCCAAAAGTTCAAAAGAAAAACATACAAACAAACGAAACCCAGTAGAATCCAAATTAGTTTATCAGTGGTAAAAATAGATCCAAAAGACAGAATGAGATTCTAAAGAAGTATATGTGGAAATCAAAGCAGATCAATTTTATCACTATGATTGATGGTATCATTAACAGGCAGATAAAATTCAGGTCAGGACAATTTGATGTGACACTCATGCTTGAGTAGCCAGCACATTGGGTAAAAATGTCCAGAAGAATAGCATAGTGTCCCATTTGAGACGCAGCTTCAGTGAATGGAGCAGACTGCCGATAGGGACTGGAACTAATCACCTGCGGTCACACAGGTGACAGTTTGATCAGTTGATTGTGGTGACAAGTAAGAACAATACAAGAGGGCAAAGACCAGGACACCATGGAACATTTAGATCAAGGTAGGGGGAAGAGTCAGGAAAGGAGTAGTCTTGAAAGAGTGGTATAGATCATGGAAATAGTTTCCAGGAGGGCATCAAAGGAAAAAAAGAATAAAGATAGGAACGTTTTAAAGTTTTATGTCAACCACCTTTCTAGGAAATGGCCTACAAACAGTTGGCTGCATTTCCAAGTTTCATGAAATGGAGTGACTCTGGTTATTAAATGCAGTAAAGGCAGCCTAAATCCTTTCCTACCTTGCCTCTTTCCCAGGGAAAAAGAAAACCTGTCAAGCCTTTTTCCTAAGCAACCAAGGTTTTTTTAACCCCTTTCCCTGCCCCTTGGCCCCCACCCTCATCTCCACCCCCAGCATACTGGATTCCTGCCCTAGGCTGCTTGGACACATGGGATAAGGTGAATCACTTAAGAACCATTCTTCCAAGGGAGGTCTGAGAAGACTATTGTGTTTGAGGATAATGCCAAAATTTCAGCTCTTTGATCTGCAAACTTTCAGACACTGCTTATCTTCTATGCTTGCTCTCTAACAGAGAACATGAGACCAGGGTCCGAAGAATTACTGCTTCCTGGTAATACTAAATCAATACTAAATATAGAACATAAGCCTATTGGGCTTAAGGATCAGGAACATTTGAAAATAAGCCTTTCTGTTAAGTTGTCTGGCTAAACTCTGAAATGAAAATAATACCAGTCTTCATTATTACTAAAGTTTCAAGTTACAAAAATGAACTCTCTAGTGTAGTTATCCTGTTTGTGGCTACTCCTTAAAGACTTAATTATTTCATAAGCATATGAAAAAAAGGGGAGGAAACATAACCAAAGGTCAAGTTATTGGTAAAATATTCAAAAGAATTTTTTGTAAAAAAAAAAAAAAGAAAAAAGAAAAGCTATTTGTAATATTATACATCTGACTTAAATCTATTTAAGTAAAATAATTGGCTAAAGTCATAAATACCGAATTAGCACAAAATGTTAAACTAATGGCATCAAGTCCTGGTTCCAAATCAGGAAAGGAGTATATCAAGGCTGTATATTGTCACCCTGCTTATTTAACTTATATGCAGAGAAGGCAATGGCACCCCACTCCAGTACTCTTGCCTGGAAAATCCCATGGGTGGAGGAGCCTGGTGGGCTGCAGTCCATGGGGTCTCGAAGAGTCAGACACAACTGAGCGACTTCACTTTCACTTTTCACTTTCATGCATTGGAGAAGGAAATGGCAACCCACTCCAGTGTCCTTGCCTGGAGAATCCCAGGGACAGGGGAGCCTGGTGGGCTACCATCTATGGGGTCGCCCAGAGTCGGACATGACTGAAGCGACTTAGCAGCAGAGTACATCATGAGAAACGCTGGGCTGGATGAAGCACAAGCTGGAATCAAGATTGCCAGGAGAAATATCAATAACCTCAGATATGCAGATGACACCACCCTTATGGCAGAAAGCAAAGAACTAAAGAGCCTCCTGATGAAAGTCAAAGAGGAGAGTGAAAAAGTTGGCTTAAAACTCAACATTCAGAAAACTAAGATCATGGTATCCAGTCCCATCACTTCATGGCAAATAGATGGGGAAGCAATGGAAATAGTGAGAGACTTTATTTTGGGGGTCTCCAAAATCACTGCAGATGGTGACTGCAGCCATGAAATTAAAAGACGCTTGCTTCTTGGAAGAAAAGCAATGACCAACCTAGACAGCATATTAAAAAGCAGAGACATTACTTTGCCAACTAAGGTACATCTAGTCAAGCTGTGGTTTTTCCAGTAGTCATGTATGGATGTGAGAGCTGGACTATAAAGAAAGCTGAGTGCTGAAGAATTGATGCTTTTGAAATGTGGTGTTGGAGAAGACTCTTGGGAGTCCTTTGGACTGCAAGGAGATCCAACCAGTCCATCCCAAAGGAAATCAGTCCTGAATAGTCATTGGAAGGACTGATGCTGAAGCTGAAACTCCAATACTTTGGCCACCTGATACAAAGAACTGACTCATTTGAAAAGACCCTGATGCTGGGAAAGATTGAAGGCAGGAGGAGAAGGGGACGACAGAGGATGAGATGGTTGGATGGCATCACCAACTCAATGGACATGAGTTTGAGTACACTCCAGGAGTTGGTGATGGACAGGAAGGCCTGGCGTGCTGTAGTCCATGGGGTCGCAAAGAGTTGGACACGACTGAGTGACTGAACTGAACTGACTGAGTGGCATCAATTCATTCTTGAGTAAATTCAATTTATTCTTTAGAAACTTTCTTGATAACCAAATATTCACGTTATTTTTTCCCCTAATTTATTTATTTACTTATGGCTGTGCTGGGTCTTCCTTGCTGCTCAGGCCTGTCTCTAGTTGTGGCGAGCAGGGGCTCCTCTCTAGTTGCACTGTACAGGCTTCTCATTCTGTGGTTTCTCTTGTTGAAGCACAGGCTCTAGAGCACTTGGACTTCAGTAGTTGCAGCACCTGGGCTCAGCAGTTGTGGCTCCCGGGCTCTAGAGCACAAGCTCAATAGTTGTGGCTTATGGGCTTGGTTGCTCCATGGCATGTGGGATCTTTCCGGACCAGGGATCAAACCCGTGTCTCCTGAATTCACAAGTGGATTCTCTACCACTGAGCTACCAGGGAGGCCCCTATTCATGTTATTTTTACTCTTATTTCTTATTTTATATTCAGACATGCAGGTAACTGGTGCTTGAAATTCTTAAATGAAAAAAAAATTCTAGCAGATAAGCTAAAAGCATGTTATGTATATCAAGTCATTTTTTCTAGTTAGTCTTAGATTTTATTCATACAAGGACAAACCAACTAGTTGAAAAGGTCAAGTGATTCTACCTTATTTTTTACATAATTGACCAGTTGTTAGACAGTGTTTGGGGAGTAGGAACCATCTCAACAGAAAAAGGTCATAGGAATTCTTCAACAAAACAGTACACAACCCCTTCAAGTACACTGAACTGAGTCACATCTGACCCTGGACACACAGTAAATCCATCTGGCAACAATGAACAGCTATGAGCAAGCTGTTACTTTTCAGAAAGCAGAATGAAGGCAAATGATTCACCAATAATTAATACAAATAATAATACATACAAAACTGTTGATAGTACATATGAAACAAAGCCTTTTGACTTAATCTTTTCACAAATGAAATATAATGTCCAGTTTCTCAAAGATAATTCATATTCCACTTTGAGATATAGTCTATTTGGTCTTTACAGCAAAATCAAAACTCCACAGAATTCTCTATAGAGCATGTATGTTTTTTTTAAAGGCTCCACACCTCTTTTTCATTAAAAAGCACTCCTTTGGAGTAGCAGAGCAGGGAAGCTTAGTCCCTACAGGTGGACTTTTAAATTGGTACTAATTTTTTGGATGGTGATTTTTTTAATCAAAATTTTAAATGTACATACCCTTTACTTAGAAGTTCCACTTCTGAAATATAGCCTAAGAAATTACTTAAGAACATGAAGATGTACATGAGACTGGACAGAACTGCAGTTCATCCATACACTCCAATGCCATGGCGCTGCTAAACAGAATGTGAGAAATCTCGTTGTGCTGACACTTTCTAGTGTTGTTCAAGTGAAAAAGACAAGGTGCAGAACTGGAAGTACAGCATAAGACTATTTATGCTAGGTTATATCTTAACATAAGCATTTGGCAGAATACACATCAAGTACAGGGGAATAGGCTGGTGGAAAAAGGGGGATTTTAGCATTTTGCTTTATACATCTGTATATTTTCATGTTGCACAATGACTACATTTTTTTAAACTGAGGTAAAGTTCACATAACATAAAATTCACCCTTTGAAGTATATAATTTGTGGTTTTTAGTATAGTCACAAAGTTGTATAACCATCACTACTATTTAATTTCACACATTTTCATCACCCCCAAAAGAAACTCCATGCCAGTTATTTCTTACCCGCCCCCGCCCCCCACAGATCCTGGCACCCACTAATCTGCATTCCGTCTCTATGAATTTGCCTCTTCTGGACATTTCATATAAACAGAATCCTACACTATGATGATCATAGTGTAGTAAGCTGGCTTCATCCAGTTAGTATGAATCAGCACTTCATTTCTTCTTATGGCTATATATGACTTTAATAGCTCCAATTTTAAAGCTACTCAAACAGAAAAACCTTACTCTTTTGTATACACGACTTTATAGAAACTCAACAGCTCTAAATCCAGTGTCCATATTACAGTTTATTTCTACCTCCCTGCTCCTAACACTCCCTTGAACATTTACTCTCTCAGGTCCCATTTAAAAGGTTGCCTCTTCAAACAGTACTTTTGTTTTCACATAAATCTCTTAGACTATTATCATTCACACAGCAGAACGCTTTTTGCCCAGTTGTACCTTCCCTATCTCCACACCACTGGCCCCACCCCCAACATAAAACACATTTGTAAGTCTATAGACTTTTCACTTTCACTTTCATGCATTGGAGAAGGAAATGGCAACCCACTCCAGTGTTCCTGCCTGGAGAATCCCGGGGATGGGGGAGTCTGGTGGGCTGCCGTCTATGGGGTCGCACAGAGTCGGACACGACTCAAGTGACTTAGCAGCAGCAGCAGACATGTATAGGCAAAGGCAGAATTTGGGAGTTTATGGATCCGCTATGTTGACAAGGACCCAGGTCTGGCTGACTTCAGTACATTTACCACAGGCAGAAATGTCTGCTACAGTGTAACAAAGTAAAATGCTATCGTTAACTTCCATAGTAACTTATTATTAACTTCCATAGGTATTTTATAGCTTTCATCTTCTGAATAAAAATCAAGACTATATTTTTGCCTTGTCCTTCAAGTTCGGTTACCTCATTATCTGAACAAGGCAAAATTATGTAATACTGGTTGATACATAAAGCAGCACTGTCACAGGGACTGGGTTTTTCTCTTAAAAACATGGACTGGCCATAGAATTTTCCTAGGAAATTCTACCACATTTATGCTTTGGAATGACCTCAGCAATGCTGAAAAAAGAAAACAAAAATACCCCAATCCCAAACCCCAGCTGTGAATAGTTTCAATTAGCTAAAGAAAAACCACATAATTCTCTTCTCCATATTTTTATTGGGTAATTAAAATGAAGCTCAGTAATGGATTTTCAATGTGCGCACACATGCACACACACACACACTCACTCACTCAAACATGACAGGTAACATTTGCAATAAAGCACACTATAGTTCTAGTTCCAGCATTAATCAGCAATCTCTTGCTTGATTTCTTTTTCCTCTTGAGCAGGGATGCAGGCATGCAGGTTAGAAATTATATGTATGGAATGAGTATATTCTACCAACCAAAACTTTGATTTCTGCCCTCAATAGGACCACCTCAATATATGAGCACTACTGCTAGAAGTGTCCACAGTAAAGGAAGTATATTTAAATTTTTAAGATGGAATTCCTTTATGACAAGGATATTAACCTTGCACCCTTATGAGCAAGCTGATAAACGATACTAGGAGTTTGGGTTTATCTTTAAAATCGCCTTGTAACTAGGTTTCAGAGGATCTGATGTAAGTCATAGGTATCTGAATCATGTAATGATAAAAGAAACAAGATGTAATGCAGTTCTATTATACTTTTGAAAGATTTGCTGTTTCTCTCCCTGATAAAGCCTTATGTGTGAAACGTCAAAATTAACTCAAATTCACATTTTTCTCTCTTTCATACTTATTTAACCACAAAGTTATTAAACAAACTAGGCATTTCACCTTGAAATAATAGCAAGACTAAAAGGAACATAATACTATTGCAGTTACAGATAAGCTTCATCATACCCTTGTACAAAAAAGACATAAGTACAAACATGAAAGTCATAACTCATTTATTGAATGAATAGTATATGCAAGAATACCAATAAAAGGAAACTAATACTACAAACTACAATTTTGAAAATAAAGCCAATATAACAGGAACAAAATATACATAATATGAGAGGAATGTTTGATTTTGACCCATAATGCATTCCTTATCTTTACAATAACCTAAATGTCTGTTAGAACAAAACTGTATACCTTGGTCTAACTTTAGTGCTTCTTAAAAAAGCAACAACATTCTAGAACACTTTTCTTTTGCTTTGAGATATTTAAGATTCACACATTTGTTCAAGTACATAGATTCTGATTTAACAGTAGATCTACATATCTTGTTATTCTCTTAATATCTTGAGTAACATGTACTCCAGAGCAAGTACTATCTGAAATTCTAAAACTGATGATCATTGAAATAAAATGTACTTCAGTTGTGGGTTTTTAATAAATTGAGATGAAAGTAAAACTCACCCTTCCCACCCCCCTCCCCCCAGGAACAAAGAGCTCATTAAAGTATAGAAACTCAAGTCTATCTTTCTACTCTAAAGAACATTTCTTACTAACATTTCTGGTAAGGCAATAAATGCTCCAGAATAATCTTCAATATATGCTTGCAAAGATTACACTGTTTAATATCGATAACAAAAACAAAACAAAAAAAAAAGGAAAAAAGAAAAAATGCTTCAAAATTTTAAGCTAAAATATGCATAAAGGACAGTCATGGCAGTATTTTTTGAAATGATGTAAATGTTATATACTTATCAAATAATGTCATGCTTATTAAAACTACAGTTAAGGACTTAAGAGATGAACAGTAAATACACTGCTGAGGTCCATTTTTCTAAATATTCATACCACAATGTAATTACTACCCAAAAGATGATGATGCTACTTGGGAACATAAGTACTGTACAATTTTTACATTGTAAGGCACTTTTACTCAGCATGTGACGAAAACATGGATAGAGAATCAAAATATTGGAAGTTTACAACCGAAGGTGATTTTTCATGTGACTTCAATTTACATTTCAATTTTTAATGAAAGACTGTTTAGCCAATGACACCACAGTGAGAAAAATAGGTAGCCAGCCACTTATCTAGCCAACCAAATGGTAAAGTGCTATTCTGGTTGCTAGTGGCAGAGAAAGGGTTGAAGAAACCCATACAAAGTCATACACTTTATTACATAACAAATTTATTAACTGACAGCTATAGTATTTGAAGTTCATTATATGATTATTGACTGGCCATTATTACCCCTTGGCACCTTCCATTTTCCCTAAAAATATCATTACAGTAGTTGTCCAAAAATGAAGGTGCTCTATTATTCCGTGGGTAAGTCTATGGCACACAATGTAAAAATGATCTAGACACAGTGATTCAAAGATTTAAAATAATGGGTTTCAAGCTGCTGTAAGGAAATAAAGTACAGATCCTTTGGGAAAAGTCACATAGCTTGGTAAACAAACATCTAGATCTGTCGTTGCACTTCAAGTCATGGTGAATTTTGAAAATTCATCACATACATACACAAAAAAATCCAATGGTATATTTAGAGCAAAAGGAGAACAACGTATAGGGCAATCCACTACTAAAGCTAGTTTCCTTCTAAAAATAATAAAAGATGGTTAAAATAAAGCAATCATTGAGTCCCTTGATTTAAGTAAATGTGTGAATACACACTTGACAAATGTGACTTTAAGGGACTGGCAGTTAAAAAAAATCAGTCATTAAGCACAGTGTAATTTTCCACCTGTTACATTTTTAAAATGCTTTTCCATAATCTGCAGAACATCTCAATGTACAGTCAAGTTAACATGTTATTTCTTGTTGGCTAATCTGCTTTAATGTGGTAGGTTAATAAACCAGAAATCAGAATCCCTACCCTTGATACTGAGGTGCTATGGTAATATTAGGCAGAACACAACTAAAGTTTTTTTGGTTTTGCCACAAAGAAATAGATAAATGTGCTTCAGCAGGTAAATGGAAGAAAATATCACTAGCTAGAAATGCCAGTGTGAAAATCCTTTCTAAAAAGCTGGGTTCTTAGGCTTTGAGAAACAATTCTGATGATCAATGAAACAATACCGAACATTACCAGAAGGAAAATAGGACACAGAAGCCTATTTTATAGATAAGCAAAGCAATGAATGAAAACATTAAAAATATTAAATAAAGTTTCTAAAATAGTGGTCACAAAATTAAAAATAAATACTGTTTTATGCAAAGACTGTTTTTTTTTTTTTTACTTCTACAGCACATGAGACCTCCTTACATACTTTGGGCCAATATATGAAGTGTTCCACAAAAACACGGCACTTGAGAGGAACAAGTTTCAGACATGGTGGCTAAAGTCCTTAGTAAGTGGTAACCCCTTAAATCTTAAAGAGGTTTCATTTGCTGTTGCCAAATGTTAGTTTAAACTTGAAAGGATCCAATCATTTTGCTAGAAGCTCTTTGTATGACATGAAAAGAGAAGAGGTTTACTGTCAAGAGAATTTTGGCATAAGCACTGGAGCTCAAAGCTTATAATCACCAGTTGCCCGAGTCCATGCTGGTCAGTGAAAACAACTTTAACAGGAACCAAATGAAAAGCTTTAGCACACTTCTTGGAAGAGATTTTTTAGCATGTGCTGTCAAAGCCAAGAGAAAAAGAAGGTTCTCTTCATTTCTAGCCTCCGTTACTTGAGCGTGGAAAAAAAAATTCAAAAATTCCCATGTGTTGCCACCAGAGGCATGTTTGTACTGTAAAGTGAAATTTGCTTACGCTTTCCCTTGAGTATGAATCCACTAAACAAACTTAGACATTCTAAACAGTAGAACTTTGTTCAGTCCAGAAATATAGCTTACTTCATTTCAATGTCTGCTTTAACTGTTGACACTATACACAGGGTTAATAGTGTTTCAATTGCTTCCCAGAAACTGCAAACTACAGCTACGTAATATCAACATGTCAAACTCTGCCATCTAGTGAAGGCTCATAAAACAAACAAGATGCTTTTAGGCAGTTCAATGAAGGATCTAAGAGTTGGGCAGTAAAAAGTTACAAACCCTTTTTGATTTTAGAAAACAGTGAAAAAAGAATAGTAGTTATGGATGTCTTATTCATTCCCAGTTTTCTAACTCTGTCCCATGAACCTGTTTAAAAGATGATAAAAAAATGTAAAATATGATGCTTGAGGGGAGCACAATAAATAAAATGTTATTGAGGAGCAAGAATATCTTATTGGTTTGACACTACAACTACATTTATTGATAAAGTGGATAGCTTGTTTTTACAGTTACAAAATCAGCTAGTTAAAAGAAAAAAAAAACTATGCAAGCCTACACATCCTCAGCATTCTAGTAACATGCTTAACTAAATATAATAGCATTAAAAAAAAACCAAACTGCACATTATTAGTTCAATATATATTTATCAGTGTGTACTGTATTCTGACAACACAGCCAATATAGTTAACTTTCATACCTAGTTTCCATTAAGCTGCTGCTGAGTTAGTTGTTGCTGATCAATTTCTACTTTTCCTCGGCTTTTACTCTCTCGTTCTTCATCTTCTTCATCTCTCTCATCATTTCCACTATGATTTTTACAATATAGTCTACAATGATGAAAGATAAGAATCTCAAAATGTTTTGTCATTATTGATGAGAACATATTTACATCATTAGTGGACGAGGTTGACGCCCATTTAAAATATGGTCTCCTCATCCAAAAACTCTCCACAATTAGGTAAAGGTTCATTTCTATTTAATAGAAAGGAAAGCACTCTATTAATGAGATACAAAAAGTTCATCTCAAATAAAACCTCTGGTTTAGGATGAAAGTTACCACATATGTTCAAATATAAGGCAATTCCTCACTTTGCCCAATGAGATTAAAAAGGTTTTCAGCCAACATAAAAATATCAATTTTCAGTATATATGTGAAAATGTCAGTTGCTCAGTTTTGTTTGACTCTTTGTGACCCCATGGACTGTAGCTCACCAGGTTCCTCTGCCCATGGAATTCTCCAGGCAAGAATACTAGAGTGGGTAGCCACTGCCTTCTCCAGGGGATGTTCCCAACTCAGGGATCGAACCCCGGTCTCCTGCATTAACAGGCGGATTCTTTACCATCTGAGCCACCAGGGAAGCTTTACTATTGGTGTTTTACTATATACGCACCAATATATTTTGCATAATCAATCATCTCCACCATAGTCAGAGAAGGGTGGGGGATGATCTGAGCTTAGTTTTAAGGCAATTATACACAAGATGACAAGATGGAACAATGCTTAAAAAATGTTCAGTAGATGCCCTCTTGTGGGCAGCAATGGATAAAAGATGATCACGTAAGAATTCATCTGCCACAGATGATGTAAGAGTAGCTTTAACATGAACGTTTCTAACAAGTGAGTAGAATAAACGGCAGAGGTGGGGTTGGGGGGGCAACAAGGATAATTGACTTCTGACATAGTTTTGCTCGTCACTTTTTATTCTTAAAACATTTTCAATAATTTTCAAAGAACTATGGAGAATTTCTACTCTTCAAACACTGCACATTAGGAATCACTTTTTAAATCATGACTTCAAGTATCAAGAGTGAGACTTTTTTATAGTGTACCTGTGAAGTATCTTCCTCCAAAATACAACCTGAATCTAATTAAGCCTTTGAACCAAGTTATAAATACAGGAAATACAGAGGGGTAGGAAATGAGGTATATGGTATATGAAACCACGAACAAGCAAATAGATAAAATCTAGAACAAGGGGCTTTTCCAAGACAACTTATCAGGGTTCTTCAATAAGGAGGAGGAAAAGGCAAGGGTGGAGTGGGGACTGTTCTTTATTGACAGAGACTTACTTAAGAGACTTCCATTAAATGCTGTGTAAGGACTGTGAATGTATTGAAGTTTGAACAAATCAAGGCCAAAAGAACATTTTCAAGACAACTGGGGAAAGGTGCAAGCGGACTGGGTATGAGATGATACTAAGAATTTACTGTTAATTTTAAAAAGTGTGATAATAATTGCACAGTGATACTAAAGTATCTAAGGATAAAATGACAGAAGATCTGGGATTCTGCTTTAACATACCTCAGAAAGAAAAAAATGTAGATGAAACAACTGTGCAATAACTTGGTACCTGCTGAGACTAGGAGTTGTGTAGTTTTAGAAATTTTGATAACAGAATTTTATCTAAAAGATGAGCTCTTTGTTAGAAAAATATTAATCTTCTCTGGGATTATTTTTCACTCAAGGACTATTTCCCATAGATCTATTATGTGTCTTTCCTCAGTCGGGACACCCAGGCCACAGGTGTTGACCAGTCAAAGATCTCTGCTGTCACAGAACTTACTATTTTATGGTGGGAGGCTAACATTTTAGAAAACTATATATTTATATAGTTTAGAAATACAATAAAACAGGATACAAAGATCACTATATAATCTTCCCTTGCCTTTTTAATATGAATATATTCATGATCCATCCTAAAGGAAATCAGTACTGAATATTCATTGGAAGGACTGATGCTGAAGCTGAAACTCTTAATACTTTGGCCACCTGATGCAAAGAACTGACTCATTTGAAAAGACCCTGATGCTGGGAAAGATTGAAAGCGAGGAGAAGGGAACAACAGAGGATGAGATAGTTGGATGGCATCACCAACTCAATGGACATGAGTTTGAGTAAACTCTGGGAGTTGGTGATGGACAGGGAGGCCTGGCACGCTGTAGTCCATGGGGTCGCAAAGAGTCAGACATGACTGAGCGACTGAACTGAACTGATTAATGATCCAGAGAGGACTGGTAAAGAAAGAAGGGAAGGAAGCCATTTCATGTAGAAATATTCCTCCTTTCATTTCCTCCTATCTGCCCATTCTTCTCTCCCCAAACTACTCGGTTATGGACTTATTTGAACTCAATGGTGTCCATGAAAAAAGCTAGATTCCACCTTCTAATTTTAGAAACAAATTTCAATGTGAAAAAATAAAAAGAACATTTCAAATCATCGTAGATCCCAGTCCAAATATTTTTGTTCAGAGATGACCACTGCAACATGGTGTTCTAACAACTAAAAAAACCATCTAAACGTCTAAAAGAACTGATTAAACAGGCTAAATCACGCATTCAGTGGAATACTAGACAACCATTAAAATGGTGATGTGCTACTGTTTAACATCACAGAAAAAATGCCTCTACTAAAGATACAGGAAGTGGGAAACAGGTTATAAAATATTATATATAAGAAAGTTTGGTTTTTTAAATGTATACATGTAAATAATCACATAAATGTCTAGAAGAAAACATTCCAGAAGATTTAAAAGTTATCTTTGATGCTAGAATTAAAGTTGATACTAAGTTTTATTTTTATCTGTAGTTTCCATTTTCTTTCTGAAATGAAAATGGATAACTATTGTGAAAAGAATATCTAAATAAAGTTAAATTTTAAATACAATAATTCTCATATATTTGATTTTAAATATTTTAAATGAGCTTGTTATTTTAAAATATTATTGGGGGACTCCCCGGTGGTCCAGTGGCTAAGACTCCATGCTCCCTATTCAGGGGGCTGGGGTTCAATCCCTGGTCAGGGAACTAGGTCCCATATGCCACAACTAAGACCCAGCCCAGCCAAATAAAATAAATAACTAAATAAAATTAAAAATAAAACATTATTGGCTACTTTAAAAAATAATGTATTGCTCATGAACTATATAAAGGAGAATATAAAATTGTCTCTTCTTCCCTATGCAATGAATAAGAGGTGACAGCTATTACATTTGCTGACGATACTCCAAGAAATTCTTTTATGTGTAAAAACCATGCGACTTCTCTGGTGGTCCAGTGATTAAGACTCTGTGCTTCAAATGCAGGGAGCATGGGTTTGATCCCTGGTCAGGAAGTTAAGATCCTACATACTGTGCAGTGTGGCCAAAAACAATCGTATAATGTGATGGGATCTAAATATAATTTGGACAAATAGGCTTTAAAAAATACACATATCTTGTATGCATGTACTTTTCATATGCTAAAATAGAATTATGCAACTTCCCCCCCTTGACTGGAAATACCTCTTTCATAACTCTACACATGGGTCTACTTTATTTAACTGCTGCATAGCATTCCACTAGATGCTTGTATGTACGAAAATTCATTTACTAAGTCTCTTGATGGAATTCTGATTTTTTTCCTTTCTTTCTTTTCTTCTTGCTATTGTAGGTGAAACGTTAATAAAAATATTTCCCCTTTCTGCATGAGAATTTCACCTTTGGTTAACTCTTTAGCTCTGTTCCCCTGGCAACTTAACAAACATTCAGTTCAGTTCAGTTCAACTGGTAGACTATATCTGGACTGGGGGCTTCCCTGATGGCTCAGCGGGTAAAGAGTCTGCCTGCAATGCAGGAGACAGAGGAGACACAGGTTTGATCCCTGGGTCAGGAAGATGCCCTGGAGAAGAAAATGACAACCCACTTCAGTATTCTTGCCTGAAAAATTAATCCCATGGACAGAGGAGCCTGGCGGGCTATCGTCCAAAGGGTCACAAAGAGTTGGATACGACTGAGTGACTCAGCACATGATTGAAACATTACAACTTCTCTAAGCAGAAAGCCTCCAACTCTGTGAACATTTCCATTTCTAAAATTAGTTTTAATGGTGTCCAAGTCCTTACTGGCAACACACACAAGTTAACCAGGAAAGGAAACTTCCCCTGTAAACTCTGCCTCCCCCCAAATAAAAGTAAAATATTTAAATTCTCTAAAGAACCACAGATGTAAAATGGAGAGCAATTTATCATTGGAGACCTAAACCCTAAACAATATATATCTTTTACTACTAGTCTGCTTGTGTGGACTGAGCAGACAACAGTGCAAGAACATGTATGTGTAAGAAGTTTCATTGCATTGTTAGTGATAGCAGCAATACCCACTAAGGCATCTTCTTAGATTCTAAGATTCCAACAAAGATATGGATCTATCTTCAGTGATCTTTATCCCTGGGCCAGTACCATACTATTTTCATTACTATACAATATGATTGGCTTTGATATATAACAGGAAGATTTCTCTTCTCAATTGCATTAAAAATTTTCTTGGCTTCATGTGATAAAGATTAGTTGGCTGCTCCAATATCTATCCCTGCCCTTACCTACATAGTACTAAACCATAGTTTGGGTAGCAATGTGTCCACTAAGAGTATATTTCCCAGACTCCTTTGGACACATGACTAAATTCTGGCAAATGAGATGCTGAGTGTATGGAAATTCCAGGAAGGCTGATTAAAGCCTGACTCAGGTGGAGCAACAGCAACTTGGCCCTTTCATCTTCCTTTGCCCCTGCTTCCTCCTGCTTCCTATGGAAGGAAGAGACAATGGGAAGAAGGAAATGGGGACCAATGATAACACTGAAAAGCTGCCTACCAATCTGCATTGCTTTCCCCTGGACGTCTTTCGGGAAAGAAACAAACTTCTATCTTGTTTAAGTTTCCATTTCTTTTTCCAGGTATATAAGGTAACAATCATTACTAATAGACAATAATACTACATTTACTTTTTTAGATAAAACTGTCAAAAAGTTGGATTTCATTAAAATTGTATTAAAATGTATAACTTGGGAAGAATAAGTATCTTTCAAAGTTGAGTCTATCAAGGATCATAATATACTTTGTCATTCATTGGGGTCCTGTGTAAGATGCTATTTTTTTAAAACAAAGTTCACCTTTGGTGTGTGTGTGTGTGTGTGTGAAGAGGAGTAAGAGTTTGGCAGGGGGAGTGGGAGACAGTTTTCCTTTACATTTTTTAACTAGCTATTTGTTGTTTAGTTGCTAAGTCATGTCTGAGTCTCTTGTAACCCCATGGACTATAGCCTGCCAGGCTTCTCTGTTCATGGCATTCTCCAGGCAAGTATACTGGAGTGTGTTGCCATGGAACTGTGGGGGTTTTTCGTCATGGAATTGTTTTTAAAAATTCATCTCATACTCAGCAGTCTTACTGAGTGAGCTCTTATAAACTGTTAATAAATTCAGAGTTGATTTCTTTGGATTTTCTTGGTAGACAATGAAATCAATAATATTGACAATTTTTTCTCCTTCACAATATTTACTATACATTTTCCTTCCTTTCCTTGTTGTACCAGCTTAACCCTCCAGAAGAACAGTGAAAGTGACTTTGGTAGTTGGCACCCTTGTCTTGTTGAAATGATCTGAATGAAATGAAATGAAATGAAATGAAATGATCTGAATGAAAGTGTATTGGTATAGTGGTTCTTAATTAGAGATGAACTTGAGAATCACTTAAGTGAAGTGAAGTGAAGTGAAATCACTCAGTCATGCCCGACTCTTTGCGACCCCATGGATAGTAGCCTGCACCAAGCTCCTCCATCCATGGGATTTTCAAGGCAAGAGTACTGGAGTGGGTTGCCATTTCCTTCTCCAGGGAATCTTCCCAACCCAGGGATCGAACCTAGGTCTCTCACATTGTAGACAGACGCTTTACCATCTGAGCCACCAGGGAAGTCCTGGCAAGTCATAAAATACAAGGTTTGGGCCTCAACCTACTGTGAGGGTAGGGCCCAGGCATGACCATTTTTAAAGAGGGCTCTCTCTACCTTCTGGTTAAGAACCATGGTCCATTTACTTTAATGCCAAAGAAGCTGTTTTTTTCTTTTAACACTCTAGTAAGACTCCTAGCTTACAACCAAGAGTACTTTTGCTACCTTACTTTAAAATTCAGAAATGAATGTTGAATGATATCAAATGTCTTTTCAGTTTCCACTAGGAAAGTGCTAGGATTTTTCTTTATTAATTACAATGGGTCACAGTCCTAATTCTGAATAATCTTGAAACTGTTAGACTACAGCCCTGGATTTGATTTTCTAATATTTTGGATTTTGGTACATATATTTATAAAAGTAAGATCAGTCTCTAGTTCTTAAATTTCTGTTGTTAAATGGTATCTTTGTCAGATTTAGTGTCACAACTATGCAAGTGTTACAGAATGAATCAAGAAGTTTTCCATTTTTTGCTGTGTCCATGGGGTCGCTAGGAGTCGGGCACGACTAAGCGACTTCACTTTCACGCATTGCAGAAGGAAATGGCAACCCACTCCAGCGTTCTTGCCTGGAGAATCCCAGGGACGGGGGAGCCTAGTGGGCTGCAGTCTATGGGGTCGCACAGAGTAGGACACGACTGAAGCGACTTAGCAGCAGCAGGACTTAAAAATAACATTGGAATTATCTGTTCCTTAAAGGCTTGATAGAATTCATTTGAAAAACATGTGCCTTTATTATTAAGCAAAGTTTGGCCAAGTTTATAACACAGCATTAGCACCTCATGCAGTCACCCAAATGGCTTGGTGACTGCTGACACAAACTGCTTTGTCCATGAAGTAGCTGACTCTGGGTCACTGGTTTACTGCACACTGGGAATGTGAGAGCAAAGAAGTCCTTTACAACTTGCAAAGACAAACCAAATAAATATTCAGGGATCCCTATCAACTTACTCTCCATTTGATTAAACAATGGGAACCATTAGAGATTCATATTGATACCACTAGTCCAATGCAGCACAGGTAAGAAGACCATAAAAAAATGAAGGTAACATAGAATCCCAAATCTCCAAACCTTACTCTTTCATCAGTCTTCCAAGAGTACCTTTAGACTTCTATCTTCACAACTACTATTCTAATCTACCAGCAGTTCTCACCTGGACTTGCAGCAGTAGTCTCCTACCATCACCTCCCCCCTCCCCACCATTTGCACCCTGGCTTGTGTACCATCTTAGGGCCTTGCACACACTGTTCTCTCTGCCTAGAACACCTTCCCAACACCCACATCCATTTTGCCTTTGATATCTCAGCTCAAGCACTATTTCCTTAAGGAAATTCCTAGACACTTTTCCACTACAGACTAGGTTAGCTCCTCCTCCTTATATGCTCTCACAGCACTTTGTAACAGAACTTTTACATCAGGGGTCCCAACCCCTACCAGTACCAGTCCATGGCCTGTTAGGAACCAGGCTGCACAGCAGGACGTGAGCAAACCAAGCTTCATCTGTATTTACAGCTGCTCCCCTTTGCTTGCATTACCGCCTGAGCTCCACCTCCTGTCCGGTCAGTGGCAGCACTGAATTCTCATAGAAGGGCGAACTCTACCGTGAACTGCACATGCAAGGTATCTAGGTTGCACACTCCTTATGAGAATCTAATGCCTGATGGTTGGAGGTGGAGTTGAGGTGGTGATGCTATCGCTGGGGAGTGGCTGCAAATATAGATTATCATTAGTACAATAAATGTAATGCGCTTGAATCATCCTGAAACGATCCCCCCACCCCCACCCCAGTCCATGGGAAAATTTTCTTCTGGTTCGGAACCGGAAACCTGGTGCCAAAAAAGTTGAGGACCACTGTTTTATACCGTTTATGAAGTTTGTGATTGTATATTTATTTATGTGGCCATTTGACTGATATGTTTCTCCCACTAGACTGTGAGCTTCCATGAAGACACAGTCTGTGTCCATTTTGATCACTGTTGTATGCTCAGCTCCTAGCCCAATGCCAGGCACATAGGAAGCATAACAAACACTGGATAAACAAATGCTAATCCAGAGATGTCTAGGCAGAGGAAAATGCCACTGCAGTACTCATACAGCGTCCTCAGTATTCTATACGTGGCTAAACATCACCTAAGAAGCGTGAGCAAATAAACTAATGTCATCTATTTAAGGGTGGTTACTTACTGACAAGTTTAGGAAAATGGACAATTGTTGTTCTCTTACTTGTAAATTCCTCGTGACATATTTTCAATGTATTTAGCTTTGTCTTGTACTCCACAGTGGTAATGGTAAGTCTTAACACAGGCTTTTATTTCACATCCAATAGTAGCACCAGGCTGACTGCAAAGTGTACATTTCTGTTTAGGGGAAGAGAAAGAATAATTATAAGCAGTATTTCCAAGTTTATGCAATCTTATTTTTTCTATTTTAGCCATATTTCAGCCAAACATTCCATGTTACAAAGAAAAGTTTTTCTATTGAAAGAGAGTACACTGAACTTATAGTATAGCATATATATTAAATAGTGTTACAATCTAAATCATACTTTGACTTTCTAATATGTAGTCACCCCTGATGTTTCCATTATTTAACTCTAGTAACCATTAGCAATCTGACATTGAAACATAAAGGGAACACTCCTTAATACTGGCAAACACACATAAAAATATATTCTATATTTTAGTGGTTGGCTTCTTCTCTTCCCTGCAATCAGTCCCTTTCTTATTATGACCAGGGGGAAGAATGAGAAGATAGGAAAGCAATGCCCCCCAGAAAGGGATTGCTACCAAGTAGGCAAAAGGGCAGAAAGAGACTAAGGGGCTGAAATTCTCGTAAGACTTAAGGTGATTGTTGGCAAAAGAGTTTCATACTCAAAGAAGTTTGAGAAATGCTAGTTTTAAACAGATTACTTGATTGCAGAACTTCTGACAGCCTTTCCTCCAGGAAGGAGGGTATAGTAAACAGTTTCCAAGTTTATTGAATTCCAGATGCCCTTTTAATTTTGGAGCAGTGGGAGAGCATCTTGATGGAGCGATTTCCTTTGAAGCACACATGGGAAAATGCTAGGTTAGTGCTGACACTAACGGTCAATAGTGTAGAAGCAAGCAAGCTGATCAAGAGAACTGAATGGCTATCCTAGTCACCTATTGGACTTCAGATGTATGACATAACAACATTGCTCAACATCATATGACTGTTTTCCCCTTTATTTTTTTTTAATACTCCACATTCTGTTTTAAAGGAGTTTCGTTTTTTAAAAGAATAATCAAAGTATCAAGAAACTGAACTGGATTTAAATGGAACAGATGATATCAATAATTTTTATACCTTCAAAAATGCAGTTCCACAGAGAAAAAGTCATTTCTAATCAATTCAGACAAAGATCAGCAATGTCTGAAACAGATCAAAGGGGAACTTCACAATGGAGGGATTGACTCACCACCTGAATCCAAGGATCAGACATTATGACTTGTCTGATGTGATAAAATATGGACGATATAGTCCCACCTGTGAAGAGTTCTTACCCCCCAAAATGTTGAAAACTGAATCTAATCAGTTTTTTACATCTAACTTCCACTTTAAAAGAAAATCTGGTGGATAGAGGGACAAGTTAAATGGCATTGTGAAAAAGCAAACAGACAAATAAAACATGTGGGATGTTCTATAGGACAATTAATTCATTTTCTTCAACAAGTCAATGGCATACAACAAAACAGAAACAATAAAGACAGGGAGGACGGAGTGCCCTAAATTACCTAAGGGATATGTAACAACCAAATGCAATGTGTGAACCTCCTCTGATTCACACAAACCAACTTTAAAAAGATAGCTTTAAGACAGTTGGGGAAAAACAAATACAAACTAGGTATTAAATGATACTGAAGACTCATTGTTAATTTGTAAGTTGTAATAACATTGTGGTTAGGTAAGAAAATGCCCAACTTTTAAGAGATACATACTGAAATATGTAGAGGTGAAATGATATGAAGTCTCAGCTCTGCTTTAAAATACTTCAAGCAACAAGAATAAAAGGCATAGATGAAACGAGTGCCGCAAATTCTTGATGAGTCAAGGTGATGGACAGACATGTATTACTAGCCTTTCTAATTTTGATGTTTGAAAACTTTCACAATAAAAATTTTTTAAATAAAGTCATTTCTAGAGACAACTGCTGTCTTAAATATTTTGCATTCCTAGAACATTTTATAATATTCATAAACTGTAAAGGAGTAAGTGATCAAATAAAGATGCCAGTATTTCTTAAAGCTATTTATTAGTAATTCAGTATGTTTAAAAACACGAGACTTAGGCACATTTTATAAAGGAAACTTTAAAGCTATGATAAACATATTAAGAGACAACTATGTATGTGAACTTTAAACAGAAGGCTCTGAAAAAAATCTTTTCCTTTTATTTAAAAAAAAAGAATGAATAACAACATGGGGAGGTTCTCAATACTCTATTGGGGTCATGAAATTGTTCTTAAAGCGAGCTTAAACAATTTAACATTTTAAACTTAATAAGGTGTGTCACATTCACATCTTCATTTATTTTATTAAAAGACTCTCAAAATACCCTGAAATATAAATCTCTGTATAATTCTCTTAAGTAATGAAGTTACATAGAAAGAAGAATAACTTTCAGTAACATCAGCATCCTTTATTATATTACAAATGAGTCAAATATATACTTTGCTTTAACACATGAGCTACTTTATATTAAAATTTTTGGTGACTGGATGAATTTAAGATGTGTTCTAAATTTAAAGCACAAAGTCAGAAGAGTAACGGTGCATAGCATAAACATAAAAGCACAGACCATTCTTTTCCCTCGTTTAATCTCCTGCAGTACAGTTTTAATATCAAAATCTCCAAATTCTGCTCTTGAAGTTGTTGTGAGCTGCACGGTGCCAGAAGAAAATAACTAGAGAAGAAAAATGCAAAAACATGTAATATTCAGAATCCTTGTGAGGAAAAGATTAAACAATGTGTGCACAAATGTGTTAGATTATTTTAATATCCTGAGAAAGATGACTTTTCCTTAATCAAATACGACTCAAATATTGTTTTAATCTAGTCACATGTCTGATTAAAATATAACTCAAAATAAGAACAATGGAATAAAACTAATATTGCCAGTACAGGAACAAGATTAAATGCTTCATTAAACAAGAAGAGTTCAGCAGTGTCATCCTGTCATCTCAACTATTTTACATTTCCACAAAGTTTAAAAAAATAGTTTCAAATGACAAATTTCAACCACAGATACAGATCAGAATCACCTGGAGATTTTTTTTTCCAACTAGACATGTTTGGCGGAGAAGGCAATGGCACCCGACTCCAGTACTCTTGCCTGGGAAATCCCATGGATGGAGGAGCCTGGTGGGCTGCAGTCCCTGGGGTCGCTAAGAGTCAGACACGACTGAGTGACTTCCCTTTCACTTTTCACTTTCACGCATTGGAGAAGGAAATGGCAACCCACTCCAGTGTTCTTGCCTGGAGAATCCCAGGGACGGGAGCCTGGTGGGCTTCCATCTATGGGGTCACACAGAGTCGGACACAACTGAAGCGACTTAGCAGCAGCAGCAGCAGACGTGTTTGGGATCTACTCCAGGGATATATATTTTGGAAAAACCTCCCCACATAAATTTGATATGCATCTCTGATTAAGAACTCCTGAAATAAGTAATATAATTTTAAAAAAACTTTGGGGCCATGTCACATGACTTGTGGGATCTTCCTTCCCTGACCAGGGATTGAACCCAGGTCCTCAGCAGTGAAAGTGTAGAGTCCTAACCACTGGACCACTAGAGAATTCTATAAATAATATAATTTTTAAAAGCTAATCATCAATGGGATAAATAATTTCAATACAACCTATTTCAAAAATACTTACATATATTATGTGTCAGGCCTGTATCTAATGATGCAAAGATATAGTTTTTACCCTCAAGGAATTAAGGCTCATAAATGAATAACTGCAATACAGTATAAGAAATACAATAAGAGAGATTTTTACCAGGTTATAGTGGGGTCTAAACACAGCTTCCAAGACAAGTTCATAAAGGTGATGTTTTTAGTTATAAGACTGTTAATTATGGATTATCTGGAACACAGTAACTACAATCAGGATTACTTTAAATCCCACTAAAATCATAAACACTATATATTTTAAAATCTAGAGTTTATGAAGATTTGGGATTATAGAACATAATCTAAAAGAGACGCTCAGAGGGCTCAAACAAACTTTGTGTGCACCAGGACCCAGAGACCCCACAGAGACTGAGACAGAACCATGTTTGAGTGTCTCCTGCGGAGGTACGGGTCAGCAGTGGACTGCTGCAGGGGCAGGAGCTTTAGATGCAGCAGACCTGGGTGTGGCGTAAGCCTTCTTGGAGGAGGCCGCCATTAACCCCACCATAGAGCCTCCAGAACTTACAGAGGACTGCGGAAACAGACTCTTGGAGGGCACAAACAGAACCTTGTGCATGCCAGGACCCAGGGGAAAGGAGCAGTGACCCCACAAGAGACTGACCCAGACTTGGCCGTGAGTGTCCAGGAGTCTTGGCAGAGGCCTGGGTCGACAGTGGCCTGCTTCAGGTATGGGGGCACTGAGTGTAACAGTGCCTGCATGGGACCTTTTGAAGGAGGTTGCCATTACCTGTATTACCTCCACCATAGTTTGGCCCCAGGTAAATAACAGGGAGAAGGAAATGGCAACACACTCCAGTATTCTTGCCTGGAGAATCCTGCGGACTGGAGGAGCCTGGTGTGCTGCTGTCTGTAGGGTTGCGCAGAGTCCAAAAGGACTGATGCGACTTAGCATGCATAGCAGGCATGCAAATAACAGGGAGGGAACACAGCCCCACCCATCAACAGAAAATTGGATTAAAGATTTACTGAGCATGGCCCTGCCCACCAGAACAAGACCCAGTTTCCCCCTTAGGCAGTCTCTCCCATCAGGAAGCTTCCACAAACCTCTTATCCTTCTCTATCAGAGGGCAGACAGACTGAAAACCAGTCACAGAAAACTAATCAGGGCAGACAGACTGAAAACCAGTCACAGAAAACTAACCAATCTGATCACCTGGACCACAGCCTTGGCTAACTCAATGAAACTATGAGCCATGCCATGTAGGGCCACCCAAGACGGATGGGTCATGGTGGAGAGTTCTGACAAAATGTGCTCCACTGGAGAAGGGCATGGCAAACCAAGGCAAGATATTCTTGCCTTGAGAACACCATGAACAGTATGAAAAGGCATAAGATAGGACACTGAAAGATGAACTCCCCAGGTCGGTAGGTGCCCAATATGCTACTGGAGATCAGTGGAGAAGTAACTCAGAAAGAATGAAGAGATGGAGCCAAAGCAAAAACAACACCCAGTTGTGGATGTGAGTGGTGATGGAAGTAAAGACCAATGCTGTAAAGAGCAGTACTGCAAGGGAACCTGGAATCTTAGGTCTGTGAATCTAGGCCATGTAAGTGGTCAAACAGGAGATGGCAAGAGTTAACAGCGACATTTTAGGAATCAGCAAACTCAAATGGACTGGAATGGGTGAATTTAATTCAGATGACCATTATATCTACTACTGCGGGCAGGAATCCCTTAAAAGAAATGGACTAGCCATCATAGTCAACAAAAGAGTCCGAAATGCAGTACTTGGATGCAATATTAAAAACGACAGAATTATCTCTATTCGTTTCCAAGGCAAACCATTCAATATCACAGTAATCCAAGTCTATGCCCTGACCAGTAATGCTAAAGAAGCTGAAGTTGAACAGTTCTATGAAGACCTACAAGACCTTTTAGAACTAACACCCCCAAAAAATGTCCTTTTCATTATAAGGGACTGGAATGCCAAAGTAGGAAGTCAAAAAACACCTGGAGTAACAGGCAAATTTGGCCTTGGAGTACAGAATGAAGCAGGGCAAACGCTAATAGAGTTTTGCCAAGAGAACACACTGGTCATAGCAAACACTCTCTTCCAACAACACAAGAGGACACTCTACACATGGACACCACCAGATGGTCAACACCAAAATCAGATTGATTATATTCTTTGCAGCCAAACTTGGAGAAGCTCTATACAGTCAGCAAAAACAAGACCAGGAGCTGACAGTGGCTCAGATCATGAACTCCTTATTGCCAAATTCACACATAAATTGAAGAAAGTAGGGAAAACCACTAGACCACTCAGGTATGACCTAAATCAAATCCCTTACGATTATACAGTGGAAGTGAGAAATAGATTCAAGGGATTGGATCTGACAGAGTGCCTGATGAACTATGGATGGAGGTTTGTGACACTGTACAGGAGACAGGAATCAAGACCATCCCCAAGAAAAAGAAATGCAAAAAGGCAAAATGGCTGTCTGAGGAGGCCTTACAAATAGCTCTGAAGAGAAGAGAAGCAAAAGGCAAAGGAGAAAAGGAAAGATACAAGCATCTGAATACAGTGTTCCAAAGAATAGCAAGGAGAGATAAGAAAGCCTTCCTCAGCGATCAGTGCAAAGAAATAGAGGAAACAACAGAATGGGAAAGACTAGAGATCTCTTCAAGAAAATTAGAGATCCCAAGGGAACATTTCATGCAAAGATGGGCTTGATAAAGGACAAAAATGGTAGGGACCTAACAGAAGCAGAAGATATTAAGAAGAGGTGGCAAGAATACACAGAAGAACTCTACAAAAAAGATCTTCACAACCCAGATAATCATGATGGTGTGATCACTCACTTGGAGGCAGACATCCTGGAATGTGAAGTCAAGTGGGCCTTAGAAAGCATCACTACGAACAAAGCTAGTGGAGGTGATGGAATTCCAGTTCAGTTATTTGAAATCCTAAAAGATGATTTGTGAAAGTGCTGCACTCAATATGCCAGCAAATTTGGAAAAATCAGCAGGACTGGAAAGGGTCAGTTTTCATTCCAATCCCAAAGAAAGGCAATGCCAAACAATGCTCAAACTACCGCACAATTGCACTCATCTCACACGCTAGCAAAGTAATGCTCAAAATTCTCCAAGCCAGGCTTCAACAGTATGTGAACCATGAATTTCCATATGTTCAAGCTGGACTTAGAAAAGGCAGAGGAACCAGAGATCAAATTGCTGACATCCATTGGATCATCAAAAAGCAAGAGAGTTCCAGGAAAACATCTACTTCTGCTTTATTGACTATACCAAAGCTTTTGACTGTGTGGATCACAACAAAGTGTGGAAAATTCTTCAAGAGATGGGAATACTACACCACTTGACCTGAGAAATCTGTATGCAAGTCAGGAAGCAACATTAGAACTGGACATGGAACAAGAGACTGGTTCCCAATCAGGAAAGGAGTACGTCAAGGCTGTATATTGTCACCCTGCTTATTTAACTTATATGCAGAGTACATCATGAGAAATGCTGGGCTGGATGAAGCACAAACTAAAATCAAGATTATGGGGAGAAATATCAATAACCTCAGATATGCAGATGACACCACCCTTATGGCAGAAAGCAAAGAAAAACTAAAGAGCTTCTTGATGAAAGTGAAAGAGGAGAGTGAAAAAGCTGGCTTAAAACTCAACATGCAAAAAACTAAGATCACGGCATCCAGTCCCATCACTTTACGGCATATAGATGGGGAAGCAATGGAAACAGTGAGTGACTTTATTTTGGGGGGCTGCAAAATCACTTCAGATGGTGACTGCAGCCATGAAACTAAAAGACGCTTGCTCCTTGGAAGAAAAGTTATGATCAACCTAGACAGCATATTAAAAAGCAGAGACATTACTTTGCCATCAAAGGTCCATCTAGTCAAAGCTATGGTTTTTCCAGTAGTCATGTGTGGATGTGAGGTTTGGACTATAAAGAAAGCTGAGTGCCAAAGAACTGATGCTTTTGAACTGTGGTGTTGGAGAAGACTCCTGAGAATCCCTCAGACTGCAAGGAGATCCAATCAGTCTATCCTAAAGGAAATCAGTCCTGAATAGTCATTGGAAGGACTGATGCTGAAGCTGAAATTCTAAAACTTTGGCCACCTGATGTGAAGAACTGACTCATTTCAAAATAACCTGATGCTGGGAAAGATTGACGACAGGAGGAGAAGGGGATGACGGAGGATGAGATGGTTGGATGGCATCACTGACTCAATGGACATGAATTTGAGTAAACTCCAGGAGTTGGTGATGGACAGGGAGGCCTGGTGTGCTGCAGTCCATGGGGTCACAAAGAGTCGGACACGACTAAGAGACTGAACTGGGGATGTAATATACAGCATAGGAGACCTAGTCAATAATACTGTAGTAACTTTGTATGATGGAGAAGGCAATGGCACCCCACTCCAGTACTCCTGCCTGGAAAATCCCATGGACGGAGGAGCCTGGTAGGCTGCCCATGGGGTCACTAAGAGTCGGACACGACTGAGCGACTTCACTTTCACTTTTCACTTTCATGCATTGGAGAAGGAAATGGCAACCCACTCCAGTGTTCTTGCCTGGAGAATCCCAGGGACAGGGGAGCCTGGTGGGCTGTCATCTCTGGGGTCGCACAGAGTCGGACATGACTGAAGCGACTTAGCAGCAACTTTTTATGATACATGGTAACTAGTCTTATTGTGGTGATCATTTCATAATATATAAAAACATTGAATTGCTACGGTGTATGCCTGAAACATATAATGTTACAAGTCAATTATACTTTTTAAATAGATTTGGGATTATAGGATATGCTATTCCTAATTCTAAAATATGAATACTGTGGAGGGAAGTTCTATATTTGGTCACTAGCTAAATGCCTTTCCAAAACTTGGATTTAAAAGCATATAAAAAGAACCATACTTACCATGCACTTATAATGTGCAGCTGCCTTCTTGGCATTAAATATATGCAGTTTTCCTCTTGCTTGATTTTCTTCCTCCCCTACATGACAAAATCCACATTTAGGCCTGGTGTCACTAGGGCTGCTTCTATGTGGAGACCGATCTCTCTGCAAACGTGAAAGAAAAAGAAAAACTTGAAAAAAATCCATAAAAAATATGCTATCAGTACCTCAAGCTTAGTTAACACTTCAAATGATTAACTTTACCTATAAACACAGGTATACTCATGTTGCCACAAAAGTAAGAATCCAACAATTTTCTACTTACATAGGAACTACTTTCCATTTCATCCGTTCCATGAGAGGATGTAGACCTGGTATCTTCCGACAGTCCTTTAAAATTAGTTTTTCGTGGCCTTCCTTTGCGACTTTTCTTTTTACTTTTAGGCGATGAAGGCTCCAGTTCATGTTCATTAAAACTTTCTTCTAAATCAGCTGCTTAAAAATGAACAAAAGCTTTATTAACATGGACCAATTTTAAAATGAGCATTAGTTCATGGGTCCTTAGAACATACGTTTTTCCTCAGAATATCACCTCAAGATATGAGGAGAAATGGTCTGTGGTATGTTTGATGTAACAGCCTAACATTTCATATAAATGCAATGAAAATCAAATACAAAGAAACAGTTTTATTATAATCATTGTAAATTATTTCCATCAAATATATAATTCTATGCAAATGAGTCTTGTGATCCCGACTGTGCACATAATTCAGTAAACATTTCAAAATACCAATAAGGGAAATTTTAGAGTTAGATCTTGTTGGACTGCCTTGGTGGCGCAGTGGTTAGGAATCCGCCTGCCAATGCAGGGGATACAGGTTTAATCTCTGGTCTAAGAAGATTCCACATGCCATGAAGCAAGCAAGCCCATGAGCCACAACTACTGAGCCCACAATTTAGAGCCCGTTAGCCACAAATACTGAGCCCATGGGCCACAATTACTGAAGCCTGCACACTCTAGAGCCTGTGCTCCACAAGAGAAGCCATCACAGTGAGAAGCCCACACCACAACTATAGTCCCCACTTGCCACAACTAGAGAAAGCCCATGCAAAGCAATGAAGACTCAGTGCAGCCAAAATGATAATAATAATAAAAGAAATTACTATTTTAAAAAAAGAATTAGATGTTGTGTTGTTGTTTTTACCATAGGTTTCAAAGAGTTTTCCCTCACACTACTGGTGAAATTAGAAAAATTACCCAAAATTTAAACTTACAATAACTTGGAAAACTACATGAAAATCAAGTAGGTATAACATGCATGTGTGCTCAGTCCCTCAGTCATGTCTGACTCCTTGTGACCCCATGGACTGTAGCCTGCCAGTCTCCTCTGTCCTTGGAATTTTCCAGACAAGAATATTGGAGTGGTTTGCCATTTCCTCCTCCAGGTAGTGGTGGTGGTTTAGTCACTAAGTCATGTCTGACTCTTGCGGTCTCATGGACTGTACCCTGCCAGGCTTCTCTGTCCATGGAATTCTCTAGGCAAGAATACTGGAGTGGTTTGGTTTCCTTCTCCAGGGGATCTTCCCAACTCAGGTATCAAACCTGGGTCTCCTGCACTGCAGGCGGATTCTTTACTGACTGAGCTACCAGGGAAGCTCAGTCACCTCCTCCAGGGGATCTTCTCCACCCAGGGATTGAACCTGTGTCTCCCGTGTCTCTTGCATTGGCAGCTGGATTCTTTACCACTGTGCCACCTGGGAAGCCCATGTATATCTGTGCTGTCTAATATAGCAGCCACTGGCAACATGCTTTTTTTTGAAATTTAAGTCATTTATAATTAAATAAGATTAAACCATCAGTTTCTCAGTCTGACTGACCACATTTAAGTATTTATTAGTCACATGCAGTAAGCTGAGTCTCTACTGGACATCACAGATATAGAATGTTTCTATCATGGCAGAAAAGTTCTATTGGGCAGCACTGTTCTAGATAGCTCTTTAAACTAACATGAAAATCAAAAGACCTAATTCAACAAAGAAGTCATCTACAAATGAGCTAACCAACTGATCAAGTAAACAAATATTAAGCCCTGGTGGCTCTCAGATGGTCAAGAATCTGCTTGCAATGCAGGAGATACAGGAGACCTTGGTTCAATTCCCAGGTTGGGAAGATCCCCTGAAGAAGGAAATGGCAATCCACTCCAGTATTCTTGCCTGGAGAATTCCGTGGACAGAGGACCCTGGCAGGCTACAGTCCGTGGGATCGCAAGAGTCGCACATGACTGAGCAACTAACAGTTTCACTTCCTAAGTATAAAAGGAATTTCTAACGTAAGTGGTAGGAAAGCTATGTTGCAGGCTGTCTGTACATACTTTAATGGATTAAACAAAATTAATGTAGAAGTTTCAGAATTGTACTTCCCAGCAATTTGAAAAGAATTTGTACCATTAATAGAGGTGTTTCATTTGGTTATTCACTACAAATATTTTATTCATTGAGGGTGTACAGTATATAAGACAATGTATTTAGTATTCAAAAGATATAAAAACCAAATATTCAGTCTTAGAGTCAAACTACAGAAAGTTTTAGGTACAGTTCTAATACCTATTTTGATTTTTCTTTTACCATAAATTATTGACTATAATTCCATGGACTAATTTCTCCATGAGAAAGCGTATTAACTCCTATTCTCAGATGCTGATCTTTCCTAATAAATATTTTAAGGGTTTTTTTAAAGCAATAAAAGCACATTCATTATGATAAGAAAAGGGTAATTTAAGTAGTGTACTTGCATATATAAACTCCAGGAACTGAGAGCATTAGATCATCTGCAAAACAGTTACTAAAACTTGTATCAATGTAACTTTACCTAACTATGGTAGAATCTGAGAGAAGAAAAAGGGGAGGGGGAGAGTTTTACAGACAAAAATCTGGATAACTCTCCCTGTGAAGACAGACAAGTCAATTAAAGATATATTCTAATCTTAACACTATAGCAAATTTAACATCAGAACACACCATCTACTTTCTTTAAACATTTAATCTGAGAATTCTTATGACACAATTTCATTAAAGGTACTAGAATTACTGTATGTACCAAAAATTAAAATGAAAAATCATAACCAAATGTTTCACTCATCCTGGTACATACTATATCATATATGTAAAATACATAATATTCTGTCATTTACAATGAAAACAAAAGTCATTAGCTATAATACCTATATTATAATCTATATATAGATTATATATAGAATATATATAGACTATATAACTATATTATAATCACTATAATAACACTACATTGTCAAATACCTATAAAGAAATTACTTAACTGATTCCATTATCAGGCCAACATGTCTAACTTTCTACATGGCAAATCTGTCTGTCCTAAATATGAAATCATTCAGTATAAAATTTCAGGGGACTTTAATAGCAATAGTAAAAAAAACAATCACAAAAGATTGACAAAATTTAACTATATTAGACTCTTAAACTTCTCAAAGTAAAAATATAAGTGATAAACTTAAAAGGCAAACAATAAACTGGAAAAATATCTTCTGTACTTATGACAAAGGATTAGTATCTTTATGATCTGATAAGCTCATAAAAGATTAAGAGCCCAACACAAAAATATGATCAAATAATTCATAGAACATAAATAGTTAAATACACTTTGAGAAAATTTGACTTCTCTAGAGTCAAAGTGTAAATTAAGTGATATATCATTTTCACCTATCAAAATAGCAATCTTTAGTTATAAAAAGCTACAATAAATCCAACAAGAAGTGTGTTAGAAATACAAACATAAAAGAAACCCTACAAATATACTGAGATAAATGATGCTTCTGGAAGAACCAGATCAAAATGAGAATGGTATCAGTTCTTGCTAACCTTATTTAATGAAATGTTGAAAAGACAGAACTTAAGTTGATTCCCCAGTTTTCTGGAACAGTAAATGTATAATACTATCTTTTTAAAAAAGATATCAAAATATACCATAAAGCAAAAGTACTTAAAAACACTGGCATAGGAATAGACACATATCAGCAGAAGAGAAAGCTAGGTTGAAAACAAACCCATATGGATATGGGAAATCAGAGTATGATAATGGTGGCATTTCAAATGAGTTGGGGAGAGACATAATGGCACAAATGGCTACCTATTTTCTAAAAACTGAGATTCCTATTCTCATACCATATGAAACAATTAGAGATGGAGCCAAAAAATCTAGTAAAATAACAAACTATAAATGTAATAGAAGAAAATGGAAGAGAATTTTGGGATTAGGCCACCTAAGAAGCCATTTAGTGGCAGGGAATGAATATCTATACTTTACAGAGAGCACTTCAAATCAATTTTGAAAAGATAAACCTTGAAAGAAAAACATGTAAAAGATAGAACTGACAGTCCACAGAAGAAATATAAATGACCAAAAAAATGGGCAGAAGCACAACCTTATTAGTGATAAGGGAAATGGAAATTAAATGAGATAATCATATGGGTAAAAGTTATAAGGCTGATAATATCCAGCAGAGGTACAGGGAACTGGACACTCTCATACAATATTGGTACATATTATAGTACTTATTTCCAATGTTAAATGCATAGACTGTCACCTGCCATCACCATTTCTAAGATTTTATCCTATAGAATCACTTGCATAAGTACATAAGCACGTATGTATAGGGAAGATCAATGCAGTTTTATTTGTATGTGGAAAAAGTAGATATAGGTGTTTTTAAAACACTTTGTTTGTATTTATTTGGTTGCACTGGGTCTTAGTTGCAGAATGTGGGATCTAGTTCCCTCGCCAGGGATCAAAACCGGGGCCCCTGCATTGGGAGCGCAGTCTCAACCACTGGAGCATCAGGGAAGTCCCAAGGTGATTTTTTAAAGTAGAGAAATCTGTAAGTAAACTACAGTTCTATTTATTCTATGGGATATAACACAACAATTAAAAAGAATGAGGTTGATCTGTATGCAGACAGAGAAGGGTGTCTGATATATCACAGAAAGAAAAAAACAAGTTGCACAACGTCACCTCTATATATACTATGATGCCATTGTATTATGAACAGTGCATATATGGATACATATGTAAGAGTGTATGTATCTAAGAAAGGTTCCGAGAAGATATACAAACCATTATTAGTAGTTACTCACAGAGTGTGATTCTGGGGTGAAGAGAGGGCTTTGTGAATTAATTTAATAGTACCATTGTACTATTTAAATTTTTTAACAATGGGCAGTATACTACCTTTGTATTTAAAAGAATTCGTAAAATACAATGTGCTGAAAGGAGGGGGTAAAGTCAGCCACTGCTGACGGGAATATAGTCTAGCACAATCTTTCTAGAAAGTAGCATGGCAGTGTGGATTGAGGACCTTAAAAAGATTAAACCTTTTGACCCCAGCAATATTATTTTGGGAAATTTATTCTGAAAATTATTTGCACATGAAAATGTGAGGAGGAAGCTAGTCACAGCACCTTTGTTTAAATTTTTCATGGTTGCTTACTGGTTTTTTTCCTATTCAGAACTGTGAAATATTTTACATTTTTTAAAGGTATCATTTTTAATAATAATTGTAAAAGAATTATCTGCATGAAAGAAGGAAAAATCTTCCTTTCCACCTTCCAATTCCAACTGCTCTGCACTCCCAGCTCTTGCCCTAATTTTCTTGCTTCCCTTTCTTCATATTCACTCCCTCCCTTCTCAAGGTACTACTGTTACGTAGTATCTGATATTTCTTTTCTCAGTCTCAAGGGTAGAGAGCTTGGTTTTGAATCCTGGATCTCTTGTCACAGACTTTGTGTCCTTGGACCTGAGACCTACCTCAGAGGGTTCCTGAATTAAAAGAGTTAAGGTACTTAATCTAGAACAGGGCCTGGCACATAAGACACGCTCAATAAATGTCAGCTGTTATTTTCTATGCATATGCAAATCCAAGCATACTGCTCTACATCTTGCCCTTTTCCATTTAATATATAAATGCAAATACCCAAAATATAAGACCTGACATTTGAGTTTTTACTATACCAGATGTGCTGTGCAGTTTACATGCATTATTTCATTTGCGTCTCGAAACTGCCCCATGAGGTTATATCAGTCATCATCCCCATCTCCCATTTTACAGAAGAAAAGTAAATTCAGAAAAGTTAAAATTATTTTGCCCAAGATCACAAAGCTGGGGAAGAGCAGAGCTGGGACAGACACATGTCAGTGAGTGACTTTATGTTCTAGAAGTATTAATACTGACTATCTAGGAAATAAACATTTTTATAAGCTCCTGCAAGGTAGAAAACTGCTAGCTATACATATGCTTATGTATGCATATTAGTGCTCTTGAAGGACACAAAAGAAACTGATCCTAGATGTTGCCTTCAGCGAAAAAATTTGGAAACTGAGAAACAAGGACAAGGATGAGAGGAAAGCTGCCTTTCCAGTACTTAGTAAATCTATTCTATGCACCTAAACTTAAAAGGTTTTTAAAGACCTTGATACCACATTAGGATCTCCCTAAATTTCCATTTAATAAAAGTAATGGAGATTGGAAATTGCCAACATCCTGGGTGATTTCACTGTCCACATGGACAATCCAAGCAACACGTAGTCATTCAGCTCCTTAATCTTCACTAATGTCCTCCATCAACCACCTAATCCCTATAATCACACCCAGATACCTCATAATCACCTAAAAGGATTCTCTCTCTGAAATCACTGCCTCATACCGTGGGACCACAGATGATTGCTTTCCTAAATAGTTTCATTCTCATTGTTCTCCAATCTTACCAGGACCTCCAGTCTATTAATTCCTTTCAGTTTATTTTTCTCTAGCAAATATTCTAAACTTCCTATCCCTTTACTTCTTGGTTGAACTCACTTGGAAAAAATCCTGATTCTGAATGAACCAACTAGCCACTCTCTCTGTGCTACACCCAGGATCCCGAGTTGCTGGAGGAAATGTCACACAAGCTGACAGCATCATTTTATAAATTCAGGGTTACTAACCTCAACTGCTCCAATAAGGTCTGGAAACTTTACACTTCTTTAGGTCAACTTTCTCCCCTGGTCTTCACAACTAGTATTTCAAAACTTTCTCCTTCAACTTCCAACCCTCACCCATCTCCCTACACTTTCCCCCACAGAGAAAACAGACCTAATAGGAACCACCTATCTTCCTTCTCTCCTATTACAGTAGAAAGGTTCTCCTTATCACAGGGCAGTTGTTCCACCTGCACTCAATCCTCCTCCTTGTACCTCCAATCTCTTCTTGTCCATTGAATCCTTTCTTGTAAGCATTAACAACTAATCTCCCTCCCCACAAAGGCCAACTAAGTGAAAGAAACCAAGCTGAAAAGGCTACATATTGTATGATTCCAAGTATATAACATTCTGGAAAAGGCAAAAGTATGGAAGATGGTACAGAGATTCTCAAATCTGATATTTCAAAACACAGTTCATGTTATATCAAGCTAACAGAACAGACTGAATTATATAGTATTTATCACTTTAAGTATTAGTAAAGTAGGTACTGAGCCACAGATGGCAAATGATCAATACACCACCAAAGGTATCAATTCCTCTTTGCTCTATAGACTAGTGCTGTACAATTCTCAAAGACAGTCCCTGAAATACAATCCTATTACCCCCACCATAAATTATAATCATTAAGTAGAACATATGTTTCCCATTAGAATAATGAAGTAAATGGAAGTTGTTTCTGACAAAGCATCCGGTATCTAATAAATTCAAGCTAGATAAACGTGATAAAAGTCTAAATTCAATAAATAGAAATTGCCATATTTTTAAATTGCAAAGTTATGCTCCAAGTTCTACAATATGAGTATATACACACACTACATATGTCACTAATACAGGGAACCCCAATATGCTATAAAGTATACACCGAACCCAAATTTCAAATCAACTGTATCCTAAGTTTGAATTGTAGTATTCCTGCCAGTTCTACTAAAAGAAAAGTCCTCTCGAAAAGTATGAATTTAGATCTTCCTCATTAAAAAGTTTCTCAAAGCAAAACGGTGGTTAAAATTATTTCACTTTGTGTAGTCTGCAGTGACTTATCCCCACCACTAGATGGTACTATCAGCTTCAGAAACTGAGGGAATAAAAGGGGCGATGTCTATAGGACTCATTGTTGTCACCCTTAAATACCCTGCCCCAGTATGTTGATACACTTGCCAGATCATTAAGTCTCAATCCTTGGTTTACTGCATGTGCTCACTAAAATTTTGAAGAGAATCAAATAAATACATTGTTAAAATCTGAAGCAATGAAAGGTGAGAAAGCTTACTCTTAACCTTTCACTAAAGGTTTTTCAACTCAATTCTAGAATTAAATGAAAAAACTGAAGGAAAACACTATAAAGTTTATCAGTTGTACTTTATCAATCAAAAAAGATTCTGTTCTTATATTTGTCCAGTATCTTTATTAATAATAAGTTTTTGCTAAAGACAGTCTTTAACCAGCACTTCTAAAGTATTTAGATTAATCTGGTCCTAAAGGGAAAACAATACTATTTTGTATTATAAAACCAAGACCTAAGAAATCAAAAAGGGCCACAAATTTTAATGTGCTAACACTGATAATTAGGTAAGTCTTTATAAAAGAGACAACTTCTTAAAACAACAGGCTCAAATCATTCTTAATTCTAAGCAACATGCTCTCAGAAGCTAACAAAAACTTGAAAGATCTCTAATCTAAATGAAAGGATAGAACAATCTCAGATTAAATCTGAGCTTTTCATATTGCTAGTAAGAGTATCAAAACCATCTGTATGAGAAATTTGAAACAAGTCAGAATTCAGTTTCAGAACTTTCCCATACGTTTTAAAGACCAACTATACAGCTTGGCTAAGAATATATAAACATGACTGTTCTGGTTTTGTACAAATTTAAGTGGAAACAAACCATAAAATAATTTTAAAGGTTTGTATTTTAAAATTGATTATTTCTTATGAACATGTCTATATTAAGGGGAGTGAAAGTACTTCAGTGTGAATAAAAATTCAACAGAAAGGTTGTTTATCACAAAATGTACCAGTATTTCTAGTCCACATTTTCTTTATCTGACAGTAGCAAGGACTCTCTATAATTATTACCTTTACAACCACTAACATAGTCACCTGAACACAGAAACCCATAACCACTGGCATCATTTCCCCCTAAAGATAAATATATTCTCCATGTACTCCTTACAGGAATTTAAGGTAAAAGTTTTCTTTAAAAATTCAGATCTTTTTCACTATTAGTTTAATGTAAACTTTTCACATTAGTTTATCCAAATGCTTTTCTCTTTTTTTCCCATTGTTCTGGTTCATTCATAACTTGAGTAATTTTTATAGTGCCTTAATTTAAAATGAACAAACATGTTCTCTTAAAATGAACAAACATGTTCTCTATACTTAAGTATCTTCATTATAAATCTTAATAATAGGAATAAAAATTCATTTGCAGATATAATAAAACTGCTCTCAAAAGGCTTTGAACCTCTGTAGGAACTGGGTTAAGTATTCTTTAAAAAAAAACAACTGAAGTATAGTTGATTTACAATGTTGTGAAAAATCTGGAATGCTTCATGAATTTGCATGTCATGATTGCACAGGGGCCATGCTAATCTCCTCTGTATTGTTCCAATTTTAGTATATGTGCTGCTAAAGCAAACACCCGAGTGCTTTTCTTAATTCTTCAAATAGCATTCAATTTTAAGACACCTCTTGTGGTGAAAATATAGTATAATTCGCTCATATTTTACTCAAATTTCCTCTTGAAATTAAAAAGTAGCTGAATGACGTACCTTCAGAATTATGTGCAGTTTTCTTGTGTTTTCGACAATAAACCCTACAAGAAACGAAAAAATTAAAAATTACCAAGTAAACAAACCAACTCATTTTTCAAACTAAGAATGAGCAGTATACTTCACCCCATTCACTAGATTCCAAAAACCTTATCGTTAAACTTTCTATGCCATTTCTCGGAGCAGTCAATTCCCTACCAAAAACACCCTTTGCAACGGATGATGAGATGCTTGGAATCAGGCACAAGTTTTTTACAAAGACCTAAAGAAAGTATGACTTTAAGAAAGCTAAGAGAAGTTAAATAATTACATGTATATCCCTTGTGAAGGTTTCTCTCGTATCTGAGCTTTGTCATGCAACGCACAGTGGTAGTGGTATGTCCTGTGACAAGTCTTCACGTCACAACCGATTGTTGCTCCGGGACAATGGCACAAAGAGCACATCTACAGCAAAACAATAAAATAGTATTATTAGTGTGTGCTTTTGCTACAGCTATGATATCAGGTTAGAGGCATAGCAAATCTCTGTCAAGGAAAAGAAACTGGTTATTGAAAAGTTCTGTAACTAATATTGTTATTTTTCTTATATTTCTCACCTAGAAATAATTCAAATAAAATTCTACTGGGAGTATTTTTTCCCATGTTAAACAACGACAAAATTAATGGAATATTATTGATGCTACTGTTGTATTGTGGTCAAGAGAAAATCTGAAATGCTGCAGGAATGTAAACTGTAGACCTTTTCACAATCCAGATCTTCCTGGAAATGAGTAACTGGGGAAAATGGCTCATACCAGAAAAAACTGTCCTTCACATTTCCACTTATCAGTGAGAATTTTTAGAAAAGAAATCTCACATACTATTTGGGAACCTGGTAAAATCAATTTCAAGTGAGAGAGGGAAAGAAGATAAAAGAATTAGGTAGATTTTTAAATCCCTCAAGCCCTAAAAATATTCTATGATGTCAAACTGATTGTGAAAACATGCTCATCTATTTTAATTTAATCTGTTACTTACCTTTCACATCATGAATTCAAGCAAATAGATAAAACAGATGCTTTCAACATATTTTAATACAATTTACCTCTGACTTTACTGGATAATTCATATTGTTTAACTAGCTCACGTTTAAATTTAGAAAAAAATTCTTTAAGAAAAGTACATAACGATGACTGTTAGTGGTTTTGATTACCATATCATAGTATACTGTACTATGGTGGTGGTTTAGTTGCTAAGTCAAGTCCAACTCTTGCGACCCCATAGACTGGAGCCTGTCAGGCTCCTCTGTCCATGGGATTCTCCAGGCAAGAATACTGGAGTGGGTTGCCATTTCCTTCTCCAGGGGATCTTCCCTACCAGGAATCAAACCCAGGTCTCCTGCATTGCAGGCAGATTCTTTACCCACTGAGCTACGAGGGAAGCCCATTATGAGTGGACTTTTAATGAGGCTCTCTCCTAAGCTATAAATGCCATGCCAAAATAAATTCACAGGAAGGTAAATCTTAAAAACTGTTCACTTTGTTTCTTGGTAGGGATGCCTCATTGGGAACTGTTCTCATTCCTCTTTACTTGGCCCCTAAGTAATTTTGGTGTACCAAGAGGCTAATGTAAATTCTAATAAAATACCTTCTATTTCTCTAAGCAAGTCAAACACTCAACCTTTCATTCAAGCTATCATTTAAAAAAGACTCCTATATAAGTCAGAAACAGAAACATTCTCAATACAGGTACTTCCCAGAAAACACGAGGGCCAGTGCCCATTATTAATGCTAAAGAAATACACCACTTCCTTAAATAAATACAGAAACTTCAAAGCAATACTGTAAAAAGAAACACTGTGCCAAATTATCAAGCAAGGCAAGTTGTTAAATCCTTTTGGGTGGCTTATAAATTGTTAAGGACATGGAACATTTGTACTCAGCTTATGAGGTTCTATTATTTTAGTAAATTATACTTCTAATTAAAAAAACATAGACTGATTATAGAAATTGCAGAAAACACAAAAGAGCACAAAGAAAATTAAAAAATCATTCATACCAACCAAGTGTAGACACCATTACAGTGTTGCAATGCTTATGTGAAAATATTTTTCTCTGTAATTCTATACATATTAATCACCTGGTTTTTAACTTAATAAATTGAACATTACCACTACTTCATTAAGAGCTGTACTGAAAGTAGCTCATTTCGAAATTACACTGAAAATGGGTTTGCACAGGTACATTTGGAAAATATTGAATGCAATGAGCAAGCAAAAATAAAAGGAGAGGTACTGTTACAAATCCCGTACCAGCTCAGCACTGGCATACATATAGTGAGATGGCCACTTTCAGATACTGCTGGAAATTGGTATACTCTCTGGACAGCAACTTGCCTTATTTATCACAGAGCTTATTAAAAGTGTATATACTCTCTGATCCAGTATTTTTCCTTTTATTAACCTAGTCTACAAAAGAAATCAGACTTAATTTATATGCAATCATATTCACTGAAGAATTATTTAGAATAACTCCAAATGTAAAACCACCTGTGGAAAACAGCCATTGAAAAATGTTTAAATAAGTTATAGTACAACCATATGTAGGAATGTTCTTTACTCTTTTCAAAAACATTTTAATGGCATGGGAAAAGGTTTATGCATAGTATCAAGTGAAAAAACAGGACACAAAGTTAGGTATGCAAATTATGACCCCAATTATGTTTATAGCTTTATTCTTTGAAAATAGGTGAAAGTAAACACAGTGAAATGCTGAGTGAGTATCTCTAATTGGTTTTCTGTCTCATAATTTCCTATATTTTCTGATTTTTCTACAATGGGCAAATTACTTTTGTATATGAAAAATTATTTTAAAACCATTGGGAATACTCCAGCAAATGATTTCAATCCCCATCTCTCAGTTTATTGAGAATGAGAAGGAAACCAAATACCAAAATATATCAAAATGTGTTTTGGTTGGTTATAAATTCAAATCTGCCTAAAGTATAACCAGTTAACTACAGCAACTCAGGACAAATAAATTTTCTGAGTGAGAAAAAGCTTATTCTCATTTTTATTTTGTCAGTTTCTCTCAAGGAAGAAAGGAAAGAGGAAGATATACCAATAAAAATGTTTTCAGAGAGGAAGATTCTTCTCAAGGTTAGGAGTAGGAATTTTTCTTCATTAGAATTTATAGGAAAAAGAAAGAATTTACAAGATTTTATGCAGCATTCATATACCAGCAGATATTTCTGCTTGTAAATACATTCTGGGAAGGTATGAAGAAAATACCAAAATATTATCCAGAGTAAAACTAAATATGAAATGTAAATTTGCTTATATACCTGTGAGTACAGAATGGGAACACTACTGTTATGTTCAAGATATCATTGCTATGTTGCAACCCATATCATTGCTATGCTGAACCCCTGAACGCCTATGGGACTTAAGATAGCATATTCATTTTGGCTCTTACCATTTTACTTCTTTGTATGACTAATTATCTTTGTAAATGTATAGATTTTATCTACTGATTGCTTCTAGACCAAGTTTTTTGAAAGATAAACACTGTGACTACCATGTAGCACTCAATAAACATTTTGATTTTAAACTATGTTACTGAAAATTTTAATATCATATACCATATTTTTTTCTCATTCATGTTTTTAACATCTGCAGACTTGACTACTTATCTTCAAGTATGTCTAAAAAATATTTAAAAGTCTGATTTGAAAAGGTAAAATGGAGAACAATCCAGTTGAAGGGGCAGAGAATGAGCAGAGAGAATGAGGAAGAGATAAAAAGACAATTAAAGACATAAAAATCCCAATTAAAGTTTGGAAACTAGATAGGTGGCTAGTATTCTTTTCTTTAAAAAAAAAATATGGATAATAAAATAGAGAGGACTTCTACTGGAAAAAAAAAACAGTTGAATAATAGGAAAATAACCCCTGCCCTGACACGGCAAGGCACTACTAGCTGGCTGGACCAGAGTGATGTTATCCTGTGTTCCTCTTTACACACACCATTTATTTGCCCTTCAATCAGTTATAGGCTCTACTGGGCCCTCACCAGAAGTGTGTTAACCTGCCATTTAACATCATGCTTGCACTGCAGTCAGAGTGCTCTCAAATGTGGTGAAATGCAAGTTAACCTGATGGGAACACATTTTTCAAGGACAATGGTGGACTTCCTCCTTGAAAAAAGGTCTTTTCCCACATACCAAATACACATATCAAATATTCTGTTGAAGGCCAACTTCCTGTCTTCAGGATAGGTATAATGTCAATTCTCAGCTTATCCTGCCTATACCCTGATTTCAAGTTCTTTAAATAGAGGTGAAAATGTCTTTGTTGTTAATGATTTTTCTTTTACTTTTATCCCTCTATTCAGTTTGCTATCTAGTAGACCTAACAAATTCAACAATTTGTCTTCCAAAATAGAGAGATTAGAAAATAAGACTCAACAGATGTTTGCATAACATGGTATCTTTTTTAAAATTTTTAATAAAAATTACATATATTTAGGATATACAGCATGTTTTAATGTACATATACATAGTGAAATAATTACTATAGTTGAGCTAATTAACATACCCCTCTCTCCAATATAGTTGCCATTTTTTGGTGCATTGGTATAAGCCCCTGAAGTCTACTGTCAGCAAATTTCCAGGATACCACAGAGTATCATTAACTATGGTCATCATGTTGTACAACAGATCTCTAGACTTATTCATCCTACATTAAGTGCAACTTTGTACCTTTTGACAAACATCTCCCATTTCCCCGACTCCTCCTGCCCCTGATAACCAGGGTTCTACTCTCTGGGAAGCTATACTATATTAATATTCAGTTGGGCCAGACAAGCAGAGTCTCAAGGAGCTAATCCACAAACAAAAGAGGAACGAAGTCATGCATGAGAGTAGATGAACAGATCTGAAAGGACTATGACTTAGCTAAAGTCCTGCAGGAGCCCAAGGTTGGAACTTATCTGCTCCTCAGTCAGCTGATCAAGGCCAGGACTGAAATTCACTCTACAGAAGGAAGAAGTCTTAAGTAATAAAAAGACAAATACTGCTTTGTTAGTAGCTATGGGGGAAACACAGGGAAAAACTCAAGACCACAGACAGAGACAAGGTAAAACAAATGAGATGCCAACTTCTAGGACAGGTAGAAAGAAAAGGCTCTTGAAGACAAGTTCTAAGACTTAGTTTGCCCCGCTCAATTGCTGTGTATCTACTATGTATGTCAGTAACTGACCACAAGTGTATAGGTATAAATTCTCATAGCCAAGTAGTTACTAATCTCAAGACACTTGTTCCAAGAAAACTGCTACAAATGTACAGAGAATGCAACAGATTTCCAAAAAAAAAGTCTGTAGAGAAAAAAATACCAGAAGCACTTGGAGTTGGGACTAGGGTACCTAAGATATTTTCACAGGAGAGATGAGACAAAAATTAAGTGAGAGCAGTTTACCTTACACTAGTGTTTGTCACTTTGTATTTTTTTTTAATAACAGAAAACATTACCTCTAGTTATTAATAATAAAATAATTAGGTCTAAATGGAAAGCTAGAAAGCAAAACTGAACTCTTAAAGTTGTCTAAGTCATTTTAAAAATAACTTGATAGATTAGGACCTTAAATTCTCCAAGTGCTTCTAAAAAACAGGGCCACTGAAAAGTACTTTACTAGAGTGACAGACTAAATCTAAGCAGTTACTGAATAAATAATTTCAGAAGTCTTTTAGAAATCAGAGGGCAAGGAACTAATAATAAGTAAGCCTAACAAGCTCTTACTTAACCTAGTCTCCTGACCTTGCTCTCAATATCACATACTCCAACTCCATCCAACTTTATGAATCATCATTATTCTTACGATTGAAACTGCCCACTCTGGCCAGGCACCATAGTAACCATTTGCATGAGTTGTTTTATGACAGGAGATCCTGATAAGGAATACAGAACTAATAAGCCACCACCAACCAGAAGAGTTCAGGAAAGGTCGAAAGGAGACACCGCGTGTCCGTCCACTTCCCAGAACTCCTCTCACTAGCGTCCATCTTGACTGAACAATGCGTGCGCCACCAGGAAAGACTCTGAATTAGAATGATTGGCCAAAGACCACTCGGAAACTAATCCCATCACCATAAAACCCGAGACTGCGAGCCACACAGCAGAGCAGTTCTCCTGGGTTCCCTTACCCTACTGCTCTCCACCCGGGTGCCCTTTCCCAATAAAATCTCTTGCTTTGTCAGCACATGTGTCTCCTCGGACAATTCATTTCCGAGTGTTAGACAAGAGCCCAGTTTCAGGCCCTGGAAGGGGTCCCCCATCCTGCAACATTATGAGGAATATAAATTCTCTTATTGGAGCTTTTGAAATTTGTTTTACTTATCTGAAAGATTCAGATTCAGAGTTTTTCGGAGCTCAGATCTCTATGTTTAAGCTCTAAGATGTAGGTCTTACAGGCTGAGGGTACTCTAAAGTGCCATACTGCTTGCTATACTTAATCTGTGAACACCAAAAATCCATGCTCAAATAAGTACCAAGACATCCCCCCCAAATCAGACATAGATTATTTTATATTATTGGTTAGGTTATCTTCCATTACCACAAGTAATTACATAATGACATAAATTTACAGTATTCTCAACTGCAAAGAAGTATTAAATGAAGGCAAAGGAGAAAAAAATTTGAATTTTTAAAATATTAATTTGTTCAGTAATAGCCAAAGACCTGATTTTCTCCACCATTAGACTTGAAGTTTCTCTTTGGCCTCACATTTATTCTCTTTAGTCACCTCCAAAGTAAAACAAAGTTATTTTTCTTTTTATAAATGACAGGTAAAATATCTGTGCACATTTAATCTGCATGCCATCATCCGAACTTTGAAAACAATTCACAGCTCTGTGAATACCTTCATGCTGCATGTACACTTAGTTACACAGGTGACGATGAAGCCAGGGAAATCTTCCGGAAAAAACTTACCTGTTTTCCCCCCAAAATACTCTAAGGCAAGCCCAATTCGGCCCATCTCCTGTCTTCACAAAGAAAGTTTTACTGGAACACAATCACACTCCCTTCTTTGGGTACTGTCTATAACTGCAACTGCAACAATATGGCTAGCAAAACCTTAAATATTAATTATCTAATCCTTTATACAAAGTGCGCCAACCCCTGTCCTAAGGCAATGATCCATAACTGAGTGCTCATCAAAAATCATTTGGGAACCTTTTTAAACCCACTCACCCTCCTTTCTGATTGCTGGTTAAGTATCCCTGATCTAAGGATTTAGTAGCACTATTAAGTCCGTGGGCATTTTGTGCTTCTTTGTATATAGTAAGCAGTGGTAACATTCTATACACTTTGGGTGCTTCATTTTACCCTTAATGAATGCCAAATAAGCCACATACTCTAAATAGCACTGGAGGTGATATACGTATAATTATGGCTGATTTGCATTGTTGTATGGCAGAAACCAACACAACATTGTAAAGCAATTTTCTTCCAATTAAAAAATAAATTTAAAACATAGCACTGGCATTTACTACTCTGTACTTGTTAAAAAGTACTTCCTCCTCCTTGAAACTGTTCCCTCTTTGAGTTCTACAGTATCATTTTCCCAGTGGAACACACTTTAAATGTCACTCTCTCTGAAGTCTTCTGATTTCTCAGGTAAAATTAATTATGGTCCTCTCTCCAAGATCTCCTGTGGCATTCTTTACATTCTAGGCTAAAGTACATGTATTCATGATCGCATACAAAGTGCCTAACATTGTGCTTGGTACAAAGTAGGTGCTTAATTAAGTATCTGATAAATGGACAGACAGATGATTTCTAGACTCTGGATAGAGGCTTTGAATACAATGCCTAAGGAAAACAACAAAAATTTAACACCCTACTGGGAGAGTGAAGGTTGAAGAAACATGGAAACGCCCTTGTTTGAGGCATACACAGCTCTTCACCATCCTGAACAAATAAGCAACCCGATCTTTCCTTCTAGATTTCTCTCATTCCTCTTCAAACAGCTAGAATTGCAAACAACACTAAAACACTGATTAACCAAAACAGAGGAATTTTATGCCTATACTCTTATCTCCATGGGCAATTTACACCTAGCCCATTATTAAAGCTTCACACTATTGTCCCATTGAAGCCCTTCCCTCCTTCAAATTCAGCCAATTAAGGAGTGCCCACTTAATAGAGTACAATTGAGCACAAATGAGATGTCAAGCACCGTGCTAAGTGTTTTCCATGCATTCCCCAGCCCCCACCCCCACTTAATCCTATGCTGGGCAAAAAGAATAGTCTTTGCTCTCCCAGAGCTCACAACACAGTGGAGAAGAAAGGCTTGCGCACGTGTAACAAATACAATGCAGGGTGTCAAACCCTGTGTCAAAGATGAAGGTCGAGTTGGACTCAAAAACCAGAGTTCTGAGAGGCAGCTAGGAGATGAATAACGTCAGTACATGCACAGCAGTGGGGGACAAGTGGAGGATATTCAGGAAACAGCTAGAATGAGATAGGGGATGAGATAAACAATGGAAATGGTGGGTTAAGTTATGCATTCTGAAGGGTAGATATTCTATAGGCAGAAAGGAATCAGTAAAGGTTTGGAGTCAGGGAGTGAGTGGTATTAGGTTATAAAGGTAGAGATCAAGTAATTACCAGCACTATGCTGGAAGGATGGAAAGAGGAAGACTGGATATAGGGTCGCAATAAGAAAGAATGCTGAGACATCCCAGAAATAGAATCGATGTGAGTAATATGGAAGGAAGGTATAAAGGATTCAGAAAGAGAATCGGGTTTCAGGGCAGGGAGATGATGAACAGTGGAATAGACAGGTTGAGTTTAAGATGCCTGCAGGACATCCAGGTACAGCAGACAAGTATGCTGCCGTTATTGTATTTCACTTTCCACAATGTATATCACTTGTCTCCTGAAAAATCCTGCTTTGCCCTTCCCTTCCCTTCTTACCTGACTTGAAATCCTGTCTAACGTTTACAGACCCTGAAATCATCCCACCTTTCTCAATTCTAATCTATTACTGCCAGTCTCAGTGGCCCATTCTCATATAGTTAACCTATTTCATGGACTCATACTTTTTTTCCCTTTTAAATCTTACCATCTCTGGGATATAGTCTTAGCTACTTAAATTGGCATGACTCCTCCCACACAAAATAAAAAGGTGTATCTATAAATTGTCATACTGCAGATTCATATATGCAGATCATATCTAGATTATGATCTCTCAAAACCAGATATCCTGTTTCGCTGGGGTGCCAAGCACTCAACTGGTAGTGAGTAAACAACAAAGTCAATATGTAGAATTATAGAATTGGTCTTTTTATTTTCAGAGGCTACTAAAAATATCTTGCAAGTAGCAGAGACTCAGAATATTCTTAGATAGTATGTAGGTAGGATTTTTGTTCTAAAAACTAACAATGCTATTAACAGACTATATTAATAGCAGCCTGATAATGTCCCAAATTCAGTATTATTTCCATCTTTATTAGAAAACTATTAAGCTTTAATTGTAAAATGTGATTTGGGGTTAGGGAGCTTAAAAACAGTCTAGTATAGCCTAGTGATTAAGAGTTCTGGCTTTGGAGTTAACTGGCCCTGGATTCAAATTCTAGCTCTGCCACTTACCAGCTATATGATCACAGTCAGGTTACTTCTCTGAGCCTCAGGTTCCTAATCTGTAAAGTGAGACTAAATACCTTCCTATCTCACAATATGACTGTGAGGATTAAAAAGGATCATGTATTTAAAGTACTTAGCCCAGTCCCTAGCACATACTAAATGTTCAATAAATGTTAGCTATCTCTGCTACTGAAGAAGAAAACAGGAAAAAATGTTCAGAGGATTTCTCAAGACGTGAGAAAAATTTAGTTTAAAAAGGAGAAAGTTTAGGAATGATCTGAGGATAGTTATCAAGTATATGAAGGACTTTTCATTCTTAACACAGGAAAAAAAATACTTCCCTTAATGGAAAGAGACAGACCTAGAATAAATGACTCTAAATTAAATGAGATATTTGATTTATATAGAAGGACGAATTTCTCAACTGTGAAGAGTGTTATATAATACTGGTCCTGTTTCAGCTTGCTTGGGTAGAATCACAATTTCTTAATATATTTAAATATAAGATAGACAAAAAAAAAATCTGTTATATGGCTTGTAGGTAATCTTGCCTAAGGGGAAGGAAAGTGAAATGGCTTCTTAACCCCTTTCGGTCTTAAGAGTTCTTGATACATTTGACACAGGTACCAATTAAAACAGTTCATTATTTGATGTAGATATTTTTTTGGGGGGAGATGGATTTTGGTTCCCTGACCAGGGCTCGAACCTGGGCCCAGCAGTGAAAGCGAGTTCTGATCACTGGGCTACCAGGGAATTCCCGCATAGATACTCTTAACGATCTCAACACCTAGCTCCATTCATCAAGAGTATGTTCTTCAATATTCCTCCCAAGTGTCTCCTTAAACAAAACGAAAACAGCAACAATAACTCATAATTTTACTTGGAAATTTGCATTTCTTGGCTAGATAGCTGGAGAATAAGAGTAAATGGTACAGATGTTGTATCTCCACATATGGATTCAACAGGAACTAGAAACCATTCTGGAAAAAACAATTTGTCTTAATTGCAAAAAGACTTTCAAATTATAAAAACCTTATATGCTGGCAAATGTCTTGATGTAAAAGAGATAAACATGTTCATGCAGAATGGCTTTTCTCTCCAATTCTTATGGCTGACGTGATAATCTTGGAAAGTGGACTATGGCAGCAAGAACACAGAAACTAGCCACCTGTACCCTTCTTTTTTGTGGCTTCCCATCCTTTCAAGACTCTGACGCACCTGGCCACCTATATATTCACACCTTACATCCAAGCCTCTTCTCTTCATGGTTTTCTTTGGGGCAAGCATGAGATACAGACTGGAACCTGCCTTAAAAGGACCTATGGACCAGCACTCTTGCCTTTCATTACTTTCAATGGATATTGACCCACTTCTCACCTAGGAATCTAGATGAAAAAGAGCCAGGGCAAACAGACTCACAAGATAAAACGCCTTAAAAAGTGAATTGTGCTTAGTTGCTCAGTTGTGTCCAACTCTTCGTGATCCCATGGACTGTAGTCCACCAGACTCCTCTGTCCATAGGAATTCTCCAATCAAGAATACTGGAGTGGGTTGCCATGCCTTCCTCCAGGGGATTCTGCCATATGGCAGGTGGATTCTTTACCATATGAGCCACCAGGGAAGCCCAAAAAGTCAATTAGGGAAGCTGATTATCTAGTTTTCACACAGTTTACCTACTTACATGAAACTCTTCACTTTTTGTCTTTCTTTCTGATTTATGCCCTTTTAATTGCTTAGATAAATCTACACAGGGAAAAGTAAAGAAGAAAACCAAAACCTGGAATTTTGGTTACTCAGTAATATTTCATGTAAAAATGATATAATGGAAGGGCCAAAACTAAGGGTAAAAAGGAGACTTAAAAATTATTTCAAAATTTAACATATAAATGCTACTCTAGTCCTAGGCCCTATGTAAATTATGCAAACCTGGCTCAAAAGTTCTCTCCTTCTGCCACTATTACTCAAGGCTGGATGCCCACAGCCTCAAAATTTAGGCTGCAGAACACCTTTCCTAAGGAACTTCCCTGGCAGTCCAATGGCTAAGACTCTGCTATATCACTGCCAAGGGAGCGGGTTCAATCCCTGGTTGGGGAGTGTCAAAAAAGAAAAGAAAAAAAAAAAAAAACCTTCCCTAAGGTAAAACTCTTTACATCTTCTCTAGCATGTTTTAGTTATGCAACATCACTGTATAGCAAGCAGTGATACAGCATTATCCATTTATACTGCTGGTAAAAATACAAATAAGATAATGACTTGTCTAAAGTTACATAATGTATCAGTGGCAGCTATTAGCAAAACAGGCCTCATGAATTCTCAACCCAGTAGGCTTTTCATTAGCCTACAATGTTAGCAGGGTCTTATTATTACTTATGAACAATAACTACAACAGGGCTGCCATTTTTAAAATCTTAACTATGTGCAGGCACCATGCTAGGTCCTCTACAGTTTCTTTTTAATTCTCACAATATCCCTGGGAGGCAGGGACTGTCGTTATATCCTTTAGGCAGGTGAAGAAAACACGGCTTAGAGAAGTAAAGAACTTGTGCAGAGTCACCCAGCTAGTCGGTAAGAGAGCTGGGATTCAAATCCCCGTCTGTTACTACAGCTTGTGGTCTTAACCTCCAGTACTGTTCTACTCCCTAGATCAAGGAATAAGCTTAGTTATGTATAACTCAGTAGGGCAAAAAAATTAACTCCCTACATCTTGCCATTAAAAATTAATCAAGACAATTTATAATAGTGAAATCTGTACAAAGTTCTGATGCTGTCTGCACAAAGGGGAAATTTTACCTAATTTAAGTAAATTAAATCTCCACTGAATTTAGCAATACTGATAGATGTATGTTGCTGCTTCTTATAAAAATAGGCATCGCATTTGTTAGTAACACAGTAACCTCAGGGACCAAAACTGCTCCCGTTCTGACTAGAGCAGCCGCATAGAATAACAACAATGCTAACAAGTCAGGGTGTAGACACGTTTTCCATGAATATTCATCAAGCCAAGGAAAAAACAATGGGTGATAAGGGTTACAGTACTACTAGTTTCGAGTTAGTAGTATTCTGTCTTTGTATCCAAATTGGTTTTTAAGGACTAGGAAATAAAAACATACTGCTCTGGTTCTCAAAACTCAGCAAGCACAGTAACATAAAGAAATCTAAAACCACCAAATGAAAAAAAGATCACATTTTTTTTTTTAATGGAGCATTCTAGTGTTATCTGCAGTTTTGGGGCTGGGAAAGATAAACGTTGTCATGGTTAAGGTCTCACTGCAACAACAACAAAAATGTCTGGCCTCTGAATTCCCAGTTCTGCCTATAGTGACTCTAGAGTTTAAGACTATGCGAAGGGTTGACTCATTGGAAAAGACTCTGATGCTGGGAGAGATTGGGGGCAGGAGGAGAAGGAGACGACAGAGGATGAGATGGCTGGATGCCATCACTGACTTGATGGACCTGAGTCTCAGTGAACTCCGGGAGTTGGTGATGAACAGGGAGGCCTGGCGTGCTGCGATTCATGGGGTCGCAAAGAGTCGGACACAACTGAGCGACTGATCTGATCTGATCTGATCCTAAAAACAAATCTCAAATGTTCTCTTTGAACTTCTTCATACTGCTTTTATTTTTAAACTATAGAAAACTGACTACTTTTCAAAATAGATTATTCCCGATATCAAAATGAGAGCCCTCCTTCCCATCAAGATTCTTTATGAGTATGAGATTACTCAGTGTCTAAGGACATAGATATATGTTCTGCCAAACCCATCTTTAAAATAAACACTTGATAGTGATTCAATAAAGAGCTCAGAAGAGAAAAATAACCAAAGAAGAAGAAATTATTTCAATGTAAACTATAATGTATCAAATACCACTTGAGACAATACTACTTTTCCACCAGAACAATACAGTATCTTGCCAAACTGGTTACTTGGTAGCGAAGACAACTGCAGGAACATTACACTGGTGAAGTTTCAGAAAAACTGTAAAATTCACCAAAAGTTATCCAAAGTCATAAATACTGTGTTGTATAACTGAATCACAGTAAAATATGCTGTTCAGACACTGGTAACATTTTCTTGTTGAAAGGGTTCTGTCATCTTCATTTGTAATGATCACAATTACTTTATCATGGAAAGTAAAAACATTTCAGAATTTTAATTTTAAAAATAAGCTTGAATGATGACTTTAACATAAAACATTCAAATTAAGCAAACTGCTTGTTTCTAAGTCAACACAGCTCGCAAAAAGATTTTAATACTTTTGGGGGAAAAAAAAGATAAATATACATATTGATTTACTCCTTTTTTGTTCATTGGCAGACAAATTAAAACTAGCCTTGCAGTTTGCTGATTTGGGGGGAAAAATAAGACTGCAATTTAAAAAAAATTACACTCAGTTAATAAGGCAATACACTTTAAAATAAGCAATTTCCTCCTTAATGAGCTTAAAATAAGTTTTATTCTCAAGAGGCAGAAATAGCAACTTACCAGCTTCGTGCCTCTTTTAATTTCCTTTTGGACATCTTCAATAGAAAATCCACCAAGACTTTCGTTATCAGAGTGTGATGAAACCAAAGCAGATGAGAACAGCTATAAATTACATTTAAAAGAAATTAAGGTTCATATAAAAAGAAATTACAGTGAAACGTAATTTATAGTGAATAAGATGCTAAATTTAAAAGGAAATAGTAAAGTAAAAATGACACAACATTAGTGAGGAACCATTTAGCCGTTTAACTGGTTTTGTTGTTGTTCTGTTTAGTATTCAGGAATATTCATTGTTAAGATTCTCCCGGTTTCAGGTCTCCTGGTTGCCGCGAGCATACTTACCATACACTTATGGTGTGCTGCCACCTTCTGGTTTTCAGATATTAGTAACTGTCCACATTCCTTGTCTCTATTTGACTTACAAAAGCCACATTTGCGCTGTCTTGTAGGCCCTTTTTTCTGTTCAACAGAGCTTGACATGATTTTTAAATTGCCTTTAGAATGCCACTTTATGCCTCAAGAAAAGCTACAGAGGATAAGAAGGGCAACAAAATGGTTAATTTGTTTTAAAAATCAATTTATACATTCATGTAAATTGTTTCATATTTGACCTAGGTTTTAATATGTGTAATTAAAAATAGCTACTTAGTATAGACAAATGAACATTGAAACCTCTGTAATTTTAAAAAGTGTACTATCTATGCATAAAGATAAATTAATGAAGTAACTGGGAAAAATCAAACTGCTCTCAATTAAGGGACATGTGAAATAATTAGAACTACTTCTGCATGGATAAATAAAACATGAACAATGTGTGAAATTAAAATAGTCATCTGCTGACATAATTAATGAAAAATATTTTTCATGTATACCGGGGTGCCCCTTCAAGGAGACAAAGAATTATATATCTAAGAGCAGAGCAAAAACCATTGAGAACTACACAATATCCAGAGTGAACAGAACTCTTTAATTGCACAATTCTGTAAAGTTCACATATTGATAATCCAACAAATGAGAAATAAATTTTATATAACCATGACTTTGGAACACTTATTTTTAAAATTTGAGTTCTTTTCAAGTTTAAAAAAATCATTTATACATCTTTATTAGTTTTTGCTACTGTATTCCTTTTGCAAGTAAAGGAAAACTTAAGTTTTACCGCAGTCTATTAAAAAACACAGACTTTAAGAACCAATCATTTATAAAAACAACTATGTTATCTGACTCTGAGATTTACTCCAAAAGTCTGCTTATTAAAGTTACAAACTGACAGTGGTGTTCTATATGCAGTAACTTTCATACTTAAATTAGTAATACTGTATAAAGGGTGGGAAATTTTTCTGAATGAGCCTTCAATTTAGTCAAAATTATAATTATAGGTAGTATAGTCAAACAAAAAAAGGGAAGAAAAGTTCTAACATGGAAGGTTTCAGATTTAGATCATCAGTCTCAACATGGATTCTTCAGAAGAACAAAAACAAATGTAAAATCAGTTACTTGAATTGTGCCGTTTTCCCAAATCAAAAGAACTAAGTAGCTCAGGACCTAGGTTACCATAACACACATTTCAACCAATAAAATCTCAATTTTTTATCTTAAAACTGACTAAATTCTTTCCATTCTTTCATATATTTGGACCTTTTCATAAAATGCTGAAAACATGGACTCACTAACACTACACAGTGTCTTTCTGAGGAGCGCTTGTTCACCAACAGAGCGGCAGCAGCTGGATGCCAGCAAGGTGGTAGCTGCAAACCATGCAGTGCTTCACAATATAAAAACACAAATACTGAAAAGTGAACATAAAGTCACAAAGAAACAGGTCTTCTCATCAATTTTTATCTAGGATTTTCGGTGTAACGAAACTTCACAGGCCTTGACAGTCTCTACATTGATGGGTTTAACAAACTCTTAACGCTATCAACAATTTTAAATACCTCCCCCTTTCAAATGGCATCGGATACTTTACAACAGTACTGTATTCACAGCACTGGCTATAAACTGTGAAACTGATTGAAAACAGGCAGCAAATACTTTTAGGATTAAAGAAAAAAAAAAGAACATAACAGAGAAACAAAAGAAACAAAAGGGGAAGTGTGTTTGCATTTGCTCAGGCAAATATGTGTTCAGTTGCTTTATCAAGAATATAGCTGCCAACATCTTTAGAATTAAACATGCAAAACACCAAAATTCATAAATAGCACCAGAATTTGCTACTTGGAGTTCTAAATTAGCTTTCTTTACTACTGTGCAATGAACAGTAAACACTCTGAAAGCACTGTAATGTATTCAGCATTTTTTCCGGTCATCCTTGGCCAGTTGAAAGGATGGCACCACTACAAATCCAATCTATACAGACATCTTAATGTGTAATTTCTGTACAACCCCAGCATAAGCTATAAAATCAGCTTAAGATAAATTCCTAGATTAGAAAATTCTTTATTCTTAAAATTAATTCTGAAAATGGTGTCCCTAAAATCTACCCATATTGAATTCTACCTCTTTCCGTTTATAAACAGATAAATGTCTCATCCTAATTTTGATATCTACTTTACTAGATATCAAAGACCCCAAAATCTAAAAGAGAAAAAAAAGTACACTTTATTTTGCATTCAAAAATATTCTAGTGTATCTTTTCTATAATCAGTTTAAATATAATTTGTTAAGTGAACAGAAACGCACACAAAAGTGCACCAAACCAATTAAAAACTTTCCCCAACGTGCAATGACTAAATGGATTTTTCCACTAAAATTCAAATAATGCATCTGTGCATATCTTGCTAATTTTTTTAACAACCTCCTTGTAAAACATGAAGTGGAGAACATCATGGAAACAATGACTCCTAGCAAAAAATGTCTTTATCATAAAAATATAGATTTTTATCTAATACTGTCACATTTGTGGTTTCTACTTAAGGAGAAAAAGGGCATTCCAAGGACCAATATTAAGTTCATAATGATCCATACAATACATGGCATTTTAGTTCTAGTCTAAAAGGTTTTTCCGGGCATGCAGAGATCAAACTTTGATGCTTTCGCCCAACAATGAGACCTTTTCCTTAAAAGAAATACAGCATTATGAATAATGTTATAAAGCACAAATAAATAGGCAAAGATGCCTGAGAAACATTGTCTGAAAAAATAGAAAAGCCTGTTTAGTTAGGCTGAAGCAATCAGTGCATTTCTGATTTTCCAAGATGCTGTAAAGCACCAAGCTGGCAATAACCTGAAACATCAAGGAGAGCCTTCAAGAACCAACTCGAGAGCTCATTCAATGTCTGGTATCTGAAAGACCATTTTCATAGAAAAACAAAACAAAAACTGCAGTTCCGGAAGATCAAACAATTCCACACGCAAGCAAGTTGAAATATACAGATCAAATATATATATAAACATGATCCAAGAAGCAGTATTTCTATCAGTTACACTGGAGAGAAATTAACGAGTAAGAGACGAACCGGAAGGGCACCTGAATTTGGTTGCACGATATTGTTACATGCTTCGCACTGTTTTTGCGGTTATTCAAAAGGAAACTGAAGGAATTTTCCAGTTGTTTCAAACCCAAGGGTAGAGAAAGAATTTGAACTGTATGAAGAAGACCTGATATTACGTAGTAAGCCGATGAAAAGAAAAAGCATTTGAAAAATAAAGGATTTTTCAACTTCCACGCAGAATATCGAAACGAAGAAATTTCAAAAGAATGCCGAGCTGCTCGTCCATATAATAAAGGATGGTACACAGAACGTACCGGATCCTCTCCGTTATTTATTCCTCAGTACAAACTAGACTCCAAGATCTCCCTCTAATCAAGCGCTAGATAAACTCGCAAAACTATCTTCCACTAAAATACTTTAGCAGGTTCCTTTCGGTCGTGAAGTCAGGGTCCCCTAATTGTCCTTTTCCAATCCTCCTGGATCCAGGAAAAGATCACCCTACCACTTTCTTGAACCCTCCTCCCCCCAGGAGTTCGCCCTCTAATAGTCTTCGTTTCGTATCTCAGTTTCACCCCCAATTCCCCCCACCCCGGAGTTTTTCCTCATTCCGAAAGGCTAACCTTCTTGTCATCCTAACAATTTTTCCTCTCACTCTTCCCAAACTGCGAGTCCCCCTCCTCCCCAAATATGTCCTAAGCGATGGGAAAGACTAAAAATTCCCTGTATTTTGTCCTCCTTAAATGTCGCGCCCCCTCCCCCGAAGTCTAGGCTTAAGCCTAACGTCTCCCTCCGCTCCTCCGAAGCACTTTTCTCAGCAGCCTCTTTGCCAAGCGCCTTCAATGAGTGGCGCTTCTGGGGTCCCTGACAATAAAGCGAGACCACCAAGAGTCCCCCTTAACAACGGGCAGGGGCGGCGGCCTGGCCACCGCCATCCTCCTTGTCTTTCCCCGCTGGGCAGAGAATGGGGGGCCCCAGGGTACCGTGGGGACTCACCGGCGGGGCCCAGAGGCGAAGGGAAGGGGAGAAGCGCCAATAAGGGGAAAGAGAAAGAAGTCGATCTCGGTTCTCCGGCAGCGCCTGGGAGCGGGGCTCTGTCGCCGGAGGTTGTTTCCTTTCATTCGAGGAGAGACGGGCTCGCGGAGCGCCCTTACGTCGCCCCCCTCGCACGCAACGACACACTGAGCGTTAATACGTCTCGAGCGCGCCGCGGGCCCTGATTGGCCGCAGAGGGGACAGCTGAAGCCGCCCAGCCAGGACGCATGTGTAGAAGCCACCCCCAGGATGGATCCAGGCAGCAGGCCCCACCTCCTGCTCGCGCGCGTACCTTCTATTCTCCGGTCCACCGCTTAGCCAAGTGTTTGGGGGCAGAATCCTAGGAGATGAAGAAAGAGATTTAAAGATATCGCTGTGGGTTGGGCGGAGAAGGGACTGGGCTGGGACTAGAAACCGTTGACCAGGGGCCCTGGGTAACCAGTTTTCAACAGTGATTCAAGTGGGTAGGCCTTATCCCTTGCACTTGTTCACTGAGGCCTTTTCACATCCATTATTTCATTGTACTCTCGTGGCATCTCTTTCAGGTCCTCCATTCTCTCATTTTACTGCCAGGAAAAACTGAGAACCTGGTAGTGGAGTCAGTCTGCCTGGATTTCAGTCTGTGGGCCAATCATGTTTCACCTCTGTGCCTTAAATTTGTGTGTATCTTTAAAATGGGGATAAAAATAGTAGCTCACGGGTTTATTGTGAGGTAGAAATAAGATAATGCCAGTAAACCGTGTATTAGGGCCCCTGACGTATACCAGGCCCTGTGTAAGTTATGAGATTTTCACAATCCGAAAAGATAAGTGATTTTCTTCATAATTCGCACAGGTAAACCCAACACCTAAACTGAGCACTTTTCCCCTTTAATGAATGACGCCAGACTGCGTGGGTTTGAAACTCAGCTCCCCCCACTTCTAGTTCAATGACCTTGAGCACATTGTATTACCTCTGTCCCTCAGTTTCGAGACATCGAAAATGGAGATCACAGTGGTATCTATCTCGTAGGGTAGTTAAGAGAAATGGATTGAGATGTGTAAATCACATAGAATGATGCTTGCACACATAGTATGCCATGCTGCTGCTGCTGCTAAGTCGCTTCAGTCGTGTCCGACTCTGTGCGACCCCATAGACGGCAGCCCACCAGGCTCCCGGGTCCCTGGGATTCTCCAGGCAAGAACACTGGAGTGGGTTGCCATTTCCTTCTCCAATGCATGCAAGTAAAAAGTGAAAGTGAAGTCGCTCAGTCGTATCCGACTCTCAGCGACCCCATGGACTGCAGCCCACCAGTCAGTGGGAGTTTCCAGGCAAGAGTACTGGAGTGGGGTGCCATTGCCTTCTCCGTAGTATGCCATAAGGGTCAGCTTTTGTTATTTTCCTCCTGGGCTCACAGACTGCTAACTAGTGGTTTAAAAGAACAACAACAACAAAAAGCCTTAATAAACCGATGAAAATTTAAAGATCTCCTTCAGGTAGCTATTTTTCCCGTCTAAAAAATAAAGAGGGGAGCAGTGGATTTCCATTGTTTTGATCCGCTACCGTTTCGATGCTGTTTCACCATTTTTTTTTTTTTCCGACCTCAATGTCAACATTAGATTGTAATCCTCAAGAAAACGGGAACCGCATTTGATGTAACACTGTATCCCGTTTGAAAGTGTTAGTCGCGCAGTCCTGTCCGACTCTTTGGGATTGCATGGACTTACGCCTGTCAGGCTCCTCTGTCCGTGGGATTTTACAGGCAAGAACACGGGAGTGGGTTGCTATTTTCTTCTCCAGGGGATCTTCCTGACCCAGGAATCGAACCCGTGTTTCCTGTGTTGCAGACGGATTCTTTACCCTCTGAAGTGAGTGAATGAGTGAGTGAAGTCGCTCAGTCGTGTCCGACTCATTGCGACCCCATGGACTGTAGCCCATCAGGCTCCTCCATCCATGGGATTCTCCAGGCAAGAGTACTAGAGTGGGGGGTGCTATTTCCTTACCCTCTGAACATGTACCCAATAAGGGTAGACAAAGCAGGACCCTTTGCCCTTTCATCCAGGCCCTGTACCCTTGAAAGGGAGAAACTAGAGATTTACATAAGATCCAGAATGTGTATTCCAAATATTTACAGCGTGTTTGAAAACAGGTTCTCCCCCCACCCCAACCCCTAGCATCATTTCCCACCAACTTCACACACTTACTGATGTGAGGATGAGACTGATGATTGTGTAAGTGACAAAATGTAGTGCCTGTGCAGTATGTCATCATTTTAGATTTCCTCACAAATCCCCATATTTTGCTCTCTTTTATTCATTCTCTCATCCATGCATTCCTTCTAACACCATTTGATTGAGTAAACATCTGCACAGCTACTAAGTTCCAAACACAAGAAGAGACATAGATCAACTCAATCCCTGACCTTGAACTCATGGTCTAAAAAGGGAGACAGACAAGCAAACAAAAACATTATGATGTGAAATATGCTGTATTAGGTGTGTGCCTGGTACAGATATCCTCTATTATGTACAAAGTATTATGCTAAGGCACAACGCAACTGTGAATAAGACACAGTCTTTGCCCTCAACTCTTTACAGGGTACCAAGGTTAAGATGAATAGCTGCGATAGGGATGGACTATAGCAAGTGCCTTTACAGTGGAAAGGAAGTGCAAGGAGAGTTCAGGAGAAGAAGAGATCAGTGACCCCAGTTAGTTTCAGGTCCCAGGTCTGGTAACTAGTTCCAGTTAGCCTGACTGATCCATGCAACCTGTTATTTCAAGGGCTACAGAAAGGAGTCAGATGGTGGTAACTTGCTTTTAACAATGCCTGAGGATGGAACATCAGATCTCTTAATCTCTTACTGATTCACCAGCACACTCCCACCCAATACTCTTTCTTTTCCTTTCACTTTTTCTTCAGGCTCTAGGTCTGGTTTTTTGTACCTGATTCTCAGCAAAGTCTTTAACTTCCTGACTTATTTAGTGTAGGGCTATCTGAGCCACGCTACTTTATCTTGTACACCCATCCTCTCTGGCTTCCTTCAAGATGCAGAGAGAGAATCGTCCTTCCTGCTTTTTAAAGTTAAAGCTGTAGGTTTAATCACATTGTTTCTGTACTCTGGAGGAACTGATTCCCTACTTATTTTCTGCTTCAGCAGCATCAATTGCCCTGCTCTCATTTACCTTCACTGCCAGACTCTACCTTCACTGGTAGACTGTGTTATTTCTCTCAAATTGCTTTCCCATCACTCATTCAGCAAGCATTTGCAGGTATTTTCTATATGCCAGGTATTATGCCAGACATTGCATGTTTGAAACGGAGTAAGACACAGCTCCTGCCTTCAAGGAATTCTCAGTCTAATGAGAAAGACAGAATTTCTTTCTGTCTGTAGGTGAAATGCTACAATAGAATTACATACCTCCAAGATTTATGGACTCTGTCCAGTGGAGCAGGAAATACATCCCTGCAGAGGAAATGTTTTGAGTTGAGTCTTAAAAGACAGGTCCTGGTCTAGAAAAATCTGGATCCCGTCTTCATGACTCTTCTGTCTTCATTCTTTACATCTTTGTTTCATTTGACTCTTAGGCCATTTACTTGTTCTGAAACGTTCACCTTCCTTGTCTTGTAAGGGACTCTGACTCTGGCTTTCTGGCTGTTATTTCAGTCTCTTTTGTAGGTTTCCCTTCTTCTCTTTTTAAATGCAGGCTTCTGCCTAGACAGAATCCTGTACCCTCCCCTGGTCTACTGTTCTATAAGCCCATGTGTGTGCTAAGTTGCTTCAGTCATGTCCAACTCTTTGCAAGCCTGTGGACTGCAGCCTGCCAGCCTTCTCTGTTCCATGGGATTCTCCAGGCAGGAATACTGGAGTGAGTTGCCATTTCCTTCTCCAGGGGCTCTTCCCAACCCAGGGATTGAAACTGCATCTTTTATGTCTCCTGTACTGGCAGGCAGCTTCTTTACCACTAGCGCCACCTGGGTTGAACCCAGGTTTCCCGCATTGCAGGCAGATTCTTTACCAGCTGAACCACAAGGGAAGCTCCAACCCAGGAATTGAACTTGGGTCTCATGCATTGCAGGCAGATTCTTTACCATCTGAGCTATCAGGGAAGCCCTGTATCAGCCCAGCCGGTCTTAAACTTTGGAGGTGAGAATTATCTGAGGAGTTTGTTAAAAATGCAGAATTTCTGGCACCCCTCCTCTGAGGATTCTGAAGGTTTGGGTCCAGGAATCTGTGTTCTTAAACTGGCCAGATAGCCTGATGTGGATATTCTGGGGATCACACATTAAGAAACTTCCCTGCATTCTTTTTTTGTAGAACAGATACTATCTCTTGACTTCCACTAACTTGTAAACAACCATTTAGCAACTGCGCTTGCTCTGCTTACATCAGCCCTGTCCTTGAGCTTAAATCACTAAGTCCAATATAAGCAAATTCATCCTCTCCAGCAACTACAAAGTACTTTTTCTTCCATCTTCAGTTTTTTGTGTAAGATACCACTAGCATTTCTGCTCCTGCCTAAACCAAAGGCTAAATTCGCCTAGTGCCATGACCTCCCTTCTAGCTGTAATCAACACCAGTGGATTATGCATTCATTCATTAAGTACCTATTGATTACCTACTACATTGTTAGATAAATATGGACATGGTCCATCTGGGTCGAGTGGGGGAGACAGACAGTAATCAATTAATCACATAAACCAGTGTAAAATTATAATTATGACAAATTTTGCACAATTTGTTCAAAAAAGCAAATGTCCCTTATATGAAACTTAAGTCTATTTGCATTTTGTATATTGGATACATATTTTTTTATTCTTTATTTTTAAAGTGGATGGATTAAGCATTTGAAATGTTTCTGTGAAAAAAATACAATGCTATGTATTTGTGTGAGATGAGTCAGAAGACCTGAGTTTGAATTGCTGGCCTGCCACTAACTAGCAGAGTTACCTCAGGTTATTCATTTGGCTTTGTTTACACATCAGTCAGATGAGATTACTGTTACTTGAAAAATTGATTGCAGGTTACTTGCAAGATTACTGTTACTTGCAAGGACAGATAATGAGGTACAAGAGTGTTCTTGCCCAATAAATATGAAGGACAATTTTGTATCCCTGAACTGCCATATCATCTGCTTGATCTACCTGCTGACATAGGCTCCCAGCACTTGGCCACTATACTCTTCTACGCTCAAGCGTCTGTCTACAATGCAGGAGACCCGGGTTCGATCCCTGGGTCGGGAAGATCCCCTGGAGAAGGCAATGGCACCCCACTCCAGTACTCTTGCCTGGAAAATCCCATGGACGGAGGAGCCTGGTAGGCTGCAGTCCATGGGGTCGCAAAGAGTCGGACACGACTGAGCGCCTTCACTTTTCACTTTCACTTTTCACTCTTCTACTTAGTTTTTGTTGTTGTTGTTATTGTTTCAACTTCCACTTAGTGTGTTGATGAGCCTTTATAATATTGTTAACTCTCTCCACCCTATGGAGCTATTCTGGTACCGAAGTGAGGAGATGGGGGCCTTGAGGGCCTTGAGGGCCCCCATCCTTGAGGAATTCCCCATTCCTTGAGGGAATTTGTATAGATCTCTTTCCCTAGTTTAGCAATTTGAAGCTGAATGTGGAGAATGGGCAATGGAAAAGAGAGTAGAAAATGAAGAATGGGAAAGAGACTGTAATGAAGAACGGGAAGAAGTGAAATTGGAATGGGATGACATCATCTCAAGAGTTTGTTAATAATACAGCAGACCAAGCCCCTACCCCAATAATTCTGGCATAGGTATGAAATGAGGCCCAGCAACTATATTTTTAGCAAGCTCCCCAGGTAAAAAACTGTGATAGATATAAAAGTTTGAGAACAACTGACCTATAGCCATCAAGCTGAAAGCAAGAAAAAAAACACAAACACTTATCACTTGGGCAATTCATCAGTTTCACCTGACTGCCCAAGAGATTTCATTCTGATAAATATCATTCTTACACATAGATGTTAGTGAGGACACGTGCTTATAACTGGCTTTGCCATTGGGTCCCAGGTGATCTTGAACATTGTGGTTCTGTGGCCGGCCCTATTTTGGCTGTTGGCTAAGTAGCATGATCAGACAAGTCTACACTAATCGCACATATTATAATAATGTTTTAAAACAAGAAGAATTGTATATGAATAAGATTTGTGGGGAGCTAACATTCACAATGAGATATAGTCTGAGCCAGGAGACAAAAAACAAATGGTATGGACAAAAATCCTGGTTTCAGGTTAACTTTTCAGTGCCTTAATTTCCTCATCTGTACACTGAAGATGATGGAAGTGCCTGTCTCAAGGATCTGGCACAGTTCCTGGCCCACAGAACTCAATAAACATTAGAGCTAGCTTTATGGGCAGCAGTATGGAGTGTTCCACTTAATGAGCAGCTGTAGTAGTCTTCAGTGTTTCTGATAAGTGGAATGGAGAGACAAAAGACTTTTGTTTCTTTCTTTTTGCTGTATTTGCTTCCTACAACTCCTTTGACAGTTTTCTTGGACTTGCTAGGACCTAGCAGCCTTCAAACTCTGGTTCAGTTGTCAGCCCTTAGCTTCCCGAAGCTTTAATTACCCTTCCACTGGGTGAAGCTCCCACCCTCTGTTTCCACAGCATCCTGGCCAGACCTTGAGCTCGTCATTTTCCACCTTGTATTGGAGTTATTGTACTTCTGTCTCTTCCACTAGACAGTGAGCTCTTGGGGAGAACAGGCCATGTCCTATTCATTTTTCTACCCTTAGCACCTAGCACAGTGCTTGCCCCATAAATGTTTACTGAACTTTCTCAGAGGAACATGTTAGGGAGCCAATGGTTACTACTTTGGGAAGACTTTTTCCTGTCTGAGACTGCTGTCTTTATTATTTTATTTATTTATTTGGCTGCACTGGGTCTTAGTTGGGGCATGCAGATCTTTAGTTGTGACATGTGGGATCTAGCTTCCTGACCAGGGATTGAACCCAGGGCCCCTGCATTGGGAGTGCAGTCTGCCGCTGGACCACCAGAGAAGTCTCTGATTCTGCTATCTTGTACTCTGTGCCTTGGCTCCTACACCTTTCTGTTGTGCTGAGAATCATTCAATGCAATTTAGCAATTAATTATATATTGTATACACTATACTATTTTAATTGCTTCATATGTTAATCTACCGCTTATTTCCTCTTCCCTCGGGCATTAAGAGAAGACAGGGCTATAAATGGGAAGTGGATAATCTAGCTGGAAGCCACACCCAGTTGTCAGTCAGGCCTGCTTATTGAATGCCCAGGATACTGTGGATGATACTATCAATCACCAGAGGTGAATGCAAATGAAAAAGTAGCATAATTTACCACAAGTGCCTAGAACACTTAGGCACTCAGTATTTGTTAAATGAATGAGCAATTTTGTGAAAAACAGTAGTGTACTTGATTAGACTAGAAATCAGGAGCCCTGGCTTCCAAACTTCATTTTGAACTTGAAAAGTCACTTCATCTTCCTGGGACACCTTTTCTTGTTCTAAAAAAATATGAAATCAGACTAGATTATCTTTAAGATCTCTTCTAGTTTTAATATGCAGTTCTGCCCAACAGTTAGGCTCCTCAAGGGTAAACCTGGTAGATATTGCCTCTTATCTTCTCCATAGCACATAGCACAGTGGTGAGCACACAGGAGGACTTGAGAAATACTCAAAGTCAGAAACTTCACCAAGATAGTTTTTTTTACCAAGATATTTTATTAAAAAGCACAACCGATGGACTCCAAGTGTGCCATGAAACATGCCTCATCTCTAAAAATGGGACCTCAAAAAAGTAGGAGAAAACCTGGAAACCTGAATTGTTGCACTGCAAAATCATTAAAATATTTAGGATTTGGAAGCCTAACTTAGGCTCCAGTTGACAATCCAGTGATTTCCTTTCCTTAATCCAAGTGATAACTTGAGTGCATGTGGGATACAATTACAGCTTGATCTTAGACTCTGTTCTCTCTCTTACTTGGTAATCATCCACCCCACCACTTTATTTACCACCCACTGGGATTGACAGCACACTCATTTAGCTCTCTAGCCAAAACATCTCTCCTCTGAATTCTAGGGCCATATATCCAACTGCCTATTTGAAATTGCCTAGTCACCTCAAAAGCATCTCAGACTCAGTATGTCTGAAACACAACTCGTTATCTTCTCCCTATAACCTTGGTACTGCTCCACTGTTTGCTAACTCACTGACTGGTACCTCTGTCCACCAGTTCTGCAGGCTGGAGATCAAGAAGTCATCCTTGACACCTCCCTCTATTTCACTCCCCACACTGACCTCTAGTCTATCAATAATCATGGTAATTTTGACTCCTAATGATATCTAAAATCAGCCTACTCTTTGTTATCTCTACTGCCTCTACCATTTCCAACCTGGATCACTCCACCAGTTTACTGACTTGGCTATCTGATTTAATTGTCTCTCTTCCAATCTATCTCCAACACTCCTGCAAGTATCATTAATTCATTTATTCACCAAAAAATATTTATTAAAAAAAGAAAAAGAAAAAAAATATTTATTGAGTACCTAAAACTGATGTGCCAAGCACTCAGGATATAGCAGTGTACAAAACAAGCAAAAATTCCTATTTTCATGGAGTTTGCATTTTAGCAAAAGAGACACACACTAAAAATAATGTGTAGGGACTTCCCTGGTAGTCCAGTGGTTGAGACTTCGCTTTCCAGTGCAGGGGTTACAGGTTCGATCTCTGGTCAGGGAATGAAGATCCCACGTGCCTCGGGGCCAAAAAAGCCAAAATATAAAACAGAAACAACGTTGTAACAATTCAATAAAAGATTTTTAAAAATAAAAATAATACGGAGAATACATAGTATGGGGAATTTACTTCCAGCATGATGAATTAAGAAAGTTAACAAGTCTTCTCCACCCAAAGCAACTATGAAGCTTTACAAAACTATCAAAAACAGCCCTTTCAGTGCTCTGGAAAGCTGCCAAAGACATAACAGGGTGACCAATTATCCTGATCTTCTTGGTTTGTCCCAGTTTCAGCACTGAAAGTCCTACATCCCAGGAAACTCTTTCCCAGTATGCAAAATCAGTTTTCAGCAATGGCTGCCCAGGTTTGAGGGAAAGGTACCAAACTCATACTATGGCTCCAAATACAGGGGCTGAAAGCAATGCTATTTTCAGTGTCCAGTGAATATGGTAGCAATTATCTACCCCTAGTCACTGTTGCTGTTTTTAATCCTGACCACTGATATTGGCAACCATGATTCACTGTTCACAATATCCCATCATTCATTGTAATAGAGAGATGCAACTTTAAGTTTGCAGCTTATATACATTGTAGTCATGATTTGTAACATTCTGTCTTTGACTTTGCCTGTGGATTAACTGTTGTGATTTGTATGGAGATAGTGGCACTGTAATTTTTTTTTTTAATTTATTTTTTGTTGGGGTATAGACAATGTTGTGATAGTCTCAAGTGAACAGTGAAGGGACTCAGCCATACATATACATGTATCCATTCTCCCCACAATGGGCTTCTCTCATAGCTCAGTTGGTAAAGAATCCACCTGCAATGCAGGAGACCCCAGTTTGATTCCTGGGTCAGGAAGATCTGCTGGAGAAGGGATAGGCTATCCACTCCAGTATTCTTGGGCTTCCCTTGTGGCTCAGCTGGTAAAGAATCTGCCCGCAGTGCGGGAGACCTGGGTTCAATCCCTGGGTTGGGAAGATCCTCTGGAGAAGGGAAAGGCTATCCACTCCAGTATTATGGCCTGGAGAAAGTCACAGAGTTGGACATGACACAGAGAATAGTTCACTCACTATTCTCCCCCAAACTCTCCTCCCATCCAGGCTGCCACATAACTTTGAGCAGAATTCTATGTGCTATTCCGTAGGTCCTTCTTGGTTATCCATTTTAAAATAGCAGTGTAGTGGTACTTTAATTTTAAACTTTATGAACATTGTGTTCTAAGTGTTCAGATAAAGAAAATGAGAACAATTACAATACCAACTGCAGCTTGACCCAGAAATTACCAAAAAGGAAAACTAAATAAATGACTATGTTATTTTGATGACAGATGGAAGGACACATACAAATGGATTAGGGAGGTAAACAATGAAAACGACATACTGGATAATAAACTGAAAAGAGTTTGGAACTGAGCATGGCAGAGAAGGAAATGTGTAAGCACATATGGAGATTGAATCTCACAGGTGAAAGGTAAGACAGATAAGTGCTTATAAATCAGTCAAAGGCTTTTGGTCTTCCAAAAGGACACTAAAGTTTGGTTGAAACTGGTGGCCACTAATTTACCCAAGGCATATCATAACAAATATGTCTTATTCTATCATTCCTATCATTGCTCTTTGAATAAAGTTACATTTCCTGATTCTAAGACAGCAACTAAAATGTCCTGTGGGTGAATGAAAGGTGAAATTTTGGTATAAAATGTTTGGCTCCTAGCAGTCTGGAGTTGATTTTACCGAGGATCTTACCAAGGATCATGCTTTGTACAGTAAATCAAATGATGTGTCAAATCATGGCAACTGAAAAATGTTCCTCCTAGCTTTTAGGTACTTTGATTTGAAAAAGAGGATTTCAAATCATCTTCTTAACTTCTTTGAAGATCATAATGAAGCTTCAAAAAATAATAAGAATAAAAGATTGTTGATATCTATCTTTGATCATTGTTCTGCATATTCAGTAGACAGTGCCAATGTAAATTTTGGAAAGCAGATGGTTTTAGAACTCAAAATAAAATGTCACCCAGTAAAGGGCAGTCAAGTTAAACAGTGCTTCCTCAATTTCTTATGAAAATTCTAACTTATTTGGAATCCAATTTTGATTTCACAATTTCAAATTTCCTCTGTACTTTTTTTGCCCTGAGAACAAGGGTTAACTTATGAGTAAAAATTATAGACATTTTAGGCATGAATAAGCCCATACAATGAATTTATAGATACAAAGGACCTGATTGGCAAACAGCTAGTCTAACAAAAGTAGCTTGAAGATACAAAGTGAATGAATGTACATTTTTGGAGAGTTGGAAAATAATTCCTGCAAGTCTAGCAACCTGTTTCCACTTAGTAAAATCTATGTATTCTGTGCTCAACACTTTTGTTGAGATTATTTTAGCTCTTACAGTTAAGCCTTTGATCAATTTTTGGTTAATTTTTGCATATGGTGGGAGGTAGGGTTCCAACTTGACTCTTTTGCATGTGGATATACTGTTGTCCCAGCACCATTTGTTGAAAACGCCATTCTTTCTGCATTGAATGGTCTTGGCACCCTTGCTGGAAATCAATTGACCATAAATGTGAGAGTTTATTTCTGGACTCTCAATGCTCTTCCATTGATCAATATGTTTATTCTTTTGTTAGTACCTCACTGTCTTGATTAGTAGAGCTTTGCAGAAAGTTTTGAAGTTAGGAAATGTGAATCCTCCAACTTTGTTCTTCTTTTGCAGGGTTGTTTTGGCTATTCTGGGTCCTTTGAATTTACAGATGAATTTTAGGATCAGCTTATCAAATTCTGCAACAAAACCAGCTGTGTTCTTGATAAAAGGTTGTGTTAAATCTATAAATCAATTTGGAAGGTATTTCTATCTTTGAAATATTTAAGTCTTCTGATCTATGAACATGGGGCCATTTTTAATATTTTAGGTTTTTTAATTTCTTTTTTTAATCCAATTTATTTTATTTATTTTTTTACCATTTTAAAAATTTTAATTGGATGCTAATTACAATATTGTGGTCTTTTTTTGCCATACATTCACATGAATCAGCCATGGGTGTACATGTGTTCTCCATCCTGACCCTCCCTCCCACCTCCCTCCCCATCCCATCCCTCAGGGTCATCCCAGTGCACCAGCCCTGGAGCACCCTGTCTCATGCATCGAACCACAGTTTTCAGTGTAAAAGTCAGCACATCTTTTGTTAAGTTTATTCCTAGGTATTTTATTCTTTTTGATGCCATTGTGGATGGAATCATTTTATTTTTTTAATTGAACTATAGTTTATTTACAGAGTTGTGTTAATTTCACCTGTACAGCAAAGTGGTTCCATTCTGCATATATATTCATTCTTTTTTATATTATTTTCCATTATGGTTTATCACAAGATATTGAATATAGTTCCCTTGCTATACAGTAAGACCTTGTTTTTATCCCTTCTATATTTAATACTTTGCATCCTATGGAATTGTTTTCTTAATTTCACTTTCTGTTTGATCATTCCTAGTATACAGAAATACATGTGATTTTTGTATTTTGGTTCTATGTCCATGACTTTGCTGAAGTCATTTTCTAGTAGGTTTTTAATGTGTTTGTTAGAATATGCTATATATAAGATCAGTTCAGTTCAGTTCAGTCCCTCAGTCGTGTCCAACTGTTTGCGACCCCATGGACCGCAGCACACCAGGCCTCCCTGTCCATCACCACTCCCGGAATTTACTCAAACTCATGTCCATTGAGTAGGTGACGCCATCCAACCATCTCATCTTCTGTCGTCCCTTTCTCCTCCTGCCTTCAATCTTTCCCAGAATCAGGGTCTTTTCAAATGAGTGAGTACTTCGCATCAGGTGGTCCAAGTATTGGAGTTGCAGCTTCAACATCAATCCTTTCAATGGATATTCAGGACTGATTTCCTTTAGGATGGGCTGGTTGGATCTTCTTGCAGTCTGAGGGACTCTCAAAAGTCTTCCCCAACACCACAATTCAAAAGCATCAGTTCTTCAGCACTCAGGTTTCTTTACAGTCCAGCTCTCACATCCATACATGACCACTGGAAAACCATAGCTTTGACTAGACAGACCTTTGATGGCAAAGTAATGTCTCTGCTTTTTAATATGCTGTCTAGGTTGGTCATAACTTTCCTTCCAAGGAGTAAGCGTCTTTTAATTTCATGGCTGCAGTCACCATCTGCAGTGATTTTGGAGCCCCCAAAAAGATAAAGTCTGACACTGTTTTCCACTGTTTCTCCATCTATTTGCCATGAAGTGATGGGACCAGATGCCATGATGTTAGTTTTCTGAATGTTGAGCTTTAAGCCAACTTTTTCACTCTCCACTTTCACTTTCATCAAGAGGCTCTTTAGTTCCTCATCACTTTCTGCCATAAGGGTGGTGTCATCTGCATATCTGAGGTTATTGATATTTCTCCCAGCAATCTTGATTCCAGCGTGTGCTTCATCCAACCCAGCGATTCTCAAGATGTACTCTGCATAGAAGTTGAATAAGCAGGGTGACAATATACAACCTTGATGTACTCCTTTTCCTATTTGGAACCAGTCTGTTGTTCCATGTCCAGTTACTTTGTTGTTGCTTCCTGACCTGCATACAGGTTTCTCAAGAGGCAGGTCAGGTGTTCTGATATTCCCATCTCTTTCAGAATTTTCCACAGTTTATTGTGATCCACACAGTCAAAGGCTTTGGCATGGTCAAAGCAGAAGTAGATGTTTTTCTGGAACTCTCTTGCTTTTTCAATGATCCAACGGCTGTTGGCAATTTGATCTCTGGTTCCTCTGCCTTTTCTAAAACAAGCTTGAACATCTGGAAGTTCACAGTTCACGTATTGCTGAAGCCTGGCTTGGAAAATTTCAGGCATGACTTTACTGGTGTGTGAGAGGAGCATTCTTTGGCATTGCCTTTCTTTGGGATTGGAATGAAAACTGACCTTTTCCAGTCATGTGGCCACTTCTGCATTTTCCAACTTTGCTGGCATATTGAGTGCAGCACTTTCACAAAATCTTCTTTTAGGATTTGAAATAGCTGAACTGGAATTTCATCACCTCCTCTAGCTTTGTTCATAGTGATGCTTCCTAAGGCCCACTTGACTTCACATTCCAGGATGTCTGGCTCTAGGTGAATGATCACACCATCGTGATTATCTGAGCCATGAAGATCTTTTTTGTATAGTTCTTCTGTGTATTCTTGCCACCTCTTCTTAATATCTTCTGCTTCTGTTAGGTCCATACCATTTCTGTCCTTTATCGAGCCCATCTTTGCATGAAATATTCCCTTGGTATTTCTAATTTTCTTGAAGAGATCTCTAGTCTTTCCCATTCTATTGTTTTCCTCTATTTCTTTGCACTGATCACTGAGGAAGGCTTTCTTATCTCTCCTTGCTATTCTTTGGAACTCTGCATTCAAATGGGTATATCTTTCCTTTTCTCCTTTGCTTTTCACATCTCTTCTTTTCAAAGCTATTTGTGAGGCCTCCCCAGACAGCCATTTTGCTTTTTTGCATTTCTTTTTTTGGGGGATGGTCTTGCTCCCTGTCTCCTGTAGAATGTCATGAACCTCTGTCCATAGTTCATCAGGCACTCTATCTATCAGATCTAGGCCCTTAAATCTATTTCCCACTTCCACTGTATAATCGTAAGGGATTTGATTTTGGTCATACCTGAATGGTCTAGTGGTTTTCCCTACTTTCTTCAATTTAAGTCTGAATTTGGCAATAAGGAGTTCATGATCTGAGCCACAGTCAGCTCCCAGTCTTGTTTTTGCTGACTATATAGAGCTTCTCCAAGTTTGGCTGCAAAGAATATAATCAATCTGATTTCGGTGTTGACCATCTGGTGATATCCATGTATAGAGTCTCCTCTTGTGTTGTTGGAAGAGGGTGTTTGCTATGACCAGTGCATTCTCTTGGCAAAACTCTATTAGCTTTTGCCCTGCTTCATTCTGCACTCCAAGGCCAAATTTGCCTGTTACTCTAGGTGTTTCTTGACTTCCTACTTTTCCATTCCAGTCCCCTATAATGAAAAGGACATCTTTTTGGGGTGTTAGTTCCAAAAGGTCTTGTAGGTCTTCATAGAACCGTTCAACTTCAGCTTCTTCAGCATTACTGGTTGGGGCATAGACTTGGATTACTGTGATACTGAATGGTTTGCCTTGGAGATGAACAGAGGTCATTCTGTCATTTTTGATATTGCATCCAAATACTGCATTTCAGACTCTTGTTGACTATGATGGCTAGTCCATTTCTTCTAAGGGATTCTTGCCCACAGTAGCAGATATAATGGTCATCTGAGTTAAATTCACCCATTCCAGTCCATTTCAGTTCTCTGATCCCTAATACGTCAGTGGTCACTCTTGCCATCTCTTGTTTGACCACTTCCATTTTGCCTTGATTCTTGGACCTAACATTCCAGGTTCCTATGCAATATTGCTCTTTACGGCATCAGACCTTGCTTGCATCACCAGTCACATCCACAACTGGGTGTTGTTTTTGCTGTGGTTCCGTCTCTTCACTCTTTCTGGAGTTATTTCTCCACTGATCTCCAGTAGCATATTGGGCCCCTACTGACCTGGGGAGTTCATCTTTCAGTGACCTATATTTTTGCCTTTTCATGCTATTCATGGGGTTCTCAAGGAAAGAATACTGAAGTGGTTTGCCATTCCCTTAATAAGATCAAATTATCTGCAAATAGAGATAATATTGTTTACTTTTTCATTTCCTATCTGGATGCCTAGTTTCCTTGCTAAGGCCTGGTTAGAACCACTAGTACAATATTGAATAGGAGAGATGTTGTTTATGGATGAAAACTTGCAACTAGTAGGTAAATAAATCCTGGAAATCTAATACACAATATAGTGAATATAGACAACAATATTGTATTATGATCATCAAACTTGCAAAGAGACTAGATCTTAATTATTCCCACCACAAAAAAGAAATGATAATTATGTGATGTAATAGAGGTGCTAACTATCCCTACAATGACAATCATATTACTAGGTATATATGTATAACACAGCATTATATGTCAAATATATGTCTTTTACTGTGTTATACATATATACCTAGTAATGTGATTGTCATTGTAGGGATAGTTAGCACCTCTATTACATCACATAATTAGTTGTGGCACATAGTATCCAGTTCCTTGACCAGGGGTCGATCCTGGGCCCGCTGCATTGGGAGTGTAGAGTCTTAGCCACTGGACCATGAGAGGAGTCCCTACGGCAAATATATTTCAATAAAAAATGTTGAAACATGTGGTTGACTACTATTGACTTGAGCAGACATCCACATTTCATTCCTGATCTTAGGGAAAAAATTTTACTATTTCATCATTAAATATGATGATAGTTGTGGATTTTTCAAAGATATTCTTTATCAGGTCAAGAAAGTTCCCTTCAATTCTTAGTTTATTGAGCCATTTTATCATTAAGGGATGGCAAATTTCACCAAATACTTTTTCTGCTTCTATTGAGAGGATTATGTTAGTTTTGTCCTTTATTCTATTTATATGGTATATTATTAATACATTAATTGACTTGTGGATATTAAAACAACTTTGGAATCCTGGGATGAATCACACTTGGTCATGGTCTGTAATTCTTTTTATATGTTGTGGGATTTGATTTGCCAGTATTTGATTGAGGATTTTTGTTTTTGTTTTCATAAGAGATACTGGTTTTTAGCTTTCTTTATTTGCTGTATTTTTGTCTGATTTTGGTGTCAGAGTAATACTGGCCTCATAAAATAAGTTAAGAAGTGTTCCCTCCTCTTTTATTTTTTGGAAGAGTTTGTGGGAAAGTGCTATTAATTCTTCTTTAAATATTTGGTAAAATTCACCAGTGAAGTCTTTTTTGTGTGTGGGTAGTTTGTTTTTTTTTTTAATTTATTTTTTATTGAAGGATAATTGCTTTATAGAATTTTGCTGTTTTCTGTCAAACCTCAACATGAATCAGCCATCAGCTCAGTTCAGTTCAGTTCAGTTGCTCAGTTGTGTCTGACTCTTGCGACCCCATGAATCACAGCACACCAGGCCTCCCAGTCCATCACCAACTCCTGGAGTTCACTGAGACTCACGTCCATCAAGTCAGTGATGCCATCCAGCCATCTCATCCTCTGTCGTCCCCTTCTCCTCCTGCCCCCAATCCCTCCCAGCATCAGAGTCCTTTCCAATGAGTCAACTCTTTGCATGAGATGGCCAAAGTACTGGAGTTTTAGCTTTAGCATCATTCCTTCCAAAGAACACCCAGGACTGATCTCCTTTAGATTGGACTGCCATAGGTATACATATATCCCCTCCCTTTTGAAACTCCCTCCCATCTCCCTCCCCATCTCACCCCTCTAGGTTGATACAGAGCCCCTGTTTGAGTTTCCTGAGCCATACAGCAAATTCCCATTGACTATCTATTAAAATGACTAATTCAGTCTCTTTGCTTATTTTAGTTTTAGTCATAATTTTCTATTTCCTATTCTGTCCAGTACAGTAGGTTGTGTCTTTCTAGTAATTTATTCATTTTATCTAAGTTATCTAATTTGTTGGCATATAGTTGTCCAGGTGGTGCTAGTGGTAAAGAACCTGCCTGCCAATGCAGGAGATATAAGAGACATGGGTTCAATCTGTGGTTCAGGAAGATTCCCTGGAGTAGGAAATGGCAAGCCACCCCACTATTCTTGCCTGGAGAATCCCATGGACAGAGGAGTCTTCCAGGTTACAATCCATAGAGTCGCAAAAAGTTGGACATGACTGAAGTGACTTAGCACATAATTGTTCATAGTATATGCTTATAATCCTTTTTATTTCTATAAAGTTGGTAGTCATGTCCTCTATTTTATTCTTGCTTTTAGTAAATTTTTTCTTGGATAATCTAGTTAAATGTTTTTCAATTTCCTTGAACTTTTCAAAGAACCGACTTTTGGTTGCATTAATTTTTTTCTATTTTTTCCTATTCTCTATTAATTTCTACTCTACTCTTTATTATTCCCTTCTAATTGCTTTGGGTTTCGAGTTTAGTTTTTTTGTTTGTTTTTTAGTTTCTTAAGTGGGAAAGTTAGGCTATTAATTTGAACCTTTCTTCTTTTTTTACTGTAGGTGGTTTATGGTTTTTCCAGTAGTCATGTATGGATGTGAGAGTTGGACGGTGAAGAAAGCTGAGTGCCGAAGAATTGATGCTTTTGAACTGTGGTGTTGGAGAAGACTCTTGAGAGTCCCTTGGACTGCAAGGAGATCCAACCAGTCCATTCTGAAGGAGATCAGCCCTGGGATTTCTTTGGAAGGACCAATGCTGAAGCTGAAACTCCAGTACTTTGGCCACCTCATGTGAAGAGTTGACTCACTGGAAAAGACTCTGATGCTGAAAGGGATAGGGGGCAGGAGGAGAAGGGGACGACAGAAGATGAGATGGTTGGATGGCATCACTGACTCGATGGACGTGAGTCTGAGTGAATCCTGGGAGTTGGTGATGGACAGGGAGGCCTGGCGTGCTGTGATTCATGGGATTGCAAAGAGTCGGACACAACTGAGCAACTGAACTGAACTGAACTTACAGCTATACATTTCTCTGTAAACAGTACTGTAGCTGCATCACATAAATTTTGTATGTTGTATCTACATTTTCATTTATCTCAAAGTATTCTGTAATCACTCTTGTGATTTCTTTGGCCCATTGTTTATTTATGAATATGTTGTTTAATTTCCACATATTTGACTTCTATTTCCTATGTGTACACCTATGTTCATTGCAACCTTATTTATAATAGCCAAGATATAGAACAATCTAAGTGCCCATCAATGGATGAATGGATAAAGAAGATATATACAATTAAACATTACTCAGCCATAAAAAAAAATGAAATCTTGCCATTTGTGACAACATGAATGGACCTAGATGATATTATGCTACACGAAATAAGTCAGATAAAGATAAATACTGTATGATTCCACCTATATGTGCAATCTAAAACAAAATAAATGAACAAACATAGCAAAACATAAATAGAAATATAGAGAATAAACAGGTGGCTGCCAGAGGGGAGGGGGTGGGAAGACGACAGAAATAGGTAAGGGAGACTAAGAGGTACAAACTTCCAGTTATAAAATAAATGAGTCACAAGGATGAAATGTATAGTATGGGGAATATAGTCAATAATAATGTAATATCTTCATATGGTGACAGATGGTAACTAGACTTATCATGGTGATTATTTTGAAATGTTAGAAATACAAAATCACTATGTTGTATATCACTATCTTGCCTTGAGAACCCCATGAACAGTATGAAAAGGCAAAATGATAGGATACTCAAAGAGGAACTCCCCAGGTCGGTAGGTGCCCAACATGCTACTGGAGATCAGTGGAGAAATAACTCCAGAAAGAATGAAGGGATGGAGCCAAAGCAAAAACAATACCCAGCTGTGGATGTGACTGGTGATAGAAGCAAGGTCCGATGCTGTAAAGAGCAATATTGCATAGGAACCTGGAATGTCAGGTCCATGAATCAAGGCAAATTGGAAGTGGTCAAACAAGAGATGGCAAGAGTGAATGTCGACATTCTAGGAATCAGCGAACTGAAATGGACTGGAATGGGTGAATTTAACTCAGATGACCATTATATCTACTACTGTGGGCAGGAATCCCTTAGAAGAAATGGAGTAGCCATCATGGTCAACTAAAGAGTCCGAAATGCAGTACTTGGATGCAATATCAAAAATGACAGAATGATCTCTGTTCGTTTCCAAGGCAAACCATTCAATATCACAGTAATCCAAGTCTATGCCCCAACCAGTAATGCTGAAGAAGCTGAATGGTTCTATGAAGACCTACAAGACGTTTTAGAACTAACACCCAAAAACGATGTCCTTTTCATTATAGGGGACTGGAATGCAAAAGTAGGAAGTCAAGAAGCACCTGGAGTAACAGGCAAATTTGGCCTTGGAATATGGAATGAAGCAAGGCAAAGACTAATAGAGTTTTGCCAAGAGAATGCACTGGTCATAGCAAACACCCTCTTCCAACAACACAAGAGAAGACTCTACACGTGGACATCACCAGATGGTCAACACCAAAATCAGATTGATTATATTCTTTGCAGCCAAAGATGGAGAAGCTCTATACAGTCACCAAAAACAAGACTTGGAGCTGACTGTGGCTCAGATCATGAACTCCTTATTGCCAAATTCAGACTTAAATTGAAGAAAGTAGGGAAAACCACTAGACCATTCAGGTATGACCTAAATCAAATCCCTTATGATTTTACAGTGGAAGTGGGAAATAGATTTAAGGGCCTAGATCTGATAGATAGAGTGCCTGATGAACTATGGAATGAGGTTCATGACATTGTACAGGAGACAGGGAGCAAGACCATCCCCACGAAAAAGAAATGCAAAAAAGCAAAATGGCTGTCTGGGGAGGCCTCACAAATAGCTTTGAAAAGAAGAGATGTGAAAAGCAAAGGAGAAAAGGAAAGATATAAGCATCTGAATGCAGAGTTCCAAAGAATAGCAAGGAGAGATAAGAAAGCCTTCCTCAGCGATCAATGCAAAGAAATAGAGGAAAACAACAGAATGGGAAAGACTAGAGATCTCTTCAAGAAAATTAGAGATATCAAGGGAACATTTCATGCAAAGATGGGCTCGATAAAGGACAGAAATGGTATAGACCTAATAGAAGCAGAAGATACGAAGAAGAGGTGGCAAGAATCCACAGAAGAACTCTACAAAAAAGATCTTCACTACCAAGATAATCACGATGGTGTGATCACTCACCTAGAGCCAGACATCCTAGAATGTGAAGTCAAGTGGGCCTTAGAAAGCATCACTACAAAACAAAGCTAGTGAAGGTGATGGAATTCCAGTTGAGCTATTTCAAATCCTGAAAGATGATGCTGTGAAAGTGCTGCACTCAATATGCCAGCAAATTTGGAAAATTCAGCAATGGCCACAGGACTGGAAAAGGACAATTTGCAATCCAATCCCAAAGAAAGGCAATGCCAAAGAATGCTCATCTCACACACTCATAAAGTAATGCCTGAAATTCTCCAAGCCAGGCTTCAGCAATACGTGAACCATGAAATTCCAGATGTTCAAGCTGGTTTTAGAAAAGGCAGAGGAACCAGAGATCAAATTGCCAACATCTGCTGGATCATGGAAAATGCAAGAGAGTTCCAGAAAAACATCTACTTCTGCTTTATTGACTATGCCAAAGCCTTTGACTGTGTGGATCACAATAAACTGTGGAAAATTCTGAAAGAGATGGGAATATCAGACCACCTGACCTGCCTGTTGAGAAACCTGTATGCAGGTCAGAAAGCAACAGTTAGAACTGGACATGGAGCAACAGACTGGTTCCAAATAGGAAAAGGAGTATGTCAAGGCTGTATATTGTCACCCTGCTTATTCAACTTCTACGCAGAGAACATCATGAGAAACGCTGGGCTGGAAGAAGCACAAGCTGGAATCAAGATTTCCAGGAGAAATATCAATAACCTCAGATATGCAGATGACACCACCCTTATGGCAGAAAGTGAAGAGGAACTAAAAAGCCTCTTGATGAAAGTGAAAGAGGAGAGTGAAAAAGTGGGCTTAAAGCTCAACATTCAGAAAACTAAGATCATGGCATCTGGTCCCATCACTTCATGGGAAATAGATGGGGAAACAGTGGAAACCGTGTCAGACTTCATTTTTTGGGGTTCCAAAATCACTGCAGATGGTGATTTCAGCCATGAAATTAAAAAATGCGTACTCCTTGGAAGGAAAGTTATGACCAACCTAGACAGCGTATTGAAAAGCAGAGATATTACTTTGCCAACAAATGTCCATCTAATCAAGGCTATGGTTTTTCCAGTGGTCATGTATGGATGTGAGAGTTGGACTGTGAAGAAAGCTGAGTGCCAAAGAATTGATGCTTTTGAACTGTGTTGTTCAAAAGATTCTTAAGACTCTTGAGAGACTCTTGAGACTCTTGAAGACTCTTCAGAGTCCCTTGGACTGCAAGGAGATCCAACCAGTCCATTCTAAAGGAGATCAGTCCTGGGTCTTCTTTGGAAGGACCAATGCTGAAGCTGAAACTCCAGTACTTTGGCCACCTCATGCAAAGAGTTGACTCATTGGAAAAGATTCTGATGCTGGGAGGGATTGGGGGCAGGAGGAGAAGGAGACGACAGAGGATGAGATGGCTGGATGGCATCACTAACTCGATGGACTTGAGTTTGAGTGAACTCTGGGAGTTGGTGATGGACAGAGAGGCCTGGCGTGCTGCAATTCATGGGGTCGCAAAGAGTTGGACACGACTGAGTGACTGAACTGAACTGAACTGATATTGTATAATAAGAACTAACATATGGTTTTAGGTCAATTATACTTAAAAAACAGATAACTAGAAAAAGAGATCATATTTGTGGTTACCAGATACAGAGGTTAGGGGGGAAGGGGAATTAGATAAAGGTGGTCAAAAGTTACAAATTTCAAGTTATAAGATAAACAAGTACTAGGTATGTAATGTACAACATAAGTATAATTAACACTGCTGCATATTATATCTTAAAGTTGTTAAGAGAGTAAATCTTAAGAGTTCTCATCACAAGGAAAAATAATTTTTCTCTTCCTTTAATTTTGTATCTATATGAGATGATGGATATTCATTAAACCTACTATGTCATCACTTCATGACATATGTAAGTCAAATCACTATGCTGTACACCTTAAATTTATACAGTGCAATATGTCAATTATATCTCAATAAAACTGGAAGAAAAAAAAGGCTTTTATTTCCTTTTCATCTTCTGCATAGTTTTTCTGTCCATTATCAAAAGTAAGGTGTTGAAATCTTCAATTATTGTCGAATTCTCTACTTTCTTGTTTCACTTAAGTCAGTTTTTGCTTCATGTATTTGGGGCTCTGTTGTGGGTGTACATGTTTATAGTTCATATATGATCTTGGTGGAATGACTCTGAATATATGATGTTTTCCTTTGTGTCTAGTAATGATTTCCTTTTTGGTGTCCACTTTGCCTGATACTAATAGAGCCACTCCAGCTTTCTTATGGTTGCTATTTGCATTATGTATCCTATTCCATTTTTTATGTTTTAACCTATTTGTATCTTTGAATCTAAAGTGTGACTCCTCCAGTAAACAGCATACATTTGCATCTTGTCTTCTTTTATCAAGTCTGATATTCTCTGCCTTTTGATTGGATTGTTTAATCCATTCACTTTTGATTTTATTATTGATGGAGTACTTGCACTGATATTTCCCTTTTTGTTCACTGTATACAGTTGACCTCTGAACAACATAGGTTTGAACTGTGTGGGTCCACTTATACATGGATTCTTCTCAATAAATCCATACTACAGTATTACACAATCCTTGGTTGGTTGAATCCTCCAAAGCAGAACCGTGAATACAAATGAACAGCATCTATGGAGGGCTGACTATAAATTATACTTGGATTTTCATCTGCAGGGGTGAGAGAGTTGGGGCCCCATGATGCTCAAGGGTCAACTTAATTTCATGCCTTTTATATTCCTCTATTCTTCTTTACTACTTTATTTTGCATTCAATTCAGTTCAGTGGCTCAGTCTTGTCCAACTCTTTGCGACCCCATGAATCGCAGCACACCAGGCCTCCCTGTCCATCACCAACTCCCAGGATTCACTCAGACTCACGTCCATCAAGTCAGTGATGCCATCCAGCCATCTCATCCTCTGTTGTCCCCTTCTCCTGCCCCCAATCCCTCCCAGCATCAGAGTCTTTTCCAATGAGTCAACGCTTCGCATGAGGTGGCCAAAGTACTGGAGTTTCAGCTTTAGCATCAGTCCTTCCAAAGAAATCCCAGGGCTGATCTCCTTCAGAATGGACTGGTTGGATCTCCTTGCAGTCCAAGGGACTCTCAAGAGTCTTCTCCAACACTACAGTTCAAAAGCATCAATTCTTCGGTGCTCAGCCTTCTTCACAGTCCAACTCTCACATCCACACATGACCACAGGAAAAACCATAGCCTTGACTAGATGAACCTTTGTTGGCAAAGTAGTGTCTCTGCTTTTGAATATGCTATCTAGATTGGTCATAACTTTCCTTCCAAGGAGTAAGCGTCTTTTAATTTCATGGCTGCAATCACCATCTGCAGTGATTTTGGAGCCCAGAAAAATAAAGTCTGACACTGTTTCCCCATCTATTTCCCATGAAGTGATGGGACTGGATGCCATGATCTTCGTTTTCTGAATGTTGAGCTTTAAGCCAACTTTTTCACTCTCCACTTTCACTTTCATCAAGAGGCTTTTGAGTTCCTCTTCACTTTCTGCCATAAGGGTGGTGTTATCTGCATATCTGAGGTTATTGATATTTCTCCCGGCAATCTTTATTCCAGCTTGTGTTTCTTCCACCCAGCGTTTCTCATGATGTACTCTGCATATAAGTTAAATAAGCAAGGTGACAATATACAGCCTTGATGTACTCCTTTTCCTATTTGGAACCAGTCTGTTGTTCCATGTCCAGTTCTGACTGTTGCTTCCTGACCTGCATACAAATTTCTCAAGAGGCAGATCAGTTGGTCTGGTATTCCCATCTCTTTCAGAATTTTCCACAGTTTATTGTGATCCACACAGTCAAAGGCTTTCGCGTAGTCAATAAAGCAGAAATAGATGTTTTTCTGGAACTCTCTTGCTTTTTCAATGATCCAGCATTGTTATTCAGTCACCAAATAGTGTCCAGCTCTTCATGACTCCATGGACTGCAGCATGCCAGGCCTCTCTGTCCCTCACTATCTCCCAGAGTTTGCCCAAGTTCATGTCCATTGAATTGGTGATGCCATCCAACAATCTTAACCTCTGGCTCCCTCTTCTCTTTTGCCTTCAGTCTTTCCCAGCATAAGGGTCTTTTCCAATGAGTCAGCTGTTTTCATGGATATGTCTGGACTATTTTTGACCCTTTGCATTTCCATATAAATATTATAATAAGTGTGTCAATTTTTTTAGTGGAATAAAAATAACCTATGCTGCTAAAGAATCTGCCTGCAATGCTGGAGACCTGGGTTTGATCCCTGGGTTGGGAAGATCCCCTGGAGAAGGGAACAGCTACCCACTCCAATATTTTGGCCTGGAGAATTCCATGGACTACATAGTCCATGGGCTCACAAAGAGCCAGACACGACTGAGTGACTTCCACTTCACTTCACTTCATTGGTATTTTGATTACTATTCCATTCAGTTTACAGATCAGTTTGGGGAAAATCAATACTTTCACTGTACTGAGTCATGTAATCCATAAACATGGCATATCATTCTATTTTTTAAATCTTTTTCTGAATTTTCTCAATATATTTTAGTTTTCAGTTTACAGCTCTTGGGTATCTTTTGTTAGATTTATTCCTTATTGCTTGATGTTGTTTGATACCATTATAAATGGTATCTTTAAAAATTTCATTTTGAAAGAAAATTTCATTTCTATTTACTTGATGCTAATATATAGAAATACTATTGATTTTTTATATTTTTATATATAAACTATCCAGTAGATTTGCTAAATTTGCTTATTAATTCTAATAGATTTTCTGTAGATTCTTTCGGACCTTTTTTTTTGGGTGCAAATCATGTCATCAAGAATGACAGTTTTATTTCTTCCTTTCCTACCATATACTCTTTATAGCTTTCCCCGGTGTTATTGCCACTGGACTCCAAGCTTCGTTGAATATAGAAGTTGTGATAACAGACTTCCTTGTCTCAGTCCTGATCTCAGGGAGAAATTTTTCAATAATTCATCATGATGTTTGATCTAGTGGGTTTTTTTTTTAATAGGTACACTTTATATGATTAAGAGTTTCTATTACTAATGTGCTATGAGTTAATTTTTTCCTAATCATGAGTGAATGTTGTATTTTTAAAGATTTGCTCTCCATCCATTGGATCATTCTTACTGTGGCTGCAAATTTATCTATTTCACCTTTTAGTTCTGTCAGTTTTTGCTTTTTATCTAGTATGGGTGTGTATGGCTTTAGAATTTGTAATATTCTCCAAGTCGACTGATTCTTCTATTTTTACAAAATATTCTCTATCTCCGATCATGTTTTGTCTGTGATTAGTACAGCTGCATCAGCTTTCTTGTGGCTAGTGTTTGCAGAATATATCTTTTTTCATTCTTTAACTTTCAACTTATATTTAAGGTGTATCTTATGTAAGCCATTTGTAGTTGAGTTTTATTTTTATCTAGTCTGACAATTTTGACCTTTTGATTGGTATATTTCATCCATTCACTTTAAAAAACAACTTTATTGAGATATGATTCACATACTACAGAATTCACCCATTAAACTGTATAACTCAATGACTTTTAGTAAATTCATAGAGTTGTATAACTCAATGACATTCAGTATATTCATAGAGTTGTGCAACCATTACCACAATCAAATTTTTAACATTTTCATAATCAGACAATTCACTTTTAATGAAATTATAAACATGTTTGGATTTTTAACTCCCACTCTTTTTCTTCTATTTGATTCAGCTGTTTTATGTTCATTTCTCTGTTTTGCTTTCTTTTACGTTAACCTTTGCTGTTATTCAGATTTTCTCTTCTAGCCCGTGGCTTGTACATTCTTTTGTTTTTCTTTCAGTGATTACCTTGGAGATTACACGTGTATCCTTAGCTTATTGCAGCCCAATACAAAGTATTGCTTTTCTTCTTTACCAATAATTTTATATAACCTTAAAGTTCTTTAACTCCATTTACACTCCCATTTTGCATTATTGTCTTTATACTTTAAAAAAGGTACTTAATTCACAGAATTGCAAATTTCAGAGATAGGCTAGTTTTCAGGGATAGGTGGACTCAGGATCTTACATCCCAAATAGACCTCTGTCCATCTACCATCTCTGCTTCCTTCTGTTTTGGATTCATTTCAGATAGGCGATCCCACTGTTATATTAAGCCTTGGAATCTCAAGGTATGCAACCTACTGCTTAGCAACCCGGTGGGGGAAAAATGCCTATACCATAATACTTCCAGCTAAAGTTTCAGGGTTGGTGCTTGCTGGCTTGTTAGGGGTTCATCTTTGATCAAATACCCTGCACTCAACCAATCATCATGGTACTTTATTGACCACATCTGTATCACATGCCTAACCCTGAAGTTAGAGATTGGAATGAACTCCACCCAAATTCCATGGTGTTGTTATGCATTTAAATTATATTTTACACCCTACTAAGCATTACTATTACTGTTTTGTACAAGTAAATCAATCTGTGTTTATTCCAATATTTAGTTCTTTATAGCTCTTTATTTTTTCCTGCATTTTTAGTATCCATCTGGGATCGTTTCCTTCTGCTTAAAGAATTCCTTTTAGTGTAGGCTTGCTGACTATAAATTCACTCAGATTTTGTGTGTCTGACATAAAATAAGTATGGCACCTTTGTTTTTCAAGAATATTTTTACTGACTGGATTTTTACTTTTGCGAGTCACTTTCCTTCATGCTGTAATAACACCATTGTGTTCTGGCTTCTATGGTTCCCGTTGAGAAGTTGGTTTTTTTTTTAATGCAGTATTTTATTTGTTAATTGCATAATTAAAATGGCATAGTGTTTATACTTTTCATGTATCACCTATTTGGAGCTGGTACATTTCCCTCAAAATGTGTTATTGTTTATAAACGCCCTCTAGATTGAATAGCTGTATTTTTCAAGGCATAACAGTATATTGCTTTAGTTTGTTGTGGCAATATGCTTCCATTTATAGATATTTAAATTTATAAATCTAATTTTTCAAAGTTCTTCAAAATGAAATGAAATGCTTTAAGCACATATGTCTAAATCCACTGTGTGTGTCTCTCTCTCTGTTTTATTCTTTTTTTTCCTAAATGTCTACTTCTGATCTTAGATTTCACTTGCTCAAAAACATCATCATCTACCATTTCATTATCAACTTTCCACATCACAACTCATTCACTCACTGAGGAAAGAAACTTTGAATCATCTTGGAATCCTTTCCTTCCTCTGTCTATTTATATTATATCACAGAATAAAGGAAGCAGGCAACAGAAATGCATCAGAAGAGATGCTTAAGTTTTAACCATTTATCTTGAAATGTGTAGAATAGGACTATGTAATAAAGCAAATGATGTAAGATGTGAATGTAAATCCATATTTCAAATTGTCTTCTTGATAATTAGAAAAACTTTTGCCTGACTTTTGTTATATCTGCTTAGAGTGTCTCAGTCTTCACCTTGAAATAGCGATGAAGAAGCACTTATATTGGGATGATGGGAAACCTCTGCTCTTCCATTTTCTTTGCTTGTTTTGTGCTTGCATCATTAGCATTCGCTTCAACCCACGGCTTCTTTGCAAAGATCTTCTGAAATATTTTGTCCACTGTATTAGAGTTGGCTTGTCTCAAATTAGATAACATTATGCATAAATGTATTTAACCCTCCACCGGTAAACTGCAAGACTAAAGAGCCAAGGAATGTGGGAGAACACCATGAGCAAGTCATTTGCTTTGTGGAACTTCTCTTTGACTCATTAATCCCTCAGGCCTTGTTTGTGACCATCTGATATATGGATCCAGGGAAGGTGCTGATGACAACTTGTATATTAAACATTAGTGAAGCTACTTTTAAAATTTTCTTTGGATTAAAAGAACTATCACTATAAGCTCTAATATTTTCTTACAGTACCCAGTGGTACATCTTGCATCTCCCCTCGGGATATACACCCCATTGGGGATCATTACTATCTACCGTCCTGAAATGATGACCCATAAGTAACAGAACTTCACTACAGAAAGTCAGGCAAACGACAGTGTACATTTTTCTCGCTCTTTTCTGTCTCAACCCTAAAGTTCTCAGTGCAGAAGAAGGAAGAGAGAGCAAAAGAGAAGGAAACCCCCTACTCTGTTCTAGACCCATGTTGGAACTCCTCCTTGCCCTGAGAAAAGAATTTTGAATGAACTCAAATACTGAAGCTTAGAAATCAGCATAACTGGGGAATTCCCTGGTGGTCCGGTGGCTAAGACTCTGCACTCCCAATACAGGGGAGCTGGGTTCAATCCCTGGTCAAAGAACTAGATCCCACATGCCACAACTAAAACTCTATGCAGCCAAATAAATAAAAATAAATATTAAAAAAAATAAATCAGCATAACTGGATCTTAATTACTAAAATGAAACTCATGGAAGGGGTTGGAAACTCCTGGGATTGGACCAAGATGTCATTGAAACAAATGAAAAGATAGAAAGGGAATTTCAACCTAGTAGGATGGTCATCACATTTAAAAAAATCCTAAGGAAATGTCATATTTTGAAACTTCAGAGATATCCAGTTGTGGACAAGTCCAAAAGACAGAGAATGAAGGAACTACAGAGAAAACTGGGCCAGGCCAATGGAAGGAGGCACAGAAGCAGTATCACCGTGGGGTGTGACACAAGCCTTCCAGATGGATCGTGTAGATGGTCTTGCCAAGAGACTTGGCCAGTCTGGCATAAATGAGTGGTGTGGATCACCTAAGATCTCAAGCACAACCTCAAAGGTGAGGACATATTGGTTTGGATCTAGGCTTTGCCATTTTCACTTTAAGCATGTTGCTTAACCTCCTTAAGCCCCAGTTGCCCCAACTGTAAAATGGGAATGATAATAGCACTGGTCTTATAGGATTGCTTTAAGGAGTAAATAAAGGTAAATGGGCACATAGTAAGTGCTCCAATAAATGGTAGGTAGAGTCATCATTGTTATCACCATCACCTTCTTTATCATCAGATAGTTGCAGGTGCTTCTGCTGAAAGTGAAACATTTGGTAAATTCTTTACCTGCTCTGCTGAAAATGTTCCATCTTGAAAGAAGATATTGGCTGCCTTTCACAGAACTCCTATGTTATCACAGGTACTGTGCTAAAAGCATTTCTCAGTTGCCACATAACTCCCACAAGATGGATTGTTGCCATTGTTCAGTCTCTAAGTCATGTCAGACTCTTTGTGACCCAATGGACAGCAGCATGGACTGCATTTTACAGGTAAGAACTATCACCAAGTTTTAAAGAGCTTAGTTCACCAATTTGCCCAAGTTCACAATGCTTGTTGGAGACGGAGCCCTACTATTTCCACCGAACCACAGTGCCTCCCACTGAGCATGGACCTCATTCTGGAGAATCTGCTAATAATATGGAAATGTTACTAACAAAGAAAGAAAGGGACTGGGTTGACAGCAAGTTGCAACTGTCAGAAAAAGAACTAAAGACATACTCATAAATGTACCTTGATTTTATGGAAGTCAGCTTCAAAATGTTCCAGGTTGCAAAGTCATTTTTAAGACTTCTTTCGCTTTTTTTTTTTTTTTTTTTTTTGAAGGTAATTTGGCTTTTTCTCTTTGGTTGCTTCTAAGACTTTGTGTCTGACTTTTGCAATTTTACTCTGATGTCACCATAAGTATTTTTTTGTGTGTGTACTTAGCCTGTATGTGGTTCCATCTGTGTGTTAATGTCTTTACTTGATTTTGGAAAATGCTCATCCATAATCTCTTCAAATACTACTTCTGTCCCAATTGTTCTCACTCCTGTCCTCTGGGACTTAAAGGACATTTATATTAGGCATTTTCAATGCGTCCCACCTGTCTTTTTGTTCTGTCTGTTTTTTATTCTTTTTTCTTTCAGCACTACAATTTAAGTGTTATGTATTTAACTCTCAATTCACTGATCCTGGCTTCTGCCAGGTCTGTTTTGTTGTTAAATGTTTCTAGCTAGTTCTTAATTTCAGATATTAGTTTTCTGTTCTATAATTTCCATTTGATTCTTTTTTCCAGCTTTATTGAAATATCATTGACATAAAATATGGTGCAGGTTTAAGGTATTCAGTGTGATGATTTGACACATGTATATATTACAAAATGTTTACTGTGATTAGGTTAACGCATCAACCTCACACATTTACCGTTTTGTTTTTGCTGTTGTTATGGCAAGAATACTTAAGATTTACTCGTAGCAACTTTCAAGTATACAATACAGTATTGTTAACTACCCTCACCATGCTGCACATTATGTTCTTGGAATTCATTCATCTTATAACTGGAAGTTTGTATCCTTTCATCAATATCTTCCCATTTCTCCACCACCCCAGCCCTGGTAACCATCAATCTCATCTCTGTTTGTATGCCTTTGATATTTATTTATTTTAAACAATATTTATTTATTTATTTGGCTGCACCAGGTCTCAGTTGCAGCATGTGGGATCTAGTTCCTTAACCGGGGATCAAACCTGGGCCCTTGTGCTGGAGGTGCGGAATCTTGATCACTGGATGACCAGGGAAGTCCCCCAACTGTCTTTCTCATTTGACTATAAACTCCATGAGGAAAAGAACCCTGCCCATCATGTTTACCACCATAGTCTCAAAGTTTAACCCACATGGTACTCAGTTAATGTTTACTAACTGAATGAGTCAGTGGATGAAAACAAGAAGGCAAGGGGACACGCATGCAAGGAAAACTACTCAAGAGGGTGTCATGGTTAACTAGGAATTAACTATTATGGATTGGTTAATTAACTAGTTGACTATGAATTAATTAACCAATTAACTTTGTCACTGAATTACATTAATTACTTATGTTAATTAGTTTATTAATTATGAATGAACTATTAACAAGAAGGAACTGAGACTTGCAGTAAATGTTGAAAACGAAGAAAATACACAAAAAGCCCAAAGCTAAAACAAACAATAACAAAAAGACCTCTTGCTGCTGCTGCTGCTAAGTTGCTTCAGTCGTGTCCGACTCTGTGCAACCCCATGGACTGCAGCCTACCAGGCTCCTCCATCCATGGGATTTTTCCAGGCAAGAGTACTGGAGTGGGTTGCCATTGCCTTCTCCAAAAGACCTCTTAGGGAATTTATATTCAGAGAAGGAGAAGGAAGATTAAGAAAAGTATATACCTGATGCTTAGGGCAAATGATTAAATTTGATGGATGACACAGGAAATGAATAACTCCAACTCTCACTGTGTTTATTTCTGCTTTGATTGAGAAGTTGTTGGAGAAAAGAGATGTTCAGCAAGAGTGGAAGTAGGCAAAGAAGCTTAGAGGAATAGATGTAGACGTTAGAACTAGACAACAGCGCGATGAATTCTGGCTCTGACATTGGCCTTGGTTAAATCACATAAATAATTCTCACAGCCTCAGTTTTTCCATATGTAAAATGAGGATATAATTATTGGACAAGGTAAGGATTTGAATAATAAATGTGTGTTTAATGCTTTATATACCATAGAGCTTTCTCCTCAAAGAGAAGGTAGATTCCTTAAAAATTACTTGTTATTAATATAACAGTTAATTCTGGCAAGGATTATTAAAGGAAAATGTTCTTCAGTAATTGGATAAAGAAGGGACCAACTGACATGATATGTTTATATATGATCTAATTATATGTATATATAGGGGAGGAGAAGAGGATCAGTTCAGTTCAGTTCAGTCACTCAGTCATGTCCTACTCTATGACCCCATGGACTGCAGCACGCCAAGCTTTCCTGTTCATCACCAATTCCCAGAGCTTGCTCAAACTCATGTCCAATTAATTCGGTGATGCCTTCCAACCATCTCATCCTCTGTCGTCCCCTTCTCCTCCTGCCTTCAATCTTTCCCAGCATCAGGGATTTTTCCAATGAGTAAGTACTTCCCATCAGGTGGCCAAAGTATTGGAGCTTCAGTTTCAATATTCAGGAATGATTTCCTTTAGGACTGACTGGTTTGATCTCCTTGCAGTCCAAGGGACTCTCAAGAGTCTTCTCCAACACCACAGTTCAAAAGCATCAATTCCTCGATGTTCAGCTTTCTTTATGGTCCACCTCTCACATCCATATGTGGCTACTGTAAAAACCATAGCTTTGACTAGATAGACCTTTGTCAGCAAAGTAATGTCTCTGCTTTTTAATACTCTGTCTGGGTTGGTTATAGCTTTTCTTCCAAGGAGCAAGAATCTTTTAATTTCATGGCTGCAGTCACCATCTGCAGTGATTTTGGAAACCAAGAGGATATATGTACATATTTCTACATAGTTAGAGATACAGATAGCAAACTAACTTGATTTGATAGAGTAATTTAGACAGGTTGAATTGGATTACCAAATTGATCATAAAATGACATACAGCCTCTCCAGACTTCAGCAAGGCATTTGACAAGGGTTCTTTAAGTGCAGAAATACAGGTGGATGGTTTTTTTAATTATGGTAAAATATTTTGTGATATTGTGATTAATAATAAGAAATATATATTTGGTCTTCATCTCCATCTCTAGCACAGAGCTCCTAAAACCTTTTGTATTTCCTAAGTGATGAGAACCATAAAGGTATCTTTTGTATGTTAATCAGTAATCTCAGATGTGCAGCTGACACCACCCTTATGTCAGAAAGTGAAGAGGAACTGAAGAGCCTCTTGATGAAAGTGAGAGAGTGAAAGAGCTGGCGTAAAACTCAACATTCAGAAAACTAAGATCATGGCATCCAGTCCCATCACTTCACGGGAAATAGAGGGGAAACAATGTGCCAGTGTCAGACTTTATTTTGGGGGGCTCCAAAAATCATTGCAGATACTGATTGCAACCATGAAATTAAAAGACACTTGCTCCTTGGAAGAAAAGCTATGACCAACCTAGACAGCATATTAAAAAGCAGAGACATTACTTTGCTGACAAAGGTCTGTCTAGTCAAAGCTATGGCTTTTCCAGTAGCCACATATGGATGCGAGAGGTGGACCATAAAGAAAGCTGAGTGCCGAAGAATTGATGCTTTTGAACTGTGGTGTTGGAGAAGACTCTTGAGAGTCCCTTGGACCGAAAGGAGATCCAACAAGTCAGTCTTGAAGGAAATCAGTCCTGAATATTCATTGGAAGGACTGATGCTGAAGCTGAAGCTCCAGTACTTTGGCCAGGTGATGTGAAGAACTGATTCATTAGAAAAGACCATGATGCTGGGAAAGATTGAAGGCAGGAGGAGAAGGGGATGACAGAGGATGAGATGGTTGGATGGCATCACTGACTCAATGGATATGAGTTTGGGCAAGCTCTGGGAGTTGGTGAGGACAGGGAAGCCTGGCATGTTGCAGTCCATGAGGTCACAAAGAATAGGACATGACTGAACAACTGAACTGAAGTGATAAGAGCCAGAAAGGTGTCTTTTGTGTGTTAATGAGTGAATTTGGAACTCATCTAAGGATAGGGATGGGTTGTCAGGGTAACCAATTGGGATTAGAGGGTTGGAATTTTCAGTTCCACTTCTTGATTTCTGGGGAGGGGAGAGGGGCTGGAGGTTGAATAAGTCAGCAACAGCTAATGATTTAATGATTTAATCAGTCATGCATACATAATGAAACTGTCATAAAAATCCTAAAGGATGGGGTTCAGGGAGCTTCCAGGTTGGTGAACCTGTGGAGGGCTGGGACAGAGCATGGATGCTCTATACCCTCACCCCATACCTTGCCCTCTGCATCTCTTCCATCTGCTGTTCCTGAAGTCTATCCTTTTATAATGGGCTTTCCTGGTAAGTCAGCTAGTAAAGAATCTGACTGCAATGAAGGAGATCCCGGTTCAATTCCTGGGTCGGGAAGATCCCTGGGGGAAGGGATAGGGTATTCATGGGCTCCAGTATTCATGGGCTTCCCTGGTGGTACAGATGGTAAAGAACCCACCTGCAATGCAGGAAACCTGGGTTTGATTCCTGGGTTGGGAAGATCCCCTGGAGGAGGGCATGGCAACCCACTCCAGTATTCTTGTCTGGAAAATTCCACGGACAGAGGCGCCTACCAGGCTGCAGTCCATGGGGTAGCAAAGAGTCAGATGTGACTGAAGCGACTGAGCATGGCACGGCACAGCATAGGACAATTTCCGGAACAATTCACCTGCTGGTATCCATGAACTGTTTGGTTGATATGTGGATAAGTCTCCACTCCACATGTTGGAAATTGTGTCCAGGAATTAAAATTATATACATAACATAAAATTTACCATTTTAACCATTTTAAGTGTGTAATCCAGTGGCCTTAACTATATTCACAATGTTGTAAATTCATCTCCTCTATCCATTTCCAGAAATTTTTTTTAGCCTCCTAAATAGAAATTCTGTATCTGTTAAATAATCACTCACATATTCCCCTTCTCTGAGCCCCTGTTAATTTTTCTTCTTTTTCTGTGTTTATGAATTTGACCACTATAGATACTTCTTATAAGTGGAGTCATAATATTTGTCCTTCTGTGTCTGGATTATTTCATTCAGCATAATCTTTTTAAGGTTCCATGTTGACAGTATCAGAATTTCATTTCAAGGCTAAATTATATTCCATTTCATGTATATGCCATGTTTTGCTTATCCATTTTTCTGTTCATGGACATTCTTATTGTTTCCAACTTTTGGCTATTGTGAACAATGCTGCTGTGAAAAAGCTGTTTAAACAATTTGATGAATTAGCAACTGGTTGATACAGTTGTACTCAAAGGGTGCTGCTGAGTGATGGCACCCTTGAAGGAAGTTTCTAGTGGCTTGCCACAGGGTTCTTTTCTGCAGCCTTCCTCTGTTCATCAGTCTTTTCAAAAAAATATAGAACATAAGACTGGCTCCTTGTGTTGCAATAAATACAAACTTGGGGGAATGATAACTATATCATATAGAAAGATTAGAACTCAAAAAGATATTGGCAAGTTAAAGACACTGAATGAATTAAGAAAGACGGAAGTTTACAGGGGCAAAATATAAGGTCATATATTTGAGTTCAAAAAACCAACTGCATGAGTACAGTTTAGGTATGCTATCTCTTTGAAAGCATAAGCTTAATGTGTGCCAATAATATAAATTGTTCCCTCCAAACATTCAACTGATAGTAGGCTACATTCAAGAAAATATAATATCTAAAAAGGAGATCATAGTCATACGTACTTTGTGCCACACCTAAGGTATTGGTGTTCAATTGTGAGCAACACTCTTAAGAATGCAGAATAGTGTGGCGTGGGCTTTACCGTCTCAACTGCCCTACCCCAATTCCAGTTTTGTCACTTTTAATTCAGTTTGTCACTTTTCATTTATTTTTAGTTTTGTGGCATTGAGCAAGTTACTTAACTTCTGTGTTTCTTCAACTGTCAGATAGAGATAATAATAAGAATATTGTGAAAATTAAATGAAGTAACACATAGTAAGTACTCCATAAATATTAATTTTTAAAATGATGTGTTCAAAACAGAGTATTAATATAGTCAAAGAAAAAGAAACACTTATCTTTTCAACCCACAATTATTTATTAAGCTCCTCCACGGTTATAGGAGGAACACTTGAAGAAACTAGGGATGTTCAGCCTAGAGAAGACATAACATGGGGAGTATGAGAGCTGTCTTTAAATCTTTGAAGGACTGTCACGTGGAAGAGGCATTAGACTTTTTTTTGAATGGCCTCCTGGAGTAGAACTAAAACCAGTGGGTGGAAGCTACAGATTTTGGATCAATGTAAGGAAGATGGAATTCTCTGCCTTCTGAGATAATGAGTTAACTGTCATTGCAAATATTCAAGCAGAAGCTCGACAAAGATTTGGCAAGGTACTGTAAAGGAGATTCTAGTATCACATGGGTGATTCGAGTACATGACCGTTAATGTTCATTAATCCTTCCAGACCTGAAGAGTCTATGATGATATGAAAACATTTTTGCTCTTTCTTAACTGTGGGATTGTATAAGGTCTGCACACCTTCTACCTGCTTCCAATTTATTTTGTCAAATCACATTTGGACCTAAACAGAATGACTTGAAGTCAAATGCAGGTCGATCTGGGAAATCTTAGTGGTTTATTTTTCAGCTATCTAGTTTACAAGTGGTTCTTTTGGAACCACATCACTCAGAGTCCCCAACCACTACCCCAACTCCTGTTTGGAATTACAGAGAAAAATGGTAACCCAGACTCCTGGGATACAGAGGCTGAGGGAAGTCTGATGAATTTTTAAAGAAACTATTGAAATGTTCCTAAGTGCTTACTAGAATAAGTGTCATTTGGTGGAAGTGTGGGGAAGATGTATATTTAAATTTTCAACCATAGATTCAGGAATATCATCTGAGAACAACTGAGGTTTGGTAGAGTTTTCTGAAGAGTTGAGAATGACAAATAAAGCTTGTTATTTTTATAGGCTAGAGTTTAGGAATTCATAAACTGTAACTGTTGTCATAAGAAAATTTGAATCAGGAAAGTTTGACTTAGCAAGTGGCTCAACCATGCTCTTTATTTGTCATCTAAATTAAAATGTGAAACAGGATGAACTAAAACAGAAAGTTACATAGAAAAACGTATTATGCATTGTTTTTCATTACCTCCTAAATAGATAAGGATGAGCTAGAGAAAAAAGGCACTAGGTAAATCTACTAAATAAATGAATAAATTGTAAGAAGACTTTGTCATTTAGAGGAGACAACTAGCATTTATCCACAAAATACATAAATGACCAGGCAATTTACATGAATCTGTGACATGATTCGTCTGACATACATTAAAAAAAGAGCTTGATAAGTACATTTAAAAATTTCACAACCAGTTTTGTTGGTACTTTGAGATAGTGTCTTAAAAAATACAGAGAAAATTTTTGAAATGTAAGCCAACAATACAGACTTTATTTCCATTTCTGGATTAGATACTAATGGATAGTATCAATAATTCTGGAGCCCATAGAAGCATATACTGGTTTGGCTACACTCATCTTTATTTATAAGTTAATTACTTTTCAAGTGACAACAAAAATCTTAGTAGATTTTGTTTGTGGGACTTTTTTTCTTACAGTAATTATTTTCTTACCAAGAGATAATTCATTTTCAAGAGGCTGCTCGGGGAAAAGTTAAAAATAGAACACATACCATAGTAGGTGTCAAAAGCACTCTACAGTTCATGAACTACATTGATATCTCATAAATCTATTTTCGAATAGCTACAGAGAATAACTATTGGAATTCAGTAAGTAATAAGATCATAGTTTATAAAACCAAGTCAAGGTACACTAGAGCTGTGCCACAAAATATCTAATACCATCTGATATACTTGTGTAGCACCTCACTGTGTACAAAAGCATGTTAACACCCCTTCTCATTTGAATAAATTCATAACAGCTCTATGAATAGACAATATTATCCAGATCTTGCAGATGAGGAAACTGATATTTAAAGACTGTAATTGATTTGCCCAAGGTCTTACAATGAGAAAAGGCAGTTCTAGGACTCAAACTTAAGATGGCTGGCTCTGTGCTCCAGAGCAGTCATCCTTTATCTCCTGAAGGATACATTCAGCCTAGAAGTGACAACTTGTTGCTCCATTAGTAACTAAACCACTCTGATTAAAAGCCCAAAATACAAAGCACTTCTTATATTGTTTCTCTCCTTTGGGAAGAATTACAACAAGTGTTACAAGTTTTAAATATTCTGACAAGTGGAGACTTCCAAGAAAGTGTATGAATATGTAACATCAGAATAGATACGTTATGTGATTGTTTCGTCTGGGTACCTGAATTAGACACAAAGCTCTGTTTATTTTTCTTGCTAGTAAAGAAGCAATGTACCAGAACTGTATTGCTTGGGTCACTCAGATATTGGGTATCTACAGTGTACTGGGCACTCTATGTATACAACCCCATGAGTAACATAACTATTACTCTCATTTTAGAGATCAAGTATCCAAGTTTCACAGAGATTAAATAACTTGATTGAGACCACATAGTTAATAACTGAAAAAGCTGGGATATAAACACAGATGCTCTGACTTCAAAACTCATTCTATTAATCAAAACTACATTACTTCTAACATAAAAGAGGTATGAAACCATATATGACTTCAAAAAGAAAAGGATATTTTAAAGGTTAAAAAAAAGAATAAAAGCAGGAACACAAATTCCGGGTTACTTTGAAAGCTTTTTAAGATCATTTCTTTTAGTTTTTATTGGAGTATATAGTTGATTTAAAATGTTATGTTAGGTTTTGGTGTACTGCAAAGTGAATCAGTTATACATAAACATATACACACTCTTTTTTACATTCTTTTCCCATTTGGGCCTTTATAGACTACTGAGTAGAGTTCCCTGTGCTACACAGTAAGTCCTTATTCAGTTACCTGTTTCAAATATAGTAATGCGTATATGTCAATCCCAATCTGGGATCATTTCATTAAAAAATTTTTTTTTGGCACACCCTGTGGCATATGGGATCTTACTTCCCTGACCAGGGATCAAACTCTCACTTCTTGCATTGGAAAAGGGGGTCTTAAGCACTGGACCACTGGGGAAGTCCCTGGTATCATTTCTTAATAAGTAGTCATATAGGTATCTCTCATTTTCTCTGTGTAAATAATAATCTCTAGTAGAATAAAATCGCTCTGTATGTGCAATATAGGTATCTCTCATTTTCTCTGTGTAAATAATAATCTCTAGTAGAATAAAATCGCTCTGTATGTGCAATATATACATATACAGATATATTTAATACTTTCTAGTCTACATTCCAATTTTTTTCTTGATTTTGGAGAAATTATGAGTACACACTGATACTTCTAACTTCATTCCAACTCTACAAGTTATCTCCTGCTGGTGACCCTTTTAAAATTTTTATCTCCCTTCTTCCAGCAAGAAGTCCGATTTCCAACAGTATTAACTCATTTTCTCCAATACACATAAAATAGTTTCAGAATTACTGTTTTCATACTACTATATAAAACAAATCTACTTAGATGGATTGAAGATCTGTATGCAGGTCTTTTTTATCCCTAGTCAGAGAATACACAGCCCAGGTACTTTGTTTCAAAGTTATTTGGATTAGTTATTTTCCATGTGGTGATGTTATTCATTTGAAATACAGTTGGGTTCATTTGTTTCTGTTTGTATTCAGTTTTAAGTTTCTTTTCCCCTCCTGTTGATTCAATTTTATTTTTGAAAATGTAGAACATTGGCACAATTTCCAAAGCTAAAACTGCAAAAATGTATCCTCAGAGAAGTGTGACTCCCTCTCCATCCTTTACAACATGCCGCTGCTCTCTCCTCCCTGAAACAGAACCTTAGCCATAACAATAATTTGTCACTTTCCAAACCTCAGTCCTACCTGATAAAATCTTCTTCCTTGGTATTTCATTTGGGAGGAAGCTATTAGAAAAAAATGTCTAAAAACTCTTCTCAGGGGGGCCAAAAATGAAAAAAAAAGTTAAAAACACTGATCTATTCTCCATCTTTATAATTTTGTCTTTTTTATCATATTAAATAAATTGAATCATACAGTATGTAACCCTCTGAGATTGGATTTTTATCATTCAACATAATGTCTTTCAGACCCATTCAAATTGTGTAGATGAGAAGTTCTTTCCTTTATACTGCTATGTAGTGTTTCATGGTATGAATATATCAGTTTGCTTATCCATTTATCCACTGAAGGTCTCTTGGGTAGTTTCTAGTTTTCAGAGATTGTGATTGAAGCCTCTATAAACATTTGCATATGGGTTTTTGTGTGAACATAAAGTTTTATTTCTATGGAATAAATACCAGGCATACAGTTGCTGGGATGCATGGCAAGAAAATGACAAACTATTTCTAGAATGTCTGTACCATTTTAGATTCCCACCAGCAATGTATGAGAGATCCAGTTTCTCCACATCTTCACCAGCATTTGCTAGCATCAGTGTTTTTAATTTTAGCTATTTTGGTGAAAATGAAAGTGTTAGTCGCTCGGTCGTGTCTGACTCTTTACGACCCCATGGACTGTAGCCCACCAGGCTCCTCTATCCACGGAATTCTCCAGGCAAGAATACTGGAGGGGGTTGCTATTCCTTTCTCCAAGGGATTTTCCCAACCCAGGGATCAAACCTTGGTCTCCTGCACTTTCTGGTAGATTCTTAACCATCTGAGCCACTGGGGAAGCCCAGGTGTGTATTAATATCTCATTGTGGTTTCAATTTACATTTCTCTAGTGGCTAATGATGTTGAACATCTTTTTGTGTGCTTATTTGTAGTCGTTCAGCACTTAGATTTTGTACATGTTTTGTTAACATTTTACCTAATTATTTTATTTAGCCTCTTGATGAAAGTGAAAGAGGAGAGTGAAAAAGTTGGCTTAAAGCTCAATGTCTTTTCTGATCTTCAGAAAACTAAGATCATGGCAACTGGTCCCATCACTTCATGGGAAATAGATGGGGAAACAGTGGATACAGTGGCTGACTTTATTTTGGGGGGTTCCAAAATCACTGCAGATGGTGACTGCAGCCATGAAATTAAAAGACGCTTACTCCTTGGAAGGAAAGTTATGACCAACCTAGATAGCATATTGAAAAGCAGAGACATTACTTTGCCAACAAAGGTCCGTCTAGTCAAGGCTATGGTTTTTCCAGTGGTCATGTATGGATGTGAGAGTTGGACTGTGAAGAAAGCTGAGCACCAAAGAATTGATGCTTTTGAACTGTGGTGTTGGAGAAGACTCTTGAGAGTCCCTTGGACTGCAAGGAGATCCAACCAGTCCATTCTAAAGGAGATCAGTCCTGGGTGTTCATTGGAAGGACTGATGCTGAAGCTGAAACTCCAGTACTTTGGCCACCTCATGCGAAGAGCTGACTCATTGGAAAAGACCCTGATGCTGGGAGGGATTGGGGGCAGGAGGAGAAGGGGACGACAGGGGATGAGATGGCTGGATGGCATCACCGACTCGATGGACATGGGTTTGGGTGGACTCTGGGAGTTGGTGATGGACAGGGAGGCCTGGTGTGCTGCGTTTCATGGGTTCGCAAAGAGTCAGACACAACTGAGTGACTGAACTGAACTGAACTGATTTCATGTTTAAAATGGTATTGTTTTTAATTCTGGTTTCTACCTGTTCAATGCCAGCATATAAAAATACAGCTGATATCTGTGTGTTATCCTCGACCCAGTGACCTTTGGCCTTGCTGAATTCACTTATTTTAGTGCTTTCTGGTAGATTCTTGGGATTTTCTACTTAGACAAAATGACATCTGCAAATAAGGACAGTTTTATTTCCTCCTTTCTAATTTGCATATCTTTTTCTTGCCTTCTTGTCCTGTTTAGGAGTTTCAGTACCATGATGAATAAGAGTAGCGAGAGTAGAAGGCATCCTTGCCTTTTGCTTGTTTTCTGGGGAAAGCATTCAATATTGCACCATTAATTATAATGTTAACTATAGGGTTTTTTAGTACGATGATCTTTATTAAGTTGAGCAAGTTCCCTTCTATCCTTAGTTGGGAAAGAGTTTTTATCATCAATTTTATGGACTGAATGTTTACTTCCCCCCAGAATTCGTATGACAGCACTGGCCTTAATTCCCAAACCATCCACCTTTGCCAGGCACAATGATAACCACTTGCATGAGTTGTCTTATAACAGTAGGTCCCAATAAGGAACATGGTGCTGCCACCAAAAGCTAATTACAAGAATTTGGGAGGGGCCAAAAAGAGGGAGAAGACTCTGGCCCATAATATGTCTTATAAAACTAACCCGAAGTATTTGGGAGGGGTCAAAAGGAGGTAGGAGATGCCATCCCATAATATTGTCCTGCCAACCTCCCAGAATCCTTTTCACTGGAATCCATCTTGGCTGCAAGATGTATGTATCACCAGGAAGGACCCTGAGTCAGACCAAATATGGGCACAAGCATGATGACTGATCAGAGACAACTGGGAAACTAACCCCATTACAATACAACCTGAGACTGTGAGGCACATGGCAGAGCAGTTCTCCTGGGTTCCCTTACCCTGCTGCTCTCCACCCAGGCACCCTTCTCAAATAAAGTCTCTTGCTTTGTCAGCACGTGTGTCTCCTCAGACAATTCATTTCTGAATGTTAGACAAGAGCCCACTCTGAGGCCCTGGAAGGGGTCCCCCTTCCTGCAACACTTTCTTTTGATTAATGTTTACAGGATATATCTATTTTCATTCTTTTGCTTTCAACTTCTGTATATCGTTATAGTTGAAGTGAGTTTGTGTAGACAGCATCTAATTGAACCATATTCATTTATCCACTCTTCCAGTCCCTCTTTTTCAACAAATGTGCTTACATTTACTTTTAATGAAATATTGCTATGTTAAGGCTTATGGTTTCCATTTTGTTATTTATTTCTCTTTGTTCATTTTCTCTTTTTTATTGAAGTAGAATTCATATAACTTAAAGCTAACAATTTTAAATTATACAATTTAGTGGCCCATTCATAATATTGTATACCTCTATCTAGTTTCAAAACAGTTTCATTACTACAAAAAAAATTCCTGCACCCTTTAAGCACTCATTCCTCATTCCCTCCTCCCCTCAGACCTTGACGACCACTATTTTACTTCCTGTTTCTGTGGATTTGCCTGTTCTGGGTACTTCATATGAATGTGGCCTTTTATGTCTGACTTTTTTTACTTTGCATATTTCTATGTTTCACCCAGAATGCATTATGTATCACTACTTCATTCCTTTTTATAACTCAATAATGTTCCATTGTATGGATGTATCACATTTTACTCATACATGCATGATTTTATGCATTTGAGTTATTTCAAACTATCAGCAATTGGAAATAGTTTTGAACATTTTGTGTACAAGTCTTAAATACTTATACAAGTAAAAATAGACATCTGATTTTTAGCCAGTGGATAAGAAGAAAAGATAACATCTGTACTTGAAGTGTATGTTGGTGGGGAGGGGTCAGTCTTGTGGGACTGAGACCTTAATTTGTGGTCTCTGACAACTATTTCCAGGTAGATAGTGTCAGAATTGAGCTGAATCATAGGACACTCAAAGAATTGTTTGGTGGTGTGTAAAGCCAACCACCCCCAACACATATACACATTGCAATTGGTGACTAGAACCTTTTCATACCTATTTTCAATTTTTTTGCATATCTCCCTAGCAGTGGAATTGCTGAGTCATTTAGTGATTCTATATTTATTGTTTTTAGAAACTTTCAGACTGTTTCTAATGTGGTTGCCCCATTTACAAATCCACCAGAAGTGTGTAAAAGTCCTAGTTTCTCCACATCCTCACCTACAATTTTTTAAATGTTTTTTTTTTTTTTTAATAATCATCCTAGTGGGTTTGAAATGTATATGAGCCGTATCCCATTGTGAATTTGAATTGCATGTCTCTGATGCCTAATTTTGCTGAGCATCTTTTCTTATGCTTCTTGTCCATTAGCACATCTTAGGAGAAATGTCTATTCAGATCCTTTTTCCATTTTTAAATTTGATCATTTGTCTGTTGCTGAGTTTAAAAGTTCTTTATATATTCTGGTTATAAGACCCATATTGGGCTTGCAAGGTGGCTCAGTGGTAAAGAACCTGCTTGTCAATGCAGGAGACACAGGTTCGATCCCTGGGTCAGGAAGATCCTCTGGAGGAGGAAATGGCAGCCCACTCCAGTATTCTTGCCTGGGAAATCCTATAGACAGAGAAGCCTGGTGGGCTACAGTCCATGGGGTCACAAAGAGTAGAAAATGAGTTAGCGACTAAACAACAACAACAGAAAAGATAAAGATTAGTAAATTGATCTTCCTTAAAATGAAGAATTTTTTGTACACCAAAAGACACCATTTAAAAAGTGGAAAGGCAAGAGATAGAGAGATAAGATTTGAAATCCATTTATCCAATGAAAGACTCCTGTGCAGCATGCATGCTAAATTGCTTCGGCCATATCTGACTCTTTGCGACCCTATGGGCTATAGCCTGCCAGGCTCCTCTGTCCATGGGGTTCTCCAGGCAAGATTACTGGAATGGGTTGCCAAGGCCATCTCCAGGGGATCTTCCCAACCCAGGGATTGAACCTGCGTCCCTTATGTCACCTGCATTGGAAGGTGGGTTCTATGACTATATAAAGAATTGTTACATACTAAGAAAAAGAAAGTTCATTTTTTAATGAATAAAAAGACTTAACTGATATTTCAAAAATAGTATCTACAGATGGCCAATTACCACATACAAAAGTGCTTAACATATTATCAAATTAAATCCATAATGTGATAACAAATCTATCTGAAAAATCTAAAATTTAAAAGCCTGATGATGGAAGGTTTGGCAAGTTTGTGGAGTAATTTTTATACTCTATTCATTGCAGTAAAAATTGGTACAACCATTTGGGGAAACTGTTTGACAGTATCTGCCAAGATGAACACGTTTTTCCTATGACCTAGTAATCAGGGTGCCAAATATATACCCAATACAAAAATTAATACAACATTGTAAATCAGCTTTATTTCAATAAAATAAATTTTAATAATCAATAAAAAGTTATGACCAACCTAGATAGCATATTCAAAAGCAGAGACATTACTTTGCCAACAAAGGTCCGTCTAGTCAAGGTTTTTCCAGTAGTCATGTATGGATGTGAGGGTTGGACTGTGAAGAAAGCTGAGCGTTGAAGAATTGATGCTTTTGAACTGTGGTGTTGGAGAAGACTCTTGAGAGCCCCTTGGACTGCAAGGAGATCCAACCAGTCCATTCTAAAGGAGATCAGTCCTGGATGTTCATCGGAAGGACTAATGCTAAAGCTGAAACTCCAGTACTTTGGCCACCTCATGCAAAGAGTTGACTCATTGGAAAAGACTCTGATGCTGGGATGGATTGGAGGCAGGAGGAGAAGGGGACGACAGAGGATGAGATGGCTGGATGGCATCACCAACTCGATGGACATGAGTTTGAGTAAACTCCAGGAGTTGGTGATGGACCGGGAAGCCTGGAGTGCTGCAATTCACGGGGTCGTGAAGAGTCGGACACGACTGAGCGACTGAACTGAACTGAACTGTACCACATGAGATCCCAGTTCCCTAAAGCCCATCCCTCACAATGGAAGCACTGAGTCTTAGCCACTGGACCAGCAGGGAAGTCCCTGTTCTTCATTTTCATCTGGGTAGTGAGGACATGACTGTGTTCATTTTGTGACAATTCACTGGGCTATGCATTAAAGGTTTGTGTACTTTATGTAGTATGTAGATTTTACTTCAAAAGAAAATTAACCTGAAAATTTGCCTTTGAAAATTCTCATAAAGGTAAATGGAATCCAAGGGAGAATAGGGAGAGAAAGAAAACCATGTTTTATTATTTTCTGTGATTTGAATTTATATAAAAATACCTTTTCCCAGAAGTATAATACAGATCTAGTGGGTGGGACATATTTCCTGACTTTATAGTTGATCATAAGAAGGATAATAAAAGTAAGTAAAACATATATTCTAAGGGTCAAATTACATCCCTTTCCCCTCACTCAGTTCCCCTCACCTCTTCCTTATTTTGGCACCAAAAATGAGGCAGTACACTATGGTTAAAGGAACATAGGCTCCTTGAGTCAGGTAGCCCTAGGTTTGAATCCCTGCTCAGCCACAAGCCAGCTAGCTGTGTGAGCTGACCCAAGCATTGTATCCTCTTTGAGCTTCGTGTCCTTCAACATTAAAATCAGGCTGATGAGACCTCCCTCATAGGGCTTTATGTCAAATACTTAGCCCCTAGTGCCCATTCAATAAATGCTAGCTGTTGTTGTTCTTCTTCTTCTTTGGGCCATTGTTCTTTTCATAAACTGTATTACTGTATTCATATTACTGTAAAGTGTAGAGGCTTCTTCAGTTGGAAGTATGGAGATAGCTGTCTTGCAAAGACAGGCGGAGGAAAGGTGCTAGGATTGTGTCTGCTGCTGCTGCTTAGTCGCTTCAGTTGTGTCTGACTCTGTGCAACCCTATGGATTGTAGCATGCCCAGCTCCTCTGCTCATGGAATTCTCCAGGCAAGAATACTGGAGTGGGTTGCCATGCCCTCCTCCAGGGGATCTTACCAACTCAGGGATTGAACCCAGGTCTCCTGCATTGCAGGCAGATTCCTTACTGCTGAGCCAGGGAAGCCCCAGGATTGTATCTACTATCCCCTAATCCATAACTTTTTAAATTTTAAAAAAATTGGTCAATTTGGGGCGATCCTAAGATGGCGGAGGAATAGGACGGGGAGGCCACTTTCTCCCCGACAAATTCATCAAAAGAACATTTGAACACTGAGAAAATTCCACAAAACAACTTCTGAATGCCGGCAGAGGACATCAGGCACCCAGAAAAGCAGCCCATTGTCTTTGAAAGGAGATGTTTTATCAATGGTGCTGTATAGATGGAGAAATCTTGAGGCTACTGTAAGAATAAGACTGAAAACCAGAAGCAGGAGGCTTATGTCTAAATCCTGAGAACACCAGAGAACTCCTGACTCCAGGGAACATTAATCGACCGGAGCTCATCAAACGCCTCCATACCTACATTGAAACCAAGCACGCCCCAAGGGCTAACAAGTTCCAGAGCAAGACATACCACGCAAATTCTCCAGCAACACAGGAACATAGTCCCAAGCTTCAATATACAGGCTGCCCAAAGTCACTCCAAACCCACTGACATCTCATAACTCATTACTGGACACTTCTTTGCACTCCAGAGAGAAGAAATCCAGCTCCACCTACCAGAACACCAACAGAAGCTTCCCTAACCAGGAAACCTTGACAAGCCACCCATACAACCCCACCCACAGCGAGGAACCTCCACAATACAGAGAACTCCACAAACTGCCAGAATACAGAAAGGACACCCCAAACACAGCAATATAAACAAGATGAAGAGACAGAGGAATACCCAGCAGATAAAGGAACAGGATAAATGCCCACCAAGCCAAACAAAAGAGGAAGAGATAGAGAATCTACCTGATAAAGAATTCCAAATAATGATAGTGAAAATGATCCAAAATGGAATCACAGATAAATAGCCTGGAGACAAGGATCGAGAAGATACAAGAAAGGTTTAACAAGGACCTAGAAGAAATAAAAAAGAGTCAATATATAATGAATAATGCAATAAATGAGATCAAAAACACTCTGGAGGGTATGAATAGTAGAATAATGGAGGCAGAAGATAGGATTAGTGAGGTAGAGGATAGAATGGTAGAAATAAATGAATCAGAGAGGAAAAAGGAAAAATGAATTAAAAGAAATGAGGACAATCTCAGAGACCTCTGGGACAATGTTAAAAGCCCCAACATTCGAATCATAGGAGTCCCAGAAGAAGAAGACAAAAAGAAAGGCCATGAGAAAATACTTGAGGAGATAATAGTTGAAAACTTCCCTAAAATGGGGAAGGAAATAATCAACCAAGTCCAAGAAACCCAGAGAGTACCAAACAGGATAAACCGAAGGTGAAACACCCCAAGACACATATTAATAAATTAACAAAGATCAAACACAAAGAACAAATATTAAAAGCAGCAAGGGAAAAACAACAAATAACACACAAGGGGATTCCCATAAGGATAACAACTGATCGTTCAATAGAAACTCTTCAGGCCAGGAGGGAATGGCAGGACATACTTAAAGTGATGAAAGAAAATAACCTGCAGCCCAGATTACTGTACCCAGCAAGGATCTCATTCAAATATGAAGGAGAAATCAAAAGCTTTACAGACAAGCAAAAGCTGAGAGAATTCAGCACCACTAAACCAGCTCTCCAACAAATGCTAAAGGATCTTCTCTACACAGGAAACATAGAAAGGGTGTATAAACTCAAACCCAAAACAATAAAGTAAATGACAACGGGATCATACTTATCAATAATTACCTTAAACTTAAATGGGTTGAATGCCCCAACCAAAAGACAAAGACTGGCTGAATGGATACCTAAACAAGACCCCTATATATGTTGTATACAAGAGACCCACCTCAAAACAAGGGACACATGCAGACTGAAAGGGAAGGGCTGGAGAAAGATATTCCATGCAAATAGAGACCCAAAGAAAGCAGAAGTAGCAATACTCATATCAGATAAAATAGACTTTAAAACAAAGGTTGTGAAAAGAGACAAAGAAGGACACTACATAATGATCAAAGGACCAGTCCAAGAAGAAGATATAACAATTATAAATATATATGCACCCAACATAGGAGCACCACAATATGTAAGACAAATGCTAACAAGTATGACAGGGGAAATTAACAATAACACAATAATAGTGGGAGACTTTAATACCCCACTCATGCCTATGGATAGATCAACTAAACAGAAAATTAACAATGAAACACAAACTTTAAATGATACAATAGACCAGTTAGACCTAATTGATATCTATAGGACATTTCACCCCAAAACAATGAATTTCACCTTTTTCTCAAGCGCACACGGAACCTTCTCCAGGATAGATCACATCCTGGGCCATAAATCTAGCCTTGGTAAATTCAAAAAAATTGAAATCATTCCAACCATCTTTTCTGACTGACTACAATGCAGTAAGATTAGATGTCAATTACAGGAGAAAAACTATTAAAAATTCCAACATATGGACGGTGAACAACACGCTGCTGAATAACAAACAAATCACAGAAGAAATCAAAAAAGAAATAAAAATATGCATAGAAATGAATGAAAATGAAAACACAACAACCCAAAACCTGTGGGACACTGTAAAAGCAGTGCTAAGGGAAAGGTTCATAGCAATACAGGCATACCTCAAGAAACAAGAAAAAAGTCAAATAGATAATCTAACTCTACACCTAAAGCAACTAGAAAAGGAAGAAATGAAGAACCCCAGGGTTAGTAGAAGGAAAGAAATCTTAAAAATTAGGGCAGAAATAAATGCAAAAGAAACAAAAGAGACCACAGCAAAAATCAACAAAGCCAAAAGCTGGTTCTTTGAGAGGATAAATAAAATTGACAAACCGTTAGCCAGACTCATCAAGAAACAAAGGGAGAAAAATCAGATCAATAAAATTAGAAATGAAAATGGAGAGATCACAACAGACAACACAGAAAAACAAAGGATCATAAGAGACTACTATCAGCAATTATATGCCAATAAAATGGACAACTTGGAAGAAATGGACAAATTCTCAGAAAAGTACAACTTTCCAAAACTGAACCAGAAAGAAATAGAAAATCTTAACAGACCCATCACAAGCATGGAAATTGAAACTGTAATCAGAAATCTTCCAGCAAACAAAAGCCCATGTCCAGACGGCTCCACAGCTGAATTCTGCCAAAAATTTAGAGAAGAGCTAACACCTATCCTACTCAAACTCTTCCAGAAAATTGCAGAGGAAGGTAAACTTCCAAACTCATTCTATGAGGCCACCATCACCCTAACACCAAAACCTGACAAAGATGCCACAAAAAAAGAAAACTACAGGCCAAATCGCTAATGAACATAGATGCAAAAATCCTTAACAAAATTCTAGCAATCAGAATCCAACAACACATTAAAAAGATCATGCATCATGACCAAGTGGGCTTTATCCCAGGGATACAAGGATTCTTCAATATCCGCAAATCAATCAATGTAATACACCACATTAACAAACTGAAAGATAAAAGCCATATGATTATCTCAATAGATGCAGAGAAAGCCTTTGACAAAATTCAACATCCATTTATGATAAAAAAAGAAAAACCCTCCAGAAAGCAGGAATAGAAGGAACATATCTCAACATAATAAAGCTATATATGACAAACCCTCAGCAAAGATTATCCTCAGTGGTGAAAAATTGAAAGCATTTCCCCTAAAGTCAGGAACAAGACAAGGGTGCCCACTTTCACCACTACTATTCAACATAGTTTTGGAAGTTTTGGCTACAGCAATCAGAGCAGAAAAAGAAATAAAAGGAATCCAAATTGGAAAAGAAGAAGTAAAACTCTCACTGTTTGCAGATGACATGATCCTCTACATAGAAAACCCTAAAGACTCCACCAGAAAATTACTAGAGCTAATCAATGAATATAGTAAAGTTGCAGGATATAAAATCAACACACAGAAATCCATTGCATTCCTATACACTAATAATGAGGAAATAGAAAGAGAAATTAAGGAAACAATTCCATTCACCATTGCAATGAAAAGAATAAAATACTTAGGAATATATCTACCTAAAGAAACAAAAGACCTATATATAGAAAACGATAAAACACTGGTGAAAGAAATCAAAGAGGACACTAATAGATGGAGAAATATACCATGTTCATGGATCGGAAGAATCAATATAGTGAAAATGAGTATACTACCCAAAGCAATCTATAGATTCAATGCAATCCCTATCAAGCTACCAATGGTGTTTTTCACAGAGCTAGAACAAATAATTTCACAATTTGTATGGAAATACAAAAATCCTCGAATAGCCAAAGCAATCTTGAGAAAGAAGAATGGAACTGGAGGAATCAACCTGCCTGACTTCAGGCTCTACTACAAAGCCACAGTCATCAAGACAGTATGGTACTGGCACAAAGACAGAAATATAGATCAGTGGAACAAAATAGAAAGCCCAGAGATAAATCCACGCACCTATGGACACCTTATCTTTGACAAAGGAGGCAAGAATATACAATGGAGAAAAGACAATCTCTTTAACAAGTCATGCTGGGAAAACTGGTTGACCACTTGTAAAAGAATGAAACTAGAACACTTTCTAACACCAGGATGGGGAACACATGTATACCTGTTGTGGATTCATTTCAATGTTTGGCAAAACCAATACAATATTGTAAAGTTTAAAAATAAAATAAAATTTAAAAAAAATAATAAACTCAAAATGGATTAAAGATCTAACCATAAGACCAGAAACTATAAAACTCCTAGAGGAGAACATAGGCAAAACACTCTCCAACATAAATCACAGCAGGATCCTCTATGACCCACCTCCCAGAATGTTGGAAATAAAAGCAAAAATAAACAAATGGGACCTAATTAAAATTAAAAGCTTCTGTACAACAAAGGAAACTATAAGCAAGGTGAAAAGACAGCCTTCAGAATGGGAGAAAATAATAGCAAATGAAGCAACTGACAAAGAATTAATCTCAAAAATATACAAGCAACCCCTGCAGCTCAATTCCAGAAAAATATACGACCCAATCAAAAAATGGGCCAAAGAACTAAATAGACATTTCTCCAAAGAAGACATACAGATGGCTAACAAACACATGAAAAGATGCTCAACATCACTCATTATCAGAGAAATGCAAATCAAAACCACAATGAGGTACCATTTCACGCCAGTCAGAATGGCTGCTATCCAAAAGTCTACAAACAATAAATGCTGGAGAGGGTGTGGAGAAAAGGGAACCCTCTTACACTGTTGGTGGGAATGCAAACTAGTACAGCCACTATGGAGAACAGTGTGGAGATTCCTTAAAAAGCTGGAAATAGAACTGCCATATGACACAGCAATCCCACTGCTGGGCATACACACCAAGGAAACCAGAATTGAAAGAGACACGTGTACCCCAATGTTCATCGCAGCACTGTTTATAATAGCCAGGACATGGAAGCAACCTAGATGTCCATCAGCAGATGAATGGATAAGAAAGCAGTGGTACATATACACAATGGAGTATTACTCAGCCATTAAAAAGAATACATTTGAAGCAGTTCTAATGAGGTGGATGAAACTGGAGCCTATTATACAGAGTGAAGTAAGCCAGAAAGAAAAACACCAATACAGTGTACTAACACATATATATGGAATTTAAAAAGATGGTAATGATAACCCTGTATGCGAGACAGCAAAAGAGACACAGATGTATAGAACAGTCTTTTGGACTCTGTGGGAGAGGGCGAGGGTGGGATGATTTGGGAGAATGCAATTGAAATATGTATAATATCATATGTGAAATGAATCGCCAGTCCAGGTTTGATGCATGATACAGGATGCTTGGGTCTGGTGCACTGGGATGACCCAGAGGGATGGTACAGGGAGGGGATGTGGGAGGGGGGTTCAGGATGGGGAACACGTGTACACCCATGGCAGATTCATGTTGATGTATGGCAAAACCAATACAATATTGTAAAGTAATTAGCCTCCAATTAAAATAAATAAATTTATATTTTTTTAAAATTGGTCAATTTATCTAATGAAAAACATCTGCCAAAACAGTTCACCCATTCCTCCCACCCTCTACTCCCTGTCTCTTAAAACTACCAATCTGTTCTCTTTATCTATGAACTTGGTGGCTTTTTTCCCTTAGATTCCACATATAAGAGAGATCATACAGGGACTTCCCTGGCAGTCTAGTGGTTAAAACTCTGCACTTCCACTGCAGAGGGTGAGGTTTCATCCTTATTCAGGGAACTAAGTTCCTGCATGCCATGGTAAATGGCCAAAAAAGAAAAAAAGAGAGAGAGAAGGAGAGAGAGATCATACAATAGTTTTCTTTCTCTGTTCGACTTTTTTCACTTAGCATAATGCCTTTAAGGTCCATCCATGATGTGGAAAATTGATAAGAATTTACTCTTTTTATGACTGAATAATATTCCATTGCATATATGTACCACAATTTCTTTACCAATTTAATCATTGATGGACACTTGGGTTGTTTTCCTATCTTGGTTATTGTAAATAATGTTGCAATGAACACAAGGGTACCTATATCTTTTTGAATTAGTGTTTTCATTTTCTTCAGATAAATTTCTTAAATATTTCCTATGTTCAAAGTTGTATGCTGACCAGCATGGAAATGATGTGACCCCAGGGCTTAGAACACACCTTTTGGCAGAAACAAGACATGTTCAGAAAGGATTGGTGGAAAGCAGGCATAGAGGTGGCGTAGGTCTGAAAGATAGGGATGAAAGTTACATATGAGCTTGGTAGCAGTAGGGGTCTGGGACCAAATTGTAATGATAAAAACTTCCAAATTCAGTTGAGAAATTGAGACAGCAGGAAGACTTTCAAAGCAAGAAAGGGATTTGGACTTGCCAGTTAGTTCAGTAATTCCCTGAGTAGTTACCAGGGATACCACTGTTGACCAAGTGTGGGTGGTGTTCAGGTTGGAGCTTACAGACCTTTCAAGACACTTTCAAAGAAGGGGAGAAAAACAGGGCTGGCAAATGGTTTAGGAACAGGGCGAGCAAGGACTTCTGTGACCTGAGCGCTGTCATCCATAAGTGAGCAATTAAAGCGACTTTCAACCTTAACACAGGGGTTGTCCTTAATCATTGACAACTTGGCTAAAACTTTTCAATTTCTGATTATTTCATCTCCCATGATGAAGCTATCTGTTCCTTGTTATCAGTTTATCAGGCTGTCAGCCTTTTGAGCACTCACAAGGGGCAACAGAGAGCATTAAGTATTCCCAAGGGCTTCCCTTGTGGTTCAGCTGGTAAAGAACCTGCCTGCAATGTGGGAGACATGGGTTCGATCCTCGGGTTGGGAAGATCCCCTGGAGAAGGCAATGGCACCCCACTCCAGTACTCTTGCCTGGAGAATTCCATGGACAGAGGAGTGGGACAGGCTATAGTCCATGAAATCACAGAGTCGGACATGACTGTGTGCTACCTTTCACTTTTTTTCACTTTAGGCTCAGCAAACCCAATCTTTGGGGGTCTTTTAAGAAACTGCACTCCATGCCAATATGAAGCCTTCATTCAGTAACTAGAGTTAAGGAGAGGTCAATTGCTTGGAAGAGGAAGTAAAGAGACTGTGCACAGGGAGACCTACCTTCTTTTATGGCCTAACCCTCACTCTTGCCTGGCTCTTTCCTGGCCTCCTAGGAATCATGCTATTGGCTGGGGACAAAGTGATCCACGTTCATAACAGATCCTATCACACTACTGTGTTTCTGCTTCCTAGCCTTTGACTTTTCATTTAAATGATGTTGGATCTAATTTCTTTATGGCTGACTCACAACATAAAACATTTATTTATGATTCTGTACCCCCCTGAAAAATAAACAAGAAAAACACATCATTCATTCATTCATTAGACATTTGTGCAGAATCTACTATTGAAGAATTCTTTCAGACAAGATGACAATGTGGGGTAATTGTTATTGAACTGGCAGGAAGCCAAGCAGCATTAACAACAAACAAGTGAAAAGAAAAACTTTTCACTGGCAAACTAGGTGGCAAAATCATTACACACAAGCCTGAGTATTTATATTCTCCCATTTCAGTATAAAAACAAATGCCTTGATCACAAATTTATGGGATTTAAACTACAAACAAGAGCATGTCACTTAACTGACACTGCATTAATCCTCTTTCATAGGCCAGAATGTGTGTAAGTGAGACAGCTTCTCATCAGACATGATCAGCTCCCTGGCATGTCCATTGCTCAGCTGGAGAAGAAAATGTCTTTCAAGAACAACCTGTGCATCTAAGTTTTGGATAAACATAGAACAGAAAACATCACTGTGCTTTTAACAGAAATTGTTGGGGAAAGCAAAATGTACTGCACACATTTCTGGAGAAATTACCAGAGTAACTATTAGAGGAGTGTTATTAAAATGTGTCCTGCAGGGTCCTGGAGCACAGCCATTCCCAATTAGATGTTGGCTTTATCAGAAACCTGCCCCTTCCCTTCACAGAGAAAATAATTGGCACCTTAGGAGAATCTGTGACAACATCAGCAATTTCATTTGCTTGGTAGTGGTATTTTTTCCCTTCTCCTTTTCTTCCTCTCCCCCACCCCAAGCTATAATTCACATGCCACATACCATTTTTAAATGTACAGTTCATTGCTTTTTAGTGTATTCACAAAGTTGTGCAACCTTGACCTCTAATTAACTTTCTGTCTCGATGGATTTGTCTATCCTGGATGTTTCAAATGAATGGAATTATCCATATGGGGCCTTTTGTGTCTGCCTTCTTTGATTTAACGTCATTTTTTTCAAGGTTCATCTATGCTATGGTATGGATCAGTACTGCATTCCTTTTATGGCTGATTGATATTCCATTTTACTGATATACCACACTTTATCAATGTATCAATGGACACAGATTATTTCCACATTTTGGCTATTATATATAATGTTGCTATGAACATTCACAGACAAGTCTTGTGAGATTGCATATTTTATTTCTCTTAGATGTATACTTAGAAGTGGAATTGCTAGGTCATGTAGTAAATATGTTTAACTTTTTGGTTAAAACTTTGGTTAACTTTTTGGTTTTCCAAATCAGCTGCAACATTTTGCTTCACACCAGCCATGTATGAGGTTTCAAATTTTCTCCATATCTTTACCAATACTTGTTATCATCCTTTTTGTTTATTGCCATCTTAGTGGATGTGAAGTGGTATTTCACTGTGGTTTTGATTTGCATTTCCCTAATGAGTAATTTGGAAAACTCAGCAGTGGCCACAGGACTGGAAAAGGTCAGTTTTCATTCCAATCCTAAAGAAAGGCAATGCCAAAGAATGCTCAAACTACCGCACAATTGCACTCATCTCACACGCTAGTAAAGTAATGCTCAAAATTCTCCAAGCCAGGCTTCAGCAATACGTGAACCATGAACTTCCAGATGTTCAAGCTGGTTTTAGAAAAGGCAGAGGAACCAGAGATCAAATTGCCAACATCTGTTGGATCATTGAAAAAGCAAGAGAGTTCCAGAAAAACATCTATTTCTGCTTTATTGACTATGCCAAAGCCTTTGACTGTGTGGATCACAATAAACTGTGGAAAATTCTGAAAGAGATGGGAATACCAGACCACCTGACCTGCCTCTTGAGAAATCTGTATGCAGGTCAGGAAGCAGCAGTTAGAACTGGACATGGAACAACAGACTGGTTCCAAATAGGAAAAGGAGTACGTCAAGGCTGTATATTGTCACCCTGTTTATTTAACTTATATGCAGAGTACATCCTGAGAAATGCTGGGCTGGAAGAAGCACAAGCTGGAATCAAGATTGCCGGGAGAAAGATCAATAACCTCAGATATGCAGATGACACCACCCTTATGGCAGAAAGTGAAGAGGAACTAAAAAGCATTCTGATGAAAGTGAAAGTGGAGAGTGAAAAAGTTGGCTTAAAGCTTAACATTCAGAAGACAAAGATCATGGCATCTGGTCCCATCACTTCATGGCAAGTAGATGGGGAAACAGTGGAAACAGGGTCAGACTTTATTTTGGGGGGCTCCAAAATCACTGCAGATGGTGATTGCAGCCATGAAATTAAAAGACACTTACTCCTTGGAAGAAAAGTTATGACCAACCTAGATAGCATATTGAAAAGCAGAGACATTACTTTGCCAACAAAGGTCCATCTAGTCAAGGCTATGGTTTTTCTAGTGGCCATGTATGGATGTGAGAGTTGGACTGTGAAGAAGGCTGGGCACCAAAGAATTGATGCTTTTGAACTGTGGTGATGGAGAAGACTCTTGAGAGTCCCTTGGACTGCAAGGAGATCCAACCAGTCCATTCTGAAGATCAGCCCTGGGATTTCTTTGGAAGGAATGATGCTAAAGCTGAAACTCCAGTACTTTGGCCACCTCATGCGAAGAGTTGACTCATTGGAAAAGACTCTGATGCTGGGAGGGATTGGGGGTAGGAGGAGAAGGGGACAACAGAGGATGAGATGGCTGGATGGCATCACTGACTTGATGGATGTGAGTCCGAGTGAACTCCGGGAGTTGGTGATGGACAGGGATGCCTGGCGTGCTGCAATTCATGGGGTTGTAAAGAGGTGGACATGACTGAGCGACTGAACTGAACTAAACTGAATGAGTAATGACATTATTAGACATGAAGGAAGCTTAAATACATATTACCAAGTGAAAGAAGTCAATCTTAAGAGTTTACATAATGTATAATTTCAACTGTTTGACATTTTGGAAAAGGTGACAGTAAAAAAATCAGTAGTTGCCAGGGATTGGGGCAGAGGTGAGAGGAAGATAGATGAACAGGCAGAGTACAGTGGATTTTTAGGGCAGTGAAAATACTCTGTGGGCTTCCCAGGTGGCTCAGTGGGTAAAGAATCCACCTGCAGGGCAGGAGACCCAGGTTCGATCCCTGGATCGAGAAGATCCCCTGGGGGAGGGCAAGACAACCCCACTCCAGTATTCCTGCTTGGAGAACCCCATGGACAGAGGAGCCTGGTGGACTATAGTCCATAGGGTTGCAAAGAGTTGGACATGACTGAAGTGACTGAGCATCCAGGCACAAATACTCTATCATTCTATAATGGTGGATACATATTATTATCCATTTGTCTAAACTCATAAAATGTACACTGTCAAGAGTGAATGGTAATGTAAACTATGGATTTGGATGATTATATTTCAGTGTCGGTTCATCATTTGTAACAAATGTACCACTCTGGTGGGGGAAGTAAATAATGGGAGAGGATATGCATACACGGAGATAGGAGGTATATGGGAAATCTCTGTACCTACTGCTTAGTGTTGCTGTGAACATAAAATGGCTCTAAAATATAAAGTCTATTTAAAAAAAAACAGAAAGCAGGGCTTCCCTGGTAGCTCAGTGGTAAAGAATCTGCCTGCCAATGTAGGAGACACAGGTTCAATCCTTGATCCAGGAAGACTCCACATGCTTCAGAGCGACTATTGAGCTCGTGCTCTAGAGCCCGAGAGCCACAACTACTGAGCCCACATGCTGCAATTAGTGAAATTCGAGCACCTAGATCCTGTGCTTCACAACAAGAGAAGCCATTGCAATGAGAAGCCCATGCACTGCAACTAGAGAATGGCCGCCGCTTGCCAGAACTAGAGAAAACCCCATGCAGGGACAAAGACCCAGCACAGCCGAAAAAAAGACCTTGTTAAAAAAATCAAGATAATGCAAGAGGTATTTAGGGAATAGTGCTAGAAAATGTATATGCCTCACATTCAAGTATAATAATTGTATTTTTAATGTATTAACTTTTGTATTCTTGACTCAGCTCCTAAATTATAAAGACCTTGAAACTATAAAAACCTTGATAAACCATGGTTTCTTTTTTATGTTACATTTAAGCTCTAGCACAATGCATATAATAAACTTTCAATATATACTTCTACCAAGAAAAGGAAAAGAGAATGGATAACGTCTCAAATGGACGAATCAAGAAACAATAATATGCATATAATATTATTTGGAAATATCATGGTAAATACAGTCAAGACTTGTTTAAATATTTTGAAAGTGGTTGTCTTTTGAAAATGAAAACAGCACCTCAAATCACATATTTTAAAAAACCCAACAAATGAAGCCTTGTTTTGAATGAAATTTATAAACTCTTAAATATATTCACTATTATAGTACCCTTGGTTCTTCTGACTCCTCTTGTTTTCAAAAAATATTTTTGAGTCTTTTGCTTAAAGTATATTTTACTTGGTTTCTATTTCTTCTCTGTTTTCAAAATGCAAGCAACTTTTCAAATATATGTTGTCAAACTTTTTAAAATTAATTTTTACTGGAGTATAGTTTATTAATAGTGTTGTATTAGTTTCTGCTGTACAGCAAAGTACATCACTTATACATATATGCACTTTTTTTAGAGTCCATTCCTATATAGGCCATTTTGAAATGAGTTTACTCTTTAAAAACTCTTAATAATTTTCTTTTGCTTTTTCCATTATGTCTTATTTAATTTAAATTTATTTTTAATTGGACAATAATTGCTTTACAATATTGTGCTGGTTTCTGCCATATATCAATATGAATTAGCCACAGGTACACATATGCCCCCTCCCTCTTGAACCTCCCTCCCACTCCCACCCCATCCCATCCAATTTAGGTTGTCACAGAGCACTGGATTTGAGCTCCCTGCATCACACAGCAAATTCATGGATCTCAAAACTACTCCTGAAGAGGTTTAAGGGAGAAATCTTAGATTGTACCCAGGTATATCTGGTTAACTTCTGTCTGGGAGTTCCTTACTCCCTTTATCTCTTCCTGAAAGCAATTTTTTTAAAGTAAATGGCCAAAGTCATACCCCCAAAGTTTCCATGTCTTATGGTCTTATATTCAAAACGTTCTAAATCATTTAAAAGATTACAAAGAGTCCAAGTGTCCATCAGTAAGGGCTTGGTTAAATTATGGTGCATCTACCCAATGTTAAATTTCATATTCAGCTACTTCCTTTCACCATCTTTCTAAAATAACAACAGGAATACAATTAGTGAGATATAAGTAGTGTACTCGATTTTTCATCATTTTTCAAATTGATTAGAGTAAAAATGTTTGACCTAAATACAAAAAGGACAGTGGATAAATTAAGGAGTAATGGCAACTAATTAACCAATATATATATATATATATATATTTTGTTGTTTTCAGTTGCCTAATTCTATTTGTGATTAGACCAATAATTAAATTTACTTTTATTCCCTGAGAAGACACCAAATGATCATGGAACATATGAATAACAGAGATGCAAGTGTGAGAATAAACTGGCTGGTGACTAATCCATGAAGTAAAAAATTTACATGCTGAAAATTAATAATCAATTTTCTATGAAATGCATCCTCAGTTCCTCGACAAGTTACAGTTACCATATGACCTAGCAATTCTCCTCCTAGAGAAACGAAAGCATACGTCCTCATAGAAACCTGTGTGTTAATGTTCATAGCAGCATTATTCATAATAGCCAAAAAAGTAGAAACTATACAACGTTCACAACAGATGAACAGATGAATAAGAAGTGGTATATCCCTACACTGGAGATATTACTCAGCCATAAAAAAGAATGAAGTACTAATACATACTACAATCTAGATGAACCTCAAAAACATTATGTGCAATGAAAGAAAACAATGTTTCCATTGACATAACATACCCAGAATAGGCAAATCAGTAGAGACAAAGCAGATTGGTATTTGCTTGGGGTTGGGGGATAGGGTCTTGCCTGGAGAATCCCAGGGACAGGGGAGCCTGGTGGGCTGCCGTCTATGGGATCGCACAGAGTCGGACACGACTGAAGCGACTTAGCAGCAGGGGGATAGGGAAATGGGAAACTATTGCTTAATCAGTACAGGTTTTCCTTTTGGGATGAGGAAAATTTTCTAAAATTAGATGGTGGTGATGGTTGCACAAGCCTATGAATATAGTAAAAATCACTGGATTGTACGTATTAAATGAGTGAATTATATGTATTAGGAAGTTATATGAATAAAACTGTCAACAAAAAAGAAAGGAGCAATTAGGACAGATAAGAGGAGGGTAGCAGGTCTCCCTGGCAGATTCAGGTAAACACAGCTGGATGTGAAATCCCTCGGGTTTCTGTTCTCAGACCCTTGGGTTTTGGAAGGAGTCACAGCTGTGGTTTGCCAAAGCACCTGAAAGGCTCCAATCAGTCACAGGCCTAGAGAAACATCATGAGCTGAGAGAAGCAGGATTCTTGATCTGCATGGCAGTCAGCCGGATATCCAGCCACCCATGCCTGTGGGTGAATGAAATCACCTATATGGCAGGGAACACCAACCACTTGGTGCTGGGAAATGGAAGTCAGAGGCCCAAGCAAGCATGGTACCACTTGGAAGAAGAGCACAGCAGAAGGTGTGTGGGAAGCCAGCTCTACCCTGGGATGCCCATGGACTATATGAGGAGACTGTCGACAGCCAGTTCTGATAGAGATCAATATATGCTAACTACAAAATCATTCCAAAAAAAGGAAAAAAGATACACGTACATTTTATCCTATCTTAAAACCTGTACACTTGCTCACCAATCTATTGATTTAAGGCCAATGTTTTTTTTCCCCCGAACATGAATATGTTGATGGGTTTTTCTCCTTATCCTTCTTGTTTAAATAGCACATTTAAACAGCATCTGATTCCCAGTGTCTGTTTATTCAAAACAAATAAAGGACTCAGAGATATGGGTAGTGAAATCTGAGAGTAGGATATTTCTAGATTTTCATGTTTTCCCATCTTTGCTGATATCTCAACCACAACTAAACTGACAATATTTTAGCTATTTAAGTCTTTTAACAGTTTCTACAATCATTAAACTTAGCTTTTATAAAATGTTTTTACAGCCATATCTATTCAATTTATGTAATATTTAGTTATAATTACAATAACTAGTGTTATTAGGGGTTAGGGGACTGCTTTGGTCTGAATGTGTCCCTCCAAAATTCATATATGGACATTCTTACCCCTCAGGTGATGATATTAGGAGGTGACTATGTCATGAGGTTGGAACCCTCTTGAATGAAATTAGTGCTCTTATACAAGGAGCTCCCAATCCAGTATTCTGGCCTAGAGAATTCCATAGACTGTATAGTCCATGGGGTCAGGTTGCAAAGAGTTGAACACAACTGAGTGACTTTCACTCACAAGGAGCTCGAGAGCTTGCTCACCCCTTTCACCATGTGAGGATACAGTGAGAAGCTAGCAGTCTGCAACCTAGAAAAGGGCCTTCAATAGAATGAGACTGTTCTGGCTCATTCACATTGGACTTCCAGCTTCCAGAAGTGTGAGGAAAAATTCATCGTCTATAAGCCACCCAGTCTGTGATATTTTGTTATAGCAGCCTGAATGGTCCAAAAGAGGGCCAGACTGAACTGACTTGTGGAAGGTATACCATCCCAGTGGACGAGGTGGGAGTGCTCAGGGCTGACCGGTGGGAAGCCTTCCCCAGGCAGGTGACTCCTGTAGGCAGACAACTCAGGCATTAGTGAGCACATCCACAGAGACTGGAAAGTATCTGTGAGTTCAGCTAGTCAGATTAGTGGAGGTTGTCTAAGAGGCCTTTTGTTGTACCCAGTTCACCTCTTGGCCACAGTCAATCTTAATAGAGCCCTGCTCCTGAGTGATTGGACCCCACTCTGAAGGTTGTTCTGAACCTTGATTTTATCTGTCACTCTAGGTCTGAGGTGTGACATGCTGGCTTTCAGATGCTCCCAATGACCCCCATCTCCTGGCATTCACACCTTGTGTAATTGTCTCCCTTCAAGTGTGGTCTGAAACTTGCTTTTAACCAGTAGAATGTGGCAGGGGCTATGGGTGTCACTTCCATGATTATGTTACGTAAAATGGTAACCTCTGTCTTGCTAAGCAGACTCTCTGTTGCTGTCTCAGCACTTTGGTGAAGCAGGCAGCCATATTAGGGAAGCCTAGGTGACAAGAAAATGAGGTGAGTGTCTGGCCAGGAGACAGCCAGGAACTGAGTCCCTCAGTCCAACAGAGACCACAAGGAAATAAACCCTGACAGCAAACTGTAAGATTTTAGGAATGGATTCTTCCCCAGTTGAGTCTCAGAAGAGGCCCCAGCACTAGTTAACACTTTGCACCTTGTGAGAGACCTTGAGGCGAAGGACTCAGCTAAACCAAGCCTGGATTCCTGGAACTGAGATAATAAATATATGTGTCGTTTTAATTTAAGCTGCCGATTTTGTTTTTGTTTTTGTTTTGGTGAGGGGGGCTACTCTATATGGCATATAGGATCTTAGTTCACCGACCATGGGTTGAACCCCTGCCCCCAGCTAGACTGCCAGGGAAGTCCCTTAAGCTGCTTTTGAAAAATGTAGAATTAGGGCTTCCCTGGTGGTCCAGTGGTGAAGATCTGTCTAGCAATGCAAAGGACACTGCTTCTATCCCTAGTCTGAGAAGATCTCACATGCTATGAGGCAACTAAGCCCATGTGCCACAAGTACTGAAGCCCGTGTGCCTAGAGCCTGTGCTCCACGACGAGAAGTCACTGCAATGAGAAGTCACTGCGATGAGAAGCCCATGAGCTACAAGCAGAGAAAGCCTGCTTGCAGCAATGAAGACCCAGTGCAGCCAAAGATAAAACAAAGAAAGAATACAGGATTAAATACCAATACTGCCTTGTTGAGAATATTTGATTTTACATTTTCCTCAAGGAGATTAATATTGTTATAGATACCAGTAAACAAACACAACATGGCAAATATCTCTTTCAAAATAGTTTTTAGAAACTGAAGCATTTATTGGTGAAATGATATGCTGTCTCAGATTTGCTTTAAAATTGTCCTGTAGGAGTTGGGGGAGGAAGAATGGAGGGAATATATTTGACACAAGTTGGGCTATGTGCTAGTAATTATTGAAGCTGAGTGATGTATCTGTGGGGGTTCATTATATTATTGCTTGCTTTTCTGTATGTTTGAAATTTTCCATAATAAAACCAAAACAATTTCTATAATGTCACACAGTTCAGCAAAGGTAACAATAGTTAAACAACTAGTATTTCAGAAGCTATTATAATCTATGTATAAACACTGTACAAAGTAATGGGAATATTGTGATTCAAAGTAGGTGGTATGGATACTTCTATACTTGATTTGAGATACTGTTTTTCAAATACTATATATACATGCAAGTTATGACATTGTTAATTATTCAGTTTTGGAGAGGAAGGGGATCCAAGACTATAGCTTTCTAAATGTATTTTGGTTATATAAGCTGTATGTAAATCATTGCCATATTAATTGGCAATGACTTTGTATAGAAAATTTAATTAGAAAATTTTAAGCAGAAAAAGTTACAAATATATTGACTGTAACATAGGTTGACTCTCTCCCTATATGTGTGTATTTCTCTTTTATATACATATATATAGTAGCATAAATAAAACTGAAATCATATGTAAAAATGAAAAAGTTCCTATGTAAAGTTCTATGAAACTTGGGGAAAGCCTAGAGTGAAAAAAAAGTAGTTTAGTTGTTCTCTTGGAACCAGAACATTTAATAGAAGGGGAACAAATGAGGCCTTCTATTTAGCAATAAACATCTCTTTTTTATTTTTTTAAATTAAATTTATTTATTTTAATTAGAGGCTAATTACTTTACAATATTGTATGGATTTTGCCATACATCAACATGAATCCACCATGGGTGTACACGTGTTCCCAATCCTGAACCCCCCTCCCACCTCCCTCCCCATACCATCCCTCTGGGTCATCCCAGTGCACCAGCCCCAAGCTTCCTGTATCGTGCATCGAACCTGGACTGGCGATTTGTTTCTTATATGATAACATCTCTTTTTTTTAATTGCCTTTTAAAAATATTTCATTCAGTCACTTAGTCATTCAACAAATATTATTGAATATCTGTACTGTGATAATCAAGGAGCTCATGTTTTGATAGGAAAGAAAGAGGAAATTTAAAGTCCAGCCTTCAGTGAGAAAGTGACACTTTGGGGCAAGGCCTCAAGGAAAGGACTTTTAAAAATTATTTTATTTATTTATGGTTATGCTGGGTCTTGTTGCTATGGGCAAGCTTTCTCTACTTGCGGCGAGCAGAGACTACTCTTTGTTGCGGTGTGCGGCTTCTCATTGTGGCGACCTCTTCTATTGCAGAGCACAGGCTCTAGGCACACAGGCTTCAGTAATTACGGCACTTGGCTCAGTAGTTGTGGCCCACAGGCTATAGATTGCGGGCTTGGTAGTTGTGGTGCATGGGCCCAGCCACTCCACTGCACATGGAATCCTCCCACACCAGGGCTCAAACCTGTGTTCCCTGTATTGGCAGGCTGACTCCTGTGGACTGCACCACCATGGAAGTCCAGAAAGGACTTCTTGACAGTGGCTTGAAATTATCTTTCAGGGAGGGACTGATTGGTCAGAAAATAATATTAATGGAAATGAAAGCATGCACATAGTCATTTACAAAGCTTCTTATGTACATGATCACATAGGATCCTCACACGATAGAAAGAAGCATTGTCTACCTAAACAAGAGCTTACTTGCATGAACATGATTATAAAGCCACCAGGTAAATACTACTAACAATTTGTGCCTGTTACAAGGGAGCCAATGAGCCAATTGTCTCAGAACATGCAGGACCCATCTGATGGGAAATTCTCAGCCCGTTGGTAATGGCATATTCAAACTAAAGGATTTCACAACCTGTTGGTCTACTAATGTAGCTATATCATGAAAATAAAATATGGGTTTATTATTTAATTTTCCAGATAATTATTCATTTCTGATTACATTTTCTGTCTCCTCTAAAAGTGGGCACAACTTTTCCCATTCACTCACTAACTGAGCAAATATTTATTGAGTGCCAAGCTCTGTATTGGGTTTCCAAGGTGGCTCAGAATTAAAGAATATGCCTGCAGTACAGGAGATTTTGATCCCTGGGTCAGGAAGATCACTTCAAGAAGGAAGTGGCAACTCACTCCAGCATTATTGCGTGGAAAATCCCATGGACAGAGAGCATGGTGGGCTATAGTCCAAAAGAGTTGGACATGACTTAGTGACGAAACAACAACAAACAAAGCTCTGTATTAGGCACTATTGGCTATCCATATTAAGTCAAACATGGATCTTCACATGAAAGGAAGATCTTTCCCCAATACAGGAAAAATGCTGGTTAAGACTTTATTCAGTGCATCACCTTAATTTAGGAGGCTGAAAGAAGTGGAAGTAGTTCAGAGAAAGGGAAAAAACCCTATGAATCCCAGTTAATGTGGACTTTTTTGCATGTGGAGATTTATAATACACCTTAGAGTTTACAAAGTGATATCATATGTGTATTGCTTCCTTTAATCTTCCCATAACAACCCCATGAGGGAGGTATTTCCATAAAGATTCAGCAATGTAGAACTTTGTCCGGTGTCACACAGTGAGTCAGGACTCAGATCCTCCTCGTCTTCTCCGTGATAGACACAAAGAAGTCCACCTCGAGGAAGGAAATGCTGCCTAGCTGTGGGGAGTTCAGTCAGCAAACAGCCTCCAGCTGTCAGCTCCTTCCACAGCTACAGAGTTACCTCACAGCCAGATCGCACCTTTTCTGAGACAGCCTGCATCTGTTGACTCAGAGAGGTTGGATTATAAAGGTGTAGCTATTTTGGCTTGATAACAGAGCACTTAGGTCATCACTGGTTGCTCCAGAGTCCCACAGAAGTAGAGAAAAAACAATCCTAAAGTTCATATGGAAACACAAAAGACCCCCAATAGCCAAAGCAATCTTGAGAAAGAAGAGCAAGCCTGGAGGCATCATGTGTTCTGATTTCATACTATATAACAAAGCTATAGTAATCAAAATAGTATGGTATTGGCATAAAAATGATACATAGATCAATGGAACAGGATAGAGAATCCAGAAATAAACTCATACATATACAGCCAAGTCATCTTTGACCAGGGTGTCAAGAGCACACAGTGGGCAACAAACGGTGCTGTGAATACAGGGTAAGTCTAAACATAACCCAGATGCACTGGGCCTGACAACGGAGGAAAAGGACTATATTCCAAAGAAGCTGCAAGAGGTAGCTGGTGTGTGTCAGCAGGAGAAGATCGGATTTTGAGGGTGGTTGATCGATGTGGGGATGGATAACCTCAGAGAGATATAATTGAGTTTACTGAGTACTTTCCTGAAATACAGGTATAACACCTTGTTACGGACCCCAGGAAGTGGTGTAAATTTTCTATTAGGATGGCTCCTAGAAGGAAAATGTGATAGCCTATGCTGTATGGATTTGAAATGTCAATTACTGTGGTGGCAAATAGTTGAGGATGGGATTAGAAGGCTCAAGGAAGTGGGCGTGCTGGAATGGACATCCCCACGTCCAACCACAAGAACCAGCATAAAAGTTTGTCTTCCATAGGAAGAGCCAGAGAGCACACTATTTAACAAAGCTGTCAGGAATGCTCAGGTGAGACGGACGCCAACGTCACTCAAGAGTTCAGTGGTGGCCTCCTTTGCCATCCAGGTCTGAGAAAAAACTGTCATAAACTTAGGTTACTGATAGCCTTATAGATGAAAAAACTCATGACAACAGAAGCCAGGTTGTGGTGCTTAATCACCAGGCACCAGGAGTTTGCAGTTATTGTAATATAACCAAGTTTACACTGGCAGCCAAGGGGTCTGACCCACAGAGTTATGGAGATAGTGAACAGAGCGTAGCATTTACAGGCACTATTACTACTCCATTTGTGATAACAGAAACAGTCTGGGAGACCAAGGCCCCTTGTTTAAAACAACGAAAAATCATGATCCCCTGTCCAGTTTCCAGACCCAATTCAGTTTTCGACTCACTGATAGAAGACCTGGCTGAATCCCTCAGAGAAAGGACCCTGCAATATCACAGCAAGTATCCACTATAGTGATTTCCCTTCTGCAAAGGGACCTCTGATCATTTATTTGGGTAACTGTGTACTGGAGAAAGAGTACACTTTGATATTTTGAGGGCTATAGGACATAGGGTCTGAGTTGACATAGATACCTGGATACTCAAAATATCATCATAGCCTCCAGTGAAAGTGGGAACATATGAGGCCCAGGTAATACGTGGAGTCCTGGCCAAGATCCAGTTCATGGAAGGTCCGTGGCTACAAGAACTTCGTGGTCATCACTCCAGTCTCCAAGGGTACAATTAGGTAGTTGGCACAACTACCACTCTGTGTCCTTGGCCAGTGAGATAAGAGCTATCACAGTGGGGAAGGCAAGTGGAAACCTCTGATACTGAACCACCAGCACCACACTGCCCTGCTTGGCTGTGACAGTAAATGGTCACATTGCAGAAGGGGCTTGTAGAGATTAATACCACTCTTAAGGTTCTAAAGGATTGCAGGGTGGTGATTCTCATCATATTTCTATTTAATTTGCCAGTCTTGTGCCTGCAGACATTAGCTGGGATAGGACTGTAGACCACCACAAGTTCAACCAAGTAGTAGCTCCAATCACATCAGCTGTGCTAGATGTGATCCCCTTAAATACGTCCTTATGGCCACTGGTTTGGCAAATACTTTATTTTCTGTCCCAATCAGAAAGGAGAATCGAAAAGAATTAGCATTCAAATGGAAGAGGAAATAGTATACACATTTACGGTTGTTGGGGTTTTTTGGGGCGGTTCTGGCGGATACTCGTTTCTTCACGAGGCCTTTCTCTAGTTGCGGTGAGTGGGGGCTGCTCTTCATTGCAGTGCGTGGGCTTCTCATCGTGGTGGCTTCTCTTGTCGTGGAGCACAGGCTCTAGGCACGTGGGCTTTAGTAGTTGCAGCTTGTGGGCCCTAGAACATGGGCTCAGTAGTTGTGGCACACGGGCTTAGTTGTTCCACGGCGTGTGGAATCTTCCTGGACCAGGGATCAAGCCTGTGTCCCCTGCACTGGCAGGTAGATGCCTATCCACTGTGCTACCAGGGAAGTCCCACACCTACAGCTTTGTCCCAGCGCTATATTAGCTCTGCTATCCTCTGTCATAATTTAGTCTGAAGAGATCAGAACCTTCTGGGAATCCTGCAGAACATCTCACTAGCCTACTACATTGACAATATTTCGTTGATCAGACTAGAAGAGCAAGAGGGAGCTATTGTTCCACTTCTTGGTAAGATGCATGTACTCCTGAGGATGGCAGATAAACCCTACAAAGATTCAGAGGTTTACCAGATCCATAAAATATTTAGAGGTCCAGTGGCCAGGGATTTGCTGGGGGCACCCCCTTCAAAGCAAAAGACAACTTCTTATACTTGTACCTCTTGCCACAAGAGAAGGAATCATGACCTCTGATGGGTCTTCTTGGGTTGTAGAGGCAGTGTATCTCACATCCAGAGATTCCACTCCATCCCAAGTGACAAGGCAACACACATCAGCTATGACTGGGGCCCAGAGCAGTGAAGGGCTTTGCAGCAGGTCCAGGCTGCCATGCATGCTGCCCAGCCATATGATCTTGGCAGATCACATGGAATTAGAGGTATCAGCAGTGGGAAGACACAGTATGGAATCCATGGCAAACCCCCATGGGAGAATCACAATGCAGGCCCACGGGGTTCTGGAACAAGGCCATGCCATCTGCAGAAAAGAGTCACATGCCTTTAGAAAAACAGCTCCTGGTATGCTGCTGGGCCCTGGAGAAGATGAAACACCTGACCACAGGACACGAAGTAACCATGCAACTAGAATTATCTATCATAAACTGGGTCTTATCAGGTCCATTAAATCATAAGGTCAGGCAGACCCAGCAACAATTCATTACAAGATGAAAGGGAGGTATCCAAGGGTGATCATGAACAGTACTAAAGGGAATAAGCAAGTTGCCAGCTCAGGTAGCTCCGATGCCCATAGCACGCACCACTGATACACAGAGCACCTCCCTCAGTTCATGCCAACAGCTCTTTGGGGACCCCCATCAGATGAACTGGAGGAGGAGGGAAAAGCCTGGTTTACAGATGGGTTGGGTCAGTATGTGGGCAGAAGTGAAAAATGGATGGTAGCTATATTAGCCTCCTTCAGGGGATGGGGGACTTGAAAGAGAGTGTCACATGAAAGTCCTCCCAATGGGCAGTGATTTGGGTGATATACTTAATCACCCACTTCGGGTGGAAAGAGAAGTAGCTCTAGGTTAAAATATTTATACATTGATGGTCAGTGGTGAAGGTTCTGAATAGCTGGTTAGGGGTTTGGAAGGAAAAAGCCTGGTAGATGAGGAACAAGGAGATCTGAGACAGAAGCATGTGAATTGGCTCTACGCATGAAGATCTTTGCATCACATGTTAACATCCACCAGAGAGCATACTGCTCAGAGGAGGCACTGAATAACCAAGTAAACAAAACGACCTGGGCAGCCGACATCAGCCAATCTTTGTCACTGGCCACCCCAGTGATGGCAAGATGGGCACGTGAACACAGTGCCCACGGTGGCAGACTCAGAAGCTACACATGGCTCCAACAGCATGGACTCCTGCTTACGAAGGCTGATCTTGCTAATGCTACTGCAGAATGTTCAACATGCCACATACAGAGACCAACACAAAGCCCCCAGGATGGCACTATTCCTTGAGACCAACTGGGCACCTGGTAGCAAGCTCACAACATTATGTTCCTTCCATCCTGAAAGGGCCAATGGGTCATTCTCATAGAAACAGACACAGATTTCAAGTATGGGCTTCACTCTCCTGCCTGCAGGTCCTCAGCTAGCAACTTCTTTCTCAGGACTTATTATGGGATGCCATATAACATTGTATCACACCATCTGTGATGTCTCTATCCATAGATGATAGATAGGTAGACAGATAGATAGGTGATAAAGAAATGTAGAAGATATAGGTATAGATATCAAAATAAAATCTCTTAATGGTTCTACTTCTCTGTTTGAATCCTGCCTAATGCAGGAACTTACACTTACCCTCCCTGTAACTCTACAGGACTTGAGGACCTGGTTTCCAAAGGAGGCATCCCTTCTCTGGGGACACAACTAGAATCCCACTGAGTTTGTTTCCTTTCCTTTTCTTTTGGTTGCACTGTGCAGCTTGTGGGATCTTAGTTCTCTGACCAGGGATCAAACCAGGGCCCTGGCAGTGAGAGCACCATGTCCTAACCACTGGACCACCAGGGAATTCCCAAGAATCCCATTGAATTCTAAGCTACAGCTGCTGCCTAAGCCTTTTAGGGCCCTTGTGTCCAGTGTCCAGCAGGCCAGAAGAGAGGTCAGTGACACAGCAGGGGTAATGGACTCTGATTGTCAGGAGCAGGGCTGCTGTTAAACGAGAGCCCTGAAGAAGCGCGTGTGGAACTGTGTGGCCACTTGGGCCTCTGTGAGTTCTCTTTTGCCCAGTGATGACAGGAGGTGGACAGATACAGCAGCCTCAGCCTGAGAAGGGCATGATGACCAGGGGCTCCCTCCCTTCGAAGACGGTCTGGGTCAGGCCCGCCAGTAAGGCACTGAGGCCACCAGAGGGCGGTAGCACCGGGAGAGCATGACCTAGAACAGAGAGTGAAGGAAGAAGATCCTGTGGTTATGCATGCTGTCGTGTCTGACTTTTCGCGACCCAGCTGACTGTAGCCCGCCAGCCTCCTCTGTCCATGGGATTCTCCAGGCAAGAATACTGGAGTGGGTTGCCATTTCCTTCTCCAGGGGATCTTCCCGACCAGTGATCGAACCCACATCTCCTGCATTGGCAGGTGGGTTCTTTACCAGTGAGCCTCCTGGGAAGCCTAAGAAGCTGAAGGAAGGAGATGCTGAGTGATAATTGCAGCCCCAAGAGCAGCTGCAGAGGTGGTGGTTGTCGTCAGTCCCACGAACGTAACTCTTTTAAGTTTCCCCTCTGGAAGAGAAGCCTGAAGGAGGCCAGAAAGACTTTGGAGGACAGGGTTGTGGATGCAAAGATGAACCTCCCAAATCTCCTTAAGGACGGACTCTACCCGACAGAGGGGAGTGAGGGCTGGAGACATCTGTAGCCGTCAGCTCTTTGAGGAACAGCTTTATCCTCAGAGAGCCATTCCGCCTTCCAGAGACCGCCGGCATTTGGCGAGGCACAAAGGCCCAGCCATTTCCACCCAATGGGGGTCACTTTGATGGATAAAACTCCAGAGCTTCTGCCCGGTTGTCAAGACTTTGCTGTTCACATGGCAATTCCCTCTCTGCTCAATGTTGCTTCCTCTTTTCCTTCACAGGTGTCGATCCCTCATAAATTTCTGGGATCCTAAACTCCATCTTCTATCAGTGACCCAACAAGGCAAACTCCACATCTCCTGCTTTGCTAGTACACTGCCCTGCCTTGGCACAAACATATGAGCTGGAGCCCTTCAATCTCAGCTCTATTTATAAACATACCCTAATATATACCCAAAGGAAAAGATTTTAGATAACTCATGTTTTATGGGAGAAAAGTCCTTATGCTACATGTAAAGGTATTTTTGTACTCATTAAAACCACATAAAATGTATTATGCATTTTAAAAGGTTGATTACCTTATAACCAGAAATGCCCTCCAGGCTTACTGCTGACATAACCCACATTCATGAATGTCAAGAGCAGCTCTCCAGATTTTCTTCTACTTCATTATATGAAGGGGACATGTTGTTTTATAAAATCTTGAAAAAATTTGTAAATCTAAAGGAAACATTTTGTCTGTTATTGAAGATATTTTAATAAAGAGATATTGAAATGGTTTTTCGGAGAACTGTTTAGTTATGAATGAACACAATATGATTCCTTCATTGGAACTTTCAGAAATTTACCAGAGCATCAAGGAAAGAATAAGAGTGAAGTATATAAATTATCAGCATACTTAACACTGTCCAAGCGGTAAGGGGGGCTTAGAGCATTTTTTTTTTTTCTTAAAAAGTAGCCATCTTTCAATGAAAACACTTTAGGAAGCAAAGATACAAAGGAAAAAATTGGGTAAAATGTGATTAGTAATTTTTAATTTTAAAGAAAAAACTCAAACCCCAAAGCTATGATGAGCATAGAAAGACTCCTTGTTGTTTACTAAGTTGGTTCTATTAGTGCTGGAGCTTGTTTTAGAGAGCTGTCAATTGGTCTTCATATTTCAACTGTTCTTGTTTATGTTACTGTATGTTGTGTCCTTCATGTAGACCTAATAACCCACCATCAGAAGATGTATACTTTATGGTCTTTTCAATAATCAGATGCATCTTCACTACTCAGCCTTGCCATTTAAGAGATGGTTGACTCAAGTTGAGTCTGGATTGTGGCAATAAACCAGTTTATCCTTGAGAAAGTTAAATAACCTCTATGGTGATTGAACCTTTGGCTTATTAATTTTTGTACAAAAAAGTGACCTGATATAATGGAACAAACATCACATGTGGAGTTGGCCAAGCTGGGTTTGAATTCCAGATCCACTGCTTACTGTGTGATATTGAAAAAGTCATTTAATATCTTTGAGCCTTGGTTTCCTCATCTGATAATCAAGGATTTTTGTGCAGATTACAGAAGACAAGGTACAAGGAAATATTTGACACAAAATAAATTAGTCTCCAACCAACAGTCCAAGTGCAGGCTACAGTACTACTGACATAAAAAAGAATCTCTCAGGTTATATCTTCTATCATGGTCTGGAATATACCTATTGTGGAGTTAGCAGGCATGGGCTGAAAGGCCAAAGAAATTCTTAAAAGTACCCCAGAACACACCCTCAGAGAAGCAGGTATAAACTGAGTCTCCTGGGAAATGCAACTTGAGCCCACTGAAATGTTGCAATCATCAAAAGTTGGGTGTGATCAATGGTGAGGAAGAGAATGAGAATGAGAGGGGGAGAGGAAGCGAGGGAGGAGGAGGCTGTGTGAACAGTAGCTCTGCCCACTCAACAGGGGAGACACCACCTTGATACTCAGTACGGAAAAAAGGGCACACCTACAGTACATGGGAAACTTCAGCTTCAGTGTCTTAAGAGTACAGAAAAGAAGACAATGACTTATTCTTATCCGAGCAGCTGTAGTAGTGGGTCCCCAGCTGCATGGCTCCTTGTGCCAAGGGGAAATGGAAAATACTATAATAGCCTCTCTTGTCTCCATTCCCTCTTCCTAGATGAGCTTTTTCCCACTGGAGCACTAGAGCGGGGCTTTCTTCCTCCTTCTGGTATTGTGCCTGCCAAGGCCAGGGGCCAGCCTTACTCTGACCTGATTGAAGGGGGGCTGGGTGGGCTCTGACCCAAGAAAATTCCCTTTGTCTTGAGGCCTGAAAGTCCATCATGACAGATTCACTACTTTGGCTTAAGCCTTCATACACTAACAAAATCAAAATATCGCCTCCCCCCCTGCAATTTGTTCCATCTTCCCAAATATATCACACACATCATTGATACACATCTTATGAATGAGTTTATCCTAATTCTCCAGAGAACACAATTTGAGGGTCAATAAATGTAAAAAGCTTAATGAAAATAATAGCTGGGAGGAGACAGATGGACTTGATCAACTTCCCCTTGTCAGTTATATGATAAAATAATAATAATAAAGATGGTGACATTTACTGACTGTATGTGATCTCATCTTATCCTTCTGACAACACTATTTATTAACCCCATCCTGCAAAGTGAGAAAATTGAGCTACAGGGAATCACACAACTTGACCAGCCACAGGGCTAGTAAGTAGATAACCAAAGTTTGGGCACTTCATCTCTGTGTTACACTGCTTCTTGAAGACAGGAGCCACTGTGGTATTTCTGTTTCATATCTCTCTTTGAAACCGGACCACTCACAGTGGACTTAGCTGGGTACTATGAAGACAATCTCTTAGATCTTTTGTTTCCAAAACAAAAATGATGGCAGCCACAGGTACAGTGGCACCAGTAAAAAAATGTTTCCTGCAATTTGTTATCTGGAATCTCGTGTTTATGTCACAAGAACTTCATTCTCCAGTTTATCTGCAAAAAGCTGGAATCCAGGCAGTTTTCAGAGTAGAACCTCGCATGGGACTTTAAAACGTAGTCAGCAGAATGTAACATCGCAGTGTTCTAATTCATTGCTGTTAAAGAGTTTTCTTTGAAGCCAAATAGACTTTGCACATTCACATTCCAGAAATGCCCCCACCCCTGCCCCCATGCTTTGCCTGGAAAAATCCTTCTTATCCTTCAAGGCCCAGCTCAAATGTCACCTCCTTTATGAAGTCCTTCCCAGCCCCACAGGCAGAATTAATTGCTCCTCCTCTGTGCTCCCACAGCACTTTGTATTAGCACTGCTAGTAGAGCCCTGGCCACGTTGTTTTAGTTAGTTGCATAAGTAAGGTCCCTGAGGTCAGAGACCTGTCTTACTCTTAAATCCTTTTATCCCCATATCCCTGGCCTAGCTCATACCACATTTCATCAAATCTAAAACCCCAGTGATTGTAAGATCCACCATTATTTTATGAACTACTAAGAGAGACTTAAAAAACCAAACACAGACAATTATACTATGACTTGCCATCAATTTAAAGATGTGCCCCAAATTCAGGGATGTTTATTTATTTAGTTATTTATTTATTTGGGGCTTCCCAGGTGGTGCTAGTGGTAAAGAAGCCGCCTGCCAATGCAGGAGACAAGAGATGCAGGTTTGATCCCTGGGTTGGGAAGATCCCCTGGAGAAGGAAAGGGCAACCCACTCCAATATTCTTACCTGGAGAATCCCACGGACAGAGGAACCTGGTGGGGTGCAGTCGGAGGGGTTGCAAAGAGTCATACATGACTGAAGCGACTTAGCACTTAGTATATCTATGTTTTAGAAGTGATTAACTATGGTAATAACTGCTCAGCAAATGTTTCTAGAACTGGGTTGTAAACTCAAGGTGGAGCAGCTATTCCTAGAGCCCTTGTTTTTGAATAATTATGGAATTGGGAGTTGATAGGGATGGTGTGCAATTGTATTGCTGATTTCAAATATTTTACCCAACAGATTGAAGGGATAAGTGGCTTGACATGCCATTCCTGTTAAGAAACACTGCCACATTGCTCATTCAATGGACTAGAAGGTACAGTGACAATATGTTCTGATCTAAATTGGGGGCCCACAATCACTCAAGTGAGTGTGATTACAGAGACAATGGGACAGAGTATTTGCATCAGCCTTGACTCTGGTTCTGTAAGCCAATTCAATCCACTGCTGTTCCCATCTGCCCATGAAGATGAACAGTAACTTCTAAGCTTTCTCTCAGCTTGCTTCAGCCCTGCTTTGAAAAATTAAAGCATCAAAAGATGTGGTCCTTTCTCAGCTCCAAACTGTTGGCTCTCCTTGGCCCTCTGGACTTGGTGATTTTATATTGTTCTCCCTGGATTGTTTCTGGATCTAGGCTTTCTAAAGGGCCTTTCCACAGGGTGAAGCTTGCTGGGACTCACCATCCCAGGCTGTCTCATCAGGACTGTTTCAGTTCCATCCTAGAAATACAAAGCCTCCCCCACCACTCGACCTAAGAGCTGGACTAAGTGATGCACTTATCTTTTCTGCACCTCCTAAAACCATACTCCTTTCTCATCCCCCAAGCACTCATAAACACATACACACACACACGCAAGATAAACCAAGTTGTCACCGAAGACTATCGATGTGTGGTTGGTTGATAGAAATTCTGGAGTAAAAACTTCTCTTTAGAAATTGAAATATACTAAGAGGTTGGAGCGTAATAGCTTAATACAATTTGTGAAATATTTTAAACATGTAAGCTTATGTGCACACTAGCAGTCAGGGGCTGAGCGTCTTTGTGGGGGAAGGAAAGACCCTGGGTTGGAAGCAGTGACCATTAAAAGCCTGAAAGTCAGCTTCCTCTTTGAGCAGGCTGCCAGCTCCTGGGTAAAGTTATCACGTTGAAGTCAGAAAGTTCCAAAGATGATTATCTCCCAATTTAGTCCAATCTTCCCAGGCCAGGCAAGTTCTGCTCAACTCCAGGTCAACCTAGTTTCTCTCTATTCAAGTGCCTTCCCTGACCTTAATGAGTAAAAAGGAATCAAGAGAAAGGAGGAGAAATAACCTCATTTACTCCCTCTCCTGATTTATTATTGACATGGTATTCGGAGATGTTCAAACTATAAAAAAGAGCCTTTGTGCATTTCCTTTGAAAGGAGAAGCTCTGTAAAGTAGGTCCCCTGAAGTATTAAGAGCTGAATGCTTTCAAAGCCATGTTTTACTTGCTCGTAGGTAGTTATACACTTGTGATTAAAATCACTGTGATGAAATCACAGAATGTTAGAACTGAACAGAATCTGGATGATAGATCTACTTCTGCATTTTATAGATGAGGACTTTTAGGTCTAGAAGGTTAATTAGCTAGTTAGTAACAACAAAGCAGGTCCTAGAACTCAAAATGTCTAGACTCCCAGTCTGGGGATTTCCCGTGAGGGAAAATACTTGAACCCTTACAACTGTATCTCACCATCACAGGCTGTAATTACATTTGGCTCACTGGACTTAAAAATACCATGCAAATAGAGCTCCAATTACAAAAAAAATCTTGATTGATACAAACAAGTGCAACAATCGACTGGCCCACAGTCTCCACCAAAGGCCTGAGGCAGTACATTTTTATTCTTTTTAAGTAAAAAAGAAACTGTCATCGTCTGGGCTCTTTACACAGCTGGATTCCTGTATAAATCAAGCCAGCTCAGTAAAAGCTTACCTAGATGACATCCAACACCTTTCACTCCCTCTCAGCCAGCTGGTGAAGTAAACTGGACAGGAAGCTTACAAATTTTCCCCTGGTAGAATTTTGGAAGAACTGTGTCAACATCGCCCCTTGCTGGTCAACATAAGAAAATGCAAAAGCCAAGGCTGTCAAAATCAGGGCTCTAGCCAAGGTCACAGCCATGTCTCTAAGTTGTCTTCCAGTCTATGAGAACCATGGCCAGGTCAAGTGAGAAAGCATGGGGAAAACAGCAGGAAGGAGGAAAAGCCTGCATTTGGGGGTGATGTTCATCTATTCCTAATTAAGGATAGATCTCAGGGAAAGCAGATACCTTTTCAGTATCCTGTTGAGTCTTTAAGACCCATACACAAGTCATACTTATATCCATAAATGAAATTTTTATTGTTAATATCAATGAACACAGATAGAAGAATATTCATGTGCCAAGGAAATATTGCTCACAAGATCACAAATGTCTGTTAATTTGTGTTTATCAATGATTTGGTGAATTACTATATGTCTCTGAGTTAAAAACATATATATATACATATATATATATACACACACACATATATATATATACATATGTATATATATAAAGGGGTTTCTGAAACTTCATTTCTATTTGGACTTAGGCAATAAATTCATTAGAAAAAGAAAGCAGAAGCTTTGAAGTTAACATCTATAGCCTTTATGGGTAGCCCGATTCACCAAACATGAAAACTATATCCTGTCCCACACGTTTTAAGTCATACACAAGGAAAGCACAAGAAACACTGATTTGGCTCAAAGATTTGCCCAATGAAAGGATTTTTTTTATTTTCTTTTTTTAAGTTTTAAAAAAAATCCCCCATAAAGTTGTCAGAGGTACCTGATGGCATTACAGAAGCAAAGTGTTTCCTAAGCAACTCCAGGGCTCTGTTATTTCTTGCTTGTAGGCTCTTCTCTGTTCTCAGTTCATTCTTGATGGCAGTGAGCTCTCCACGGATCTTTTCCATTTCTAATTCATAATACAATTTCATTTCTTCTTTTAGGAATGCATTTCCAACCTCAGTCTGCCGCTTTAACTTCCTAACAGTTTCTTTTAAATCCTTGTTCTCAAGGCTCAACTTGTGGATGACCTCTTTGGCTTGCTGGAGCTCTTCAGTTAAGTTTTTAACATTTGTTGCTTTTTCAGAGAGGTCATTTCTTAAAGCTTGAAGCTCCCAGTCTGTCTTGGAGGTTTCCACCTCTGCTTCTTGAAAATTTAGGGGTTTTGTGGAGACTTCTTTTTTGGAGTTCAAAAGTTCTTTTTCTGCACTTTCAAATTCCTCTTCAATTTTTTTGCATTTCATATCAAGCACTTCCAGCTCTTCATTCAAAAGATTCAGGCGAAGTTTTGAAGACATTCCTTCAGTGAATTTCTTTTTCTTGTCTTTTTGTGGTGGAGTTGATAACTCCTTTATAACCCAGGTAGGAAGCTCTTCTGTGCTATTAAAGCTTTCTTCAGTTGCAATGTCTAAATTAGATGACTCACAGGAGACAGAATTTGTGTCTGCCTCAGTCTTTGAAATGTTTATCTTTCTCTCTATTAAATTTGATTCTTGCTCATTTTCATTTGGTTGGGAAATAAATTCTTTCCTTTTAAATTTATTTTCTTCTCGAAACTTTCTACTAGACAAATTAAATATTATTTCCATTCTCTTGACCTTATCTAAAGGCATTTGTTCAGAAGAAGATTCAAGCTGAGCAGCTTCGTTTGGAATATCCTGTGCACTGAAAAGAGGAGCAAACTTATTCTCCTTCCAGTGTTTTCTCCTAGCATCCATTTCTTCAGGTACCTCTTCCAATTCCTGAAAAACAAAATTTAAAATCAAGGCACATATTTACACTGGCAGCTGGGACAGTGGAAAGAACTAAGAATCCTGGCCCGTTGGTGAAAGAATCTAAATATTTGAGGGCTGGCACACCCTCTAATTCACCACGCGACTCAGGCCTCAGTTCCTTCTTTTATAAATGGAAAGGGCTAAACTGGCTAAGTTCTACAGACCCTTCCAGCTTTAAAGTTCTCTGATCCTATGAAATATAACCAATAAATGGACAAGCTTGGCTATTTATTATAGAGAAAATAATCCTATGAGAAAGCAACATGAAAACAGATTGCTTCAAAACAGTATAAGTGATTTTTAATTAATAGGTAAGCCTGTGCTTCCAATGTGCTTGATTTTTTTCTAGTTCTTCTTGGTTGAACTACTGTTTATTCATTCTTTAAAGTGACTGAAACATCAGTGCTTAATGCAATGTGAGCTGTTTTTGGTAAAGTATACCATGCAGACTTCCTTATGACTAACTCTGCCAAGTGCCCTTCTGTCTTGACCTGTAAATTCCTGTTATTCCAGTCTTGGGCTTTGCTTTTAGACAAGACTGCCAAGTGTACAGAATTCAATCCATTTTGACAGCAATTTCATGATGAGAACCGAATGTCAACAATTGGAAATACTAATGCCACCAAATGGGTTTCTTTTTCCAAGATACTGACTCCAAGTATAATTTTTAGATGAAAAATTAGCATATTAAACCACAACCAACTTTCTAAATTTACAAAAGTTACAGGATATTTATTTTGTTTCCAAAGGAGTCTTCCCCATTCAAAGAGAGTCCATAACATACAGCTTTCCTAAAACACAAAAATATTTGATCAGTGACTACTTTTGAAAAAAGGGAAAAAGAAGGACCCAAGCAACACACTGATGGGCAACTGGCATCTGAAGCCACCAAACTGGTGACTGCAGTTACTGCTAAAGGGTGGGAAGAAAAAGGAGGGGATCACTTTATTCATTCTATACATTAAATTGCTGCAATATATTTGCAACATTACTACTGAGAAAAATCAAAGTATGTTTGCATCTATTCTTCCCATGCACACAAATGTAATTTTATCTTGGTAACAAAAATGGCAGTTGTGCTTATTTTTAAATTAATATTTTCTTTAGTATTATTAAAGAGTATAAATGTTATATTATATTAATTAATATAATATTTCATATAAAGATGCTAATAGTCATGCATTAGCATGACTGTAAAATTTTGGAAGATACAGAAGATCACAGACACACACACACACACACACAGAAATATTCGTCATGATCCCATGGTACTGAGATAACCACTCTTTGGTATATTACTTCTCGATACTTTTTAACAAATGTAGTTTAAATTCTACCAAGTTTTTCTTGCTACAGACAATGAGAGAATAAACTCAATACCTACATGCCTGACACCTTCCCCCGCAAAGAAGAGGGAAGGTAACTCATTATACCCAAGGATATATCTCCACTGACAAGTATTTGGTTTCGAGGAAAGGAAAAGGTGCAAATATGCAGTGAAGGTGTTAAAATGATTGGTTTAAAAGCCATAACCCAAACTTTAAGTTTAGTCAATCAGACCACAGTAGTAAGTCGAGACTTGAAATTCATGATATGTACCAATATTTGCCATTGGAGCATCCTCTGCTTTCTCTTGAAATAGTCCTCTCTGACTTTGTTATCCTATTAGTCACCATCCAGAAGCATCAGTGATGTATCTGCCCTTAAAGACGAAGATGACCATAATCACACTTGCTCTCCTCTCTAGAAACATGAATGCAAATACTGGGGATTATTACAGTGATCATAAAGGAAACGAACAGAGAAAAGGGGAAAGATGCTAATTGCCAGTCACAGTTTTTAGCAGTCAAATTTTTACCAGACAACTCTGTAAGAGTTTAAAAATGCATCTAGGGAATTCCCTGGCAGTCCAGCAGTTGGAACTGTGTACTTTCACTGCTGAGGGCTCGGGTTCCAACCCTGGTTGGGGAATGAAGATCCCACAGGTTGTGCTGCTGCTGCTGCTGCTAAGTCGCTTCAGTTGTGTCCGACTCTGTGCGACCCCATAGACGGCAGCCCACCAGGCTCCCCCGTCCCTGGGATTCTCCAGGCAAGAACACTGGAGTTGGGTTGCCATTTCCTTCTCCAATGCATGAAAGTGAAAAGTGAAAGTGAAGTCGCTCAGTCGTGTCCGACTCTTAGCAACCCCATGGACTGCAGCCCACCAGGCTCCTCCGTCCATGGGATTTTCCAGGCAAGAGTACTGGAGTGGGGTGCAGTACTCTCTGACAAGTTGTGCAGAGTGGCCCCAAAAATGCTTCTAATCTGGTAGCACTGGGAGACAGATTACTATTATTCCTTCTACCAAATTCTGAGTGAAAGGTATTGGTGAGGTTGACCAGGAAAGAGGTGTGCAGCGGGGCAAGTCAGGTGAGGCCACTTTATACTTGGAGATAGCAATAATGACAAATCTGAGATAGGGGTCTGGCTGTAGATAAAGGTTAAAATAGAAAGCTCTTTTCATTAATGATTTTGCACCTTGAAAAAGTCACTCTATCTCCAACCCTCCCATAAATCTCTGGCTAAAAACTTATATATATATATATTTTTTTCAGTGTTACTATCTTTCTTTCCTGAGCCTCTGTACAATTTCCTGATACAGCCAATGCTTTTCACAGAACTGGGAACAGTCCACTTATTTTATAACTGAGGCTCAAAGAAGTGAAGTGACTTGTCCAAGTCCTCACAGCCTATAGTGGTAAAACTGAGACCCTGTCTCCCAGATCAGTGCTTATTCTAAAATTTCTCTTTATTCTTCTGATAGGTTTCATTCCACAGATTGAAAGAAAACAACCCACTATTTTCAGAGCTTAGGTATTTTTTAAAGGGCCACAAAAGGAGAGAGGAAAAATGAATGGGGGAGGGTAAGGAGAATTGCATGTCACATATCAAAGGACAGAACAGAGAAAGGTTTGAAAAGCCTTTTGGAATTTCCCTCCCCTGGCTTACACAGGGCAGGGTCAAGAGGTCTCTGAACTGCTTCTTTCTTTCTCTCTCCCTTTCTTTCTTTCCTTTCTCTTTCTTTTTTTCCTCTTTCATTGGCAAGATATGCTTTAAGGGATTGTTCCCAAATCGAGTCACAGAGGATGGCAAAGCCCAGACTGAGGGTAAAAGGTACCAGGCTCATTTTCTCTTCTCAAATTGTGCTCTTTGTTTTTTCCACAGAACAAGTACGACATTGGTATTCTCTGGCAAAGACAAGAAATATGCTTTGAGACAATGACACTCCTTCCTCTATCCTGGCATGGCAGCCAGTTTGCTTTCAATAAACTTGACTAGGTAATTTGTCGCAGCATAAGGCAAATCAAACCAGAGCCGTTGAGAGAATAAGCATGCCTTTTTAGTGGGTCAATTGCTAACACTTTTTATTACAAGTGCCTACCCAACACAATATCGGGTGTTGAAGGACCTTCGGTAGGGGAAGGAGGTTCAAGAGGAATGAAACATTTAAAGAAAGAAACAACCAGGACACAGGAAAACAATATAAAGTCATATGACAAAAATGACGTTAGTGGTCCTCTAAGCCAGTGATCTCCCAGAAGTCCTTGGGACTGCACTGCATGCTTGTCCATTATATGGCTACATGTATGCATTTGTGTCTGACGTGAATTGATAATGGACTCCTGATTATTCTAGTTAGTGTCTCTCTAAAACATCACCATTCATCCTCTAGTAACTTCCTTATTTTTGCAAAGGTAAAGTAGTAGTGCATCTTGGTGGAGTAAGGAAATTTATTGACTCATGGAAATGGTTTCTACTCACCTAAAGAATTTGGGAACCACTGATAAAATAAATTGAAAATGATTTATAATGTAATATAACATAGTGTAATTGTTGAGAGCTAAGCGAAGAGTGATCACTTATTGTGGATTTTTAGGCAAACTATTACATAAAAATCTTAGGTGAATGCATATCTGTCCTCAAATAGCTCCAGAAACTAATACACTGTTTATTGTGAAAGGAGAAACCCACTAAACTATCTCATTTTCATTTTCAAGGTATGGGGCCCTGGGGAATATGCTCATATTAAGATGGATAAGTGATCAAATATAGGAAATCTAATTATTTTCTAAAATATTCACTTTAAATTACATGCTTTAGAGAAATCTGATGACATAAAAATCAAAGATCTTTTTTCTCTATTTCCTTATCTCATTTACATTAGATTTTATTTCAAAATGTCAGGAGTATCTCTTTTGCATAAATCTCGATCTGCCTGCAAAAGGCAATTATGCTTCCAGGCAGGGGGAGCCAGGGACTGGGAAACCTCCAGAAGCTTTTTCCCATCTTGCAACAGTGCTTTGCCCCAAACTTTGTAAACTGGGAGTGATGTTTAGAAAAGGTCATTTCCAACCTGTGATGGACAACCTTATGTTATAACCCTCAGCACTTCAGCCACACTCAACTAAAACTGTGGCTTTTAGTGACAGCTTAGGGGCAGTAAGGGGGAAGACAAAAGGCCCTTCTTAGCCCAGGGAACTTTTCCCCATTATTCTTGGATGGTTTCAGTTCTCTCAACCCTCAGAAAAACTGGTTGGCCAAGATAGGAATAGAAAAGTTTGTTACAAAGATCACTGGCCTTCCTTCATTGCTCAACTGTCCAATCTGTTCTCACATAAAAGCAGTAGTTCTCAACCTATTTTTCTGCTTCCCTTGTTCCCAAGCACAAAACCCTGCCACCATTACTCTCTTCCCTTGCTCCAGAAGATTCTGACCTGCCCCCTCTATGGGAGCTTCTCCATTATGAGGACTCTCCAAAGCTGTCTGAAAGAAGGTGGGTAAATATGTTTTGCCGTGCAAAATTGTGGGAAGAAGGAAAAGAAAGTTCTTGAGAAAGGAATTGTGTCAACCCTGGTGGAAAAAAGACTGAAGACGTCAGATATCTTGGCACCCACATTTTAGAACTTCATAGAAACTTACCTTTTGTGAACCTCAGTTTCTTCAGGTGTAATATACAGACAATACACCTTTTTCCAGGTGGTTAAGAAAAATTAGTGAAAACGAAAATGCAAGCAATTTTATACTGTACACAATGGGTTTTGTTCTTTTTTAGATTTTCCTTACCTTCCCTTGAAACATCAACCAACAACCCAACCCTTCTCCAAAGATATGTGCTTCAGAATTGCCAGTCTGAAGTCATCAGACCTCAGAAGAAGTCAGTTAAAAAAAAAAGAAGTACTGTTAAGGTAGGTAGAGGGGAACTTAAACTTGAATCTTACATTAATTTGAGCTGTATCTTCATGGAAGAATTAGCCCTAAATCCTGTAAGTTGTTGATGTCCCCAGATTTCCAAGCTAAATTTATTCTAAGCAGAAGAGTGGTAGCCTTTCTACACCAAAGAGATTTACATTTTTTTAAATCACTAATCGCTTTGCCATGAACTTACCAAATGTCCCAATGTTTTTCAGAGCCACCAATAAACATCTTAAAAATATTACAATTGGGGCATCAGTTTGAAGATTAGCAAGGATGACTCTGCAAGTTTTTTCTGTGCTTCAGCATCATTTCATACAGTTTCATTTTACCAATATGCTGAGATCTCCTGGCATCTTTTTCATCATTGTATCCCTTGTTGTTGCCTGGCACATAGTAGCCCTCAATAAATATTTGTTGAGTGAATAATTCTTAATATTCTTCCTGAAAATTCTATAATGTTTTGATTCTAATTGAGTTTCTGTAAATACTTGTAATTTTTCCTTTGGCTTATGAGGTTTTGTGGGTGGCATTTTAGGGAAAGAACTTTTATTTTTCCCTCAAAGTTTATTGGGCTCAGCTAAAGTCTTTAGGACACTTTTTTTTGTATTTCTATGAGGCTTTTTTGATAGTGTACTGACAGTGCAGACTAATGGTCTTGTTAAAAGATTGAAGATATTTGTTGGGTGAGGCTCTGTGCTTCTCAACACCCATAGCAAGCTATCAGCCAGCACAAGGGTACTTACAGTTCCTGAAGTCCAAGGTCTTCTGTTGGTTGCCACCGTTCTCCTTCTCCAGATTGAACTGAAAAAGAAAATGCCACAGCTTAATTAGAAAATATAATTAACAAGAATGACCAAATTGTGTTCATATCTGAGCTGTAGCTTAAAATTACAAGTGATAGCTTTAATGTTGTTTGGCTGATCTGAAATGCAACATCAGACACTTTGAAGCAAGTTTTCATTTTAACTTGTCAACCCAATTTCCCAGCTATTACGCCATTAAGTCTTCCTTCCCCCAGCAATGCAAATATCAGATGGGACAACAATCATGGTCGCATCTTATTCAACACTGTACCTTCTTGCCTTTAGCAACTACTGAACAAATGAGCCACCACTAGCGGCCACAGCAACATGCTTGTTAGTAAGGAGCATGCCAAGAGCCACGTTAGCAGAGGCTGGAGCCAAGGCCTTGGCTCCCTCTCCCAGAGTCCAGTTATTTTGAAAAACCATTAAAAAGGAAAGGGATCCCAGTTTTTGCCTTAATCTCTCAGGGTCCTCACATATGAGCCAAGTGTCCACTTCACGGGACAAACTGTCTTGTCTATTGTTTGGCGGATATTGAGAGCGAAGCCAAGAACCATTGAAAACTGGGCCCTGTGAACGGTTCTTACCCCCAATTCTTTGTTATTAGTGTGGAATTACTCCTTCTAGAAGAAAAGATAGGAAGTCACCTTAATTCTGAAAGGTTGAGTACCGTATTAGTATGAAAGTCACATTTTTGCTATAAAGCTGCATCTAAGCATGCAGAGTTTGGGGGTTTTCTCTGTAAACGATTAACTAAACTCCTGCCACCGCAGCTTCCCGTGCAGAGGAGATGGTGAGGCTCGGGTGCTGCCCGGGACGCCACTGCAGGTGACACCTCCCACTTCCCCAGGCCCTACCCCCATCTACCCCTTGGCTGGGAGAAAGCAGGGACGAGGCCTGACCCCACCCCTCCTTCCACACCCCGACTTCCACGCCCAGTCACCTTCGTTCGCAAACGCCCGCCAGTTCCCGGCCGGAGCCCTAAAGAGTGAGGAAACCGCAGCGGGCGTCGAGGCAGGGAGCACGATGCCTCCGCCCGGGTCACCCAGGGAGGGCGAGGGGCGAGCCTGGGGAGCCCCGGCCTGACTGGGCTCAGACGTACCTGGTGGCGTGGGTGGGGTCCAGTGGGCCCTGGTCCCTCTTCTCCGAAGACGGCCTCCAGCAGCGGGCAGATGACCTGGGTTCGGCGCTGGCCACCGCGACCCGGCCGGGCCGGCCCGGAGCAGAGCCTCTGCACTGCAGCGCCAGCGCGGCTCGCGCCGTTGCCTGGCAACCGGCCGGTCCGATTTAAAGGGACCCGCGCGCCGCTGCCAGGCGCGCGGGGCCCTGCGCTGCTTGGCGGTCGTCACAACCCGCCTGAGCACTGAGCATGCCCGGTGGGGCGGGCGCTGCGGTGGCTTCTGCCTGCACGAAAGCCGAGCTCGAAGAGCAGGAGAGAAGAGTCAGGGAGGGAAGGAGCGAGAAACTGCGAGGCAGCCCCACCCATGGTGGCCTTATTACGGAGGGTGTGGGTGACTCACAAAGCCACCTGGACTCTGCGATTGGCGGGGTGGGGGGGGGAGTGGCACACGGATAATCCCTAGGCCTGCAGTTTAGTAACGTTCCCTCGAGGACGGTCAGCTCTGGAAGGTTGCCTGGATTTGGTTCGGAGTCCCTGACAACGTGGGAATTACACGCCCCCCCCCCCCCCCCCCCGCACATCCTTGCCAGTCAGCACAATGGTCTGGCCGGAATTTCTGCCTCTGACCGAGGTTCTAAGGGCCTGTATCAGGAGAGCATGTGTCCTGGTCGCGCCTATGGGAGACCAGGCTCGTTCCCCAGCTAGCCCATGGTGTCCTCACCCATCACTCAGGAATTTCTCTAAACCACTCTTGCACCTATTTGAATTTAAAACCAGTTGCTGGTAAATGGGCGTCCCTGATGGCTCAGATGGTAAAGAATCTGCCTGCAACGCAGGAGACCTGGGTTCAATCCCTGGGTTGAGAAGATCCCCTGGAGGAGGGCATGGCAACCCACTCCAGTATTCTTGAAGGCAACTATTCCAACACTGGGCTTCTCTGGTGGCTCAGACAGTAAAGAATCTGCCTATAATGCAGAAGACATGAGTTCGATCCCTGGGTTGGGAAGATCCCCTGGAAAAGGGCTTGGCAACTCACTCCAGTATTCTTCCCTGGAGAATCCCATGGACAGAGGAGCCTGGTGAGTTACAGTCCATGGGGTCACAAAGAGACAGATAGGACTGAGCGACTAAAACACACACACACACACATTCACACACACAAGAATCCAAGCTACTGGCAGTGTTAAGTGGTTTCCTTTGATCAGTCCCCAAGCTACTCTCTTCCAGCTTCAAAGGTTGTTCACAACTTTCCTGATTTGGTTGGGGAACAAGCCCATGTTCTTCATCATGTGATAGATTTAAGTCCTACTATTTTGTTAAATAAATTAATGATCTCTTCAGACTTTGACTAGCCTTGTTGCCGAATGATGATTCTTCCATCATCAAATTGGCTACACACACTGACTATGCACCTTGGCTATAGTCTGATTGGTACCCAGCCTGGGCTTAACGGAAAGATGGACTAGACAAAAGTTGTGAGGCCTGAAACAAAGAGAGACTGGACTGTCCAAAATAATAATCCTAGTGACCCACTCCAGTACTCTTGCCTGGCAAATCCCATGGATGGAGGAGCCTGGTAGGCTGCAGTCCATGGGGTCGCTGGGAGTCGGACACGACTGAGTGACTTCACTTTCACTTTTCACTTTCATGCATTGCAGAAGGAAATGGCAACCCACTCCAGTGTTCTTGCCTGGAGAATCCCAGGGATGACGGAGCCTGGTAGGCTGCCGTCTATGGGGTCACACAGAGTCAGACATGACTGAAGCGACTTAGCAGCAGCAGCAGCAGCAGTGACTTTCAGGAAATCTGGTATTTTCTAGGGAGTAGCAAGGTGAAAAGAAACTTTGACTCTGGAATCTCAAGTGAAAGGAGGTTTATACAATTTAAAAAATGACAGTCTAAGGGCTTCCCTGGTGGTCTAGTGATTAAGAATCCACCTACCAATGCAGGGGACACCATTTCCATCCCTGGTCCTGTAAGATGCCACATGCCAGAGAGCAACTAAAGCCTATGTGCCTGCAACCAGTGAGCCGCTGTAACTGGAGAAAGCCTGCATGTAGCAACAAAGACCCAGTGCAGCCAAAAATACACAAACAAATAAATCTTAAAAAATAAATAAAGAGAAAAGGATTTTAAAAAAGAAAGTGACAGTCTAATTTTTCAAGACCTAGCAAGGGAATGACAGAAACAAGACCAGGATTCATTTCAAAACTTCTTGGGAATCAGATCTAACAGGTGTTTGGTGGCTGACAATGTTGCGTTCAGATGCCCGGAGGCCTAGTTCTCAGTCTTTTTTTTCCTCCTTAGAGAACCAATGTCAACAAGAGTTGGCAGCAGGAAGAGGCTCAATGCCAACATTGATTTTGTTATGGACCCCATCAGAATTAGTTTCTGGGATTCTGACAAAACTACTTTCCTTGACATTAAGTCTCCAAACTACTTTGCATTTTATCATGTCTATTTTCGTTCTTTTAAAAGGGTTTCATTTTTTTCCCCTGATATAAGATCCTTTATTAATATAAGAAAAGCTGCTGCTGCTGCTAAGTCGCTTCAGTCGTGTCCGACTCTGTGCGACCCCAGAGACGGCAGCCCACCAGACTTCCCCACCCCTGGGATTCTCCAGGCAAGAACACTGGAGTGGGTTGCCATTTCCTTCTCCAATGCATGAAAGTGAAAAGTGAAAGTGAAGTCGCTCAGTCGTGCCCGACTCCCAGCGACCCCATGGACTGCAGCCTACCAGGCTCCTCTGTCCATGGATTTTCCAGGCAAGAGTACTGGAATGAGGTGCTATTGCCTTCTCCGAATATAAGAAAAGAATGTTTCCTAATTGCTCTGTGAGTCAGTTTCCCTGCTCATACAATAGAAGCTATAATTGTACCTAACTCATAGGAATGTTGTGAGGATTGGGTGAGTTAATATCTTTAAAACCCTTAGAGTAATCCCTGACATGTTGTTGTTCAGTCGCTAAGTTGTGTCCAACTATTTGTGGCCCCATGGACTGCAGCATGCCAGACGCCTCTGTCCTCCACTATCTCCCAGAGTTTGCTCCAACTCACGTCCACTGAGACGGTTATGCTATCTAACCATCTCATCCTCTGCTACCCCTTTTCACATAGCCAACCCTATATAAATGTTTGCTGTTATCATTAGTACTAATATCATCTTGTCTTATAAATTCATTACCCTCCTAAAATATAAACACACTGATGGAGGGCACTTCTATGGCAGTCCAGTGGTGAGGACTCTGCTTCCGTTGTAGGAGGTCACTCCTTCATGTAGTCAAGTATCAAATGGCAGAGAGTAAACAACAGTGAGGACAGAGATTTGTTATTTGAAGGTACTCAGACTTGGAGATAGGTTTTCAAATATGGAAGACAGAAAACAGTTTACCCCTCTAGAACCTTTATCAATACCAAAACAAGGCATGTGATAGTAACAAGATCATACAGTCACACAATGGAACCCAATCTTCTTGTTTTACCAAATAGGATATTGAGACCCAGACAAGTAATGTGATTTACTCCTTGATCACACAGCAAAATAAGCTGCTTTTTGATTTCCCTGGCAAACTTGCTTGAGTAGTCTCAAATGCAGGATATTTGGGAGAATGAAAAAATACACATTTATTGGTATATGCATCATGTTTATAAATATTTAAATTATTCATGCAGATAATAACAGCGAATATTTCTCGCACTTCATATCCTATACATCAGCAGATTCTGTTGGCTGTACCTTCATAATGTATTCAGGATCTGATGGCGTCTCACTGTCTCTATTATCACCACTCTGATCCTGACCCCCACCATCTCTTGCCTGGACTATGGCAATAGCCTCCTAACTGCTTCCACACTTGATCTATATTAGTTTCCTAGGGCTGGCATATCAAAGTATCACAAACTGGGCACTTAAAACAACAGACACTTATTCTGTCATAGTTCTAGAGGCTAGCAGTCTGAAATCAGGGTGTCACCAGAGCTGACTCCTTCTTGAGCTTCTGAGGAACAGTGTGTCTCTCCTAACTCCTGGGAGTTGCCAGCCATCTGTCGCCTTCCCTGGCTTATAGACACATCACTCCGATCTCTGCCTCTGTGTTCTTGTGGTGTTCTTATGTGTCTGTGTGTCTCCACATAGCTATCTCTTCTCTGTGTGTGTCTGTGTGCCCAAAGTCCCCTCCTTTTGTAAGAATGTTAGTTAACTGGGTTAGGGCCCACGTTAATTCAGTACGACCTCATCTTAACTTGATTATATTTGCAAAGACCTTGTTTCTAACAAGAGCACATTCATAGGTACAGGAAGAGGGGTAAGGACATGATGATATCTTTTGGGGGGACACAAGTCAACCCACAACCCCCTCACCGTCTATTCTCAACACAGATCCAGAGAGACTGTTATAAAATACTAAGTCAGACCATGTTACCACTCTGCTCAAAAGCCTAACAAAGGCTTTCACTTTGACTTGTTGTAAAAACCAAAATCCTTATAACAGCCTACAAGGTCCTACAGGATTTGCATGGAGAATCCCCATCCCCTCTTTCTCCACTCCCACCTCCATACAATACCTTTTTGACCTCCTCTCCCGCCACTTTGTCCCTTGATGACGCCACTCTAGCAATACTGGCTGCCTTGTTCCTATAACACCCAGGCACCCTCTCACCATTAGGGATTTGGCTGCCTGTTCCCTCTGCCTTGAATGCTCCTCAAAAAGTACATGATATTCACATATCTTATTGCCTTACCTTCCTCAAGTGTTTGTTCAGATCTTAGCTTCTCTGTGAGACCTACCCTGACCCTTCTATTTAATCCTGTCAACTTTCAACCTCTCCAGTGTTTCCACTTCTCGTTATCCTACTCTACTTGAAAAAATATAGCACTGTATCACTTTTGAATGTACTATACTGTTTTTCTTCTGTTCTCTCCATCCACCCCCCTTCCAGGTTGCTCTTTACTACGCTCCAAGAGGGCACGATCTTTGATTTGTTCACGGATCCATCCCAAGCATCAAAGTGCCTGGCACATGGTAAGCACGAACAAATATTTGTTGAATAGGTGAATGAATGAATGAAGCTCACACCTTATGCCAGGAATGATTCCTTTAACTTTCACAAAAATCATATGACCTAGGTGCTATTATTATCTACAGTTTTGGATGAGAAAACTGGGCCACAAAAAGGTTAAGTAACTAAGTGCCTAAGGTCACAGGGTTAGTGAGCAGCAGAGTTGGGGTTTGAACTCAGAAAAGTCTGGTTTTCAACAACTATACAGCATTGACATATAAAGGGCATCTGACCACAAGTGCCTGGGAGACCCTGTATCTCTTGTTCTGACATTCACATTTTGCAACTGCAGGTGATGCAAAGTAGCCATTTTACACTATTGCCATATGTTGCTGAGATAGTTTGATGTTGTTTGTACATTGCACTGAACAAACTCTGGAGACTTGTTATCTGGGGTCAGATACCAGCTCCACCACTTAGCTCTTATGGGTCTTTGTTAACTTCTTTCTATGCCAGATTATTCATTGGTAAATGGGGAGTAATTATAGTACCTACTTCACAGGGGGCTTTGAGGATAAATTAGTTAATATATGTAAAGCAATTAGAACTATACTTGGTAAACAGAAAGCGCTCAACAAGCCTTAGCCACTGCTAGTAGTAGTGGTGTATGGTTGAAGTGTATAATGAAGGTATCAAATTTTGATCCAGTCTTGGCTGTAATACAGAAGTTGTTATACAGACAAGGCTTATCTTTGGTGTTAGAAGTTAGATTAATAGTTCTCTTAGGGGAGATAGTGACTGAGAAAGGGTACCAGGTAGGCTTCTGGGGTTTTTGTAATGTTCTATTAATATTTCTTGACCTGGGCGTTGGTTATATGGATGCTTTTACATGTAAAAAATCATGAATTGTACACTGGAGATTTGCAAATTTTTTTGTTTGTGTACCTCAATAAATATTTTATTTAAAAGCAACTGAAAAAAAAAATAAAAGCAACTGAACCCAGCCTTATATGACTTTCTTCTAGTGTCTCTATTCTTTTTCTTCAATTTCACCCCAACTTCCATTTATTCAAGCAACAATTGCAGAGAACATATATGTTTTATGTATATATATAAATTAAATCACTTTGCTGCACACCTGAAACTAACACAGTTATTGTAAATCAACTATACTTCAATTTGAAAATAAATTTTAAAAATCAATTGACTATACATTTGAGGGTTTATTTCTGAACTTTCAATTCTATCCCTTTGATTTATATGTATATCTTTGTACCAGTACCACACTGTCTCGGTTCCTGTAGTGCTGTAGTCAGTTTTGAAATTGGGATACGCAAGTCCTTCTACTTTGTTCTATTTCAAGGTTGTTTTGATCTCCTTGAATTTCCATATGAATTTTACACTCAACTTGTCAATCTCTACAAAGACATCACCTGAGATTTTGGTAGAAATTGCCTTGAATCTGTATATCAAGTTGGGTTGCATACTGTTCTATGATATATACGTTTCCCATTCTTTTCCTTTCAATATTTTTGCTTTCTTATGGTTTTTAATATGTCTCAGTAAATAACTGCCTGTATGTTTCTAAGACCAATCTGACATCTTTGTTCATTTCGGCTAGTTAAATACTTTAAATACTTAAATATTTGGTTTAACTTTATAGCCTTACTTTTGTTCTATAAGCTCCTCTTTACCACGTTTCTGTCCTTTCTTTCTTACCTTTTTTTATTCCATGGTTTTCTTCTCTTCTAATCCCAAGATTATGCCCTCTGATTTTATTTTTAAACAGTTATTCATTACTGAGACTGCAGTATGAAACCTACACAAATTTAGAACTAATCAATACTCTTCAGACAACAAAAGGACCTTTAAATACTAGGTTCATTTACTGCTCCCTCTCAGTTTGTGTTGTTATTATATCCTAATTCTATATATTTATATAGTTTAACCCTCTAAGACTTAATTATTTTTATACAGTTAATATTTATTTAGATTTATTCATATGTTTTCACTTGCTTTGCTCTGTTCTTCTTTTTACATCTCTGGCATCTGCAGTAACTTATTTTGCCTTTGAAATTTCCTAAATGAGATTCTGGTGGCAATTCCTTTCATTATATTTCACCGTCTTAGCTGAAAGATATTTCTGCAAGGCATACACTTGTAGGTTGATAGTTCTTTTCCATTAGCACATTAAAGCTATAATTCAATTGTCTTTTGGTTCCACCATTGTTGGGAATCAGCTGTCAGTTAGCTGTCTGATGTCTCTCCTTTCTTTGAAAGTAATCTGTGTTATTTCTCTGGCTGCTTTACTCTGTATCTCTGCTTAGTTCTGAAAAGCTCTTAGCTATTACCTCTACTTTCTTTTTAGAACTCTGATTAAGTGTATAATTCAGATCTATCACTCTAAATTCCAAGTTTCTTTCTTGGAAATTTTGTTTTCTTTTATCGGTTGATTTTTTGATCAGAAAAAAAATTTATTATAATACCTACTAGATGTTATATTATACACCTTGGATTGAAACTTATCAAATAGCAAAGCCTGTCTATAAAATTACTTTGTAGACTCTTTCATATATTTTACCTCTTTGCCTCTCTGTGCTGATTTCTGAATAATTTCTGTTTTTAAAAAAACTGAGGGACTTCTCTGGTGGTCCAGTGGTTAAGACTCCACATTTCCACTACAAGGGACATGGGTTGGATTCCTTTGTGGGGAAACTAAGATCCTACATCCCACACGCCATGTGCAGTGTGGCCAAAAATATTGAGGTATTATTGATGTATGACATTATATCAGTTTCAGGTGTACTACAAAGTGATTTGATATTTGTATATATGGTGACATGATCACCATGATAAATCTAGTTAACATCTATTACCACCACAGTTATAATTATTTTCTCATGGTGAGAACTTTTAAGATTTATTGTCTTAGAAATTATTTCTTCTGAAATGTCTTCCAATCCACTAATTCTCTAATTAATTGTGTCTAATTTGCTATAAATCTCTTCAGTTTGAGTTCCTTGATTTTTTTAACTTTCTGAAGTTTAATGAAATAATTTTTCAAATATGGTCATTCTCTAGAATTTCTTGTTTCCCACACACATTTTTATTTCTTTAAACATAATAAGTATAGATTTTCATGTTCTGTGTTTAATAATTCCAAAATCTAAATTATTTCAGCATATGGCTCTGTTGTCTGGTACTTTTGCTAATTCTCACTTATGGTAATTCAATTTCTTTTTTGATTATTAACTTTTTTTGTGAGCTGCTCATTTTCCTTATAAAATAATTTGGACAAATTCTTTGAGATCTTGGACAAAGAATCTATGTTTGCTTTTGCTAGTTGTCTGGAACATTAACTTGCCAGAATCACTTTAAATTTATGACTAGAGATATCTTGGAGAAGGAAATGGCAACCCACTCCAGTATTCTTGCCTGGAGAATCCCATGGACAGAGGAGCCTGGCAGGTCCACGTGGTCACAAGAGTTGGACATGACTTAGTGACTAATACCACCACCAGAGATATCTTGAGTCACCTCAGCAGTGTGATTTGGGGCTACAAGATGACAGTTTCTGGGTCATCTTTTTCCTCCTTGTCCTGCTTGGCATCATCAAGAAAATATTCCTTTGTAGTCCCTGGGGGAGTGGGTAGGAAAGCAAATTAAGTTCTCATTTATTGAGGGTTTATTCCTTTGGGGCACTAATTTAATAGAAAAAGATTTCTATTAGACTGTTCACCTTTAATTGGTCCCTGGGCTTGCATCTTTTACCCCTATGTTGTAGATGGCTTTTGCAAAGTTGAACTCCTCAAACACCCAAATTTCTCAGTTGTTTTCAGGACAAAGCTGGTTTCATGACTTCACTTCTCTGTGTTCTCAGAGTCTCAGAGGTTTTATCCTGATAATTCCTTACCTTGTAGATCTTTAAGGCTTTTTCAGTGGATGTTTTCTATATATGAACTGTAATTTTTGTCATCTTCAGCAGTGATGACATGCCAGAAACAGAAAGCCTATACTCCCTCTTTGGCCCTCATCAACACAGCTTCTGGATTCACTAAAACCTTTCACAAAGGTCAGTAAAGATCACTCAGCTGCCATATCGATTTGACATACTTTTCATTCCTATTGAATTCAACCTCTCCATGGTTTCCGACACACCTGATTATATTCCTTCCCTTTTGGAACCAGCTTCTGCTTTCACAACACCTCACTTTCCTATACAGCTCATCAACGACCACTCCTCATGGCTCATATCTGACTCTTCTCATTTCTACATTTCCTCTGCCATCATTCTACCTTCACCTACTAACATCTATCTCTTATATTACTTTGGTAGCCTCCTTGTGATGTCCTCTACCCACTCTTCTCTCCAACCAATTCATTCTCCCCACAGCAACCAGAGTGATTTTTTAAAAATGAAACTTATTAGGATCTTGGGATTAACATACACCCACTGCTACATATAAAATAGATAACCAATAAGGATCTATGGTATAACACAGGGAACTCTGCTCAATATTATGCAATAACCTGAATGGGAAAAGAATCTGAAGAAGAGTATGTATATGTATACGTATAGCTGAATCACTATGTTGTAAACCTGAAACCAACACAACAGTGTAAACCAACTATACTTCAATAAAAAATGTAAAAAATAGAGTTCTTTGAGAATAAAATAAAAATGAAAATTAGGTCATGTCATGTTGCCTGGGCCAAACCCTTCAAAGAACTGTATTTGGTAGATAAATTTCAAACTATTTACCATTACCCATAACCACAAACTTTATATAATCTAACTCTAGATTATATATGGCTAATTGTCCCTTTATATAATGCTATAGACAAGCTGATTTTTTTTTCCGGTTCCTCAAACATGTTACACTCTTTCTCACCTCAGATTCTTACAGTTGCTGTTTCCTCTTCCTGGAATACTGTTTCCATGCTTTTTACATGACTAACTTCTATTTATACTTTCATATCTCACCTTTAACTGTAAATTTGTCAGAGACTTTTCCTAACCACCTGATCTAATGGCATCCTGTTCTTTTCCTTGAGAAAGTTTTTCCTAATTTGCAATTAAATATTTATTGTAGGTTTATTTATTTAAGGTCTCTTCCCCCAATTATCTTTAAATGTTAAGAAGGTGGAGGCCCTACTTGGTTCACATAGCTGAGATGATTATTACCAGGCTAAGGGTTGAGCATATGAATTCAGCCTGTTCATAATAAATTCCTTCTTATGAAAAGTTTTTATTCCTTCTGATGAGAAAGGGCCTCCTTATTTTGAAGAGTTTATAAAATTTCACCCCCAAAAGCAAGGGTTTTTAGTCAATGAGTGCTAATAATTTTTTGGTAATTGAAGAATTCACTATGCTGTCATTTAGATAATAAAAAGTCATTATATTTTTCAGGCTCAGGTTATAACTATCAGAGGGAATATTTGAGGGAATTGTTCAAATTTAACATAATTTATTTCTATTCAAAATTTTATAAATAAAGATTCAAGTTTATAGACTATTGTCATCTTAACAATACCAAGTCTTCCAATTCATGAACACAGAGGTCTTTTCATTTATTTGGATCTTTACTTTCTTTCAACAATATTTTGTAGTTTCCAGTCTTGCATTTCTTTTGTGTTAAATTTACCCATAGTGTTTTATTCTTTTTAATGCTATTGTAAGTAAGATTTTTTTTTTGGCTGCACTGGATCTTTAGCACATGGGTTTTGTCTAGTTGCAGCATCCACGGGCTTAGTTGTCCTGATAAATGTGGGTTTCTAGTTCCCTGACCAGGGATTGAACTTAGTCCCATGCACTGGAAAGTGAATTGTTAATCACTGGACCACCAGGGAAGGTCCTGTGAATAGGATTATTTTAATTTCATTTCTGGAATGTTCTTTACTAGTATATACAAATACAAGTGATTGAGGCCTCCCTGATGGCTCAGTGGTAAAGAATCTGCCTGCCAATGCAGGAGACACAGGTTTGATCCTCAATCCAGGAAGATTCCACACGCTGTGGAGCAACTAAATTCATGCACCACAATTACTGAGCCTGTGCTGTAGACCTTGCGAGACACAACTCCTGAAGCCCATGTGCCCTAGAGACCATGGTCTGCAACAAGAGAAGCTAACACAATGAGAAATTTGTGCACCACAAATAGAGAGTAGACTCTGCTCGCTGCAACCAGAGAAAAGCCCTAGCAGCAATGAAGACCCAGTACAGCCAAAATGAAATAAATAAATAAAGTATATATATAAAAAACAAATACAAGTGATTGACCTTTTATCTTGCTATCTTGCTATACTGGTTTATTAGCTCTAAGAAGTTTGTTGTTGGGGGGGTAGGTGTGTATGCATTTATGAATTCTTCAAAATTTTCTATATACAAGATAAATTCCCAATTTAAAAATTCCCCCCAAAGAAATCTTCAGATCCAAATAGTTTTACTAACGAATTCTACCAAATGTTTAAAGATTTAACTCCAGGTTTGCACAATCCCATCCAGTTCATTTTATTAAACTATTATTACCTCTACCATCACTCCAGTGGGGAGGGGAAGGAGCATCTCATTGTTGCCAGGGGTGGCAAATCCAAGCTCTCCATGAGGTCTCCGCTGATACATTTTTGATGGAGAGTGGAAGAGGGGAAGCTTATTATGGGTCAGCAGAGTGACCTGACTTGGCTTTCTCTGACACCACTCTGGTGGGGGTGCTACAGAACTTTGTTACTGCCTGCTTACTGTGGAATTCTAAGCCAGCTCCTGAGCATTTGCTGTTAGGGCTGGGGGTGGGATTGCAGATTTTTCTGTGGTGTTTGGCTGGAGTAGAGCAGTTACTGCAAAATGTTTTCTTTCTTTCTAGGCTGCCCCTTTCTTGGCCCTTTGGCTAAGGAGTGCAGGCTTTTACTGGGACTATTTTGAGTCTGTTCCTGTTGGCATTTCTGGGTTGCCAACTTCTTCTCCACGTCTGGGAAAAATGAGGCAAAAAAGAAAACGCAGGGAACTCGACACCATGCTATTCCTCAGGGCCTGAAGTTCTTAACCAATATGGTTTGTTTGTTTCAGTCCAGCTTTCAGAGTCTTCTTTTGTTGCTTCATATACGATATATATATGAATTGTGTATATATCAATACACAATTGGAGGAAGGAATAGGAACAAGTATGTCTATACCATATTCGTGGAAGAGGAAGTTTTCTTGCTTAGTTTTTTTAAACAAAGAAACAAAGCTCTTTAGTTCTCAATGTTTTAATATTTTAAATGACAATATACTAAGCAAACACTCACTTTACTACATTTTTCTTTTCTCTATACACTTATAAACAACAGTAAAAGAGTTTTAATATTTTGATAAAAATTTCCAAGCTCACAGAACTATTGTTACTTTCTCATTATTAAGATCTCTTGTACAGTTCAGCTTGGGTGGTCATTTTTACAGTCCAGCAGTATCATGCAAAGAGATGACTTTCTGTACTACAAGCCCTAGAAAGCAATAATCAAAATACAACTACAAAGAGTTGTAACTAATGTCAACAAAGGAGATAAGAAGTATTATAATAATTAAAAATACTCAATCCAAAGGAAGGCAGAAAAAGGAACAAAAAGAGATGGGACAAATAGAAGATACACATGGACGGAGGAGCCTGGTAGGCTGCAGTCCTGCTGCTGCTGCTAAGTCGATTCAGTCGTGTCCGACTCGGTGCGACCCCATAGATGGCAGCCCACCAGGCTCCCCCGTCCCTGGGATTCTCCAGGCAAGAACACTGGAGTGGGTTGCCATTTCCTTCTTCAATGCAGGAAAGTGAAAAGTGAAAGTGAAGTCACTCTGTTGTGTCTGACTCTTAGCGACCCCATGGACTGCAGCCCACCAGGGTCTTCCGTCCATGGGATTTTCCAGGCAAGAGTACTGGAGTGGGGTGCCATTGCCTTTTCCGAGGCTGCAGTCCATGAGGTCGCTAAGAATCGGACACGACTGAGCGACTTCACTTTCACTTTTCACTTTCATGCATTGGAGAAGGAAATGGCAACCCACTCCAGTGTTCTTGCCTGGAGAATCCCAGGGATGGGGGAGCCTGGTGGGCTGCTGTCTATGGGGTTGCACAGGGTCGGACACGACTGAAGCGACTTAGCAGCAGCAGCAGCAGTACAAAGGTAGGCTTAAATCCAAGCATATCAATAATCACATTAAATATGAATGGTTGATACATCTCAATTAAAAGACAGAGATTGCCATATTAAATAACAAAGAAAACCTTAAACATATGTCACTTTCAAGAAAATTTAAATACAAAGATACATAGGTTGAAACCAAACAGATGGATTAAGGCACTGTGCTAACACTAATCAAAAGAAAGCTGAGGTGGTTATATTAATATCAAACAAAGTAGATTTCAGAGTAAAAACTGTTACCAGGGATAAAGATTATCATTACATAACGATAAAGCAGTCTATTCTTCTAGATAAGAAGCCTAAATATTTTTGTGCCTAATAGCCAAGCTTCAAAGTACATGAAACATAAACTTACAGAATGCAAAAAGAAACAGAGAAATCCACAATAATACCTGGAGACTTCAACACTCCTCTCTCAATGATTGATAGGACAAGTAAACAGAAAATTGTTGAGCATATAGAAGACCCAAACAACATTATCAGCTCATTTGACCTAATTGATATTTATACAACATTCCACCACTACCAGCAAAATGCATATTGTTTTTAATTACACACATTGACCAAGATAAAACATTCTGGGCCATAAGTCTCAATTAATTTTAAAGAATTAAAACAAAACGTTCTCTCTGTTCACAATGGAATTAAATTAGAAATCAACAACAGAAGGACATCTGAGAAATCCTCAAATATTTGGAAACTAAATAACACACTTTTCAATGACACACTTTTCAATATGGGTCAAAGTAGAGCTCAGAAGGATTTTTAAAATATTTGAAACTGAATGAAAATGAAAACATAGTATATAAAATTGTATTATAGGCAGCTAAAGCAGTGCTCAGAGAAAAATTTAAAGCACTAAATACTTATGTTATAAAAGGAGCCAGTTCTATCTTCTCAAATCAATGACTTCAACTTCTGCTTTAAAAATCTAGAAAAATAAGAACTAATGAAACTCAAAGTAAGCCAAAGAAAAGAAGTAACAAAGATAGAAGTAAAAATAAAAATTTAAAATATAAAGATAACAGAAAAAAATCTATGAAATTAGTTCTTCTTTTTGAGAAGACTAATAAAACCTATAAACCTCTAGCCAGATTAATCAGGAAAAGAGAGAGAAGACACAAAAAACTAAAGTGGAATGAGACAGAAGACATCATTACAGATATTAAAAGCACAAAAAGGGAATGTTATGAACAACTTTACATCTATAAATTCAATGACAGACAAAATGGAGAAAGTCTTTTAACAAACAACCTACTAAAACTCACTCAAGAAGAAATATATAACTTGAATAACAATCTACTATAATAATCGAACTTATTGAAAAGGTTTCTACAGAGAAGACTCCAGTCCCAGATAACATTATTTGGATACTTCCCAGCACTTAGGAACAAAATATTAATTCTACACAAAGTTTTTTAGAAAATGAAAAAGTTGGGATACCTCCCAATTCAGTCTATGAAGCCACCAAAGCTATACAAAGGAATCACAAGTTAAGACAATAATCCTTCATGAACATAGATACCAAAATTCTTAATAAAATATTAACAAATCAAATTTAATTATATAAAGGATAATCCACCAAGTGACATTTTTCCTGGGAATGGAAGTTTGGGTTAACATTTGTAAATCAATCTATGTAACTCAAGATTTTATTCCAAAAAGGAAAAAATATGATCATCAAAACAGACATAGAAAAAGTATTTGACAAAATCCAACATTCATCTCTGATAAAACTTCTCAGCAAGCCAGGAATAGAAAAAAACTTCCTCCACCTTACAAAGGGCATCTATCAATACTAAAACCTACAGCTGATATCATACTCAGTGATGAAAGGCTGAATGGTTTTGCACTAAGATTAGGAGTAAGGTAAGGATGTCTGTTCTCTCCATTTATATTCAATATATTACCAGAGTTTCTAACCAGTGCAACTAGGGAAGAAAAAGAAAATCTTTCCACATTGAGAAGAAAGATGTAATGCCAATTTTATCCTTTGAGACATGATCATCTTTGTACAAAATCCTACAAAAATATGACAAATAATAAGTAAGTTTAACAAGGTTGTAGAACACAAGATCAATATAAAAAAATCAATTGCATTGCTATTTACCACTCTAAAGGCAGAAAGTGAAGAGGAATTAAAGAGCCTCTTGATGAGGGTGAAGGAGGAGAGTGAGGAAGCTGGCTTAAAACTTAATATTAAAAAAGTAAGATCCTTGGAGAAGGCAATGGCACCCCACTCCAGTACTCTTGCCTGGAAAATCCCATGGACGGAGGAGCCTAGTAGGCTGCAGTCCGTGGGATCGCTAAGAGTCGGACACGACTGAGCGACTTCACTTTCACTTTTCACTTTCCTGCATTGGAGAAGGAAATGGCAACCCACTCTAGTGTTCTTGCCTGGAGAATCCCAGGGACCGGGGAGCCTGGTGGGCTGCTATCTATGGGGTCACACAGAGTCGTACACGACTGAAGCGACAGCAGCAGCACCAAGCACATAGTTGAATTTTCTCTTTCAACGTTGGAATCATTCTGATACACAGTTTTTAACTTGCTGTCGAAACAATATGTTGTGAATATTTTTCCATGGCAATAAATATAACATACTTCTAAAAAAAAAAAAAAAAAAGTAAGATCCTGGCATCTGGTCCCATCACTCATGGCAAACAGATGGGGGAAAAGGGGAAGCAGTGACAGATTTTATTTTCTTGAGCTCCAAAATCACTGCAGACGGTGACCACAGCCATGAAATTAAAAGACGCTTGCTCTTTGGAAGAAGAGCTATGAGAAACCTAACAGCATATTAAAATGCAAAGACATCACTTTGCCAAAAAAAGTCCAGCTAGTTAAAGCTATGGTTTTTCTAGTAGTCAGGTACAGATGTGAAAGTTGGACCATAACGAAGGCTGAGTGTGGAAGAATTGATGCCTTTGAATTGTGGTGTTGGAGAAGATTCTTTGAGAGTCCCTTGGACTGCAAGGAGATCAAACCAGTCAATTCTAAAGGAAATCAACCCTGAATATTCATTGGAAGGACTGATGCTGAAGCTCCAATACTTTGGCCACCGGATGCAAAGAGCTGACTCATTGGAAAAGACCCTGATTCTGGGAAAGATTGAAAGCAAAAGGAAAAGAGGCCGATAGAGAGGATGAAATGGTTCGATGGTGTCATCGAAATGAGTTTGAGCAAACTCTGGGAGATAGAGAAGGACAGTAAAGCCGGCTGTGCTGCACTCCATGGCGTTGCAAAGAGTCGGACACAACTTAGCAACTGAACGACAACAGGTCGCTTAGCTGGTAAAGAATCCGCCTGCAATTCGGGAGACCTGGGTTCTATCCCTGGCTTGGGAAGATGCCCTGGAGAAGAGCATGGCAACCCACTCCAGTAGTCTTGCCTGGAGGATCCCCATGGACTGTAGCCTTCAGGCTCCTTTGTCCACGGGGTCACAAAGAGTTGGACACGACTGAGCAATGAAGCACATGCACACTCTTTAGCTATCAATTCTCCTCCAAATTGATTTGTAGGTTCAACACAACCCCAATCCGAATCCTAGAAGTTTTCTTTGGTGAAAATAAAAAAAAAAAACTGATTTTAAAATTCATATAAGATGTATGAATATATGTACACAAGCGATTTTTGACCAAGTGCAAAGGCAACTCATGGAGAAAGGGTTGTATTTTCAACAATTCATGCTGGAATATTTTAATACCATATGCAAAAAAATAATTTGTATCCGTATCTTGTATCAAATACATTCACTCCAAATGTGTCACAGATCTCGTCCAAACTATAGTCTTTAAACTACATAACATATGGGGTTTTCCCTGGTGGCTTAGTGATAAAGAATCTGCCTGCCAATGCAGGAGGACTCAGGTTCTGTCCCTGGTCCAGGAAGATCTCACATGCCTCAGAGCTACTAAGCCCATTCACCACATCTATTAAGCCTGTGCTCTACAGCTCGAGAACTGCAACTGCTGAGACCTTGCACCCCAACTACTGAAGTCGTCGCTCCCTAGAGCCCGTGCTCCGCAACAAGAGAAGCCACCACAACGATGAGAAGCCTGGGCAGGGCAACTAGAGAGTAGCCCCTACTTGCTGCAACTAGAGAAAAGCCAGCACATCAATGAAAACCCAGCAGAGCCACGAATAAATAAATAAAATTTAAAAATTAAAGCCTATATAGTTTATAAAAGAAAATCTTAGAGAAAAATTTTTTTGACCGTAGATGAGGCATCTCAGGTGGTGCTAGTGGTAAAGAACCTGCCTGCCAATGCAGGATACTAAAGAGATGCGGGTTCGATTCCTCGGTTGGGAAGATCCCCGAAAGAAGGGCATGGCTACCTACTCCAGTATTCTCCCCTGGAGAATCCCATGGACAGAGGAGCCTGATGCACTACAGTCCATGGGGTCGCAAAGAGTCGGACAAGACTAAAGGGACTAAGCATGTGTGCATGCAGAGACATGCTGCTGCTGCTGCTGTCACTTCAGTCGTGTCCGACTCTGTGTGACCCCGTAGATGGCAGCCCACCAGGCTCCCCCATCCCTGGGATTCTCCAGGCAAGAACACTGGAGTGGGTTGCCATTGCCTTCTCCAATGCAGGAAAGTGAAAAGTGAAAGTGAAGTCACTCTGTTGTGTCTGACTCTTAGCGACCCCATGGACTGCAGCCTACCAGGCTCCTTCGTCCATGGGATTTTCCAGGCAAGAGTACTGGAGTGGGGTGCCATTGCCTTCTCTGATGCAGAGGTATAGGTTTCTTATATATAACACCAACAGCACATCCATGAAAGAATAAATTTATAAACTGGGCTTCATCAAAATCTAAAACATCTGCTCTTCATGGTACCCAGTTTAAGAAATATAAAGGTAAGGCATGGACTGGGAGAAAATAATCACAAATTTTATATCTAATGAAAGATGCTTACAGAATATATAGCACTCTTACAGCTCAATAATAAAAAGACAAGTAACACAATTACGAAAAAAAAAAAGCAAAAGACTTGAATCAACATGTTACCAAAGAAGATATATCTATATATCGATGGCAGATAAGCACATGGAAAAGATACTCAATGTCATTCGTCATTAATGAAATGCAAATTAAAACCACTTCATGCCTATTAAAATGACTAAAATTTAAAAGACTGTTTGTACCAAATGTTGGCAAGGATGTAGAAGAGCTAGAATTTTTATACACCACTAGTGTGAATGTAAAATGATACAAGCATTTCGGAAAGCAATTTGGTAATTTTTAAAAAATTTTATTTTATTATTTTTATTGAGATACAATTTACAAACCACATTATGTACATTTCAGGTGTACTGTACAACATAATGATTAAATATTTGTATACATTGCAAAATGATCACCATAATTAGTCTCACATCTGTCACCATACATAGTTACATAATTTTGTTTTCTTGTGATGAGAAATTTTGGCAAATTCTTAAAAAGCTTAATATACACCAACTATATGATCCAGCCATTCTACTCCTAGGTATTTATGCAAGAGACATGAAACCATATGTCCATTTCAAAGACTTGTACATAGATATTTATAGCAACTTTAATTGTAATGGCCCAAAATGGAAAGCAACTCAAATGTCCATTCCACAGCTGAGTGGGTAAACAAATTCTAGTATATTCACACAATGTAACACTATTCAGCAACAAAAAGGAATGAACTTTTGTTATATATAACATCATGAATCATCATCCTAAATGAAAAAAGCCAGACAAAATGACTATATACTATATGATTCTGTTTATAAAGAAAATTCTGGAAATGCAAATTCACCTATAGTAGCATAAAGCAGGTCAGAGGTTTTCAAAGGACGGGGTGCAGTGGGGTGGGCACTACACAAGGGCACAAGGAAATGTTGGGGGTGATGGATACATTCATTATCTTGATTGTGGTGATGATTTCATGGGTATATACAGATGGCAAGATGTACAGTTTGTGTTATGTCAGTGAAAGCATCACTATGAACAAAGCTAGTGGAGGTGATGAATTCCAGTTGAGCTATTCCGAATCCTGAAAGATGATGCTGTGAAAGTGCTGCACTCAATATGCCAGCAAATTTGGAAAACTCAGCAGTGGCCACAGGACTGGAAAAGGTCAGTTTTCATTCCAATCCCAAAGAAAGGCAATGCCAAAGAATGCTCAAACTACCGCACAATTGCACTCATCTCACACGCTAGTAAAGTAATGCTCAAAATTCTCCAAGCCAGGCTTCAGCAATATGTGAACCGTGAACTTCCTGATGTTCAAGCTGGTTTTAGAAAAGGCAGAGGAACCAGAGATCAAATTGCCAACATCTGCTGGATCATGGAAAAGGCAAGAGAGTTCCAGAAAAACATCTATTTCTGCTTTATTGACTATGCCAAAGCCTTTGACTGTGTGGATCACAATAAACTGTGGCAAATTCTGAAAGAGATGGGAATACCAGACCACCTGACCTGCCTCTTGAGCAATCTGTATGCAGGTCAGGAAGCAACAGTTAGAACTGGACATGGAACAACAGACTGGTTCCAAATAGGAAAAGGAGTATGTCAAGGCTGTATATTGTCACCCTGCTTATTTAACTTATATGCAGAGTATATCATGAGAAACGCTGGACTGGAAGAAGCACAAGCTGGAATCAAGATTGCTGGGAGAAATATCAATAACTTCAGATATGCAGATGACACCACCCTTATGGCAGAAAGTGAAGAGGAACTCAAAAGCCTCTTGATGAAAGTGAAAGTGGAGAGTGAAAAACTTGGCTTAAAGCTCAACATTCAGAAAACGAGGATCATGGCATCCGGTCCCATCACTTCATGGGAAATAGATGGGGAAACAGTGTCAGACTTTATTTTGGGGGGCTCCAAAATCACTGCAGATGGTGACTGCAGCCATGAAATTAAAAGATGCTTACTCCTTGGAAGGAAAGTTATGACCAACCTAGATAGCATATTCAAAAGCAGAGACTACTTTGCCAACAAAGGTTCGTCTAGTCAAGGCTATGGTTTTTCTTGTGGTCATATATGGAAGTGAGAGTTGGACTGTGGTGAAGGCTGAGCGCCCAAGAATTGATGCTTTTGAACTATGGTGTTGGAGAAGACTCTTGAGAGTCCCTTGGACTGCAAGGAGATCCAACCAGTCCATTCTGAAGGAGATCAGCCCTGGGATTTCTTTGGAAGGAATGATGCTAAAGCTGAAACTCCAATACTTTGGCTACCTCATGCGAAGAGTTGACTCATTGGAAAAGACTCTGATTCTGGGAGGGATTGGGGGCAGGAGGAGAAGGGGACGACAGAGGATGAGATGGCTGGATGGCATCACTGACTCAATGGACGTGAGTCTGAGTGAACTCCGGGAGTTGGTGATGGACAGGGAGGCCTGGCGTGCTGTAGTTCATGAGGTCGCAAAGATCGGACACGACTGAGGGACTAATCTGATCTGATTTGGTCTCAGTAAAGCTGTTTAACAAGTATTGGGTAGAAAAGCCTGAACAAACATTTTGGCTAACCCAATATTTTTAAAAGTTACAACTAGATGGATAAGTTCTGGAGAGCTAATGTACTGCATAGTAATTATAGACAACAACACTGTATTGTATATTTCAAAATTGCTAAGAGGCTAGGTCTTAAGTGCTCTCACCACAAAAAGAAATAGCACTTATGGTGGTAATCACATTACAATATATAAATGTATCAAATCAACATGTGGCACACCTTAAACCTATACAGTGTTACATGTCAATTATGTCCCCCAAAAAAACAAGCAACCAAAAAAGAGGAATAAGATTACTGAGCATTCTGGAGACAATTAAGGGAGATTGTAGGATAAGACAGTGTTAGAATCTCTAGAATCTCTAGTACGTTTGAAAACAAGACATTTTGTTGCATTGCCATGATTTGTTTGCAGTTGTGTGTTAGTCGCTCAGTCATGTCCGACTCTTGGCTGACCCCATGGACTGTAACTGGAGCAGGTTGCCAAGATTCCCCAGGGGATCTTCCAAACCTAGGGATTAAACCCGGGTCTCCCGCATTGCAGACAGATTCTTTACCATCTGAGCCACCAGGGAAGCCCAAGAATACTGGAGTGGGTAGCCTAACCCTTCCCCAGGCGATCTTCCTGACCCAGGGATCGAACCCCGGTCTCCTTCATTGGCAGGTGGATTCTTTACCACTGAACCACCTGGGAAGCTCCTTGTTTGCAGTTACAATGTTCAATTTACTTTAAAATTTCAAAAAGCACTAAAGGAGAATGTGACATTTTAAAATGTACCAAAAGAGAGGCATGGGGTTTCAGGGGTTCTTTTGGCCACATAGCCCAGCTTGTGGGATCTTAGTTCCTCTGCTGCTGCTGCTGCTAAGTCACTACAGTCGTGTCCGACTCTGTGCGACCTCATAGACGGCAGCCCACCAGGCTCCCCCGTCCCTGGGATTCTCCAGGCAAGAACACTGGAGTGGATTGCCATTTCCTTCTCCAGTGCAAGAAAGAGAAAAGTGAAAGGGAAGTCGCTCAGTCGTGTCCGACCCTAGCAACCCCATGGACTGCAGCCTACCAGGCTCCTCCATCCATGGGATTTTCCAGGCAAGAGTACTGGAGTGGGGTGCCATTGCCTTCTCCTACCAGGGATCAAACCCATGTGCCCTGCAGTGAAAATGCAGAGTCCTAACCACTGGACCACTAGAGCAGTCCCTATAGGTTCTTAAAAGTTACAAAGCTATGGTATTTTCTTTTCTTTTTCTATTTTATTTATTTATGGGTGCACTGGGTCTTCGTTGCTGTGTGTGGGTTTTCTCTAGTTGCAGCGAGCAGGGGGATACTCTCTAGTTGCGATGCACGGATTTCTTTACGCTGTGGCTTCTCTTATTGTGGAGCACAGGCTCTAGGTGCCCAGGCTTCAGTAGTTGTGGCGTCCGGGCTTACTTGCTCCGCGGCATATGGAATCTTCCCCGACCAGAGATCAAAGTATTGGCAGGCAGATTCTTAACCACTGGATCACCAGGGCATTTCCTATAAGTTTTTAAAAGTTACAAAATTATGGTATTTTATTTTCAAAGAACTTTTTCAGCATCTCTTTTCTATTATTTTAGATATGTATGCATGTTTTAAAAGTCAAACAAAACAGTAAGGTAAAAAATGAAAACTCTTCCTTTGTCCTTGTCTCACTGTAATGTTGCCTCCTGGGCATTACCATCATTAACGATTTCTTTCAAATTCATTCCAAATTTTCTACAACATACAAGCAGAGAAAGAAACATTTTTGGGGGGTTTATTTTTGTTTTGTTTGGATACCAATGGGATCACATTAAACAGAGTCCAATACAAACAGAGCTTTCATTATTTTTAACAGCTGCCTGTTACTCCATTGCCTGATGTACCTTAATTTATGTAACTAGTCACTCATTCATAGGTATTTGTGCTCTTTCTAGCTTTTTACTATTTCAATATTGTAATGAACATTCTTCAAGGATGTTTCCTGTACTGGTGGGCATATATTTGTAGGAGAAAAATCACAAAACTTGGACAGCAGGTGGTATAGAGTTATTAAGTGCATGGACGTTGGTCCCGAAGAGGTTGCCAAGATTTGTATTCTCACTATTATTGTTTGGAGAGTGCCTATGGATTTCCCCAGCACCCCTGCCAACATGGGAAGGTGAATAATGCTGTTTTAATGTGCATTCTTGAACTCTGAGTGAGGTTGAGCGTTTTCTTATGTTTTACTGGAGATGTGTATTTCTTTAAAGAAGCACTTTGCTAAAGAGAGTTGAAAATGAATGGATGTATATACACTTTAGGGGAATACAGCAATTATGGTAAATGAAACACACTTCTCTGTTACTTGCACTTAAAAAAATAAAACTTTTCTATCACTAAGAAAAGTGGTAAACGTATAAAGGACAATAGAAATACAGTCTTCTGGCATTTAAAAAATAGACCAGTGATCTGCAATGTGCCATGGGCAGTAAAACATATGGTGGGAATTAAGATTTTCAGAGGGATAGAAAGGATGGCTTGTTTCTTTCACTGGCTTAAAGGTTATGACCCACCGTGCACCATGTGACCTGTCAGGACCTACTGACCCACCAATTATCCTGTGGAAAATGGAACTCACTAACTCTTCCTAACTTTTGCCCAAATCTGTAGCTCCTGCTGCGTTCCCCATCTCTGTTAAAAGCATCACATCTACCCAGTCAGCCGAGCTAGAAATCTAGGGGGCGTCACCACTTCTTTCTCTGCTCCATGCAGCTGCTCCTAGCCCTCACCTCTTTCACAGGGTCTTTGTGAGCCTGAAATGAGGTCCCACGTCTAGAAGTGCCCAGTACACTGTTAGGCAGGCAGTGGTCAGGAAAAGGGATTTCATTCTTTTGCCTTTGGCAGCTTTATCCATCAGTTCCATGCCCCCAAACAACAATCTCCCACAAAAAAAGCAACAAAAAATATTTTTAAAAGCAATGCCCTCTTACCAGCCACCCAGGAACTTTCCACGTTGTCTACCTAAGGCTTCTGCCCTACTTGTTAAACTGTGTACCTGGAGGAATCAGTGTACCAGACAATCACCTTCCACTAGGCAGGAATAATGGAGTTGCCCACGTGCAACATATTAATTGAAAAATATCCTAATCTTTTTCCTTTAAATAGAAAGGATTTTAATGATTTCTTCTCTTCTTATAGACAAGTATTGTTATTTTAAACTTTGGTTTGGAAGGAAAATTTGATGGAATGCTTTCAGAAAGATTTTGGAGGGGAGGTCATATGAAGGCAAAGGCAGAATGTCTAAATGGTGATGGGAAGTGAAATAAAAATCTTCAGTCACCACCTTGTGACCCAGTTATAGGTTATCAGCATCTCCTCTATCACAAAGCTGATTTCTGGCCCATGTCTTCCACCACCTTCTGTTGGTGGGTGCTCAGCGACTACAAATTCACTTTAATATGTCTATTACCCTCAGCAAAACATAATTAAGAACATAAATGGCCTGTTTCTAAAAATAATATTATGCATTTAAAAACAAAATATTATGAAGTTTGGATTATCTGCTGTTTTGGATTATCTCTTCCACTGTCTGAGAGGGTTGAATTTCCTCTGCAGTTTCATAGCCCTTGAAAACATGTGTTTAGTTATAAACATAGGTCCCTCTGGGGAATCTCCAAATGGGAATGTTTCTCTCGTTTGTGAGTGAGAAGTGCATGCATTTCCTTGACACAAAGGAGAGCATTAATGCTTGCCAATTTGCACATAATTTCAAAATGTGTTCTAACCCCCCAACTTTTACCAGTCAGCAAAATTTTTGTCTAGCATCTATTTGGCAATGAGCATGAGTCGACTCAAGAAGTTTAGTTCTTAGATACTACTCTAGGCTATATTTTCAAGCGTGAAAAAAATGAAAAGTATTTTTTAAATTAGAAAAGTTGTCAGAAGCAGTCTCTCTCACCCCATTCTCCTTTAATAGCCAGATTCTTATGTGGGGGCAACCACTGTTAGCAATTTCTTAAGAATATCTTTGAAAATAACCTCTACAAATACATATACATATGGGTATATTTATCCCTTCCTTTTCATGTAAATGGGAACATTTTATTCATACTGTCCTGAAAGATTGTTTCATATCAGGAGATCTGTCAATCCATCTGTCTTTTACTTTTAACAATATCACAGTATCCTATTGTGTGACTATACATTTATTTTATTTAACTAATCCTTATTCTAGATATATGGGCTTCCCTGGTGGCTCAGACGGTAAAGAATCCACCTGCAATGCAGGAGACCTGGGTTCAATCCCTGGGTTGGGAAGATCCCCTGGAGGAGGGCATGCCAACCCACTCCAGTATTCTTGCCTGGAGACTCCCAGGACAGAGCAGCCTGGTGGGCTACAGTCCATGCAGTCACAAAGAGTCAGACACAACTGAGTGACGAAGCACACAGCACAGCATAGTCCTTATTCTAGATATATAGGTTGTTCATAAGTTTCTTTCCAATTACAAGCAATACTGCTATAAAACTTTACACTTCACTATTTTTAAAAAGTCAATGTAAAAGATATTCAAAAGTTAAAAAAAAAAAGATATACAAAAGTAGAGAAACAACACAACAAACTCCCATATACTGAACACCTATCTTTAACAGTAATCAACTGACTCATGGGCAAAATTGTCCCATCCATACTCCTCCACTTCCCCCACCACATTTTGAGGCAGATTTCTTCTGTAAAAATTTCATTATCTATGTATAGAGGTAAGGACTCTTTTAAAAAAATAAACACACACCACTGCCATACCTAAAAAATAACAATAATTTCTTCATACCAAAAATATGCTGTCAGTGTTCAAATTTCCCCTAAGGACAATTGTTTACTGCTAATCTATTAAAAGTCAGAATCCAAACAAGGTCCACGTATTATACTTGATCAACATGTTTCTGAAGTCACTTTTAATTTAGAAGTTCTCCCTCCCCTTTTCTTCCCTTGCAATTTATTTGTTGGCAAAATTCGGTTGTTTGTCCTGCAGTTTCCCATATTCTGGGTTTTGCTGACCGCTTTGCATGGTTTTGTTTAACATGTTCTCTCTTCCTGGTCTTTCCTCCAGACTGATAGCTTGATAAGCAGGCTTTGTCATATTCAGGTTCAATGCTTTGGCAAGAATGCTTCCAATACGATGCTGTGTACTTCCCTCAGGAGACCATACGCATTCTGCTATGGAGGTGGGGCTTCCTGGGTGGCACAGCGTAAAGAATACACCTGCCAATACAAGAGACACAAGAGAGGTGGGTTCAATCCCTGGGTCAGGAAGATCCCCTGGAGGAGGAAATGCCAATACACTCCACTACTCCTGCCTGGGAAATCCCACAGACAGAGGAGCCTGGCGGGCTACTGTCCACAGGATCACAAAAGAGTCAGAGGCGACTGAGCACACAGGCATAGAGGTGGGGGGTGACTGTTGAATACATAACTTTAAGTAAGATTACTTGTTCCATTTTAAAATTTTGACAGTTATTACCAAATTACCATGTGTCTTCCGCAGAAATTGTGCCAATTTACATTCTCTTCTGAAATAAATAAGAATCTCTATTTCTCCATACCAACACTGCTTTATCAAGCTCTTCTTAGTCTTTGCCAACTTGATACACAAAAAAATGTTATCTTGTCAAGTGTTCATACAATCTAGATTTGACTAGAACCAGAGTTCACATTTCTGCAGCCCAATTTCTTTCTTCCCTGGCTCACATGAGTACAATATTGTACATCGATATATCTATAACCACAGCAACATTACAAATGATCTATATAAGCCAAAATGAATTGGCATGTGTGAAATAGTTGTTAAAATTTAATATAAAGCCACATGTACAATGCTACTGCCTTTGTCATGTCAGTGCCAAGTGCAAAGAAATTTGTGTATATATTTAGGAAGTTGGTAGAATTTCCCAAGTCTAGAACACCTGTCCTGTGCTGACTATATGGAGGGATCCAGTGATGACTGAGACCAAGATCTTTGTGCCAACAAGCTTACAGTCCAGTAAAGGAGGTGAGACAAGTATAACGCAGTTAAAATTTAGAGGAAGAAGGGGTCCCTTACTTCTTCAAACAGGTGGCATTGCAAACAGGCTTTGACAAATGAATAAGTCTCAGAAAAGCAGAGGTGGATATTGCATTCCTGATCACAAGAAGGGCATGAGCCAAAACTGGAGTGAAGCAAGCACAGAATATATTCAAGGAATCCTGAGCAAGCTAGTTGGAATGAGGAGTAGATAAAGGACTGGATAATTGAAAGGATAACAAGCCTAGGAAGTATGGAAAATCAAGCTAATTAGCATAGTTACTTTTGAGATACAATGTTTTGAAAGATTAAAAGGAAATAACTTACTGTAAAAAGTAAAAAGCCAACAAGGTGATTAAAAAAATATATATCACATGGGTCTTTTGAATAGTAGTCACTTTACAACATGCTACCATTATATCTTCTCTTAACAATCTTCCATGATAATTTTGTGTTCATTTACTGTATGTCAGCCAAACACAGTTTCCATAGTGTTCTATATATCTTGGTTAGGGAAAAAAAAATAGAAGAAGCTACCTTTCTTCTTTGGTTAATCAAAGCTAGAGGGCACTGGGGAGTTTGATTTGGTTTCGTTGTTTATTTTTAATTATAGGTTAGAGTAACAAACAACTCTTAAAGGGAATTTTCAGAATTCTTAATAATCAAACTAAATTACCAGCCCCAGTGAATTTCTCAAATACATTATGACTGGGAGAAGAGATACCACTCAGCTTCTAGAAAGTTGGGCTTCTGTGGATAGGAAGCTACAACAATCATCAGTGTTTTCTGCTGCCAGATATGAAGAGTTATGTCAAAGAATAAGTACCCTTTGAAGCAGTGCTGTCCAATAGAACTTTCGGCAATGAGGGAAACACTCTACATCGTCATTGTCCAGGTTAGTGAGACTGAGGCACTGCATTTTTTGTGTTGCTGAATTTTCATTAATTAAACTTCAAATATAAAATAGCAACATATGACTGGTGGCTAGTGGTGCAGTTTTTAACTGTAAATGTTTATTCATTTTTCCCTAAAAGATTGAGTTATCAATGAAAACAAACATACAACATGAACTCACAAAACACTTTAATGCTCATACTCTAATGAGGGCAAAGAGATTCAGTCTGGAGCAGTGGAACTTTTCACGCCTTGAACATTCCACTTATAGTCAGAGGCAATGGTAATTTACTTCTTTAGGCCAGTTTACTGGGTCCTATTCTTTTAACAAAGGCAAGCACGCCTGTGTTGTTTAACACACTTTAAAGTAGAGATAATAAAACATTAAAATCCTTAAGTGGCAATACTCAAACTATGCATATTGCTGCTAAATTCTTTGACTTTAACTGAGCTGGATTTTCTTTTTCTCCAAAAGTCTTGAGTGCTAACCCCTCTGGATACTTCATGCAGTGGAATTATGCCTTAAATTGCCAACCAATAGCCCCTTTTGCATACTTTTAAAAATGGAATTTCAGATTCATTAGAACAAAAGGATGCACTTTTCTCGACCTTGGGAGCTTGTGATCGTTGGGAGATGAAAAGAGTAGTGACACTAAGGAAAACTATTGTCCAGAAAAATAAGCCTCTCCAAGGGGCACCAGGAATCCACAATAAAATCCCTGTTTCCAAGAAAATCCAGGCATTTCCATCAAAAAAGCCTGGAAAGATAAATAGAATGTCCTTAAAAGCCACAGGTTTTTAATAATACAAAATGTCTAAGTCCAGGGTAAACAAAGAGCTAAGAAAAACTAACATCTACTAACTCAAGTTTCTCAAGACCCAGGTCGTGACCTAGAGCCTGATCACAAGGTATTTTCAAAAGAGCTGCTTTTCCTGCGCCTGCGATGAGTTTATTTTGTAGAACTTACTTGGCTACAGAACTCAACAACTGCGAGAAATTTTAAAGCCAGGTGAATTACCATGACTCCTTCAGTTCACAACAAGAAGAAATGGGGTTTGGGGGCTCATGTAAAAAGTGATGTCAATTTTTACATGATGTCATTTTAAAAAGGGACGCCCTTCATCTAACAACCAAAATGAACCGGGCTGATTTGTTGAATCCAAAGTTAACACTTACTTTTATCGTATCATTTTCCTGATACATTACTTCCTCTCTCATCTGAATTCCCCAAAGTGATGAGTGAAGCTTTTCAAAATGGAATGGTTTCTTCCTCTTCTATGCTTTCTGAATGAGCTATTTAAATATAGTTCTTTCTGATTTCAACCCTCTAGGAGGCAGAAGTCAACAGAGCTCTCTTCCCTTTGTTGCACAAGCTATTTAAACTTGCTGCTACACCACATCCTTTCTCTGACCGGCTGACTTCCAGGAACTAACCTGTGGTTTTGAAAACAGTATTTTCCATAGCAGGCTGTATTAGTTATTATTGATATTATTCATGCATTCTGAAGGTGTGCCCCAGGGCTTTTACAATGGGCTACTAAAAAAAAAAATCAAAGAGCAATAAACAAAAATCAGAAGTCTTGCTCAACCACCTAAATATTAATTCACTTGTTTTTGGACTTAGCATTTTGTTCACTGAGATAGGCTCTGAAAATGTTAAAAGCAAGGACAAAATGAATTTTCCCATGGTCCCTAAAGTGTATTTTGCACGATTTTTATTAATAATTCAAGAATATGTCATTTGGCTTTTTAAAGTTCTGTTAAGTAACAGCTCTTGAGAATTAAGCTGTCACTACCGAGGCTCTATTCTCCCCTGGAACTAGCTCTGTAGACTTTTCCATCTTCATCCAACAATGAGGGAGACCATCCTCTTTTGTACTTGAGAATTTGTTTAATGTAAACTATTTTGATTTTTTAATGATTTAGAATAAATGATGTAAGGCAGGCAAAAAAAATCATTAAGGAGCAGCCTCTCATCATGTTCATTAGAAGAAGGGTTTTCTGAGCACTTCTAAAAAGTCAGGTTGAGGTTGTGTCAGGGCTCAAGTTTCACAGCCATCTCCACTTTGAAACATAATATACAAAAGCTGAGGTTTTTGTTTTAGCCGAAATCAAGTGTGTTTTGTGCTTAAGTGGGAAACATTTCAACATTTAAACTGTGGTCAAGCTCTCCACTTTGAAATATAAGGATCCGAGGAAAGAAAGATGGCTAGTTCGAGGCTGAAAGAGAATCTTTGTGAGATGTTACTGCTGTCCTTTGGCTGCAATGGCAACCAGCACTAATCTAAAGGTCAAGCTGGTAACAATTCTTTCTGAGTAGTGCATCTTAACATCATTTAATACAATCTATAAAACGAAAAGGCTAAATCCAACCTCCTCATACTGATAATTGTACAATTTCAATTGTGTTAATTACGTATTTATTACAGGCTCAGAATTAGGGCAGTAGAGAATTTAGATAAGTGTATGATAGTGTCTTAATCCTTAAAGAACCTCATATGTGAATTTAAATAAATGTATGATGGTGTCTTAATCCTTAAAGAGCTTAATAAGGGGTTGGCCGGGTGAATCATTAAGGCAACCATGTAAATGCCTGACTAGCGGTGTAAACAAGGGAAGGCAAGAGGAATCCACTTTAACTCTGAGTTCTCCAATTGTAAATTTCTAAAAAAACACAAATGCTTTTTGTAAATGCTGACACAATAAAAAAAATGCTACTGTGGCAGAGAGGATAAACATTTGATAAAGTGTATATTAGTGAGAATAGAATTGCCACACTGTTGCAACTCCTATCTTTCATATGGGAAGTATCCTGGGTAAGAGGTAGTTAGTAGATACAAAATTACTTGAAGTCAGATTATCTGGGTTCTACTTCAGCTGTGTAATTTGGAGCAAGTCTCTTAACTGCTGGCTGCACTGAATTTTCTTGATAAGATTGGTCTTTCAGAGCTCTTCCGGCTCTACAATTCTCTGGTTTTTATGAATACTCTGTAAAGTTTGTGTTTGATCTGTGTGTGTGTGTGTGTGTGTGTGTGTGTGTGTGTGTGTGTGCGCACGCGCGTGTGTGCGCGCGCGCATGCGCATGTAGGTACAGATCTACACAGAGAGAGATCTACAAACCCTATATATTGTACTATGAACTAGTTACTATGGGCAACCACAACAGCAGATGTCCAGATTCCTCGCAGGTCTGGCATGGCCCAGGAGGACCTGAGACTAAGTTGTACCTCTGTCACGGAGTCAGATGGAGTTCTCCTTAGTCAGCTGTGACTCTGGTTCTAGAACATGGAATGGATGCAGAGGTGGTTAAGCTTGTGGGGCTGAAATCATGGCTCCTTCACTTCCCAGTTGTCTAGCTTTCGACAGTTAAATGACTTCCGTTTCCTTAATTGTAAAATGGAGAGATGGTAAAAAGATTAGCTCATACGGTTGCTGTGAAGATTTTTATGGCTTAATACATGTAAGGCTAAAGCTCTTAGAAGCGTGCCTGGCACATAATACATATTCAATAAATGTTAATGTTATTATGAGATGGATATAGAGTGAACCTCTTATTAACAGGGATGGCTTGATGACCTGGAAACATTGGGAAAGCAATATTAACAGCTAACAGCCACACTGTGGATAATGAATAAGAAGAGGGAAGACTAGTTGGTGCTATTAATAGAGTGGTTAGTGCCACAAGGCAGTGAAAATCCCCTAAGCCCTTGCTGTCTGGTATGGTCACCACCAGCCACATGTGCCATGAAGCACTTAAAAAGCATTTAGTCTGAAATAAGATGTGCTATAAATATGAAATACACACCGAATTTGGTAAAAAAGAAAAAACAGGTAAAATATCTCATTCATAATTGTATATTGATTACATAGTTAAACAAGTATATCTTGCATATATTGAGTTAGATAAAATATAGTACTGAAGTTAATTTCACCTGTTTCTTTTTCCTTTTTTAATGTGGCTATAAGAAAATTTTAAATTACATGTGCAGCTTGCTTTACCTTTCTATCGGACCGTGCTGCTTTGAAGAGTTAAAGGAGCCAACTATCCCTGTCCTTAAATTTTTTTCCCCAATAAGTCTCTCACTGAAGGCTAAATCACTCTGTGACTCTATCCCGGAAAGTTCTATTTCCCTTCCTCCCAGATACGTTCCCAGAGAAGTCACGTTCTATCACTGCTACCAGCACTGAGCTCTACTCTGACTTATCATGGCTTTGCTGTGTGTCCTTTGGTGTGAGGATAAAGATTTCTGAAATGATGCTGAGTGACAGGCCAACCTGGCTTCAAGTGCAGGCTCCCTCATGTCAAATTACCGATCCTCTCAGAGCCTCAGTTCACCATCTAGAACAGAAGGATAACAGTAACAATTGCCTATCTAATAGAGTCACAGTGGGAGACATTAATATACAGTATTTAGAGCAGTTCCTGGCACATAGTAAACCTTCAATCAGTGTTACAGATTATTAACATCTTTGCCTGGAGTGTTTCTTGGGATGAGGGGTCTGCATTAATAAATCTGTTTCGAGTTTAGGTGAAAACTCTACCCAAGCTATTCTGCTGATAATGATAAGACAATGGGATCACCTATGATTTTGCATTTTGGGTATTGGTATCCTTCATTTAAGGGAACTGATGGAGTAGAGATAGCAGCTGAAACTATTTTCTAAGGGCCAAGTGACAGTGAAGAGCATACTTTGTGTACCTGAAGCTAATGAAGGAATGAGATCTCCTGGAGCTATGGCATTTGGGATTGCTAAGGAGGGATTGAGCAAGGTGCGTGGAGACCTGAATTGCTCATTCAACCTCTGTCAGCCCCATTTTCTGCAAACAGAAAACACTAAATGCCTAAGCACACAATTGAAACAAAATGGAAATTCTGTTCCATGATAGACTGGAGGAGGCAGAAATCACTGTGTGCTGGATTGAGCAAGGAAGCCTTCCTGCAGGAGGCGTAACTCGAAATGGCGCTTAAAGAATGGGAGGAGAGAGACCTAAAGACCCCACATTTGCCGACATCTCTGCCAACCCTGTGTCCTTGTCACGAGGTGAATCCATTTTGGACATAATCATAGTCAAAGGGGTCTGCAGAATCTTTCTGCTGACTTACATGAATGAAAACCCTTATTTATAGCTTAAAAGATGAGGTCAAATGCAACTTGAGCCTCGGGTTCCAATGCTCACCCTTTTAGAATATTTTTCTATATGGTAGACCTAGGTAAAATAATGCCACATTAATTCCTGATTTACTGCACTCCTTGCGGCCAAATGTTTTGTGTTAACATTCATATCCACAAAAGAGGAACATTTTTGGCAGATTATTGAATACTTCAAGGTAATAACCACCTTAAATGGATGAGAAATGGTAATTTAATCAATAAAGAAAACAGACGGAAAGAAAGAAAAAAGTTCACAGCAGAGATAAAAAGCCAGTCTCCATTAATTCTCCACACACCATCTCAAGTCTCTCTCCAGAGGTAACTAATTCATTATTACTATTATTGCAGTTAAAAGGAAGACCAGGAAGAGGGGGTGGGGTGGGGGGAAAGGAAGAACAAAAAGGAGGGGGGAATAAGATAAAGAGCAAAGATTTATGGAGTGGGAAGAGACCTCAGAGGTAATCTAGTAAGTGATTTGCTTAAATGTCATTCAGCTAGTTAGTGACAGAGAGCAGACTCAAGCTGAGGGCTCCTGCTTCTAACTCCTGGTCCCTTTCGACACTACCACAGGGTTTGGGGAGAGGGTCGGTTAGAGCAGTCAGCAGGAAGGGCAAGGCCCCCATTCCCAGCCTCAGTCTTCTTAGCGTTCCAGCCCCTCCCCCTCTTTGAGATGCAAAACCCTCTTTCTAACACTTTGAACTGGCTTCCCTTAATCTTCCCCTACCCTTTCTATTCCAAATCACCAAAAGGAACTTCTCTGCGAGCTGTCTAAATCTTTACAGAGAAACTCCCTGGACTTATCTTTATTTACTAGGGGAACGCTTGATCTCTCAGTTATATATTTTTAGACAGAGTTAAAGAGTTGCTCGTGTTATCTAGTACTTTACATACGGTTTGTGATCGTTAGTAAACACTTAGTGTTGAAATAGAATTAACAAAGTGGAAAAGAGCTGCCATTTCTGTATCCCCCAATACAAATATTCAACCTAGTCACTAGACTAACAGTGGAAGTGTCAACACACTCTGATAGCGTCTCATAAAACTACAAAGTTGAAGTTGTCTCCACCATCACGGAGTTTACAATCTAGTTGGGTGGACGGACAAAGCTCAATTATCCATAATGGCCTCAGCAAAGATGTGATAATACCTCATCTCATTAGCATGTTAGCATATGCTATAAAATATGATAATTTTAAACTCAGATGAACGCTTTTTATTCTTTTTCCCTATAAAAGGCTGGGGTGGGGATCCAATTCATGACATTCCTATACAACAATGGGGACACTGTTTCCACATTGCTCATTCCAAAAGGCATTTCTGAAAGCTAGAGATAGATGCCTTTTAGAAAGTAGACCACATTTTCTGGCACAATACTTAATTTATTCTCCTTTGATGACACGCCTGGTGGAATGAAGGAAACGGAGGGGGGGGCATTTCCATAAAACCTGATGAGGCAGAATTATAACACAGATGGTATAACAGTTTATACAATATTAACAGCTCTTTTACTGTCAAACTAGTACCGATAAAGGCATCAGAGAGCGAGCTGTGTTTCTCCTTTTTAACTGCATAGTTGACGAAAAGCCTAAGACGCAAGGAACAAAGGAGGCAAATTTCAGTTTGCAGATTACGAAGTTGAACATAAAGTTGCATCTGGATGGTCAAAGGTTCATTATTATTTATGATTTAGGATCCCAGTTTGGAGTGGGGCTGCGAGGCGTGAGAAATGTACCCATTTCCCTGTGTAACAGCCAGGTTCCTTGGAACACTTGAGTAGGAGGGGGTAGTTTTGTGTGTCATTTCAGCTGGCATAATCAGATCCTAGTTAAAGTGTGAGGATGATTAGATTGTTAACATTTTTGGATAGCATGAGTCTGTCCAAACTCTCTTTCAGTGCCTTGCTTGCAACTCTGGTGCCCCAAATGCTGACAGTAAGAACTTGGGATCTTGGCAAGGAGACTGAGAAATAGGCACAGGGCGTCAGTAGGAAAGAGAAGAGAGGGAGAAAGAGCGTTCATTGGGTGCTGTCAAGTGCTGCACATTGTGATCACTCTGATGCTCTCCTGCATGATCTCATTGAATCTTCACAGCAGCCCTATGGGAAAACCAAGCTTGAAAATACGTCAAAAACCATCTAGATTTCTTTCCAAATTAACCAAAAGAGTGGTTTTCTTTATTCTGGCTTTGTGCCAATTTAGTGGAGGCATCTTAGGCAAATTATTTTGGGCGTCTTAGTGTCTTTGTCTGTAAAACTAAGTGATTGGGTTAGATGCCTACTAAGGACCTTTCGAACCTAAAATATTGGCTCAAACTATCCTTTAAAAGATATCTTGCTATGTCCTTTCAAGGTTTAATGCTGTTATTTCAGTGTTTCATCACTTAGCATTGAAAAAACATACACACTTGACCAGGAGTTAGGCAAAATGAAAGGCAAATTGGAATTTGGGATTTTTTTTTTTTTCAAAAATTGTGCCACTCTGTCAAATACTAGGATTAATTTCTATCACTGCAAATATATGACAGTGTTAAAAGCCAGCAAAATTAATTTTAGGATTAATTTGTTAGGAGCTTTAGATCTTAAATATCAAGACTTTTGTGTATACTTGGTAACTTTCTTAGTGAAGTTAAAAAAAAGATGCAGTATGCTTGCAGGGATTAATCAAGTATAGAGATTAGTTTAAGAATGGTGGGTTTGAATTGTAAATGAAATAGTTGAAATTGCAGAAAACCAAGGAACTGTAGACCAAAACAAGCATAAATAGGACACTTTGTTTAGGAACCAAAATATAAAATGAATTCTCTTAACTTTTCTATTTAAATTTCTGACACAGAAGTAAAAATCAAGTAAATGTATTGACTACCCTCCCCTCCTCCCAGTAGATTTTAAAGGTGTTATAAACTGCTATTTAAAGAAGAGCCTTTTGAAGCTTAATGAATAAGGATAATTAGTTTAGTGGGACAAATATAGCAAATGAAAATTGGTCGTGTTTTGTTAGGTGATTAACCAAACTGATGGGATCTATTCAATTTCTAGTTTGTTGATTATCCTTAGACACATTAAATGTTTGTAAATAATTTGGGTTGAGGTATAAATAAAAGGCTATAATTGTATCTATATCTAATAAAAGATATAACATCTAGATACACTAACAAATAATATAATGTCAGAAGAATAAGTACATTTCCAATAACTGAAAAAAACATGATTAAAATATACAGACGGAAAAAAGCAAATTTTTTTTCAGACCAAATTAAAGAAAGCCTCAAAGAGTATAATTTGGTCTGAAGGTAAGTTGTATATCTTACTTTAAAGAAGCTATCTACTACTGTTCATCAAGATCTAGTGGTTTCTATGCTTTTGTTTAATGAGTCTTTAAAGAAAAATTACAAACGAAATAAATATGAAAGGATTTACAGATTAGTCAAGTATTACATTCTAAAAATATAATTTAACGCTAGATATTCACTAGGATTATTTGTCTTGCTGTTTCTCCAAAATCAACAAGCAGACTCTATATTTAAAATAGCTTTGTTTATTAGCCTTGATATCCTCCAAGGAAACACTGAACTTTGGTCTAGTTAATCAATTATAAAAAGCAAAAAAGGTTTAAATGCTGTAATACAGTATTTTTTGTAATACATACCAACATATCATGTTTGCTTCCTTAACCTCGAGTTCTAGTATATTTAAATCACATCCTATAATAATGTTATTTAGTTCAGCAAGTTTATCAATTTGATATCTAAACATTTTCTCAAATATGCAACCCATACTTAAATCTTAACTTCCACATTTTCTTCTTGCTTTAATCTTCTAGCAGCACATAAACTGTTTTAATTCTTAAAGATGGTTTAATAAGTAGCAGCTATAGAAATGGGATCACTAGCAGCTATAAAGCAGCCGTTTGTCTTAGTGATGTGAATCATATTTTAAATCTAGGGAGTAAAGTTTCAAGCAGTTAAATTCATTAGGAATTGAAAAAGTGGGGGATGCTACAGACAGATCACTCTTCTCTAAAAGGAAAATATACATATACAGAGCTCCAAGTAGGGTTATAAATGCTATGATTTTTTAAAAAGAGAACTGTGTCCTTCCATGCTGGATTTTTAAATCATTAGTCTCCCTGTTGACTTAGACATCCTTTCAAAAATGTCAAAAGTAAGCTAGATTACATTTGTTTTGAGAAAATAAAATCTCTCTTTCATTTTGAAAGTAGATATCTTCTGTAGGCTGTATCTGTTGAAAGATTCCCTTTTACAGTGAGTGGTAGTCCTGTTATTTAGGTTGTTCCAAGCTTTCATTGCAGTCCTTTCAGGCATCTGGATAATTCAACACATTTCACTGCGCCTTCCTCCTCAGCATGAAAAAGGCCAGACAATAGTTCTACTTCCTTCAGCAATCACAAGTCAGGAGACAGTTAAAGAGACTCTCTAAGCTTAGCAGAGGACTACCAAACTGAGGATAAACGTTATCTTTGAGGAGAGGGAAGAGAGAGAAGCTCTAAAAAATACTATTGTGCTCTCTCTACCCAAGGTAGTAGGACTTTGCCATGCTTTATTGCAGTGATAGCAGAGAGAAGACTGAATGACTGAAATTTTTCAAACATTAAATGAATACTCGGGATCTTGAGTCTTTACTTCTGAATCACGACCTTTTTAAGTAACACACTTAATATTGTAAAATTATTATATAAATGGGTAATCCTTAACATTACGATTTGCTTGCTTTGGAAGAAAATGTGATGATAGGTTTTGGGAGATTGTACTTTGAATATAAAACTGTATCTTTCATCATGTTCCATGTCATGACTATTTTCCCTTAGAAAATTTATAATGGTGCAAAGATGGACACATTTAATCTGAAAAAATGATTGAAAAAAGTGATGTGTGTAAAATATTTCTGCTTTATAGCTTTTTCTTTGATTATAGTATTACAGTCTGCTAGCAATTTTATGGTTTGTAATATCAGAAGTTCTACTTCTAAGATCACATAAACAGGAAAATCAAAGTGTTTCAAACAGAGTGTAAAAATACCTTTAACACTATTTAATCTTAATAGTGAATCACTTAATGTCTACTGAGTCTATTCTCAAGGTAGGAGAATTAATTTAAGAAATTTTCCTACTGATGGAAGGCAGGTTATTTTGATATCTTTTCAGTATTTGCATAAGTATTTTGACTTGAAATATTTGACTTGTAAAAAATAATGCTGTTAGTGGGAGGAAACTGTTTTATTATACTGTTGAGAGAAGCAAAGATGGACAGAACAGTAATTTTAAAGTATCACATAATAACAAAATTAGTTCCATGCTGTAAGTGCTAGTACTCACATACCTCATTCGATTTACGCAAGATGTAATTTTATTCTATTGTAACTTATTCTTGCTATTCAAAACAAGATTAAATCATTAATAAGGATAAGAGATGTTTGTAAATAATGAAACACTTTTACTTTTAAAAATCAAAGTTAGCAAAGACCAATTCATAAAAGTAAAGTTTACTAACAAATGAAATTTAATAAAATGTGTATTTTAAACTTTTTCACATTTCAGAAAGTCGATCCACCTCTTCTACCATTTGATCTTCATAAAACCCTTTGAGATTGAGATAAATGTATTTTTGCTTTCTGCATTTTAAAACCAAATTATATAATTGTGCATGTTCAATTAGTGAAATTTCCTGCTTCTTAACAAGGGGTAAATCTTTTGAAATTGATGTTTAATTCACACTGACACTATTTAGTTGAAGAAGTATTGTTTACTTTACTCATATGATTTATGTTGGTATATGTTATTGAAAATAAATAGCATTCAGAAGTTCATTATTAATGCAAATATTTTCTTTTGTTTCATTGACACAAATTTTCTCAAACAAATTAAGCCTCAGTAACAAAAAATTCAAATTTCTTTTATTCAGATTAATTTATTTTCATATTCTTGCCATTCAAAACAAGATGATTCATTTTTAAAACAGGAAATGCTTGTAAATAAATGAATACTTTGAAAAGAAACAAAGTTAGTCAAGCCCAGTTTAAAGTGACTCTCCTGAAATCCCAGTTCTTGTTCTAGAATCAAATAGCAAAATAGCATTTGAAATATTTTCTCTTTGGTACCTCCACACGCCCCCCCCCCATATTGTTCAGTGAGTGTTCTGATCTGCTGGCTTTGTTTTAGGCCCCCTGGGCCCACACTCACATATGAACACAGAACCATGCAAATGTAGCCAAACACACAGTGCAGGAGGATGCTGAATTCCTGATCCCAGGCAAAACTAGAGTGTAAGAGACCTTTGCAAGTGTAGTCCAAAAAATTAAAGTAGTAAATACACATAGAACAAAAGCTCCATTCTAGTTGTGTGAGGAACATAATACTCTTAAATTACTTTCTGGTTTCCATGGGGACCTTTTTGTCCTAAGATACCAATCATTAGGTTTAACAGAGCCACTTAATATTATTTCTAAATCAAGTAAAATGATTTCTCAAATGGGTAAAATGTTTATTACCAGTATTTTTAAAGTGCTAAAATTCAGATTACTTGAGACTGCTGCTTTTGGTGGCACAATTAAATCTAGAGTCAATATAGAGGTATCCTCCTCTCCTTTTCAGGCGGATGAACGCTCCAAGTATCTCTATTTGGGGGGCAATTCTTCACAAGATATCTGGTTTTTAATTCATTAGAAACTCAAAATAGTGTCAAGAATTTTACATTGTGATGAGAATTCTTAAATAAATTCTCTCTTCCTCCCTTTGGCCAGTTTCAATGCCTTCCTTACACATTCTTATATAACATCTGGGCTTCTGTGTAAGCGTATGTATGTTCTATATGAGATACACACATATATATAGTATACCCACACCCATACACATAAACACACACACACAGGCCAATCTGGGCGTAAATGATGTGACTGGGACTGGGAGTTGTGGCTCCTTTATTTTGCAGAATGCTTAAGTATTGTTTGTCTCACAATACTGGGAGGGAGAAGGAGCCTGGTGGGAGCTGGAGCCTTAAGCCCTGGGCTGTGGTCTGGGGGAGGGGACGGGGTTGCGGGGTCACAAGCTCTTAGCTTTTAGCCTCAGCATGACCACAAGTTTTAAAGCATGAAGGGATCACGTGCTTTTCTTTGAGCTGTTAGTTATTCTGACTTTTGGGGTGTGTGTGTGTGTGAAATGCTTTGTTCTTTAGCTTTTTTTGATTCTCTAGGTATTTTGGCTGATGATTATAATTTTTTTTCCCAAAAGAAAAAGACCAAAATAAGTGACTTATGTATCAAATGATGTCCTAGTTTTTTCTGGATAGTAACATATAGCTTGTGCTTAATTTTACCTTACACTACCCAGGTACTGAGATGGAATAAATTATTTTCGCCAGTTGGGAACTTGATCCAGACATTCTATATGTTGCAAGCCTTAAAAAAATCAAGAACAAGAAAATATCCTGGTAAAGCAATCTCAAAATACCTTATTCCGGGTATTGTTCTGGCTTTAAAGGGAAGGGGGGTGGGAGGAGGGGTGTAAGTTGGGGGGGGGGCGAGTAGGAAGACTCTGGAGGATGTCTTGTTTAATGAACTGTTTAAAACTTTTGGAAAATCTTAAGCTACTGAAGTCCCTCAACATGGTATTTCCATTTGAAAGCCTCTACTCAGATCTTTCACTTTTGGGTAGCTGCTTCTGCTAGTTCTCTTTTAAAAGGATGATTTCATCTTTTCCAACTCTCTTCTCTTTCTCAAACCAAGACACAGAGACAGAATGCCAAATTAAGACTTCTGATGATAATGAGATTTATTTGGGAACATTTTCCAAAATCAGGGTAATGGGTCTTTTTGTTCTGATGGTGAAGAGGATGAGGATATGTTTACTCATTGACTGGGAGCTCTGGCTGCAGCACACAATTAATTATGCTAATAGTTTGTGAGGAGCGGATGTAACTCCCCTACCCCCCTTTTTTCGGGGGGAGGGGAGTTTGGCAAAAGGGGAAGGAGACGCCCTGGGGTCGGATCACATGATATTATCTTCGCGCCACTTTTGCAAAAACCCTTTTTTTACTCCAGGTTTTGCTCGAGCTCAAAGGTACTGTTCTTATCTTGCTTTAATACAATGTTTCTTGAAGTCGGGTTTAAGATCTCTTCCCTCCCCCTCCTCTTCTTTCCACTGCTAGTCGTTACCATTAAAGGTCGAAAATTGCATTGAAGTCGGTGCAATCTCACAGGACGGATCTGCTTCAGTAGTAAACTTTGGGCTGCGTAGTTTCCAGAAAGTATCAGGCAGAAGCGCCAGGGTGGGCTGCAAAGTCTGTTTGCGTGTTTTATGAAAAAAGGAGAAAGCCCACCTGTAGGAGTGACTCCCATCGAAGAAATAAGTGTGGCTTTCGTTGCCTCCACCCCAGACTCATAAGAGGCACGGGCCGTTCAGGTTGGACTCCATCGCGGACCAGGGCCGGGAGAGGCCAGTCTTTTGTAATCGGCTTGCCTGAGCTACTACTGTACACCAGGTTGAGAATCATATGGCGCCCTTGTCCCCGTCTGGGCTTTGGGCTGCCACAATCTCCTGCGGTAACAATAGTGGGGAGGGAGAGGTCGGCTTCATTTGGCACACCCCTTTCCTCATCCCCCGCTAGCGTCCCAGTGCTTTCCTCTCTGGAATCCGCGTGTTCTTTCCCTTCTCTGATTTGTAACTCTCCCGCACTCCCAAGCTCCCTGCCCGCTCCCGGGTCCGCCCGGAACCTGGAGTGGGTATAGTCTGATGACCGCATTTTGCCCAGTGTTCAAAGTCTGGTATGCTTAATTCCATTTTTATTGTGCTTCTTAAAAACTAAGACGTCGTCTTACTTTTCACAGAGAGTGTACTTGGGCTTTGGCCTTTAAGCAGCCGGCCTTCAATTGGTTCTCATTAGCTGTGGAATGAGAAGAGAAAGCCAGATAATTGCACCGTATCTTCCTTGCATTTGTGCGTGTACTCGGTGGCTGCTACCGTTAACGATGCCTGCCAAGAAAGCCTGATTTACTGGGTGAGGGGGGCTCCTGGCAAAGGCGAAACCCTCCCAACAGTAGCACAAGGTGCCAGAGGTTAGAACTTTCACATGTGCACAGAGTGAATATGCTGTGTCTGTATTTCTTTCCTCCTGGGGCCTTAGGAACACTTTCAATCTAGCGGCGAGGTGGCGCGCATGCGCGCGCCGGGTGGGGGACACCCCGGTCCCACGGCTCCGTGGGCCTCGTCGTCTATCTCCGGTGGGGGGATGGGGCGAGCGCCGCGGGAGCGGGACCGGACGAGGTGGTAGCGAGTGCGCCCTCCTGGGCTCGCCGCCAGTGGCACCGGCTCTAGCACCGGACGCCGCCCGCCCGCGTCGGAGGTGCGCCTTTAATTAAAAGACTTCGGCTCGCGGGAAAGAGGGGAAAATGCCGACTGCGCTCGGCCCGTGGGTAACTGGGACTCGGTGGGGTTTTCGCTTTGGCGGGGTGGGGGTTCCGTTTCCTAATTCCTGTGCGGGCCGGGTGGGCGGGGGCGGGCTTTTTCCCTGGGCTATTAAAGGCAGAGGGGCGGGCTTTTCCCAGGGATAGAGCGTCGGACGGAGGGCCGAGGGGACGGAGCGCTCCTCGAGTGGTGGCAGGACGGCTGGTGGCCCCGCGTCGTGCTGGCCGGGGGCGCTTTGGGTGAGGCGGGCACTCGTGGCCCCGATTAATTTCCTGAACGCTGCTTCTCGCTTCTCTTCCTCCTCGGGCTTTCCGCAGGAGGCTGCGCTCGCGCCGGGTCCGCGGAGCGCTCGGGTGGCGCGCGCCGCCCAGGGTGTGTGGTGGGGCGCCTGCGGGGGACGGGAAGAGGGGTGGCCGGTGCGGGATCGCTGCGCGCGCCACCTGCAAGGGGCGGGCGCGGGCCGGGTCCCGTGCCGGAGTGGCCCGGGCCGGCGGCCGGAGCCGAAGGGGCGAACCTTCGTTGGGGCAGCTCTGATGGGGAGAATTGACTGGCTGGGTGGGAGGGGACGGAGCGGGTGGGACTTGAGAAAAGCAAAGTACCCTAGTGCAGTTGAGGGGTAGCGGGGAGCGCGCGGGAAACGACTCGCCTTTTCTTTTCCATCACTGACCTTTAGGTTCCAGGAGAACTTTGGGGGTGCGGAATGAGGGGGTGCACGTGAAGGGGAAAAAAGGACTCCCCTCCCCCTTGGCTTGTCTCCCACCAACCCGGGAATGGAGGGGGAGGGAGGCGTGGGCTTGGCGCGTTTTTGGGGCTTTGAATGGAGAACTCCGTTTCCCATGATGCTTTGTTTCTTTCTCTTTAATCTCGGCGGCGGCGGCTGCAGCACGAGGACGGGAGCGCGTGGTGTGAGCAGCTGGAGCACACTCTGGGCGCGCGGGCGGCTCCCGGACTTCAACAGGAGCGCTAGGTAAGTGTGTGAGAGGCGCGGGAAGAACCCGAGGGATGCACAAAGGCGGAGGTGGAGGCTTTCCTCGTGGGGAGGGGAGTGTTTTTACATTTTAAGGAAGTGGGAGAGTGGCTGTCCATCGCGGGCGAGGTATACCAGATGAACAGCTCATTAAAGAAAAATAGTAATTTCGGCAGGCGCTCTCCGACCCGTGTGTGGCTCAGTGTTGCCAAGTTGAATCAAATACAATACATTTTTGAGTCCATTTAGGAGTATTTTTTTAAGGGGGAAAAGTACAGGCGGAGAAATCTAATTTAAGAGGAAAAATGGTCCTCTTCTCTACTAATTTTAGTCTTCTTTCTCCATAGAATTTAGATTTTTAGATTTAAGTGTAGTTTTTATGCATCAGTTTAAGGAGTTTTCTTATAAAAATTAGATTAGTGGTTTGGAATACCGTGAAGGAAGCCCAACATTTAAAATTCCCTCACTAGTTAAACATAGTACGGATTCTGAGTCTCTGAATTTTTCTTTTTCTTTTTTTGACAAAACTTAACCCATCATGGAAGAGGTAGAGTAACCCTGTGAACCCTTTTCAAATAGGGGCTCATTTCCTTGCTGCATGTTCTTAGGTAAGATAAGCACTTGGGAATGGAGAAGGTTTGCTTATGGACGATAATGACATGAAGGGAAGAGAAGCTAATCTGCCTTCTTTGGGTTTAATGGAGAAAATGGGTCCATAAATGTTTAAACAGAACAAGAGCCCTTTGAAATAGATCAAAATGTGACATCTCTAGGCCATCTGTGCATTATGTGAAGAGCGTGGAAGGCTGCGTTTCTTAAACCAGCTTTAAAATTTCTCTCATAGTCTATTAATGGAGTGGGGGCAGGGAATGTTCATTTAATCTCACAGTCATTTTTTGTATGGTGCCCTACCTCAAGAAGTGGATAGTCACTCTGATTTTCATATGCTTCTTTCTCTAAATAAACCTCTTCTAAAACCGGGGTGGAGGGAGGTAATGGACCTGCACATTTTCTGGGATGCAGATACCAAGTTTTCTTGGTGGAAAGATGGAGAGGGGAGGTCCGAAATCCGCTTATACATAAGAATTGGACTTTTGAAATTGCCAGTGTTATTTGTGTTCAACTCTGTGTAAATAATTCAGAGTATTAATATTTCTCAGGACTTGGCTGAAACTCCAAAACCTAGCTGGGACTCTCTAAGCCAAAGAAAAGCTTGTTTCAGGAATATTAACTAGTAGTTGACTTGTTCAGTATCTAACTTTTTTTTTTTTTGAACCAGGTGAGTCTGAATAGGTCAGTGAGGATGGAAAAGAAGAGCTCACGAAAGACACTTTTGCTTTTTTGCTTCAGGAATAGGCCTTGGCCATGTAAAAGTGCTTACAGTGCAGGTAGCTTTTTGAGATCTACTGCAATGCAAGCACTTCTTACATTACCATGGTGATTTAATCAATGGCTACTGAGACCTGTAGTTTGTGCAGAAGGAAGCTGTCGGTGCTTTGGAGCTGTTTCCCAGAACGTGTCTCTTGTGTTAAGGTGCATCTAGTGCAGTTAGTGAAGCAGCTCAGAATCTACTGCCCTAAATGCTCCTTCTGGCACAGGCTGCCTGACACACAGCATTGGAAAATATACCTTGACTGATAATTTGCATAGGACGCCTTTCAAAGGTTTGTCTTTGGTTTTGTCCTTGTTTGTTGGGAGCAGAGGGGTGAGGGTGGTGTGCAGCACACGTTTTTTGGTATCAAAGCATAAGATCAGGTCCCAGTAGTACCAAAGTGCTCACAGTGCAGGTAGTTTTGGCAGCGCTCTACTGTAGTGTGGGCACTTCCAGTACTCTTGGATAACGGCTCTTGCTGATGCTGAGAACATTCAAAGACACTGCTACTTACAGTTAGTTTTGCTGGTTTGCATTTCAGCGTGTGGATATATGGCTGTGCAAATCCATGCAAAACTGATTGTGATACTGTGTTTCTTCTGCGGCCCTACCTTCTCACGAATCTCCAGTCTTCACACGAATCTCCAGTCTTCGCACCCATTCATTCATGGGTGGGGATTTGTTGCACTGCTTGTGTTATATATAAAGTATTGCACTTGTCCCGGCCTGTGGAAGAAATGAGGAATTTATCATCTTCTTTTAATGTTTAAAGGTTGTAAGTTCTGATACTTGATCATTGTAAAATGACCTGTTTTGCTGTTGTCGGGTGGATCACGATGCAATTTTGATTAGTATAATAGGAGAAAAATTGCACGGTATCCATCTGCGAACCGCAGGACCCTTGTTGACAACAGTCTGTTGGTACTTAAGTAAGATGTCCTTTCTCTAGTTAACTGCAGTTAAAAAATGTTCTGAAACACATCTGGAGTTTTAAAAATGGTAACAGTTTTTAAAATAAAATATTTGAAATCAAGAAGGTGTATTTTCGCAGTTGGGTGAAGGAGCAGATTGTTACTGAATGTAAATGGACATTTAAATGTAAATTTGCAAAATAAAAGATATTTATAGATCTGGAAAAAATTGACTCTTTTTCAAACAATTGAGAATGCTGGTAGATTCAAGAAAAAAATATCTCATGGTTGGATGAGATGGGGTCCTAAAGGGAAACTTGTGCATATCTGCTTTTCAAGTGTGCATCTGCACAAAGCAGCAAGACACCTAATTTGGAAGATTTTTTATGATGCAGACACATATTTGGACAAAATGTGCTCATTTTAAGTACCTGTGCTTACCCATATGAGGGAGATGCAAAGTTATGGATCAATGGGACGCCTACCCTTGAGGAACTGGGCACACTTGAGATTTAACAGGGTAGGGGGAGCTTGTTGATCCACTCACTTTGGGATTGTCAGAGGAAATCATTTGGTGGAAGGGCCACTGAGATGGAGAAATACTGCCTTGCTTTGGAGACTAGTAGATGTTGGAAACCTGGACGTGGGCTTATTAGAATTTGGGGCCCAGGGTTCTATGGGGTGACTAACCTTGTGCAGAAATTACCCATGAGAGCTGTTTGAGACAGATCACATGGTAGAAAAAGTGAATATTGACTAATAACACAATGAAAGTGTTAAGTTTATTCAGCCAGTCGCCACCCCAGATAAGGCAGCTTGGATCCTGTAGTGGTTCTTGAATGTTAGCACTTGTTAAAATACAGATCCCCAGCCTTACCTCCAAAAACTGATTTAGTAGGTCTGGAGTGAGGCCTGAGGGTTTGCATTTCTAATCCAGGTACTGCTGTGATGGCTGGAGACCACACTTTGAGAACTACTGCTCAAAAACAATGAAAGACCTCAGTTTCTAGGACACGAAGTCAGTTTCTAGTCAACAAAGGAAGGTGTCTATTTGAAATGTCATCTTTTAGTCTTTATTTCTCATCAAAAAGAGATAACGGACAACCGAAAGGTGGTGTATGTGTGTGTCATTTTTAGTTTGTTTCCTGTTGCCATGGAATTTTTGAATTTTAAAACCATTTTAATTTTCCCTTATAACAGTCCAGTTTAATCAAGAAGAGGAGCTCTTACTGAATTGCACTTAGCATTGAGCTACTTGCCTAAGGCTTCTGTTTCCTCATAAGGGGAAATAATGATAACGTTGGTCTACCTCAAGGATATGTGGGTTCAGTATGTTTTCTTTGGTGGTAGTGGTTTGGGGGATGGATTTTAATTCTTGGTGATGAAGTGAAATCTTAATGAAAAGAGACTTGGTAGTAAATTCTGTCTTCCATTATTAAGTAAGTGTGTGATTTTTTAAAAGTGACTAATGCTTGAGGCAATTATACAAGCATAAAGAACTCTACAGATATTTCCTGTGCTGTCTAATGCTTACTACTTTGTTGGTGCCTAATCATAGTTAAGTTTGATGTGGCAGCAAAGCAAAGGTCTCCCTCCCCCCTAATAAAGTAGCTCAGTAAAAGAGGGGATTAAAGCTTATTTGTTATAATCCTTAACACCAGCAAACCTCCGCTTTAATAATGCAAGTTTATTGTCTCTAGTGGTTCACTGGTGCTTTAGCAAAGGTGGCTAGTATGCAGACAGTTATTGCAGTTTCCACTTTTAATGGGCATGTGTGGAGGGGCTGTGTTCCTGAGGGGTAAACCACTTGGCCTCTTTTGAGTCTCAGTTCCTTCATCTAAAATCAGGGCGGATCTGGGTGATGCTAGCTTCAGATATTCTGATCTACCTTTGGAGGAGAAATGTCAAATGGCATCCCGTGTATGCAGAATCTAAAAGGAAGTGATGTGATGCAAATAAACTTATTACAAAACAGAAACGGACTTAGAACAAACTGGTTGCTGGAGGGGAAGGATGAGGGGAAGAGATAGTTTGGGATGGATATGTACACACTGCTATCTTTAAAATGGATAACCAAAAAGGACCTACTGTATAGCACATGGAACTCTACTCAATGTTATATGGCAGCTTGGACAGGAGGGGAGTTTCAGGAAGAATGGACACGTGTATGTATGGCCAAGTCCACCTGAACTATCACTATCAGTTGCTGTCCATCTGAAACTACCACAACATTGTTAATGGACTATACCCCAATGTAGAATAAAAAGTTTAAAAAATAAAAATAATCTCTGTTAAAATTCAGTTCAGTCACTCAGTCGTGTCCGACTCTTTGCGACCCCATGGACCGCACCACGCCAGGCTTCCCTGTCTATCACCAACTCCTGGAGCTTGTTAATGGACTATACTCCAATATAAAATGAAAACTTTAAAAAATAATCTGTTAGACATCTCCAATAATTCTAAAAGTGCTTTGCATTTAAGTCATTTGTTTAGAATTTGAGGGGAAATGGGTCGCTTAAATTGGTAGTTATGGAGAAAATTTGGAGAAGGAAGTGGCAACCCACTTCAGTATTCTTGCCTGGAGAATCCCATGGACAGAGGAGCCTGGCAGGCTACACTCCATGGAGTCAAAAGAGTCGGACATGATTTAGCAACTAAACCACCACATGGGGAAATGAGTAACATACCACATACAGCTTACTTATTTCTAAAGATTTACAATAGGTTCAGGAGAAGCACTACAAGTATATGATTTGCCTTTGATTCAGTTTTTTTTTTCTAAGGTCATCAGTGTGGGCATTTATTTTCCCCAGACAGAAGAGTCAATGTGGCATCAGTTTAATTAGCACAAACATATGTTGACTGAGAAGTTGTCTATTTGGCAATTCTGTTACATTAGCTTTGAAACAAGGGACTGTATAAAATTTAAGCTGAAAGAATCCTACTTTATACATCACTGTTGTTCAGTCGCTCAGTCATGTCTGACTCTGCAACCTTTTGGACTATATAGCACGCAGGGCTTCCCTGTCCTTCACCATCACCTGGAGCTTGCTCAAACTCATGTCCATTGAGTCGGTGATGCCATCCAACAATCTTGTCCTCTGTCGTCCCCTTCTCCTACTGCCTTCAATCTTTCCTTGCATCAGGATCTTTTCTAATGAATCAGCTCTTTGCATCAGATGGCCAAAGTTTTGGGGCTTCAGCTTCAGCATCAGTCCTTCCAATGAATATTCAGGGTTGATTTCCTTTAGGACTGACTGGTTTAATCTTGCAGTCCAAGGGACTCTCAGGAGTCTTCTCCAACATCGTAGTTCAAAAGCATCAATTCTTTGGCACTCAGCCTTCTTTATGGTCCAACACTCACATCCATACATGACCACTGGAAAAACCATAGCTTTGACTAGATGGACCTTTGTTGGCAAAGTCAAGTCTCTGCTTTTTAATAGACTGTCTAGGTTTGTCATAGCTTTTCTTCCAAGGAGCAGGTGTCTTTTAATTTCATGGCTGCAGTCACCATCTGCAGTGATTTTGGAGCCCAGAAAAATAAAGTGTCTTGTTTTCATTGTTTCCCCATCTATTTGCCATGATGTGATGGGATCAGATGCCATTGGTCTTTGTTTTTTGAATGTTGAGCTTTAAGCCAGCATTTTCACTCTCCTCTTTCACCTTCATCAAGAGGCTCTTTAGTTCCTCTTCACTTTGTGCCATAAGGGTGATGTCATCTGCTTATCTGAGGTTATTGATATTTCTCCCGGCAATCTTGATTCCAGGTTGTGCTTCATCCAGCCTGGTGTTTCTCAGGATGTACTCTGAATATAAGTTAAATAATCTGAGTGACAGACAATATGCAGCCTAGACGTACTCCTTTCCCAATTTGGAACCAGTCTGTTGTTCCATGTCCGGTTCTAACTGTTGCTTCTTGACCTTCATACAGGTTTCTCAGGAGGCAGGTGAGATGATCTGGTATTCCCATCTCTTTAAGAATTTTCCACAGTTTGTTGTGATCCACACAGTCAAAGGCTTTAACATAGTTAATAAAGCAGAAGTACATATTTTTCTGGAATTCTCTTGCTTTTTTGATGATCCAGTGGATGTTGGCAATTTGATCTCTGGTTCCTCTGCCTTTTCTAAGTCCAGCTTGAACATCTGAAAGTTCTTGGTTCAGGTACTCTTGAAGCCTAGCTTGGAGAATTTTGAGCATTACTTTGCTAGTATGTGAAATGAGTGCAATTGTGCGGTAGTTTGAACATTCTTTGGCACTACCTTTCTTTGGGAGTGGAATGAAAACTGACCTTTTCCTGTCCTGTGGCCACTGCTGAGTTTTCCAAATTTGCTAGCATATAGATCATAGTCCAGCTTTATTCTTAAGTGGGGAGACTGAAGCCCAGGAGGAAGTGACTTGCTCAAGGTTTTGATAAATAAGCAATTAGGGACCAATATGTTGAGTGCCAAGATAGATGTCCAGAGGCAGAGAAGAGGACGTGAAACCCAGGCTGGATCAGGTAGTGCTTCCCAGGGGGCCTCAGGAAAGGGGGCCTGAGGGGAGGTAGGCAAGAAGGTCAGTGAAGGGTCTTTTTAGGCAGAGTGGTTTATGTAAAAAGACGAGAGCAGATGGAGGTTCTTCTTCAGAATGGCTGGCCCATGTGAGGAGAGAAGTAAGTTGGGGCTAGATCACAGAACCTTGTCCTGAATGGAAAGGGAAGTCACTTAAAAGTTTTAAGCAGAGAAGTGACCCTCATTTGCCCATTTAGTAAGACCTCTCTGACAGCAGCATAGAGGCTGGCTTGGAGAGTACTGGGCCCAAAGGTGGCTAGTAGGCTAAGCGGGAGGTGAAGATGTGAGTCAGGACAGCAGCCCCAGCACAGAGGTAGTGGCAGCTTTCTTCTATAAATACATGGATAAATCTAACACAGTTCCAACCAGTTTCCAAACTTTATGATGATTCTGAAGTTCATCTGTAAGAATACACAGGGAAGACACATGTATCCCGATGTTCACTGCAGCACTGTTCACAGTAGCCAGGACATGGAAGCATGTCCATCAGCAGACAAATGGATAAGCAAGTTGTCGTACATATACACAATGGAATATTACTCAGCTGTAAGAAAGAACACATTTGAGTCAGTTCTAATGTGGTGGATGAAATTGGTGTCTATTATACAGAGTGAAGTAAGTCAGAAAGAGAAACACCAATACAGTACATTAAAGCATATATATGGAATTTAGAAAGCCGGTAATGACAACCCTGTATGCAAGACAGCAAAACAGACACAGATGTAAAGAACAGACTTTTGGACTCTGTGGGAGAAGGCTAGGGTGGGACGATTTGAGAGAATAGCATTGAAACATGTATATTACCATATGTAAAATAGATGACCAGTGCAAGTTTGATGCATGAAGCAGGGCACTCAAAGCTGGTGCTCTGGGACAACCTAGAGGGATGGGATGGGGAGGGAGGTGGGAGGGGGGTTCAGGATCGGGGGACACACGTGCACCCATGGCTGACTCATGTCGATGTATGGCAAAAACCACCACAATATTGTAATTATCCTCCAATTAAAATAAATAAATAAAAAATTTAAAAAAAAATGGTGAGGAGGAAAAGGAGTCATGAAGGAGAACTTAACAGATATTAAAACTTAGAAAGTAGCATTTTAAAAGTGATGCTAGGAAAAAATAAAAGTGATGCTAAGATTAAAAATAGATGCCTGTTGCTGAGATTTCTCTGCTGTTCTACTGATTGAAATATATATATATAAGTATTTAGATGGTCATTAGGGTGCCATTTCAAATTGGGAAAGAAAAGATAGGTTAGTCAGTAAAAGTTGGTTAATTATTTTGAGAAAACCTGAAATGAAATAACAGCTAAAACTCTGATCCCACTCATCAGAATAAACCCCAGATGGATAAAGAGCTGAATATAAAAAATGAAACTGCACATTATCTAATTCTCCCTACTTTTCTTTATATTTAAAATTTTCATAACAAAACAATTAAACTATAAAGTACTAAGAAAATAAGGTGAGAAAAGCTCAGTCATGAGATTGAGAAAAGCTGTTTTAAGAATAATATTGATGACAAGGAACCACTAAAAAAAGATGAATTTGAACACAAAAACTTCACATCAAAAATCATCTGAAAATTAAAAAGCAGAAGATAAACTCATAATGTTTTATATATTGTATTACATATGAATAGTATATAATAGTGTATTATATATGAATAGTAAACCAACTTTCTCCTTCCTTACTTCCCTCCCTCCTCCCTCCTTCCTTCCATGAACGTTTATTGAGGATCTATTATGTCAGATACCCTCTTAGTGCTAGGGTATCACTATGAACAAAACAAAGTACCTCTTCCCTGGTGGTCCAGTGGTTAAGAATCTGCCTTGCAGTGCAAAGGATGTGGGTTCAATCCCTGGTTGGAGAACTAAGATCCCACATGTCTCAGGGCATCTAAGCCTGCGTGCCACATTGAGAAAGATCCCATGAGCCATAACTAAGACCTGACACAGACAAAATTAATATGTATTGAAAAAGTCCCTGCTCTAATGGATCCTTTAGTCAGGGAAATGGATAATAAACAAAATAATTATTATATCAGATGGCAAGTGATATGCAGAAAAATAAGTGAATTTGTTCATCTGCTAGGGCTGCTGTAACAAACTCGGTGGCTTAAAACCACAGAAATTTATTCTTTAATAGTTCTAAAGGCTAGAAGTCCAAAATCAAAGTGTTGGCAGCCCCTCTGAGGGCTCCAGGGGGTGATGCTTCCTTGTCTCTTCCTGGCTTCTGGTGGTTGCCCTCAGTCCTTGGTTTGTAGACACATTACTCCAATCTCTGCCTCTATTGTTGCATGATACTGTTCCTGTGTGTTTCTATGTGTCTCTCTGTTTCTTACAAGAATACCAGTAATTGGACTTAGGGTCTACCCTAATGCAGTGTGACCTGATTTCAACTTGACTACATCTGCAAAGATTCCATTTCCGAAAAAAGTCACATTTACAGGTATAGGTGTTAGGACTTGAACATATCTTTTGAAGGAACACAATTCAACCCAGTACAGCAAGGTGGGGGAAACAGTGTTGGGGTTGGTTGCTGTGTTAAAATATGACAATCAAGGGAGTTGTCACTGATGAGGTGACAATTGAGTAGAGAGGAGGAGGTCATGAGGGTATGAGCTATGTGGGTATGGAAGGAAGAGCACAGTAATCATTCTTAATCCAAATGAAACACTTGATAATAATAGCTGACACTCATTGAACAATTTCTGTGTCTTAGGTATAGTATCTCATAATTTTTACAATCCTATAAGGTTCTATAAGATAAATCAATTATTATGTCCATATTAGAGATGAAGAAACTGAAGCTCAGGAAGGTCAAGTAATTTGTCCAAGTTTTTACATCTGATAAACCAAGAACCAAGTCCCTACCCTACTGTCTGCAGAGTCTAAGGCAATAGAAAAATGAATGTAAAAGAATTCCTAAGTGATAACTTTTTAGGAGTTCATCCTCAGTAGTAATTAGTGCAAATCAGAACAACAGGGAGGTTTTTTTGACATCAACTTTACCACCATTAAAAAGATTGAGGATAAGAGTACATCCTGTATTACTCCATTCATATGACATTCTAGACTAGATTAAACTAATCTCTGACAAGGAAAAAAAAAATCAGAGCAGTGACTGCCTTTTGAAAGGGTAGGGGCATCCCAGGTATGAAGCGGCATGAAACAACCTTCTAGGGTGATGCAAATGTTCTATATTTTGACAGGGGTTTGGGTTCCACAGGTGTGTGCATTTGTCTAAACTCATCAAAGTACATATACTTAAGATTCATTCATTTCACTACATGTTCATTTTATCTAAAAGAATTAAGTATTAAACTCTAGTTAATGACAAGCATGCTAAAGCATTTAGGGAGAGAGTTAACTGAAGCTGCAACTTACTTTGAAGTGCTTAAAAAGTTAAGATGGACTGATGGATGGATGGATGGATAGATGGCTAGACATGCAATAAAGTCAATATCAGTTCAGTTCAGTTCAGTCGCTCAGTCGTGTCCAACTCTTTGCGACCCCATGAATCGCAGCACGCCAGGCCTCCCTGTCCATCACCAACTCCCGGAGTTCACTCAGACTCACGTCCATCGAGTCAGTGATGCCATCCAGCCATCTCATCCTCTGTCGTCCCCTTCTCCTCCTGCCCCCAATCCCTCCCAGCATCAGAGTCTTTTCCAATGAGTCAACTCTTCACATGAGGTGGCCAAAGTACTGGAGTTTCAGCTTTAGCATCATTCCTTCCAAAGAACTCCCAGGGCTGATCTTCAGAATGGACTGGTTGGATCTCCTTGGAGTCCAAGGGACTCTCAAGAGTCTTCTCCAACACCACAGTTCAAAAGCATCAATTCTTCAACGCTCAGCCTTCTTCACAGTCCAATTCTCACATCCATACATGACCACAGGAAAAACCATAGCCTTGACTAGACGGACCTTTGTTGGCAAAGTAATGTCTCTGCTTTTGAATATGCTATGTAGGTTGGACATAACTTTCCTTCCAAGGAGTAAGCATATTTTAATTTCATGGCTGCAGACACCATCTGCAGTGATTTTGGAGCCCCCAAAAATAAAGTCTGACACTGTTTCCACTGTTTCCCCATCTATTTCCCGTGAAGTGATGGGACCGGATGCTATGATCCTCGTTTTCTGAATGTTGAACTTTAAGCCAACTTTTTCACTCTCCACTTTCACTTTCATCAAGAGGCTTTTTAGTTCCTCTTCACTTTCTGCCATAAGGGTGGTGTCATCTGCATATCTGAGGTTATTGATATTTCTCCCGGCAATCTTGATTCCAGCTTGTGTTTCTTCCAGTCCAGCGTTTCTCATGATGTACTCTGCATATAAGTTAAATAAGCAGGGTGACAATATACACCCTTGATGTACTCCTCTTCCTGTTTGGAACCAGTCTGTTGTTCCATGTCCAGTTCTAACTGCTGCTTCCTGACCTGCATACAGATTTCTCAAGAGGCAGGTCAGATGGTCTGGTATTCCCATCTCTTTCAGAATTTTCCACAGTTTATTGTGATCCACACAAAGGCTTTGGCATAGTCAATAAAGCAGAAATAGATGTTTTTCTGGAACTCTCTTGCTTTTTCCATCATCCAGTGGATGTTGGCAATTTGATCTCTGATTCCTCTGCCTTTTCTAAAACCAGCTTGAACATCAGGAAGTTCACGGTTCACGTATAGCCAGCTGTTAACAATAGTAGAACTTAGGTGATAAGGATGTGCATGTTCAATGTACAATTCTTTGAGCTTTTCTTCATGTTCAGGAGTTTTTACAATAAAATATTGGAAGGAGAACGTGATTGGATGAGGGAAGAATGTAGACAACTAAAATAATGGCTAATATTTACTGAGTGGTTACTATGTACCGGTCCTTGTATTGCATGCAATACATCTGTATTATCTCTGTCTTACAGATGAAGAAAATCAGGCCCATAAAGGTTAGATAACTTGCCCAAGGTGACACAGCTTGCAAGTAGGTGATATAGGCTGTGAATCCTGCCTGATTATAGTGGCCAGACTCTATATGGAATTAGTAAGTGGGAGAAAAAAATCTACTTCTGCTTTATTGACTATGCCAAAGCCTTTGAATGTGTGGATCACAACAAACTGGAAAATTCTTAAAGAGATGGGAATACCAGACCACCTGACCTGCCTCATGAGAAATCTGTATGCAGGTCAGGAAGCAACAGTTAGAACTGGACATGGAACAACAGACTGGTTCCAAATAGGAAAAGGAGTACGTCAAGGCTGTATTTTCTCACCCTGCTTATTTAACTTATATGCAGAGTATATCATGAGAAATGCTGGACTGGAAGAAACACAAGCTGGAATCAAGATTGCCGGGAGAAATATCAATAACCTCAGATATGCAGATGACACCACCCTTATGGCAGAAAGTGAAGAGGAACTCAAAAGCCTCTTGATGAAAGTGAAAGTGGAGAGTGAAAAAGTTGGCTTAAAACTCAACATTCAGAAAACTAACATCATGGCATCTGGCCCCATCACTTCATGGGAAATAGATGGGGAAACAATGGAAACAGTGAGCAACTTCATTTTTCTGGACTCCAAAATCACTGCAGATGGTGACTGTAGCCGTGAAATTATAAGACGCTTGCTCCTTGGAAGAAAAGTTATGACCAACATAGACAGCATGTTAAAAAGCAGAAACATTACTTTGCCAACAAAGGTCCATCTAGTCAAAGCTATGGACTCCATATGGATATGAGAGTTGGACTATAAGGAAAGCTGAGCACCGAAGAATTGATGCTTTTGAACTGTAGTGTTGGAGAAGACTCTTGAGAGTCCCTTGGACAGCAAGGAGATCCAACCAGTCCATCCTAAAGGAGAGATCAATCCTGAGTATTCATTGGAAAGACTGATGCTGAAGCTGAAACTCCAATACTTTGGCCACCTGATGTGAAGAACTGACTCGTTTGAAAAGACCCTGATGCTGGGAAAGATTTAAGGTGGGAGGAGAAGGGGATGACAGAGGATGAGATGGTTGGATGCCATCACCGAATCAATGAACATGAGTTTGAGTAAGTTCTGGGAGTTGGTGATGAACAGGGAAGCCTGGCATGCTGCAGTCCATGGGGTCACAGAGTCGGGCACGACTAAGTGACTGAACTGAACTGAACTGAAGTGGGAGAATCTTGCTGATAGTTTCTCTAATTAGAATGTGACTGCATCTGGAGTATCCTAACTCCAAAGTCCACACACTTTATCCCTACTTCTTGAATTTTTTTTGGAGTGGCTCCCGAAATCCTGGCAAGCACAGCTGAAATACAGAGGAACGGCAGGTAGTGGCAATAGGTAAAAGGTTGTGGGAAATGACGCGGGGCTGGTGGACGTGATGGAGAAAGACAACAAGATCACTTTTGTACAAGTGAGTTTAGGAGGTTTTTGGGACATCCAGGGAGAGATGGGGAGAGCGGGACTAGAGCAGAGGACACAGATCTGGCTCTGCCCATCCATTAAAGCCTTAGCAATGAGGAGAGCAGAGAGTGCTGAGGACAGTCATTTAAAGAGCTGATGAAAAAAGAGCATGCAGCCAAGCTGAGGGCCGAAGAAAAAGCAGAGCAAAGTGGTGTCATAAAGATCAACATTTGCTGTGTATCCCAATTTCACACCATTTTCACTTAAGAACATCTGGTCTTGTGTTGGATAATACCCAAACAGCTTTATGTAGCCTGTCTTCTATAGGAACATATGAGAAAATATCCTCATGACTTATATTCACCATATTTTTTTTAACAAGACAAAGGAAAAGCAAGTTCACTTCAGGAACCATAACATTGTTTCATGGTGAAGTGCAGGTTCTTTCATATTCCAGTAATTCCTCTTTTTCTCCAAGAATTTTTCCAGCCATAGATTACTTTGACTATAAGCCAGAACACTTTGAATGCTTTAGAAGAAAAAGTATCAAATGGCATCTGTTTTACAGTGACTTCTGTTCTTTTGTTGCTTTGAGTAATTTATGTAGAATTGTGCTTAAAGGACAATCCTATTTAGACACTATGTTGGAGGTCCGGGATGGTTTTTCAATTGACTTGTTGGAAGCAATTATAATGACTATCTATAATATTGGTTTTTAAAGTGTATCAAATTTGATTTTAGTACGGTCATTTGACAAAAGCTTAAGCATCTCTAATTTGCTTAAATTGCTTTGGCTACCAAACCGGGGATATTACTAGCGCTATTTCTAGGAGCTGCTCAAAAGCATCAACTTGGGAAACACTGTTACAGCCATTGCTTCTAATTTATTTCAAGCATACTCCATGGTTTCTGCATTGAATAATTTGAAAACAGCCATAGTTTAACTTAATGCATAAGTACGCTATTTTAATTTTGACAGGGCTCTTAAATTTTAGGTTGGAGACTGACTGTATTGAAAACAATTGGAAATAAGTATACCTGTTTTGGGCTTCCCAGGTGGCGCTAGTGGTAAAGAACCCGTCTGCCAGTGCAAGAGATGTAAGAGACACGGGTTTGATCCCTGGGTCTGGAAGATCCCCTGGAAGAGAGCATGGCAATCCAGTCTGGTATTCTTGCCTAGAGAATCCCATGGACAGAGGAGACTGGCATGCTACAGTCCATGAGGCTGCAAAAAGTTGGACACAACTGAAGCGACTTAGCACAGCACAGCAGCATACTTGTTTAAGGGTAAAAGCATATCATCAGTAATTTTTCTAAAGATGAAAACTTCATAATTTCCCCAGGGTTTTAGGTCCTGATTTGTGTTATACCATGGTTGATTCAGACAAAATTTAAGTTAGAGATTTATCTTCTTTAATATTGATAATTGGAAGCAGTATTTGAATAAACAGCAATTCTTTCTTGAATATGAAAAATATCTTAAATCAGAAACCAAGAACATTGTTTTTGCTTTGTCAGGTTGAGCAGCTTTCACCTCCTTTCTTCCTGGCCCAACAGTGTGATCTTCCCCACATTTCAGGCTGTAACTGAAACATGGTTTAAACTTTTACTTGTGGGTACATTATTAACAATGAGCACTTCTTTAAAAAAGTTTGACTACTTTGGTGGTGGTGGGGTGTGTGTGTGTGTGTGTGTGTGTGTGTGTGTGTGTTTAGCACTGTGTTCTTAAAGTGTGGTCAAGTGAGGTTCTACCAAGTGACCTTCAGGGGACTGGCCTATTGTATAATAATCTCCATCTTAGCTCTAAGTACAGATTCTGTAAGATAGTGAGTGTCAGCCGCAAATCATCACATCATTCTTGACAAAACCAACATCACTCTGTCAATTAGTGTGTGTATGTCTTGTGATGGGATGACCAGTCAGTAGGGGTTTTAGCTCTGCTGAATTGATTTTTTAATCATCACCCTAGGCAAGGACTAGTCTAAGCAAGAAAGTAATGGCAAAGCCACTATTGAATTCTGGTCTGAGCTTGCTAGTAAATTTGCTATGTGCCCTTGGGCATCAAAATTAAACTCTGCTAGTCCTTCACCTGTAAGGTGAGAACCACAGCCTCCTTTCCCTATTAAAGGTTTGTTTCACCCTACAGAGAAATCAAGGAGCCAGATCCTTGGGTAGTACAAGGATCCAGTAGTGGATATCTCCCATAACTTTTTGTTGAAGGTTAAGTCAGTGATAGGGAAGTCTGGCTGGAGACAGTTTGGAAAATTACAGGACATTAATTCATTGATTGGACAGCTGATTATTTATTTATTTATTTTTGGCTGCACAGCATACAAGATCCTAGTTCTCTGGCCAAGGATGGAAGCCACAGTCCCCTGCATTAGAAGCATGGAGTCTCAACCACCGGACCACCAAGGAAGTCTCAGACAGCTGGTTATTTTAGAGGAAGGATTATCCAGACTTCATGATGGGGAAACCCTAAATTGAAAGCGTCTAGATTCAATCCTAAAGTGTAAGTGCATATTATTTTTGCTTATTTCCGGATGTCTTGGTTTGTCCACTGAAATCCTGACTGTTGAACTAGATAGGTAAATACCTGCCAAAGCAGATTGTGTGATCTTAAGCAATTTTCAGGATGGAAAATATCAATTGCTCAAGCTAGAAGGGAAAAGGAATGAACATTCATAGGGTGCTTACTATGTGCTGGTTGTTTTATACATATTATCTCACTGGATCATCACAAGAATCCTGGGAAGTAGGAGTTACACCCATTGAGATTCAGAGCAGTTACCTGTTGTATTTTTTTAGCTTACTGTAATTTTGGCCAAGGTCACAAATCTATTAAAATAATAAAAAATTAAATACTGCCTTTTTTTTTTGCTTTTCAATTTTTATTTATTTAATTTTTGATATTTTATTTTATTGAAGCATAGTTAACCTACAATGTTGTGTTAGTTTCTGGTGTATAGCAAAGTGATTCAGTTATACATATATATGTATTATTTTTCATGATCTTTTACATTATGGTTTGTTACAGGTTATTGAATATAATTCCCTGTGCTATATAGTAGGGCCTTGTTGCTTACCTATTCTACATGTACTAGTTTGCATCTACCGATCCTAAACTCCCAGTCCATCCCTCCTCCAACCCCTCTTGGCAGCTACAAGTCTGTTCTCTATGTTTGTGAATCTGTTTCTATTTCATAGATAAGTTCATTTTAGATTCCGCGTATAAGTGATATCATATGGTATTTGTCTTTCTCTATCAACTTACTTCACTTTGTATGATAATCGCTAGGTCCATCCGTGTTGTTGCAAATGGCATTATTCCACTCCTTTTTGTGGTTGAGTAGTAGTCTCCTGTCTATCTATACCATTTCTTTAACCATTCAGCTGTTGATGGACACTTAGGTTGTTTCTTGTCTGGCCTATTGTAAATAGTGTTGCCACGAACACAGGGGTGCACATATCTTTTCAAATTATAGTTTTGTCTGGATTTATGCCCAGGAGTGGGATTGCTGGATCATGTGGCAACTCTATTTTTAGTTTCTTTTTTCTTTTTGGCCATGCCTCATGGCTTGTGAGATCTTAGTCCCTCAACTAGGGATTGAATCCACTCCCTTGGCAGTGAAAGCTCAAAGTTCTTACCATGGACCCCCAGGGAATTCTTTATTTTTAGTTTTTTAAGGAATCTCCAAACTGTTTTCCATAGTGGCTGCACCAGTTCACATTCCTACCAACAGTGTAGGAGGCTTCCCTTTTCTCCACACTCTCTCCAGAGTTTGTTTGTGGACTTTCTAATAATGGCTATTCTGACTGGTGTGAGCTGGTACCTCATTGTAGTTTTGATTTGCATTAAATGCCACTTGAGAGAAACTTTACTTGATATTCTGTGAAAAGTAAACTTGCCTCTACCCCCATCTCCACACACTATTTCTATCACAGTGTTTACCGTGTGATGCTTATCCAAATTTATAGTATTTGCTTATTTGCTCATTCCTTGCCTATTTTCCCAACTAGAAGGTAAACTTTGTAAGGGCTGGGACAACCCAATATCAGTCTTGTTCATCTCTCTGTCTCCAGTGCCTGACTTGGTGACTGACACAGAGTGGACACTCCATAAACATTGCTTTAGTGAATGAATGAATGAAAAATCTTGTCTTACACAGAACTCTTTTTTTCTTTCTACAACATAGCACTGACTCATATGTTTAGAAATGGAAAAGTTGAGACTCAGAGCTGTTGAATAACTTGTCCAGGAGATCTGATATAGGTCAGACCATGAAAGCTGATTGTGGTCCAAAGACCTAGGATTATATTAATCACAGTATCAACTCACACTGGTCTGAAGTTGCATGTTTGGTTTGCTCTAGAACCATCAAACGGAGAAGGCAATGTCACCCCACTCCAGTACGCTTGCCTGGCAAATCCTATGGACAGAGGAGCCTGGTAGGCTGCAGTCCATGGGGTCGCTAAGAGTCGGACACGACTGAGTGACTTCACTTTCATGTTTCTCTTTCATGCATTGGAGAAGGAAATGGCAGCCCACTCCAGTGTTCTTGCCTGGAGAATCCCAGGGATGGGGGAGCCTGGTGGGCTGCCGTCTATGGGGTAGCACAGAGTCGGACACGACTGAGGCGACTTAGCAGCAGTAGCAGCAGAACCATCAAATACTCAGTACAAAGGGTGTGGGATCAAGGACATAAGTGAGGGAGTGGATACAGTTTCCAATGACCCTGTTTCTTGCACAGGTCTGGTGGTCAAGGCAGTCCTCCAAGGGTGAGAAAGGGAAGAGCCCTGGAGCCAGGCTTGCAACCTTCTGTAACACTGTGCTGGGAGTAGCCACATCCTTCCTCAAGGGGCTTCCCACTACAGCAGGCAATTCTTGGCTGCATTATTGGTGCCATGCTGAAGCCTTCTCTGTCCTACTGGGTTTTGGGGCTCCCCAAATGTGACAGCTGGTTAGTGGCAGAGCAAATTCAGCTCTCTTGGCTGAAAGCCAGACTCATGTCACAGTGCATACTGATATAGTTTGCTATTACTGCCCAACATAGTAGGAGATGATGTGATCATTATCTGGTAAATATCCACATAGGAGAAGAAAGGAAGAGTGGGTTTAGGGGCTGCAAGAGTAAAGTCAGAATCATGAGGTTATGGTCCAGAAATGACCCAGAGTGGAAGAAAGTGTGTGACCTTGGGGAATTTACTTAACCTCTCTGTGACCCAGTATCCTTATCTATACAAGGAGAATATGGGACAGTTTTTAACACCCTTAGTTTCAGTTCATTTTTCCATTAAGTGGAGATAATGAGGGCTAATGTGAGGTTTTCATGAATAATAAGACATAAAAATTTAGCAAATTCTTGCTCCATAGCAAGCACCCAATAAATGTTAGTTGTTGCTATGAATACTAAAAAATGAAAAGGAGTGATTGATGAAAATTAAATGAGTTAATATCTGTAAAGCACTTAGAATAGTGTCTGACACATAGTAAACTATATATTTGAACCTGTTAAATAAGACAAATAAAAATGAAATAGGATACCAAAAAAGAGAGTTTTGGGTAAAGTGGTTTAATCTATTTTGATACCTTTTATCATTTTGGGTCCTTAAATGTCAACTGGGATTTTTCCCTCAATGGCAATATATCTCTGATTTTTATCATTTTCTTCGTAGGTTTCCAAAATCAACTTTATAGGAACATACTTTATAGTCAGCTTTGTTAAAAACAAAGCAATTTCTCCTGACTCTCACACCAGAAAGATTCAAAGAGGCCCAGGGAGCCCAGGGGTTAAATGTCAGAAAATCTTTCAAGAGAACAAGGAAAAGCTAGAATTATATGTTTCAACAGGTGTTTTATGATGGAAACTCATTAAACTATATGAACATGTGAAAATAATACCCTGCACTTGTAGGACACTTTTCACTATTTCCTTCAACGTGCCTTCATGTCTAGTATTTCAGTTGTCCTTGTAAGGTCTGCATGTGGTAGGGAGAGCAGGTATTCTCATTTGACATAAGAAGAAACTGAATCCAGAAACTCAACCAACGTTTATTGAGTCCTTACAATGTGTGAGGCATTTGTGATACAAAGATGGATAAAACATAGTTGTTCTTGTTCAGCTGCTCAGTCATGTCTGACTCTTTGCAACCCCATGAACTGCAGCACGCCAGGCTTCCCTGTCCTTTACCATCTCCCAGAGTTTGCTCAAACTCATGTCTTTTGAGTCAGTGATGCCATCTAACCATCTCATCCTCTGTCATCCCCTTTTCCTCCTGCCTTCAATCTTTCCCAGCATCAGGGTCTTTTCTTATGAGTTAGTTCTTCACATCAGGTGGCCAAAGTATTGGAGTTTCAGCTTCAGCATCAGTTATTCCAATGAATATTCAGGACTGATTTCCTTTAGGATGGACTGGTCGAATCTCCTTGCAGTCCAAGGGACTCTCAAGAGTCTTTTCCAACATCACAGTTCAGAAGCATCAATTCTTTGGCGCTCAGCCTTCTTTATGGTCCAACTCTCACATCCATACATGACTACTGGAAAAACATAGTACCTGCCTTTAATTAAACCAACTCTTGAAATAGAGTATGTTAAAATGCTATCATGGGGTATAGGAGGGGTGTGGTGATCAACTGGTATGTGTGTGTGTTTGTGTGTGTACATGCGTGTGCACACGTGCATCTAAGGAGGAGAGAATCAGAGCAGGCTGCACAGAGGTGCTCCTTGAGTTGGGTTATAACACTGGTGTGCTGGTAAATACTTTACAATTGGCTCTCTAGGGAAAACCAAGTCTTGACTTGTGGCATTTGCTGATTTCTGTGCTGTAAATACTTCCACCCACTTTAAGCTATCAGTGTGAAGTCCATGAGTGCAGAGCTGGGAAGAGATGTACTGTAGCACATATTTATAGACTATTTCCACCACATAGATGCAATGGATGGAGATAGCATCACAAACACAGATAACAATAAAGTGTGGAAAAATAATTAGGAAGTGATGAGTTTTGAGTATTTATTACCTTTACTTTTAATATAGTTTACTTAATTGGAAATTTATTTAATTAAACTTTGAGTAATGGCTGTGTTTAAAAACCAGTTCACAAAATTACTGTTTAACAATCAGCTCTCTTGAGCCTGTGATCTGGTTCCAGCACACCACTGGTAAAGCATAAGTTGCTAGGTAAAAGCAGGGAAGGGACATTTCAAGTAGGGAGACACGTTTGTCAAGGTAGCAAGCATATGAAGCAGCATGGTGCTTTTACCAAACTGGTGAGTCTTCTTAGAAGTTGATTTTATGTGATGCTAATGAATTTTAAGCTTCAGGGTTCCTCACTTGCAGGGCCTGCCCCCCACCCCGTCCCAGAGTCTCCTACCTAATTTTGTATTCTTTTTCTTAAAGAGACCTCATTAGTGGTATACACTTCAGATGCTGAATCACTGAATCCCTGAGTGCCCTGTTTAAGAAAGAACAGAGCCAGAGATGAGGTTGTTGAGGATAATAGAGAATCTTTTACGTCACATAAAAAGTGGCCTTAATCTTTTAGGCACTAAGGGAAGTTATCTGCTCTGACTTGTGCTTTGTTAGCACATCTCTGGCTGTATGTGGACAATGGGTGGAGGAGTCCAAACAAGAATGCTGTCCAGGTGGTTTGGACTAGAGAGGTGGTGGTGGAGATAGAGGGAGGTGGATGGATTCAAAGGTATTATGAGGTAAAATCAGCAGGACTTGGTAATGGAGGAGATTATATTACATGGGGAGAGGTCTTGAGGAAGAAGAGATGAGCATAACTCTCAGGTTTCTGGTTTAGGTAACATGGTGAATAGTGGTTCCACTGAGCAGGACAGAGCCTTGTAAGTACGGCATAGAAAATTCCAAAATTATCAAAGGGCACTCATGAATGGAGGATGGGATTTTCAGTCAGCCAGACTTAGGCTCAAATCCCAGCCCTGACAATTGTAGCAGACTTAGAAACTGGGCAAGTTGTGTAAACAGAGCCTCAGTTATATCATCTCTAAAATTTGAGTGTTCTTATGTAAATTAAGTTTGTAAAATAAGGCTCAATACATTGGAAGAAGACTAAATATGAGGTGGGTAGGAGAATGAGCTGGACAAATCTGTTGTGTTGGATCTGAAGGGCTTGTGGGATAGCCAAGTAGAGAGGTCCAGTATGGCGACAGAGTCCTGGAGATATGACTATTTTAAAGGGCAGTTGAAGAAAGAAGGTTCAGTAAAAGAGACTGTAAATGAGTGACCATGAGGACAGAAAGAGGACGAGGATATAGTGATGTCATGGAAATCACTGCTGAACCTCTTAGCACCACAGCCTCACAGTAAATTGGCTTCAACTCTGCCTACTTCCAACCTCTACCCCCACCCTCCCTTTGCACTATCTTTTTTTCCCAAATCCTGATCTTTACCATTGAATCTAGTATCCGTGGTCCATCTATTCAACATCTGTCATGCCATACTACTACCTCCCTCGTCCTTGTCCTGGTACAATACTCATTATACAAAATCCCAACTGTGGCCTAATACAACAGCTCTCCTTTCTCTGCTCCTGCACCTGGCTGGCTGGACACTGCCAGAGAACATGACATGCCCAAGTGGGGATTGATGACTTCATGATCTCCGAGGAGTTCACAATGCTGCTATTTTACTGTCCATATTCTGATTCTCCAATTTTCTTACAGCACTAGCTTGTGAGAATGTTAGGGAACTGTTAACCAAAACTATCCACCTTGACAAGGCATGATGATAACCACTTGTATGAGTTGTCTCAAAATAGGAGGTCCCAATAAGGAGCATGGTGCTGTTAACACCATGGTGCTGTTAATTTTTGTTAACACCAAAAATTAATTGGGAGAATTTGGGAGGGGCCTAAAAGAGGGAAGAGACTCCAGCCCATAATATGTCTTCTAAAACTGACTGGAAGTATTCGGGAGGGGTCAAAAGGAGGCAGGAGATGCCAGCCCATAATATTGTCCTGCCAACCTCCCAGAATCCTTTTCACTGGAATCCATCTTGGCTGCGAGATGTACGCACCACCAGGAAGGACCCTGAGTCAGACCAAATATGGGCACAAGCATGATGACTGACCAGAGACAACTGGGAAACTAACCCCATTACAATAAAACCTGAGACTGTGAGGCACGTGGCAGAGCAGTTCTCCTGGGTTCCCTTACCCTGCTGCTCCCCATCCAGGTGCCCCTTCTCAATAAAGTCTCTTGCTTTGTCAACACACGTGTCTCCTCAGACAATTCATTTCTGAATGTTAGACAAGAGCCCACTCTCAGGCCCTGGAAGGGGTGCCCCTTTCTGCAACAAAAACAGCTGAATTTTCCTGTAACCTCTAAGAAGGGCACTGAAGTTATCTGAGAAAAAGAGGAAGCTGGCAGATTGGAAGAAGGCTGCCAGTCACGACTGTATGCATTCAGGGCATGATCGTTAGGCTGGGAAAAATATGAGCCTGGGCTTATCTCAGTGGAGCAATGTGGAGGAGGGACATTAGCCCAGATCCAATGGAATAATGCTGATTTACCTTGAAGCCATTGAAGTTTCAGCTTCAGGGCCCCTCATTTGCACAGACAAATTCCAAGGCCTGTACTTAATATTTATTCACAATTCTTTTAAAAAAACTCTCCAGGGATTTCCCTGGCTGTCCAGTGGTTAAGACTCACTCCATGCTTCCAATGCAGGCGGCATGGGTTTGATCCCTGGTCAGGTAACTAAGATCCTGCATGCCACACAGCATGGCCAAAAAAGAAAAAAAGCCTCTCCAAATTGTGTAAATAGGGTCCCATCAACCTGAATCCACCTCTGATCTAAGTGTTTCCAGGGTGAATAGCTGCTTCTTACAGTAGCCGCTGGGCTTCCTTGGTGGCTCAGATGGTAAAGAATCTGCTTGCAATGCAAGGGATCTGGGTTCGATCCTTGGATGGGGAAGATCTTCTGGAGAAGAAGGGAATAGCAACCCAAATGCTGTACTCTTGCCTGGAAAATTCTATGGACAAAGGAGCCTGATGGGCTACAGTCCATTGGGTCACAAAGAGTCAGACATGACTGAGTGACTAACACTTTCAGTTTTTCAATGCAGCCTCTGGGCTGTTCAAGCCTGCTAGAACTGAGATGCCAGCCCAGGAAGGAGGATGAAGGAAAAATCCTCAACTGATGAAGTTTTATTTATTTAAGTGATATTTTTAGGCAAAATATGTAAATTGTAGATCATCTTCAATTCAATAGGCATTGCCTGTCCCTTCTCTGGCGGATCTTCCCAACCCAAGAATTGAACTGGGGTCTCCTGCATTGCAGGCTGAGCTACCAGGGAATCCCCAAAGAATATATAAGTCTCCTTCTCACCATCCCATTCTTTCTCAAGGCATATCCACTTGTTACTAGTTTCTTGTGTATTCTTTTTAGAGATAGATGCATACATACAAATAAGCATGTATATTCTTTGATTTGGCTTCTCCTTTTCCACATACATTTATAGCATGCTATACCCAGTGTTCTTCAACATGTTTTTTCACTTTGTAATATGTTTTAGAGTTCATTCCACGTCAATCCAAAGAGAGCTACCTAATTCTTTTTAGTAGTTGTAGGCTGTTCCATTGTGGAAATGAACCATAATTTGTTTTATGAATCCCTTATGCTGGAGATTTTGTTTGTTTTCAATGTTTTGCTATTGTTATCACAAACAATATAGACAGAACTGAAATCTGATTATAACTTGAGATAGAGACTGAACTCATTGAAATAATAATCAAGTCACTTTTTTTTTGGCTATGCTGTGCAACTTGCTGGATCTTAGTTCCCAGGGAACTAAGGAATAGAACCTGTGCCCCCTGCAGTGGAAGTGCGGCATCTTAACCACTGGACCACCAGGGAGTTCTCTAAAGTCACTTGTGCAAACTGAGCACAAACTTAAAACTTGTACTCTTTATAATACTGACCTTTAAGTATTACAATTATTAAGTTAGATATATTTATAAAGCACTTAGTATCTAGAATGTGCTCAGCCAATGTTAGTTCTTGTCCCCTTCCTTAGGGCTCAAAGAATGAGAAGTGTCTGTTCCTAACCAGAGCCCATCCCTCCTTCTGTATCCCAGGTCCCCATCCCTTCCATGCCCTCATTAACCTTATCTGTCAACTGGGTCTGCTATCTCCCTTTCTACTGACTCCTTTCTCTAGCTATAAGCATTATCTTCTCTCCCCCATCCTAAAGAAAACCACCCTTTGTATTTCTTAGGATTAGACCCTGCTGTGAGTAACAGAAAAACCCAACCTAACAATGGCTTAAACAAAATTGAAGTTTCTTTCTCATGTGAAGGGTGTGAGGAGGGCAATCCAAGGTTGATGTGGTGATTATATAGTTATCCGGGACTCGAGTTTCTTCCAGCTTTCTGCTCTGCCATTCCCAGAGTGTGGCTCTCTTCCTCAGGGACCAAGAGGAGGTGCCAACCATTGTATCAATATTCCAAGCAGTAAGAAGGAGGAAGGGGTAGGAAGAGGCAAGGGGCACACATCAATGACCTTTTCAGGGAAATATGCAAAATTCTACCACACATTTCTGCTTATATCCCACTGGCCACGTAGAGTTTCAAGAGAGTCAGGAAATATAGACTTTATTCCAATTTAGATGATCATGTGCCCAGTGGAAGCCAGTCTTTTAGAGGGGACAATGAATATTGGTTAGGGAACTAGCAATCTCTGTAACATCTTCCCTCAGCCCTCCTTTCTTCCTTCCCGCCGCCCATTTTTTCATGGCTCATACTCATCTTCTCCATGTACTCCCCCTTCAGTTGTTTTTTAGCTTTTTGGAAACAAGTTTGCTCTTGAATGTGCTTTTCCAAGGTCACTATTTGTTTACCAGCTCAGTTCAGTTCAGTTCAGTCGCTCAGCCATGTCTGACTCTTTGCAACCCCATGGACTGCAGCATGCCAGGCTTCCCTGTCCATCATGAACTCCTGGAGCTTGCTCAAACTCATGTTCATCAAGTCGGTGATGCCATCCAACCATCTCATCCTCTGTCATCCCTTTCTCCTCCTGCCTTCAATCTTTCCCAGCATCAGGGTCTTTTCCAATGAGTCAGTTCTTTGCATCAGGTGGCCAAAGTATTGGAGTTTCAGTTTCAACATCAGTCCTTCCAATGAATATTCAGGACTGATTTCCTTTAGGATGGTCTGGTTGGATCTCATTGCAGTCCAAGGGACTCTCAAGAGTCTTCTCCAACACCACAGTTCAAAAGTATCAATTCTTGGGTGCTCAGCAGTCTTTATGGTTCAACTCTCACATCCATATGTGACTCCTGGAAAAACCATAGCTTTGACTAGATGGACCTTTGTTGGCAAAGTAACGTCTCTGCTTTTTAATATGCTGTCTAGGTTGGTCACAGCTTTTCTTATTTGTTCATAAGTTTATGTATTAATAACTTATTCAATAGACATTTATTGATGCCTAGTACACATCATGGAGAAGGCAATGGCAACCCACTCCAGTACTCTTGCCTGGAAACTCCCGTGGATGGAGGAGCCTGGTAGGCTGCAGTCCATGGGGCAGACACGACTGAGCGACTTCACTTTCACTTTTCACTTTCATGCATTGGAGAAGGAAATGGCAACCCACTCCAGCGTTCTTGCCTGGAGAATCCCAGGGATGGGGGAGCCTGGTGGGCTGCCATCTATGGGGTCGCATAGAGTCGGACACGACTGAAGTGACTTAGCAGCAGCAGCAGCAGTACACATCAGGTACTGGGCTAAATATCGGTGATATAGAGATAAATAGATCAAAGTTGTCTTTGCCTTATAGGACTCTCATGGTTTCATGAAAGGAACAGGAAATAAACAGAATGATTAAAATACAGACTAGTATGTGACATGATAAGGAAGGCATGAGAACATCTGGAAGCACAAAGGCAGCTAGGATGGTGAAAGTAAAGAAAATATTAGAAAATGACACTTAAACTTGCTATCTAAAGATAAGCAGTAGTAAGTAGATGAAGAAGTCAAGGGCTTCTTGGAAGAGAGTGTCACGGGCAAGGACATATAGCATTCTTAGAATTGCAGGTAGGCTAAAATGGTTAGAGTGAGGCTTCACAGGAGGCAGTGAGGAAAGGAGATCAGCTGGAGATAGAGTACAAAGGCCTTGATGTATATGTAATGCCTCCAAGCTCAGTGGGCTTTGTACACATGTTTATGGAGCCCTGTCTTTAACTTTCTCCTAGGTGTAAGGTGCAATGTGGAAAGCTGATGAGCAGAAAGACCTGATTAGATTTCTGTTTGGATAGATGACTGTAGCTACTTGATGGAGGGTGGAGAGTAGGACAAGATTAGAAGAAATGAGATCAACTAGGAGTCTACAATTCTAGCCCAAGTGAGAGACAATGCTCACTTGGACTGAGAGAGAGAAAATTTGATGAGTTTGAAAGATATTTAGAGGGGAGAAGGGTAGGATTCAGTGACTAGGTTGCTGCATGAGTACAGGAAGAGTCAAGAATGATTTTTGGCTTGGGCATGTAGGTTGATGATGGTGCCAGTACTGAGTAGGGGGAGGCTAAGAGGAAGAGTTTGGGTTGGGAGGATAATTAAGAATTCCAATTTGGTCATGTTAAAAGTTTGAGATGCCTAAGAGACCAATAAGCAGGTAAGTTAGGTAGCTAGTCACTTATGGAAGACTAGAACTAGCAATGTCTAAAATACATGGCCAGAGATATAATTTTGGGCAACATTGGGATCTGGAAACTGCATTCCTCGGTCATTCACAAGATCTCCTTAGAAGAATGCAGATTAAAAAAAGAAGAGAGCATAAGACCAAATCGTTTGGATCTTCAATATCTAATTGTTTGATAGGAGAAGATGAACCTGAGAGGGATCAGCCAGAGAAAAATAATGAGACTATAGTTTCATGGAGGCCAAGAGAAAGAGCTCAAATGAAGAGACTGCTAAAAGAAGAAGGAAAGAGTTTCCAGTGTTGAATGTGTGGAAGATGATAACTAAAAGCATATCTGGTAGACTTGAAGTGATGTAGATCATTTGTGACCCTAATGAGAGATGGTTTGATAGAGTTATGGGGAAGGAGGGTTGATTAGTTGAGTGGAGAAGTGAGTAGAGGGTGAAAAATGGAGACTTTTGGTATAGATAACACTTTAAATAAATTTGGCTTATGATTGGGAAGATAGGAAGGAAATGGAAGGATTCAGTGGAAAGGAAGCCATTGCATCTATTTAGAAGGAAAAGATAGTTGAGAGTGTAAGTTTCCTGAGAAAGCAGGAGGGGTGAGGTCAGTGGTTCTCAGGTGTGGTCCCTTGACCACTATCACTTGGAGCTGCTTAGAAAAGCAGATTCTTATGCCTCATTTCAGACTACCTGAATCAGAAACTTGGGGTACAGCTGTATTTTAACAAGTTGTGGTTTAGAGTTCTGTATTTTAACAAGCCTTCCAGGGAATTCTGATGTGCACTCAAGTTTGAGGTTCACTGTACCATAGATAAAAGGGAGAATATCTCCTTCACTGTTACAGGAGAGAATGAGAATCAGAAAAAATACAGATGTGGACAGATGCATCAGTTTGGTTTGGGGAAGTTCATTCATTCAACAAATATATAACATGTTCCAGGCACTAAGGATACAGACCAACAAATTCCTGACTTCATGCAATTTACTTTCTAGTAGCAGGAGACATTGGAGAAGGCAATGGCACCCCACTCCAGTACTCTTGCCTGGAAAATCCCATGGACAGAGGAGCCTGGTGGGCTGCAGTCCATGGGGTCGCTAAGAGTCGGACACGACTGAGTGACTTCACTTTCACTTTTCACTTTCATGCATTGGAGAAGGAAATGGCAACCCACTCCAGTGTTCTTGCCTGAAGAATCCCAGAGACGGGGGAGCCTGGTGGTCTGCCGTCTATGGGGTTGCACAGAGTCGGACACAACTGAAGCGACTTAGCAGCAGCAGCAGCAGCAGGAGACATGGGCTTCCCAGGTGGCACTAGTGGTAAAGAACCTGCTTGCCAGTGCAGGAGATGCGAAAGATGCGGGTTTGATCCCTGGGTCGGGAAGATTCCCTGGAGGAGGGCATGGAAACCCACTCCAGTATTCTTGCCTGGGATCCCATCAACAGAGAAGCCAGGTGGGCTACAGTCCATGGGGTCACAAAGAGACAGACATGACTGAAGTGACTTAGCACACACGCATGCAACTGGAAACACAATAAGCTAATAAAGAAATCTATCATAATAAGGACTTCAGATATTCTGAGTGAGCAGGGAAGTCATTACTAGAATGTAAGTTCCATGAAGGTAGGAATTTTTATCTGTTTTGTTCAGTGCTGTGTCTCATGGCCTTGAAGGGTACATTGATTATGTTTGTTGAATGAAAAAATTACAGAGTTTTGAACTGACATGATTTGGTTTACGTTTTTTAAACTCTCACTATATTGAGAATTGACATTTGAGATCAACAGTGGGAGCAATGACACCAGTTAGAGGCAGCTGAAATATACCAAGCAAGAGTTGATCATGGGGGTTAGTACACAGTGCTAGTGGTGGAAATGGTAAGAAGTAGTCAGTTTCTGAATATATTTAGAGTGGAGGCAGCAGGATTTTCTGACATACTAGATGTAGGATTGGAGAAAAAGGAGAGTCAGTGATAACTGGACAGGTTTAGGCCTGATAAGCTTGAAGGTTGGAGTTGCCATTGGCTAGGAGAGGCAGGCCTATCGGACACGTGTGGTGGAGCGGGGGCAGTGCAAGAATGAACACTAGGAGCAGAGGTAGGTTAACTGTAAAGCTAGCGAAGCTTAGGTCTCTCATTTGCTCTGGCTCTAGCAATATGTTAAGAAGTATTTTTAAGTTCTTCTTCCTAAGGAAGGAACTCTACATTGTATCAGTTTCAGGAACCAAACATTTGTATTTACCCAGATCAGAAGTTACATTTTGGAAACATTAAGGTTGAGATGTCTATTAGACATCTATTATGAAGCTGTATACAGTCAACAAAAACAAGACCAGGAGCTGACTGTGGCTCAGATCATGAACTCCTTATTACCAATTCAGACTTAAATTGAAGAAAGTAGGGAAAACCACTAGACCAATCAGGTATGACCTAAATCAAATCCCTTATGATTATACAGTGGAAGTGAGAAATAGATTTAAGGGCCTAGATCTGATAGAGAGAGTGCCTGATGAACTATGGAATGAGGATAGTGACATTGTACAGGAGACAGGGATCAAGACCATCCCCATGGAAAAGAAATGCAAAAAAGCAAAATGGCTGTCTGAGGAAGCCTTACAAATAGCTGTGAAAAGAAGAGCAGCGAAAAGCAAAGGAGAAAAGGAAAGATATAAGCATCTGAATGCAGAGTTCCAAAGAATAGCAAGAAGAGATAAGAAAGCCTTCTTCGGCGATCAATGCAAAGAAATAGAGGAAAACAACAGAATGGGAAAGACTAGAGATCTCTTCAAGAAAATTAGAGCTACCAAGGAAACATTTCATGCAAAGATGGGCTCTATAAAGCACAGAAATGGTATGGACCTAAGAGAAGAAGAAGATATTAAGAAGAGGTGGCAAGAATCCACAGAAGAACTCTACAAAAAAGATCTTCACGACCCAGATAATCACGATGGTGTGATCACTGACCTAGAGCCAGACATCCTGGAATGTGAAGTCAAGTGGGCCTTAGAAAGCATCACTATGAACAAAGCTAGTGGAGGTGATGGAATTCCAGTTGAGCTATTCCAAATCCTGAAAGATGATGCTGTGAAAGTGCTGCACTCAATATGCCAGCAAATTTGGAAAACTCAGCAGTGGCCACAGGACTGGAAAAGGTCAGTTTTCATTCCAATCCCAAAGAAAGGCAATGCCAAAGAATGCTCAAACTACCACACAATTGCACTCATCTCACATGCTAGTAAAATAATGCTCAAAATTCTTCAAGCCAGGCTTCAGCAATATGTGAACCGTGAACTTCCTGATGTTCAAGCTGGTTTTAGAAAAGGCAGAGGAACCAGAGATCAAATTGCCAACATCTACTGGATCATGGAAAAAGCAAGAGAGTTCCAGAAAAACATCTATTTCTGCTGTATTGACTATGCCAAAGCCTTTGACTGTGTGGATCACAATAAACTGTGGCAAATTCTGAAAGAGATGGGAATACCAGACCACCTGACCTGCCTCTTGAGCAATCTGTATGCAGGCCAGGAAGCAATAGTTAGAACTGGACATGGAAAAAAAAAAAAAAAAAAGAACTGGACATGGAACAACAGACTGGTTCCAAATAGGAAAAGGAGTATATCAAGGCTGTATATTGTCACCCTGCTTATTTAACTTATATGCAGAGTACATCATGAGAAATGCTGGGCTGGAAGAATCACAAGCTGGAATCAAGATTGCCGGGAGAAATATCAATAACCTCAGATATGCAGATGACACCACCCTTATGGCAGAAAGTGAAGAGGAACTAAAAAGCCTCTTGATGAAAGTGAAAGTGGAGAGTGAAAAAGTTGGCTTAAAGCTCAACATTCAGAAAACGAAGATCATGGCATCCGGTCCCATCACTTCATGGGAAATAGATGGGGAAACAGTGGAAACAGTGTCAGACTTTATTTTGGGGGGCTCCAAAATCACTGCAGATGGTGACTGCAGCCATGAAATTAAAAGACGCTTACTCCTTGGAAGGAAAGTTATGTCCAACCTAGATAGCATATTGAAAAGCAGAGACATCACTTTGCCAACAAAGGTCCATCTGGTCAAGGCTATGGTTTTTCCTGTGTTCATGTATGGATGTGAGAGTTGGACTGTGAAGATCGCTGAGCACCGAAGAATTGATGCTTTTGAACTGTGGTGTTGGAAAAGACTCTTGAGAGTCCCTTGGACTGCAAGGAGATCTAACCAGTCCATTCTGAAGGAGATCAGCCCTGGGATTTCTTTGGAAGGAATGATGCTAAAGCTGAAACTCCAGTACTTTGGCCACCTCATGCGAAGAGTTGACTCATTGGAAAAGACTCTGATTCTGGGAGGGATTGGGGGCAGGAGAAGGGGATGACAGAGGATGAGATGGCTGGATGGCATCACGGACTCGATGGACATGAGTCTGAGTGAACTCCAGGAGTTGGTGATGGACAGGGAGGCCTGGTGTGCTGTGACTCATGGGGTCGCACAGAGTCGGACACGACTGAGCAACTGAACTGAACTGAACTGATGGACTGAATTGTGTTCCTCCCAAATCATATGTTAAAACCCTAATCCCCAATGTGGAAGTATGTGAATATAGGGCCTTTAGGGAGGTAATGAAGGCTAAATGAAGTCAAAAGAAGGGAGCCCAAATTCGACAGGATTGGTATCCTTGTAAAAAGAGAAAGACGCACCAGAGAATTCTCTTTCTCTCCATGAGCACACAGAAGAAAAACTTGGGCTTTCCTGGTGATCTAGTGGTTAATAATCTACCTCCTAATGCAGGGGACATGGGTTCGATCTCTGGTCCTGGAAGATTCCATGTGCCAAGGAGCAATGAAGCCTGTGCGCCACAACTACTGAGCCTGAGTTCTAGAGCCTGGGAGCCACAACTACTGAAGCCTGGGAGCCTAGAGACCATGCTCTGCAACAAGAGAAGCCACTGCCAGGAGAAGCTCGTGCACTGCGACTAGAGAGTAACCCCACTTGCCGCAACTAGAGAAAGCTGGTGTGTAGCAACAAAGACCCAGAGCTGCCAAAAATAAATAAATCTTTTTTTTTTTTTAAGAAAAACTATGTGAGGTCACAGCAAGAAGGTGGCCATATACAAACCATGAAGAAGTCTCACCAGACACCGAACACGACAGCAACTTGCTCTTGGACTTCCGGCCTCCAGAACTGTGAAAAAGTAAATGTCTGTCGTTTAAGGCATCCAATCCGTGGGGATATGTAGTGGGCAGCAGAATATGGGTCTGGAATTCAGGAGAGAGGTCTAGACTAAAGATATAAACTTGGTGTCATCAATGTATAGACAGTAGTTAGTCATGAAATGATGCATTCATCAAGGGAGTAAAGTAGATAACAACAGAAGAGCTCCAAGGACAGAACTGTGGGCTCTCAAATATTAAAAGTTGACTTGATGATGAGAAACCAGCAATGGAGGGTGAAGAAAAGCTGCCACTATGGGAAAAGGGGAAACAAGGGATTGTAGCATCTAGAAACCAAGGAATGAAAGTGTATCGAGGAGAGGGAATGACTTTATCAAATGCTGCCAGAAAGGGCCAAAAGGGGAGGACCGCACATCCTGACAGAGTCATCAACTCCGTGTGATGCTTTTGGCTCTGATAGCTTCAGTTTACTCTGTGAAGTAGGTCAACCCTTGAGAGGCAGCGGTGGAACGGGGAGTGCTGCGGAGATAGCAAGTGGGGAGATTTAAGAATGAGGACATCTTCGGGGAAAATGAAAGCACAAGCTGACCTGAGAGAATGAGTAGGATTGTTGGGCAGTGCGGAGTGCCTTTTTGAGACATCCGAAAGGCCACTGGCTTCACAGTTGCTGGAGGGGAAAAGACTGTTAAGGGTTAATAAAGTTTTTTTCCACCTATTTAAAAATGAGAACAGCAGATCCTTGTTTAGGGCCTCAAAGACAGTTTCAAGATAAGAAAGAGCAGGATGCTGACAGTCTAGGAGAGGCCACTTGGACCTCAGGGGGTGTCACGTAGCAATGTACAGCTGTAAGAAATCACACAGCTAGAGCTCGCCGAACCAGCTTTTATCCCCACACAAAGAGCTGCCCCTGGAGCTCTTTGACACTGGGCTGCCCCAGGTGACGTTTGTTGTCCTGACGTTGCTTCCCATTTCCTGGCTGGCCTCAAGGAGCATGTATACATGTGTCTAGTATACGGCAAGGGGAATCGGGAATGAGACCCAGATGGCTGTGCTCTGACAGGCTCACAGACGCATTCCCTGCCTTGCTGAGGAGAGCGCTAGCACGAATATTTTATCCTTTGGAAGCACCGTTCTAGAGAGAACTGAGGCTCTGCGACGTTAAGTAACTTGCTATTAGACACACCAGCAGGAAGCAGTAGAGCCAGAATCCAGCCCCAGGAAGACTGACCAACACAGTATAAAACAGAGTGGGTGTTTGCCATGTTGGTGCCAGGCCATGCACTAAGCACTTCATGTGGATTATCTCATTTCATCCTCACTACAACCTATTAAGGTTGACACCATTATTAATCTCATTTTACTAATGAGGTCAAGTAACTTAAGCCAGATCACATAGCTAAGAAGTGATAGAGGGCACTTTTGAACTCAGGAGAGGGGTTAGGATCAGGAGAGCTAGTCCCAGTGTAGATAGATGTGAAAAGAAATGGATGTTTCTTGTGAGCATGTGAGTTTTCTCTTAAAGGGCCCTTAGCCCCAGCAGTAATAAGGGCTCTGTAGTCCACAGTGGAGGACCAGGCTGGAGACCTGAGAGCAGAGAGAAATTTGCACTGGGCAGGGGTGTGGGGAGAGAAATCAGTGGGAGGTGAGAAAGTGGAGACAATGAGCCCAGACCACTCTCTGAAGAAGCTTGACTGTGAAAGGAAAGAGAGATGTGATTTAGAGCCAAGAGAGAAAGAAATTCTTTTAAGATGGGGGAGATCTGAGCATGTGTATGACCTGCGGCAATGGGGCGGGAAAGGGGGACTATACAAGTGAGAAAAGGGGTGGACTGAGCGAGTATCTGACTCACGGGAGGGACCAGCCTGGGCAAAGAGGAGGGGCCCCTCCTCAAAGACTAGATGCAAGTTAGTGCAGGTGGGTGTCAGTCAAGTTTGTAGATTAGGACGGTACAGCTCCCCATCTTCCCCATACCTCATGTCTTCTATTTTCCCTGTGAGATAAGGTGGTGTGTATAGAGTGAGGGAAATGCAGATGGTGTTGGGTGCCAGAAAACTGGCAATAAATGAGCTGTGTATATGAATGATCTGCAGTGTGCCAGGCCATTTACGTGCATACCCGTCATTCTTCACAACAACCTGCAGGATAGATATGATCACCCCCAGCTTGTCTATGAGGAAGCAGAGATACTCAGAGGCGTAGGAGCTTGGGAAGAGCTGAAGGATGACAAGGAGAGATAGCTGATGCAGGACAGGTGAAAGCCAAAGGAAAGCTCTGAGGCCTGAGCTGAACTGGGCTCTCCTAACTGTGGGCTGGCACCTGTTTCTCCCGCTGTGCCCCTTGCTTCAGCTGTGGTCATCCTCCTGGAAGGGGGGGGGATGCAGACAGATGATCAGACTGAGGCAGAGTTGGGGGCCAGGCTGACAGACAGAGGCCAAGGAGCTCAGGTGCTGATGAGAATGCAGTTCAAGTGGTCACATGAGGCCTCCAGGGCAGGGGAAGGATGTGAAGTCGGGAGAGGGTGGATAGGCTGGGAAAAGAGGGGTGACTCATGGTCCTGAAAGTCTGCTGGAAGTTAAAAGAATAGTCTCAGTGGGAAGGCGAAAAAGTGGAAAGAACAGAAAGTCGTGGTCCAGTCTGAGAATGAGATTTTGGAGTTGAACATGTCAGAAGAGGAGGTATACCCAGAGATGGCAAAGCCAAAGTTATGTACGTGGGCATGTGTGTGAGGTTGTGAGTGATACCCTGGAGGAACCCTGAGCCTGGTGTTTGGAGGGGGTGCCCACTTAGATACTGGAATCACTTTGGACAATGGCAACCTCATCTGTTCTTGTTCTCACGGTTGGAGAGAATGAGCCACCTGCATTGGGGAAGAGGACCAGGAAGGTTAGTGATCAGGAAAAGCATGCAAACCAGGCTTTCCTCATATCCACGGTCACCACGGTGGCTTTTAAATTTTTTAATCAATTTGGCCATGCTTCGTGGCTTGTGGGATCTCAGTTCCCTGATCAAGGATTGAACTCTGGCCATGGCAGGGAGAGCACCGAATCCTAACCACCAGGCCATCAGGGAACTCCCCGCATGGTGGTTTTTTAACTGACAATGTTGAAATAGTACTTTACCATCTAGAAAGTGTGTCTCAATGGAAATATTCTACTGCATGAATTTTAGTCCGTCTCTTAACGTATTTTCACACCCAGATAGCTTGGAAACAGATTATGTTGGTTTGCATAGAGTTACAAATGCATTTCACATCATTTTAAAAAGCTATTTTAACAATACTTCCTGGTATCTGAGACATAAAGCCCATTCATCTTTTGTCCCTTCCTCTCCTGTCCCTCACCTGCATAAACAAACAAGCAGACACACTCCTAGTATCACATCCTCCTTTTTAGATCACATGCCTCGTGGTGCCTGTTGCCCCAATGAGCTGAAGGACCAGATTTAAGGCTTCTGGCCTAATACTTTTTTCCTACCACATGAGGGCAGACTTTTTAACAAAAAAAAAAGAGGAAACAACTGTTTACCTTATACTATATAGAACTGAAACAGTGCTGGGGATGTATCGTACAACGTGATGACTATAGCCAACAATGCTGTTTTGCATATTTGAACATTGCTAAGAGGGTAGACCTGAAAAGTTCTCACCATGAGAAAAAAGAATTGTAACTACGTGAGTTGATGGATGTTAATTTTTTTTTTACCATGGTGACCATGTCCCAGTAACCACCTGTATCATATTATTATGTTGTACACCTTCAACTTAGACAGTGTTATATATCAATTCTATTTCAATAAAACTGGAGGAAAAAGGAAGAAGAAAGAAAATAATGAGAAATTATACTAAATCCAGATCTTCTGTGGTTTCTAGGCCTTGACAAATCTAGCGATTTCCTCAAGCCTGCAACACTTCCTGCGCACACTCCATCAGGGATGAACTGGCTCCTTTCTTCCCTGCCTTGCTTCTTTTATTCTTTCCTCTGTCATTCCCTTACTCCCACAAATATCTATTGAACATTTACTCTTAGTAGGATTGACAAAATACAGGATGCCCTGTTTTGAACTGCAGATAAATGACAAAAATTTTGTAGTATAAGGATGTCCCATGTGTATACTTGGGGAGTCAAACTATAAAATATTTGTTGTTCAGGAAATACAAATTTAACTGGGTAGCTTGTGTTTTTGTTTGTTTTTGGCCACAACTCGCAGCTTGTGAGATCTTAGTCTCCCCACCAGGAAATGAACCCATGCCCTTGGCACTGAAAGTGAGGAATTCTAACCACTGACCCGTCAGAGAATTCCCAACCTGTGTTTTTGTTACATCTGGTGACCCTAACTCTGGGCCAAGAGCAATGCTGGAAGCTGCAGGGTGGGGCTAGGTCTAGAGGTCGGGGCTCCTGGTGGAGGCACGCCTTAGACAGTGAGCAGTGCAATGTGAAAGCCATGGGTCCATCCAGGAGGGTGACCTTAGTAACCTCACCTTCAATGCTACCTCTTACCTCTTCACCTTGCAAAGCCCAACTTGAGGATCTCTTCCCTGGGACAGCTGTCACCTCAGTGCCTTGTATCCACACCACTATGATTTACATTTCTGTCTCATCCACCAGACTATCGGGGAACTAGACGTCAGAGATTTCTGTTGTTGTTCACCTCTGTTTCCCAGTGGTGAACGCAGTGCCTGGCACAGAACAGGCATGGAGTGTTGTGGGAGCACAGACAAGGGGCATCTTATTCAGATGGGGGTCATCTAAGCTGAGACTGAATGGTGAGTAGGACTTAACCAGGCAAAGTCACAGTGTGTGTGTGACTGGGGTGGGTATGTGGATTGCAAACCATATTGGAGGTAGGAAAAAGCATTATGTGCAAAGATCTAGAGGGGAGACAGTAAGTGTGGCTAGCTTTGGGGAGTGCTACATCTCCTAAGATTTCAGTGCAAACTCTGAAACTCCCATCTTTACCAAAGCCTTCTACATTTGATCTGACTGCATCTAGGCCTTTAAGTTCCTTCTATGCTTTGAGGCTCCCTCCGCCTCACCTTCCCCTGCCCCCCATCGCCCATCACCATTCCACTCTTTGTTATGCTCACTTCCCAACTGAGCTTATGGTCAGTCACACCAGAACTGAACTCTGAGGGCCTCTGGCCAATCCCAGGCTATGGGGAAACCGCACACCTCCAACTCTCAAGTAAAAGTCAGGCACTGGCTAATTTTCTTATGATTTCCTGCTAATCTTGGCCAAGCCTTGACTGTATGACATATGGCAAGAACCTGAGGTGTAGAGTCATACAAACATGGGTTTGAATCCTGACTCCTCTTACCATCACTATGGCCTTGGACAAGGTCCTCATCGTTGAAAGTTTGTTTCCTCTTCTGTAAAATAGGAATACCAATACTATCTACCATCGAGAGTTGTTGAGAAAATTCAAAATAATATAGGCAGGGACTTCCCCCCTCATCCAGTGATTAAGACTCTGCACTTCCACTGCAGAGGGAATGGGTTCAATCCCTGGTTGGGGAACTAAGATTCCACATGCCATGTGGCACGGTAATAATAGTAATAATAATAGGCAAAGAACAATAAACTTAAAATGGATCAGGTACCTAAGTAAGGCCTAAAACAATAAAACTCTTAGAAGACATGAGACAAAAACTTCACAACATTGGATTTGGTAATGATTTCTTAGATATGACATCAAAGGCATGGGTAACAATAGGAAAAAATAGACAAATTGGGCTTCAATGAAAAATTTAAAATTAGTGCATCAAAAGATACTATCCACAGAATAATGGATACAATCCACATAATGGGAGAAAATATTTGAAAATCATATATCTTATATTTAGAATATAAAGAGAACTTCAAAGACTCAACAATAAAGAAAACAAGCAACCCAATTCAAAAATGGGCAAAGAATCTGAATAGACATTTTTCCAAAGAAAAATATAAATGGAAATAAACATAAAAGATGCTCAATATCACTAATCATTAGGGAAATGCACATCAAAACTACAATGAGATACTACTTCTCACCCATTAGGATGACTGCTATCAAAAAACCACAAAACAAATCCAGAAAATAACAGGTTTTGGTGAAAATGTGAAGAAATTGGGACCCTTGGGTACTGTTGGTAGAAATGTAAAATGGTACAGCTGCTGTAGAATACAGTATGGCAGCTCCTCAAAAAAAATTAAAAATAGAATTACCATATGATCCAGCAATGCCACTTTTGGGTATATACCCAAAATAATTGAAAGCAGTGTCTCAAAGAGTTATTTGTGCTCCCATGCTCACAGCAACATTATTCACAATAGCTACATCATGGAGGCAAACCAAGCGTCCATCAGTGGATGAATGGACAAGCAAAGTGTGGTTGTAAAGAGGAAAACCTAGCAGCCTCTCCTTTACTCTCACACTTCTACTAGTTCACAGTACTTCTGACACCTGGTGTGGTGGGAGGGCGGTTTCCCCACTAAGCACTTCTCTGATACCTCAGTTGGGTATCTTATAATTTCACTCAATTCTGACACTCTCTATCTGGAGATAGAGTCAGACCCCACAGGTTAAGCACTCAGTCCCAAGAAACTGCCCCCACCCCCACTTCAGATGCCAATTGCCAGGTAACCCAATCCCTGGGTTACCCACAACTTCTCTCCAACATGGCTACAGACTGAAGGATCCCATGAACCCCTCCTGAAGTTGTATTAATTTGCTTTAACACTCAGAGAATTCAGGGAAACAATTATGTTTACCAGTTTATTAAGGGATATGATAAAAGGCACAGAACAGCCAGATGAAGAGATACCCATAGGGCAAAATCTGGGAGGGTCACAAGTACAGGAGCGTCTGTCTCTGCAGAATTTGAGTCCATCACCCTCCTGGTACATGGATGTGTTCACCAACCTGGAAGCTCCCTTTACCACCTACTATTGGGATTTTGGGGCTTCCTAGGTGGTGCTAGTGGTAACGAGCCTGTTTCCCAATGCAGGAGATGTTAAGAGACATGGGTTCGATCCCTGGGCCTGGAAGATCCCCCAGAGGAGGACATGGCAATCCACTCCAGTATTTTTGCCTGAAGAATCCCACAGACAGAGGAGCCTGGTGGGCTATGGTCCATAGGGCAGCACAGAGTTGGACATGACTGAGCAACTTAGCACACACACACACTGGGATTGTTATGAAAGTTTCATCACATAGGCATAATCAATTATTAACTCTATTTCCAGCCCTTCTCCCTTCTCTAGAGAAGTGGGGTTGAGGCTGAAAGTTCCAAGCTTCTAATCATGACGAAGTATTTCTGGTGACCAGCCTCCATCCAGGAGCTCACCCAGAGTTACTGGTCATAAGAACAAATGATGCTCCTACCACCTAGGAAATTCCAGGGGGTTTAGGAGCCTTGAGTCAGGGACCAGGGTCAAAAACCAAATATTAGAACACAAGATGTTCCTTGTGCTCTTATCACTTAGGAGTTTGCAAGGTTTTCTGGGGCCCTGTGCCAGGAACTAGGGGTAGAGACCAATATATATATTTTCTATGCTGTCACAGTGGTATATGCATACAATGGAATATTACTGAGCCTTAAAAAGGAAGGCAGGTCTGTGACATGCTACTATAAGGATGAATCTTGGGGAACACTATCCTAAGTGAAATGACCAGTCACATTTTTAAAAGACAAATATTGTGTGATTCCACAACTATGTGATACTTAGTCAAAATCATAAGGACAGAAAGTGTAATAATGATTGCTAGGAGCTGAGGGGAGAGGGGAGTGGGGAGTTAATATTTAATAGATATAGAGTTTCGGTTTTGCAAGATGAAAAGAGTTATGGCAGTGGATGGTGGTAATGGTTACACAACAAAATGAACGTGTTTAATGCCCCTGAACTGTACACTTAATAGTTGAGATGGTAAATATTATGTTGTGTGGATTCTACCATGATAAAAACAATGATCCAGGCAGTTCTTGTCACAGTGCCCGCTGCTTAATAGGTGCTGAATAGTTGGAAGCTGCCTGGAGGGCTACAGTCCATGGGGGTGGCAAAGAGCTGGACACAACTTGGCAACTAAATAACGATAACAAAGCTGGAAGCTTTCTTTATTATCTACCTCTTTTTTATCACTAGGTGAATCCCCACAGTTTTATTTAGAGGACCTACTCCAAACTTTTTCCCTTTCCTCAGCCTTCAGTTCTCACTTTCTTTCCTTGCCTTCTGTGTTCTTGGTTCTCCTTTCACTTCTTTGACAGTCTCTTGTGTTGCCTTTACTGGCTCTTCTTCCTTTTCTTTATTTCCTAAATGTAGATATGCTCTCATGATCTCGTGCTCAAAATTCTTCTTGTTCTGCATTCCCTCTCTTAGTAATTTCATTTCAGGCTTTACGTGAACGACTTCTAAATGTGTATCTCTGGTTCCAATTTTCCACTTGAACTCCAGACCTGATTTCCAGGCTCCCAACTTGGCCATCTTCACCTGGATATCTCAAAGGCCCCACACATTTAGTATATGCCAATGTCATCATTTCCAATTCTGCTCCCCGCCCCCACCTCACACCTGTCCTTTTGAATATTTTATGTCTGTTAATGGCATTATCATATTCTCAGGCCCTAAGCTTAAACTCTTGACCTCTCAGAGTTCTAAGGAATTGTCATGCAGTCTTTATATTTCCATTCTCACTGTTGTCAGCCAATTTTATACTTCAGCATCTTGTCCTCCAATAGACGTAATCACTTTTCCATAAATAGGATGTTTGAGTAGTGTCGTATGTAAAGTACTCCCTTTTCCTGATATCAGAATTGTTGAGAGATACAATTCACGAATATGCTTGGTGAGCAAGGACTTAAAGGGAGGGGAATAGTCTTGAGGGATGTTTTATTCCAGCTATGATGAAGCCCGAAGAACTGTCTCTGCTTTGCAGCAAATGGCACCTAAGTTCAACTTTTCACTCCCTCATAAAGTGCAAGATATATCTTGCCAAACTGTGCTCATGGAACACTTCTTTCAATGCTGAGTTCTACGAAGAGACATTATTGAGTGTTGTTAACACCACTGGCTGAGTGACAGTGGAGTTGACAGTCTCCTTCCATTTTGAGTTGATGTAATCAGCTGATATCTCAAAAAAGCGGTCTTAATCCTTGGATTATGGCCTTGCCATGGCAAAGGGGCTTGCATAACTCAATGAAGTTATGAGCCATGCCGTGCAGGGCTACTCAAGATGGATGGGTCGCCATGGCAAAGGGGCTTGCATAACTCAATGAAGTTATGAGCCATGCCGTGCAGGGCTACTCAAGATGGATGGGTCGCCATGGCAAAGGGGCTTGCATAACTCAATGAAGTTATGAGCCATGCCGTGCAGGGCTACTCAAGATGGATGGGTCAAAGTGAAGAGTTCTGACAAAAAGTGGTCCACCTGAGTAGGAAATGGCAACACATTCTAGTATTCTTGCCAGGAGAGTCCTATGAACAGTATGAAAAAGCAAAAAGATATGATACCAGAAGATCATCCCACAGGTCAGGAGGTGGCCAATATACTACCGAGGAAGAGTGGAGGGCAATTACTAATAGTTCCAGAAAGAATGAAGCAGCTGGGCCAAAGTGGAAACGATGCTCAGTTGTGGATGTGTCTGGTGAAGAAACTAAAGTCCCATGCTGTAAAAAACAATATTGCACAGGAACCTGGAATGTTAAGTCAATGAATCAAGGTAAATTGGACATAGTCAAATAGGAGATGGCAAAATTGAACATTGACATCTTAGTAATCAGTGAACTAAAATGGACAGGAATGGGTGAATTTAATTCAGATGACCACTATATCTACTACTGTGGGCAAGAATCCCTTAGAAGAAATGGAGTAGCCCTCATAGTCAACAAGAGAGTCTGAAATGCAGCTGAAGTGCAAGCTCCAAAACGACAGAATGATTTCTGTTCATCTCCAAGGCAAACCATTTCAACATCGCAGTAATCCAAGCCTATGCCCTAATCACTGATGCTAAAGAAGCTGAAGTTGACCAGTTCTATGAAGACCTACAATAGCTTCTAGGACTAACACACACACACAAAAAGATGTCCTTTTCATCATAGGGGATTGGAATGCAAAAGTAGGAAGTCAAGAGATACCTGGAAACTCTTGGTATTTCAAGGTGAGTTTGGCCTTGGAGTACAAAATGAACCAGGGCAAAGACTAACATAAATGTGTCAAGAGAGCACACTGGTCATAGTAAACACCCCTTTCCAACTAGACAAGAGACAACTCTGCACATGAACATCACTGGGTGGTCAACACCGAAATCAGATTGATTATGTTCTTTGCTGCCAAAGATGGAGAAGCTCTATACAGTCACCAAAAACAAGACCTGGAGCTGACTGTGGCTCAGATCGTGAGCTCCTTATTGCAGAATTCAGACTGAAATTGAAGAAAGTAGGGAAAACTACTAGGCCATTCAGGTCAGACCTAAATCAAATCCTTTATGATTATACAGGCATGGGTGACAAATAGATTCATGAGATTAGATCTGGTAGGCAGAGTGCCCGAAGAACTGTGGATGGAGGTTCATCAATTTTACAGGAGGCAGTAACCAAAACCATCCTCAAGAAAAAGAAATGCAAGAAGGCAAAGTGGTTGTCTGAGGAGGTTTTACAAATAGCTGAGGACAGAACAGAAGCAAAAGGCAAGGCAGAAAAGAAAACTTAATGCAGAGTTCCAGAGAATAGCAAGGAGAGATAAGAAGGTCTTCTTAAATAAACATTGCAAAGAAATAGAGGAAAACAATAGAATGGGAAAGACTAGAGATCTCTTCAAGAAAATTGGACATACTAAGAGAACATTTCAAGAAAGGATGGGCATGATAAAGGACAGAAATAGCAAGGACCTAACAACAGAAGCAGAAGAGGAGGCAAGAATGCACAGAAGAACTATACAAAAAAAGATCTCAATGACCTGGATAACCATGACGGTGTGATCACTCATCTAGAGCCAGACATCCTGGAGTGCGAAATCAAGTGGGCCTTAGGAATGATCACTACGAACAAAGCTAGTGGAGGTGACAGAATTCCAGCTGAGCTATTTCAAATCCTGGGCTACCCTGGTGGCTCAGATGGTAAAGAAACCACCTGAAATGTGGGAAACATGGGTTCAATCCCTGGGTTGGGAAGATCCCCTGGACGAGGGCGTGGCAACCCACTCCAGTATTCTTGCCTGGAGAATCCCCATGAACAGAGGAGGCTGGTAGGCTACAGTCCAAGGGGTCACAAAGAGTTGGACTTGACTGAGTGACTAAGCACAGCAAAAAAAAAAAAAACAAAAAACATAAAACTATTTAAAATCCTAAAAGATGCTGTTAAAGTGCTGCACTCAATATGTCAGCAAACTTGGAAAACCCAGCAGTGACTATAGGACTAGAAACGGTCAGTTTTCATTCCAATCCCAAAGAAGGGCAATGCCAAAGAATGTTGAAACTACTGTACCTTGGGCTGATTTCATGCTAGCAAAGTTATGCTCCATATGCTTCAAGCTAGGCTTCAGCAGTCCATGAACTGAGAACTTCCAGGCGTACAAGTTGGGTTTAGAAAAGGCAAAGGAACCAGAGATCAAATTGCCAACATCCGTTGGATCATAGAAAAAGCAAGGGAATTACAGAAAAACATCTGCTTCATTGACTATGCTAAAGCCTTTAACTGTGTGGAGCACAACAAACTGTGGAAAACTCTTAAAGAGATAGAAATACCAGACCACTTTACCTGTCTCCTGAGAAACCTGTATGCAGGTCAAAAAACAACAGTTAGAACCAGATATGGAATAACTGACTGGTTCCAAATTAGGAAAGGGGTATGACAAAGCTGAATATTGTCACCCAGTTTATTTAACTTATATGTGGAGTACATCATGTGAAATGCTGGGCTGGATGAATCAAAAACTGGAACCAAGACTGCTGGGAGAACTACCAACAACCTCAGATATGCAGATGATACCATTCTAATGGCATAAAGTGAAGAGGAATGAAAAAGTTTCTTGATGAGGGTGAAAGAGGTGAGTAAAAAAGCTGGTTTAAAACTCAACATTCAAAAAACTAAGATCATGGTGTCTGTTCCCATCACTTCATGGCAAATAGAAAGGGGAAAAATGGAAGCAATGTCAGATTTTATTTTTTTGAGTTTCAAAATCACTGTGGACAGTGACTGCAACCACATAATTAAAAGACACTTGCTCCTTGGAAGGAAAGGTACAACAAACCTAGACAGCATATTAAAAAGCAAAGACATCACTTTGCAGACAAAGGTCCATATAGTCAAAGTTATGGTTTTTCCAGGAGTCATGTATGGATGTGAGAGTTGGACTATAAAGAAAGCTGAGCACTGCAGAATTGATGCTTTTGAACTGTGGTGCTGTAGAAGACTCTTGAGAGTCCCTTGGACTGCAAGGAGATCCAACCAGTCCATCCTAAAGGAAATCAACCCTGAATACTCATGAGAAGGACTGATGCTGAAGCTGAAGCTCCAATAATTTGGCCACCTGATGCAAAGAGCCAACTCATTGCAAAAGCCTCTGATGCTGAAGCCAAAAGGAGAATGGGGTGGCAGAGGATGAGATGGTTAGATAGCATCACCAACTCAATGGACATGAATTTGAATAAACAATGGGAGATAGCAGAGAACAAAGGAACCTGGCATGATGCAGTCCATGGGGTTGCAAAGAGTAGGACATGACTTTGTGAGTGAACGACAATAGCAACAATCCTACACTTAGATTATACTCTTTTTTTTTTTTTTTAAATTTTATTTTATTTTTAAACTTTACATAATTGTATTAGTTTTGCCAAATATCAAAATGAATCCACCACAGGTATACATGTGTTCCCCATCCTGAACCCTCCTCCCTCCACCCTCCCCATACCATCCCTCTGGGTCGTCCCAGTGCACTAGCCCCAAGCATCCAGTATCGTGCATCGAACCTGGACTGGCAACTCGTTTCTTACATGATATTTTACATGTTACAATGTCATTCTCCCAAATCTTCCCACCCTCTCCCTCTCCCACAGAGTCCATAAGACTGTTCTATACATCAGTGTCTCTTTTGCTGTCTCGTACACAGGGTTATTGTTACCATCTTTCTAAATTCCATATATATGCGTTAGAATACTGTATTTATGTTTTTCCTTCTGGCTTACTTCACTCTGTATAATAGGCTCCAGTTTCATCCACCTCATTAGAATTGATTCAAATGTATTCTTTTTAATGGCTGAGTAATACTCCATTGTGCATATGTACCACAGCTTTCTTATCCATTCATCTGCTGATGGACATCTAGGTTGCTTCCATGTCTTGGCTATTATAAACAGTGCTGCGATGAACATTGGGGTACACGTGTCTCTTTCCCTTCTGGTTTCCTCAGTGTGTATGCCCAGCAGTGGGGTTGCTGGATCATAAGGCAGTTCTATTTCCAGTTTTTTAAGGAATCTCCACACTGTTCTCCATAGTGGCTGTACTAGTTTGCATTCCCACCAACAGTGTAAGAGGGTTCCCTTTTCTCCACACCCTCTCCAGCATTTATTATTTGTAGACTTTTGGATCGCAGCCATTCTGACTGGTGTGAAATGGTACCTCATAGTGGTTTTGATTTGCATTTCTCTGATAATGAGTGATGTTGAGCATCTTTTCATGTGTTTGTTAGCCATCTGTATGTCTTTTTTGGAGAAATGTCTATTTAGTTCTTTGGCCCATTTTTTGATTGGGTCGTTTATTTTTCTGGAGTTGAGCTGTAGGAGTTGCTTGTATATTTTTGAGATTAGTTGTTTGTCGGTTGCTTCATTTGCTATTATTTTCTCCCATTCTGAAGGCTGTCTTTTCACCTTGCTAATAGTTTCCTTTGATGTGCAGAAGCTTTTAAGGTTAATTAGGTCCCATTTGTTTATTTTTGCTTTTATTTCCAATATTCTGGGAGGTGGGTCATAGAGGATCCTGCTGTGATGTATGTCGGAGAGTGTTTTGCCTATGTTCTCCTCTAGGAGTTTTATAGTTTCTGGTCTTACGTTTAGATCTTTAATCCATTTTGAGTTTATTTTTGTGTATGGTGTTAGAAAGTGGTCCAGTTTCATTCTTTTACAAGTGGTTGACCAGATTTCCCAGCACCACTTGTTAAAGAGATTGTCTTTAATCCATTGTATATTCTTGCCTCCTTTGTCGAAGATAAGGTGTCCATATGTGCGTGGATTTATCTCTGGGCTTTCTATTTTATTCCATTGATCAATATTTCTGTCTTTGTGCCAGTACCATACTGTCTTGATAACTGTGGCTTTGTAGTAGAGCCTGAAGTCAGGTAGGTTGATTCCTCCAGTTCCATTCTTCTTTCTCAAGATCGCTTTGGCTAATCGAGGTTTTTTGTATTTCCATACAAATTGTGAAATTATTTGTTCTAGCTCTGTGAAGAATACTGTTGGTAGCTTGATAGGGATTGCGTTGAATCTATAAATTGCTTTGAGTAGTATACTCATTTTCACTATATTGATTCTTCCAATCCATGAACATGGTATATTTCTCCATCTATTAGTGTCCTCTTTGATTTCTTTCACCAGTGTTTTATAGTTTTCTATATATAGGTCTTTAGTTTCTTTAGGTAGATATATTCCTAAGTATTTTATTCTTTCCGTTGCAATGGTGAATGGAATTGTTTCCTTAATTTCTCTTTCTGTTTTCTCATTATTAGTGTATAGGAATGCAAGGGATTTCTGTGTGTTGATTTTATATCCTGCAACTTTACTGTAGTCATTGATTATTTCTAGTAATTTTCTGGTGGACTCTTTAGGGTTTTCTATGTAGAGGATCATGTCATCTGCAAATAGTGAGAGTTTTACTTCTTCTTTTCCAATTTGGATTCCTTTTATTTCTTTTTCTGCTCTGATTGCTGTGGCCAAAACTTCCAAAACAATGTTGAATAGTAATGGTGAAAGTGGGCACCCTTGTCTTGTTCCTGACTTTAGAGGAAATGCTTTCAATTTTTCACCATTGAGGATAATGTTTGCAGTGGGTTTGTCATATATAGCTTTTATTATGTTGAGGTATGTTCCTTCTATTCCTGCTTTCTGGAGAGTTTTTATCATAAATGGATGTTGAATTTTGTCAAAGGCTTTCTCTGCATCTATTGAGATAATCATATGGTTTTTATTTTTCAATTTGTTAATGTGGTGTATTACATTGATTGATTTGCGGATATTGAAGAATCCTTGCATCCCTGGGATAAAGCCCACTTGATCATGGTGTATGATCTTTTTAATGTGTTGTTGGATTCTGATTGCTAGAATTTTGTTAAGGATTTTTGCATCTATGTTCATCAGTGATTAAGCCATTCAGTTCAGTTCAGTCGCTCAGTTGTGTTTGACTCTTTGCAACCCAATGGACTGCAGCACGCCAGGCTTCCCTGTCAATCACCAACTCCCAGAGCTTGCTCAAACTCAAGTCCATCGAGTCGGTGATGCCATCCAACCATCTCATCCTCTCTCGCCATCCAACCATCTCATCCTCTGTCATCCCCTTCTCCTGCCTTCAATCTTTCCCAGCATCAGGGTCTTTCCCAATGAGTCAGTTCTTCACATCAGGTGGCCAAAGTATTGAAGTTTCAGCTTCAGCATCAGTCCTTCCAATGAATATTCAGGGCTGATTTCCTTTAGGATGGACTGGTTGGATCTCCTTGCAGTCCAAGGGACTCTCAAGAGTCTTCTCCAACACCACAGTTCCAAAGTATCAGTTCTTCGGTGCTCAGTTTTCCTTACAGTCCAACTCTCACATCCATCCATGAGTACTGGAAAAACCATAGCTTTAACTAGACAGGCATTTGTCAGCACAGTAATGTCTCTGCTTTTTAATATGCTGTCTAGGTTGGTCATAGCTTTTCTTCCAAGGAGTTTGAACATTCTTTGGCAGTACCTTTCTTTGGGATTGGAATGAAAACTGACCTTTTCTTTCTTTTAATTTCATGAATACAGTAACCATCTGCAGTGATTTTGGAGTCCAAAAAAATAGTCTCTCCCTGATTCCACTGTTTCCCCATCTATTTGCCATGAAGTGATGGGACTGGATGCCATGATCTTAGTTTTCTGAATGTTGAGTTTTAAGCCAGCTTTTTCACTCGCCTCTTTCACTTTCATCAAAAGGCTGTTTAGTTCTTCGCTTTCTGCCATAAAGGTGGTGTCATCTGCATATCTGAGGTCATTGATATTTCTTCCAGCAATCTTGATTCCAGCTTGTGCTTCCTCCAGTCTGGCATTTCTCATGATGTACTCTGCATATAAGTTAAATAAGCAGGGTGACAATATACAGCCTTGACGTACTCCTTTCCGATTTGGAACCAGTCTGTTGCTCCATGTCCAGTTCTAACTGTTGCTTCCTGATCTGCATAGAGATTTCTCAGGAGGCAGGTCAGGTGGTCTGGTATTCCCATCTCTTTCAGAATTTTCCAGTTTGTTGTGATCCACACAGTCAAAGGCTTTGGCATAGTCAGTAAAGCAGAAGTAGATGTTTTTCTGGAATTCTCTTGCTTTATCTATGATCCAACGGATGTTGGCAATTTGATCTCTGGTTCCTCTGCCTTTTCTAAAACCAGCTTGAATATCTGGAAATTCATGGTTCATGTACTGTTGAAGCCTGGCTTGGAGAATTTTAAGCATTACTTTGCTCGTGTGTGAGATAAGTGCAACTGTGCAGTAGTTTGAACATTCTTTGGCAGTGCGTTTCTTTGGGATTGGAATGAAAACTGACATTTTCCAGTCCTAGGAAAATCCTTGCATCTATGCTCGAAAGACATGTAAATGATTACTTTTAATAGCAAGCTGCCCCAAACTGAAGGCAACATAAGCATTCATCAGTTGTATAAATTACATCTATGGTTGTATGCTGCTGCTGCTGCTGCTAAGTCGCCTCAGTCGTGTCCGACTCTGTGTGACCCCATAGACGGCAGCCACCAGGCTCCCCCATCCCTGGGATTCTTCAGGCAAGAACACTGGAGTGGGTTGCCATTTCCTTCTCCAATGCATGAAAGTGAAAAGTGAAAGTGAAGTCGCTCAGTCGTGTCCGACTCTTAGCGACCCCATGGTCTGCAGTCTACCAGGCTCCTCCGTCCATGGGAGGAGTACTTTTTCAGGCAAGAGTACCGGAGTGGGGTGCCATTGCCTTCTCCGGCCTTCTCCGCTATGGTTGTATGAATATGGCATATTCATAAAATGGAAAAGCAAAACAAAAGAATAATCTGCAATTACCAAAAAAGAATCACAGATAAATCTCAAAAATGTTGAACAAAGTGAGTCAGGGAACACATGCAGTATAATTTCATTCCTTTGAAGTTCAAAAACAGTAAAACTAAGTAATATCTTATTGGTTTGTGGTTATGGAGGTAAACACATGTGATAAAAACTCTAAAGATAAACGAAGAATAAATAGCACAAAATTCAGCAGAGTGGCTAGCTCTTGCAGGTGGTAAGAAAGAGATGTTAGGCCGAGGAGTGGCATGGAAGGTTTTAAAGGCATTCTTTCTTAAGCTGGGTGGTATATCACAGATTTTCATTGTATTTTTATTCTTTGAACTATGTATTTGCCTTAAATACACTATTACACGCATGGTATACTTCACAGTTTTTATTTTATTTTTTTAAAGGTACTATTATTTTTAAGTTCTTTGAGATGAGAGGATGGCCTTTTTTTTTTCAGCTAGATAGCTCTTGTCCACCTTCAAAACTCACTTCAAATTTCCTTTGGGAAGCCACCTCTGACTCCCTAAGATGATTTATTTAATATGGAATATTTCAAACATACACAAAAGTAAAGAGAATAATACGATGAACCACCATGTAACTGTCTCCTAGCTTCAAAAATTTTTAACATATAGTCAATTATGTTTATTCTACAGCCTGCCACATTTCCCTGCCTGCCGCCCCCCCCGCCCATCCCGTTAGATCATTTGAAAGCAAATCTCTACCATCCTATCACTTCATCTGTAAATACTTTGCTAAGAGTCCCTAAGAGTTAAGAATTCAAAAAAGGCACAACTCCAATATGATTATCCACTTAAAGAAATTGACAATGACTCCTTAATATCAAATATCCAGATAGTGTTAAATTTTCTCTGTGTCCTATAGTTTTTGATTTGTTTGAATAAGGATCTAGGCAAACTTTGCACATTACATTTGGTTATTGTGATTTTTAAATCGCTTTAAATGTAAGGTTTCTGCCCCCCCCCTTTTTTCCCCTTGGAATTTATTTGTTGACAAAACGAGAAGTGGTCAATTTTGTGCATTCTGGATGTCTGGCTGATTTACCTATCCTCTGCTCATTTCATAAGCCTCTCTATCTTTCCTTTTCCTAACATTTTCTATTTTCATCTCTACATTTTGGGGGAATAGATGAGAAAGGATGCCAGGAGAGAACAGAATGAGGATGGGGGTAACCTCTACGCGGATACACCCTAGGGTTCCCCACATTTGATTGGAATCATGAGTGTATTTGCCCATCTCCCTCCAACATACCTCCTGGGGGCCAACACCAATGTCTTCTTTGATTCTGTATCCTCTGTTTACACAGAATTTTACACACAGTAAGTACTAAATACACGCTTATTGAATGAACGAATGCTGCTGCTCTCTTGGATTGCTATGTGCTACACCTTCTTTTCCAACTTTGTAGGAAGATTAAGAATTTGTGAAAACTTTGATTTCAACCCCCTGGGGTAAGGTATTATGCAAAATTCTTTTGATAGTTACTTTTCTCGAAAAGTATGACAAATTTCATTGTGAAGAGCACTTTATTTATTGTACTTTCCTTTGTTGCCTATTTCCTGAACCACCATGGTCTTGATAAGCTTGTTTGAATTTAAACACAAAAGTCCCTGCTCTGTAACTTAATGGGAGGTTGAGGGGGACTCCCAGCAGACTTGTCTTCAGGGAGAATTGTGGGTTAACGGCTTCTGAGTAATGCATTACTCACCACAGCTTCTTAGAAACTTCTGAACCAAATTGTTTCTTTCTGAGATATCATTGCTCTGTTCCTTGAATTTCATGGGTCATCCCCTCTTGTAGATTTTCTGACTTCACTCTATGAAAAACAAACTTCCTTCTCTGCACTTGCTCTAGTATTTCCTCCTGATTTATGGTTGAGGCATATGTACTCTCTAGGGCACATGGCTAAATATCCCTTCTGTTAGCTCTGTAGCAGGTACTTAGACTTGTATTTATTGTCTGTTTTACTTTGTCACAAACAGAAAATGTACCAGTCCCACCAAATAAGGACACTTTTCTATCTGCTATTGGATTTGATAATATTGTACTCATCCATCTGATCCTGTGAATACCACTGATGTCTTTAGAATTCTTTTAGAAATACTCCCTGTTTTCCTAATTCCAGGTAATGAATCTGGTTCATGGAACTTGAAATGTAGTTTTTGTAAAACTGTTATAAATTGGACTCAATAATTTAAAATCCAACCAAACTAATCATGCTGTAGCTCTGAGTGTGTAGGGTTTATGGAATTATGTTTGAAATGGTAGGTGATGAAGTCCCTCCCTCATTATTTTTTAATGCAGCAGTTAGATAATAGTGAATTAAGATTTCCTGGAGAGGCAATTTTAAGCCATAAACTGACAGTGAAAGATGAACAAAGACTGGATGACATATTGAAATTATACCTGGTACATAAACGTATATCAAACACTTCTAATCTGGCAAACAATGCAATGAGTGACAGCAGATGCAATAAAACAGAAACCTAGATCAATTATCTTAGAAAGATTGCAGTCAGCAGATAAAAATGGGACTGTGGAGTCTTCTGAATTAACTAGCACTGAGAACATGAATCAGTCTTTCATCTTTTATTATTTCATCCTTTTCCTTTGAAGTAAACTTAAAAATAATCTTTTTGCCAACTCCTAAAAATGAAATATTCACTATATCACTTTTGCTCCTTATTAAAAACTGGTATTAGTGTGCCTTTATACTGAAGACATCAAAGAAACTATGGAGTATACTTGTATAAACATAAGGAAGCGTGAAGTATATTGTTTATTTTTCTATGGAATAAATGCAAGATCATGATACTTCATTGTTGTGCATTTACTGAATTCTACTTGGATTTTTTGAAAGAAATTTTCCTTCCCTTTTTGATTCGACCTTTGTTGAATGGATGAAATATGTGGTAATTTGTTTATAGCATTTTGCGATCAGCTCCACTTTTCATCCATGATCATGTCCACCAAGTGGACCACTGCATTCGTTTACTCTTTCCAATGGGCTTGGGTTTTAATAGTTTTATTCCACTGCCAAATAGTATCTAACTATATGTTATTAAGTACATCTGGATGTTATCTGTTCCTCCCATGTTTTAAACTGTCAGTATATCCTGGTACATGTTGCAGACACCATTGATTGCCTACCATCACTACCTCTTCCACGATAACAGAACCCCAACTTGTACTGGTTTGAGGCATTGTAGGTTTCAACAGAGGCTCAATCCCTTCTATCTCAGTCTGTTACCCAGCTAAGCTGGCCTTGGTAAATTTTTAAATTAAAACTTATTTTTTTTTTTTAGAGCAGTTTTACATTTGTTATTGACTCTCTCTAGCTGGGCTCCAACAACGGTCCTCCTACCCAGTGCCATTGGAGCCAACAGAAGGAGACCAAGTTCAGTTCAGAGGCAAAGAAAGCAGAGGAATGGTCTGATCAGAGTGGAGAGGTGCGAGCTTGAGCTGTAGAGCACACGTCTATGGGCAGGGCTGCTTTATAGGGCTTTGTCAGCAGGCAGGGGCCAGGATTTCTCACGGGTGGGGCATGGTTGTGCTGCTCAGAGCACTCGGTCCGGATCCAAGTGCTGGGCGCGACGCTTCTGCACTTGGCCTGCCTCCGCCATCTTGGTCATGTGCAGCATTATCGGCATCCAGTCTGCTGCCACCCTGTTGGGTTGCAATGTCATGTACAGAGCTTCTGCACAGCGCCCGCTAAGCTGAGGCGTCAGGCACAGCCATTTCACGCTAGGACTCTGTTATGAAGTGCCGGATGCGAGGCTTCTACACACAACCCCAGGAACAAGTGAAACTAGACTAAGCACAAAAGACCAGAGAAGGAAAAAAAGGGTTAGACTTCATTTTATTACCTAGATTCTATTTTTATCTCCTGGGAATTGTTAATGGCCTTTGCCAGTGACAGATTCACGGCAATAGGTACAGAGATTTTTCTGTTCACCTCTGTTCCCAGCTATGCACAGCCTCCCTCCTGCTCCTTCCCTGTTACCCACATCCCCTCCAGCATGGTACGTTTGTTACAATTGTTGAACCTATGTTGTCACATCATTATCAGCCAAAGTCCATAGCTTACATTACCATTCACTCTTGGTGTTGAACATTCTATGCATTTGGACAAATGCTTAATGCCATATATCCATAATCATGGTATCATACAGAGTATTTTCACTGCCCTAAAAATCTTCTGTGCTCTGCCTATTCATCCCTCTCTGACCCCCAACTCCTGGCAACTACTGACTGATCTTTGTAATATCTTCGTAGTTTTCCTTTCTCCAGAATGTCATGTAGTTAGCATCATCCACTATGTAGCCTTTTCAGAGTGTCTTCCTTCACTTAGTGATAGGCATCTAAGTTTCCTCCATGTCTGCTCATGGCCTGATCATTCATTACTTTTTAGCATCACATAACAGTCCAATGTCTAGATGAACCATGGTTTATGCATCCATTCACCTGCTGAAGGACATCCTGGTTGCTTCCAAGTTTTGGCAATTAGGAGGCAAGTTGCTATAAACATTGTGCACAAGTTTTTGTGTGGACAAAAATTTTCAACTCCTTTGGGTGAATATCAAGCGGGGAGATTGCTGGATTGCATGGCAACAAAGAGTATGTTTAGTTTTATAAGAAATCATCAAAATGGCTATACCATTTTACATTCCCCTCAGCTGTGAAGGAGAGTTCCTGTTGTTCCGCATCCTGGCCAGCACTTGATGTTGTCAGTGTTCTGGATTTTGGCTGTTCTAATAGGAGTGTACTGGTATCTTGTTGTTTTAATTTACATTTCCCTGAATACATATGTTGTGGAGCATCTTTTCATATGCTTACTTGCCATCTGTATATCTTTGTTGAGATGCCTGTTAAGGTCTTTGACCCATTTATTTTTTTTACAGGTTGCTTCTTTTCTTACTGAGTTGTAAGTGTTCTTCATATATTTGGTATAATAGTCCTTTTTATCAGATGTATCTTTTGCAAATATTTTCCCCATTCTGAAGCCATGAGAATTCCATTATCCTTGTTAATGACAGGCTTAGGCAAGGACATGTGATTTAATTCTGATAATGACGCAAATGGAAAAGTCCGTTGGAGGCCTCTGGGGAAGGTCTTTATCTCAGTCTTAGAAAGAAGCACCAGAAAAGAATGTCCTCTTTCCTGGCCTTTGGAAATTGTTTGAGGACATAGTGCCTGGAGGTGTTGTAACCATTCTGCAGCTATGAGAACAGTAGCAGACAAAGAGAACCTCAGAGTAGAAAAATGGAAAGAATGAATACTTGATAATATTGTTGAACCTGTGAATTGCTGACACTGCTTTATCTCTGTTTTCTTTGTCATATGATTTAATAAGCTAACAATTGTTGAAGCCAGTTTGGGTTGAGTTTTCTATTAGTCACATCCAGACATCCAACATAAAGCTGATGGTTCCTATATTGCATTAGGTGAAGTCACTCTCTTAGTTTCCAAGCACTGCACTAAAATTTCATAGCTTCAGCCCCATTAGGGCTGAATATCAACATGAAATAATTAAAACTGAATTACAGGGTATGCTTTCCTATTGTCATTACTTTTATTTTATTCATTAAATGTGTAGCTATCAAAGCAATAGTTGATGTCATAGAAAATTATGAATTTTTAAAATCTTTTTCTTTTTCAAACTGAAGAATTATTGGAGAAGGTGTGTTTAGCAAATTTGTGATGATACAAAGATAGGAGAGCACCATATGACAGGATTCAGAACTAGTTCAACAGGCTGTAATGATGAGCCACAAACAAGTGAATTGTAATAGAGAGAAATGTATGTATTTTTGCATTGAGGTTAATGAGATGCGGGCTAAGGTTGTTTGGGATGAGCATTAAAGTCTGCTTATATGACAAGCATCTGGTGAATTCAGTTCACTGTTAATTCTGTAAGTGCCAAGATTAGGACAAAGCCAAAAAATTACTAAAAGAGTAAATATATAAATCCTTCTTTCATTCAACAAGAATTTATTAAACATGCATTCCAGAAATGCATATTAAGAGCTGGTTGAGAGAAAGGGCTTTGGACGTCAACTGGTCTCAGCTTGGACTCTGAGATCTTAGGCAAGTTACTTCTTGGTGCCTCCATTTTCTTATTTGTAAAATATGACTAATAATAATGCATGATGATTGAGAGAACCAAAATAATTTATGTAAAGAGCCTGGAAAAGTATTTAGTAGCAAGAATAAATTTTTAGCATTTAGCCTTGTTCTAGATCAGCTGTGGTAATTGTTCACACTAATCTGCTTTGTTCAGTTTATACCTGGAGAACTTTGTTTTTGTATCATATTTGGAAGCACACTGAGAGACTAGGGAGCAACCAAGTAAGCGTGAAAAGAGGATCTCTGGAAACAATATCAGACAAGGAATAATATCAGGAATTAAATATATGACCTCAAAAGGCTTCTTATATTTAAAAGGGAGCCATATAAATCGGGGAATAAATTTATTTTGTGTTGTTGCAAAGGGAACCCTGGGCACAATAAGGAGAAGCAGAATTCAGCTTAATACACTGATGACTCTTAGCTATAACTGCTATGCAACAGTTGCCTGGCCTAATTGGAAAAGCAGTGACCTCCCTATCGTTGGAAGTACTTGGGCAGAGGCCAGATGAGCATCTGTCAGGGATGATACAGGGAATTCAATGAGTCCTGCAATTTCTGCAGTTGTGTATTTGACTTGAATCCTTTTTAGCAATGAGGTTCTGATTGAATTTTCATCCATATATCCTTGGAAGGTTTTTTTAACCTACAAGAAGTATTAATACACCAACAAGAAAACTATTTTGCAGAATTAAGAATTTCAGAACTGTCTGAAATGTCCTTCAGAGACTAAATAGATACATTTCTCAATTACTAGTCCCTGAATTGATTGGTAAGGGAATTAAAAATTTGTTATTATTTTTATATTTTATTAATTTTCCTTTCATTATAAAAGAGATACATTAAATAAAATGGTAGAAGAGAAAGAAAAAATCAGTTTCATCACATTTTTATGCATAGTTGATCACATATGACTTGAATTTATATATACAAATATAAATATATTACATAATATATAACATATAAATATATTTTTGCTATTTTAATTGTATAAGGGTTTTATTATTTTTCTATGTTGTAGAAGACTCTTGAGAGTCCCTTGGACTGCAAGGAGATCCAACCAGTCCATTCTAAAGGAGATCAGTCCTGGGTGTTCATTGGAAGGACTGATGTTGATGCTGAAACTCCAATACTTTGGCCACCTGATGTGAAGAGCTGACTCATTTGAAAAGATCTTGATGCTGAGAAAGATTGAGGGCAGGAGGAGAAAGGGATGACAGAGGATGAGATGGTTGGATGGCATCACCAACTCAATGGACGTGTGTTTGGGTAGACTCCGGGAGTTGGTGATGGACAGGGAGGCCTGGCGTGCTGCCACTCATGGGGTCGCAAAGAGTCGGACACAACTGAGTGACTGAACTGAAATGAGGGCTGCCATAACAAAATACCACAAATTAGGTGGTTTAAACAACAAAAATTTAATTTCCCCCTTTCCTAAGGATTCTAGTCATATTGGATTAGGGGCCCACCATACTCCAGCATCATGTCATCCTAACTTAACTAATTACATCTGCAACAATCTTATTTCCATATATAAGGCTACATTAAGGGTGAGGATTTCAATGTATGAATTTTAGGGGTACACAGTTCAACCCACAACAAGGATCAAACCAATTGTAGTGCCATCTATAATGTATAAGAGCACTGTTTTCCTGTATCCTCAATGACATTTAAGCTTTATTATTTATTTTTAAATTAATTATTTTAATTGGAGGCTAATTACTTTACAATATTACAGTGGTTTTTGCCATACATTGACATGAATCAGCCATGGCTTAAGCTTTATTTTTAAAAGAAGTTGTTTTGCCAATTAGGTGAAGAATTGTACCACAGTGATGTTTTAATATATATTCTTTTTCTAGTGAGTGCAAAATTTTTTTTATGTTTGCTTACTAGTTGAATTTCCTCTTTTGTGAAATGTCTGTTCCTGTCTACTGCCTCTATTTTTTTAATTATGAAAATAATATATTACAAAAGATTTGAAAAACAGAGAAAATAAAAACCGGCCATAATGCCACTATTCCAACACAGCTATTATCATTTTTACTGATTTCTGGGCTATTTTCATACGCATGTTTTACCCTTTTGTAATTGTAGTGTACATGTAGTCTTATCTCCTGCTTTCTTTTTTATCTTACAATCTAATATAATATGAAAATGGGTTAATCCTCAGTGCACCAGAATAGCTCATTCAACAATTATGAGTTTGAACTAGGCTTCTAATATTAGACAAATAGAAACTTTTTTCAAGGATATACTACCTGGCCATTAATGGGGTACAAAATAAGAGTATTCCTGGTTGCAAGAAAGTTAAAATTACATTTCCATACCATGGCCTAGCTTTGGGTATCTGGTGCTCGGGTGTCCAATACATGTTAAATGAATTAATAGTCTAGTTATTAGACATCATTTTTTATTCATTTTTTGGTGAAATATCTCCATTTTCAGACTTTTCTTCATTCTAGGCTCACACATGAAATACAGCATTAAGACTTTACAACATAAGGATCAATGCATTATCAATCATGCATTTGAGAACCAGCATCATACTGGACAAAATATAAGTTAAACTAGTATAAGATCCACCATTTAAAAAAACATATTTTAAAAGTCATAAGTGAAAGGAGGATTTTACAAAATGTCTTTCAAAGTAAACTTGTGTGTATCAAGAACTATGGTTCACAAAAACAAATTTATTCGGTGGACAAAAATCCAAACATGGAATTCCTTTTTATCCCTTGTAATAAAAAAAAACTTCACATTAGAACCAAGAGATGTTACAAGTTATCATTGACCTATCGTCTGAGATATACTGAGCTAAAATAAATATCTGATGGTGTTTATAATTCTACAGGTGTATATCGATAATATACACCAAAGATTTCTTTCTTTTTTCTTTCTTCTCCTTCCTCTCATTTCATTGGAAATATTTTGCACATATTGTCACTTGTATTTCAGTCTTTATAATTAAACAATAAGATGGAACAGACTAGAGATCTCTTTAAGAAAATTAGAGATACCAAGGGAACATTTCATGTAAAGATAGGCACAAAAAAGGACAGAAAATGGTATGGACCTAACAAAAGGAGAAGATATTAAGAAGAGGTGGCAAGAATACACAGAACTATACAAGAAAGATCTTAATGACCCAGATAACCATGATGGTGTGATCACTCACCTACAGCCAGACATCCTGGAGTGTGAAGTCAAGTGGGCCTTAGGAAACATCATTACACACAAAGCTAGTGGAGGTGATGGAATTCCAGCTGAGCTATTTAAAATCCTAAAAGATGATGCTGTGAAAGTGCTGCACTCAATATGCCAGCAAATTTGGAAAACTCAGCAGTAGTCACAGGACTGGAAAAGGTTGGTTTTCATTCCAATTCCAAAGAAAGTCAGTGCCAAAGAATGTTCAAACTACCACCCAATTGCGCTCATTTCACATGCTAGCAAAGTAATGTTGAAAATCCTTCAATATAGGCTTCAACAGTATGTGAACCAAGAAATTCCAGATGTACAAGCTGGATTTAGAATAGGCAGAGGAACCAGAGACCAAATTGCCAACATCTATTCGATCATAGAAAAAGCAAGAGAATTCCAGAAAAACATCTACTTCTGCTTCATTGATTATGCTAAAGCCTTTGGCTATGTGGATCACAACAAACTGTGGAAAATTCTTAAAGACTTAAGAATACCAGACCACCTTACCTGCCTCCTATGAAACCTATATGCAGGTCAAGAAGCAATAGTTAGAACTGAACATGGAACAATGGACTGGTTCAAAATTGGCAAAGAAGTACATCAAGCCTGTATATTGTCACCCTGTTTATTTAACTTATATGCAGAGTACTTAATGAGAAATGTTGGACTGGAGGAAACACAAGCTGGAATCAAGACTAAAGGGAGAAATATCAATAACCTCAGATATGCAGATGACACCACCCTTATGGCAGAAAGTGAAGAGGAACTAAAGAGCCTCTTGATGAAAGTGAAAGAGGAGCATGAAAAAGCTGGCTTAAAACTCAACATTCAGAAAACTAAGATCATGGCATCTGGTCCCATCACTTCATGGCAAATAGATGGGGAAACAATGGAAACAGTGACAGACTTTATTTTCTTGGGTTCCCAAATCAGTGCAGATGGTGACTGCAGCCATGAAATTAAAAGGCACTTGCTCCTTGGAAGAAAAGCAATGAGAAACCTAGACAGCTTATGAAAAAGCAGAGATATTACTTTGCCGACAAAGGTCCACATAGTCAAAGCTATAGCTGTTCTAGTAGTCATGTACAGATGTGAAAGTTGGACAATTAAACAAGGCTGAGCACCAAAGAATTGATGCTTTTGAACCGTGATGGTTGGAGAAGATTCTTGAGAGTCCCTTGGACAGCAAGGAGATCAAACCAGTCAATCGTAAAGGAAATCAGTCTTGGATTTTCATTGGAAGGACTGATGTTGAAGCTGAAGCTCCAATATGTTGGCCACCTGATGCGAAAAGCTGACTCATTTGAAAAGACCCTGATGCTGGGAAAGATTGAAGGCAGGAGGAGAAGGGGACGACAGAAGATGAGATGATTGGATAGCATCCCCAACTCAATGGACATGAGTTTGAGCTAACTCTGGGAGATGGTGATGGACCGGGAAGCCTGACATGCTGCAGTCCATGAGCTCGGAAAGAGTTGGGCACGAGCCGGGCGCGGTGGCGCGCGCCTGTAATCCCAGCTACTCGGGAGGCTGAGGCTGGAGGATCACTTGAGCTCAGGAGTTCTGGGCTGCAGTGCGCTATGCCGATCGGGTGTCCACACTAAGTTCGGCATCAATATGGTGACCTCCCGGGAGCGAGGGGCCACCAGGTTGCCTAAGGAGGGGTGAACCAGCCCAGGTCGGAAACGGAGCAGGTCAAAACTCCCGTGCTGATCAGAAGTGGGATCGCGCCTGTGAATAGCCACTGTACTCCAGCCTGGGCAATATAGCGAGACCCTGTCTCTAAGAAAAAAAAAAAAAAGAGTTGGACATGACTGAGCGACCAAACAACAACAAATTGAACTATAAAAAATGGTGTCAAACTTAAACTCAAAAGCTTCACATCCTTCTTCTCTGCCATCTCGTCTTCTCTAAAGCTTCCAATTAAAAAAAAGTGATATAAAAATATTGCTTCTCAAAATATGTGGTGAAGGACATTTAAAAAAATTTCAAATTGTAGTGAACTAATACTTTTATAAAATACAATAAAAACAAACTATTAGAAGAATTAAAAGATCAATGTCATAGAAAATAAAAATCCAAAAAATTTTAAAGATTCTATAGACATGAAAATTATCTTGTCAAATTTCTGTATATAATGTAAAATGCTTAATCTTAATTCCTGTACTTGTCTAGCTATGGACTGGTAATATAGAGTCTACACACTACACTTTGAGTAACATTGATATAAAACAAAGACCCTCTCCTTAAGGAGTTGAGAATCTTGTTAGGGTGAACACTATGATAGTAAAAAATTGTATTACAATTTATAATTGTATTTTTATATAATACAAAATTGTATTATAATCTATGCTATCCCAGACCACACCAGCCTGGAGTGACATAAAAGACATGCTCACTGTGAGACAGTAAAAAAATTTTATCTTGGCCTCTTCCCTGGTTACTGGTATAAGGCTCCTAAAACCCAAGTCATTTTCTGGGTGATAGAAGTGTCTTTTGTTCTACTGAGGCAACTCTAGGGGGGAAGGGGCTCCTGGCTGCCTCCTGAATGAAGACTGGCCACCAGAAAGACCAAGCCATGATTAGTGGCTTGCAATTTTCAGCCTTGCTTCCTTTCTTTTGAGAAAGGAGAAGGGCTGGTACTGGAATTAATGGTCAGTCATAAGGTGACATATACCAACCTCATGGGGACAGAAGCTCCTGTTCTCAGGACCCTCTCAGATCTTGCCCTGTGTATCTTTTCATCTGGTGGTTCATCTGTATCTTTTATCATATCCTTTAATAAACTGGTAAATGTAAGTAAATGTCTTCTTGAGTTCTGCGAGCCACTCTAACAAATTAATCAAACCTGAAGAGAGGGTCCTTGGAATTTCTGATCAAAAGCCAGTTGGTCAGGGCTTGTGAGTGGCATCTGAAGTGTGTGTGTGTGTGTGCGTGTGTGTGAGTGTGTGCGTGTATGTGTGTGTGTGTGGCAGGGGGCAGTCTTGTGGGACTGAGCTCACCTGTGGGATCTGACATATCTCCAGATAGATCCTATCAGAATTGAGTTAAATCTTAGGACAGCCAGCTGGTGGCACAGAGAATTTGCTTGGTGGGGGAAAATCTGCACACATCTGGTGCCAGAAGTGTGAGTGCAGTAGTAGTGAGAATAAAAGAGATACACAGGAGGAGGACTGAGGTTTTTCCTTCTCATCTTAAAGGTAAAGATGGGTACAACATTGATAGGGGAGCACATATCTACATACACAGAGATAACTATTAACAAAAATGGTAATAGTTAAAAGAAGTAAGATGGTCAAAAATATACCAAAACAGCTGTATAAATTATAAAACATACATCATGATTCTTTCAGCTGCATGACTGTAAAATTCACAAATTTCATGGGAAAAAATGCCATTATCATGTTTAAATAATCACAATATGGTCAGAGTGTCACACTCATCATTTCGCTGGGTTTGCTTGAGTTCCTTCTTGTGGAGTCTCCAGTTTCTCTCCACATCAAAACTCAACCACATTATTTCTTGGAACTCCCAGGAATAAAATCTCATTCATACAGCTTTCAAGTGGTCTTGTCCATACTTTTTCCATTGTCTGGTGACCTGCTGCCAAGACTTTTGATGTAATGAAGTTGTCATTACTGCCAGAGTCTATCAAAGATACTACTGTCCTCAACTTCTAAGTTTCAAATAACGGAAACAAAGGTTTGTCAAGGGACCATTAGGTTTAATGATTCATGAGAGGTGCCAGTAACCTTTTTGACTTCTTGGTTCCCAGTCCCATGTATTCGGACAATGAAAGAAATAGCATTATATGTACTATTGGCTGACTCAGAGTGATTCCACATCCTGTAGCAGCATCCCAGCCTCGCAAGGTGTTAGTTTCCTAGGTGGTACCGTAACTGAGTCTTCAGTAACCTTTCCAACGATCTATGAGACCTGCACCTTCAGTGATGGTGTGTATAACACCAGTGAATCTCGTGGACTTCAACCCAATTTATCAGTAGGAACACACTTTGAGCCCCTGGTAAAGTACCATACTTTGAGGTGACTAGCCATAACCTTAGGGAAAGTTGATTGCATTAGACCCCTTCCTTTATGGATGGGGTAGCAACTTCCCTCACTAAAGCAGAAACTGTTTCTGGATTCACTCTCTCTCTGACCCTGGTGGTACAATACTTTTGCAATGGAGAGTAAGGCCTTTTAGCATGCATTCTACTTGAGACATGAAAGTTCTCATTCTCGAGGCCCATTCTGAAGACTTCTTAGCCATTTTCTTTTAAAAGCTTTGGTAGTCTGGTAAAGCTCATGAACCCATTCTCAGAGTAGTATTTTTAAGTGCAACACATAAAATACATAAGATTATTAAGGAAACCAGGATTCTATAATATTATATTGTTCCATCTTCCAGCCACTTAGGATTCTGTGGACCCCAAATTAAGAGGCTAATCTAGTTACCAATTTTCTACTTTCATGTTTTCCAAATCCATAACAATAAATCAAACCATTAGATTCTGCCAGTGAATTGTATAGCTAAGAGGCTGGTAAACTCCAGTTTATTAACTGCTTTTATAAATAAAGTTTTATTGAAATACATATCCTTCTATTTACATATTATCTATGGTCATTTTTACACTACAGGGGTAAAATTAAGTAGTTGCAACAAGATCATATGTGGCCCAAAAGCTGAAAATATTTACTACCTAGCTGTTTAGAGCAGAGAAGGCAATGGCACCCCACTCCAGTACTCTTGCCTGGCAAATCCCATGGACAGAGGAGCCTGGTAGGCTGCAGTCCATGGAGTCGCTAGTAGTCGGACATGACTGAGCAACTTCACTTTCACTTTTCACTTTCATGTATTGGAGAAGGAAATGGCAACCCACTCCAGTGTTCTTGCCTGGAGAATCCCAGGGACGGGGGAGCCTGGTGGGCTGACGTCTCTGTGGTCGCACAGAGTCGGACATGACTGAAGCAACAGCAGCAGCAGCAGCAGCAGCTGTTTAGAGAAAAAGTTTGCCAACCACTGGTATAGATCCTGGCCTAAAGGCCAAGCAAGCAAAGTGGACCTGAAGTTGTACTCCTTGAAGTTCTGCACATTGGGAGGACTTTACTTCTCCACTGTTCTTCTGGGGTAGCCCTCAGGACTATAATGCTGGAACAATTCACTTCTGGCTGTTTCAGGCATATTACACAGAGCCAGTTTTAAATAAGCCTTGAACTTCCCATGAGGTTGTTGGTATTGCAAAAATAGCTATGAAGCAGGAGTATATATGCTGAGACTTGTAACTTCAATATCTACTCAGGCCACATTCTGAATGTATACTCAATAGCTTCCATTGAAGAGGAAATGCTTCAGGGTACATGTAAGGTTATAGCTAGGCAGCTGACTCTTAGCATTCAGTTCATGATGGGCAGTTTGGGTTATAATTAGTCACTTGAAGATCTGTGTTAGAAATTCAACCAGAAACTAAAAACAACCAGAAACTAGAAGCAAGACATGGATTGGTTTTAAAGGAGAAAAGTTACTTCCTTAAGGGAACATAAGTTTGTTTAAGAACTCCAGGGACTCCTTGCTGTGATTATTGGGTATGGACTTTCCACAAGCTATTATAACATCCCAATATGCCACAAATGTTTCTGGCACCATTGGGTTTAATGGGTTATAGTGGCCAAGTGGTAGAACCACTCCTCGGATTAGGTGGAACACCATCTCTTGCTCTGTGTTCCCTCAAAGATGAAAGATTACAGCATTGTAGGCCAGTAAATGGAAAGAAGCAACCAGTCAAACATGATCTATGTTTTCTAAAAATCCGTTGAAATTCTTTAAATGATAGGGAGTCAAAGATGCAACAACTTTTTATTTACTTTGGAAGGGATATTCAGTATGTCTCAAATCCTGGATGTACTTGCCCCCCTCCCACCAAAATTTTACTGATGTGTCAGGATAACCTTGTATTTTGGGGAGAACTGTTGCCCATTTTCTAGCATCTGAGGTACCTGTTAATTTTTGCTTTCTGTATTTAGTCAATATGATGTTATCAGTAGTAGACTAGCATAATGATAGGGGCTTCCCTGGTGGCTCACCGGTAAAGAAACTGCCTGAAATGTAGGAGACCCGGGTTTTATCCCTGGGTTGGGAAGATCCCCTGGAGGAGAGCATGGTAACCCACTCCGGTACCCTTGCCTAGAGAATCCCATAGACACAGGAGCCTGGCGGGCTGTGGTCCATAAGGTCACACAGAGTCAGACACATCTGAAGCAACTCAGCAGCAGCAGCAGCAGCACAATGATGTGCTGTGGGATGGTGAGATGATCAGTGTTCCCTGCAAATTAGTAGCACATGGCTGAAGAGTTGACATAATCTGTGGTATTCTGCTTCTGCTATTCTCTGTTGCTAAGCTTGTCTCTATTTAAAATTTTGCTATTTTGTATGTCACGGGTTTTTGCGTTAGTTTTAGTTTTGTAAAATATTGCATTAAAATATCATTTATCTTGGTTACTGATTTTGGGGGGGAGTCCCTTAAACTTTGTGCCAGAGGCAACTGCTTCACTCACCTCACCCTAATCTTTGTCCTGATTGATATGTAGAGAAAGTGCTTTCATTAGATCAATAACTACTTGCCAACTGTTTATAAGATCACATCTGGAACAGTAGCCAGATTTAGAGTTGACATAAAATTAATGATAATTTAAGGTCACTTTCAGACTCACCTGACCTTTAAAGTAGCCAAATATGAATTAAATCATCACTTCTATATCTCCTATGTTGATTTGAAAGTCACTCAGTCGTGTCTGATTCTTTGCAAGCCCATGAACTGTAGCCCCCCCAGGCTCCTCTGTCCATGGAATTCTCCAGGCAAGAATACTGGAGTGGGTAGCCATTCCTTTCTCCAGGGAATCTTCCCAATCCAGGGATCAAACCCAGGTCTCCAGCCTTGCATGTCAGTTCTTTACCATCTGAGCCACTATGGTAATATTTATCTCTACTATTCTACCAGGGAGGCAATATTGCTTCCTTGTTAAGGAGGTGGAGTTCCAAGAGTCTATACTTGGCCTTTTCTTCCATAATAGTCTCAAAGGCCTATCTCTGTGGCTCAAGAAGTCCAGTGGGAATTCTGTCATTTGCTGAGGATATGCATTTCATTTCTACCTTTAGGAACTGGGAGTATTTTCATTGAATTGGGCTTGGTGGTTTCATTGGGCCTATGGTGAGACTGCCTAGGGTCAAAACTGTACTTATATTCTGTCAATCCTTATCCTAAAAGTCTATGGCTGGTGGCCATAGTGTTCTGACTGTCCAGAAAATAGTGTTAACTCAACATTAGGATCTACTGTTCTCCAAAATGTGGATATTCCCTTTCTGTAGGGAAAATGGCTTCAGTGTCACTGGGCAGAAAATGAGGAAAATGTATATATACTTGTGGTATTCTTCTTTAAGGGTACCTGGACTCCTTTTCATTTATGAGATCCTAAATGTATAAACTGACTCAGATATGGTAATGGGGTGAAAAGTCGTGACTCTCTATTGTGGTAGATCAAACCATGTTTCCCTTCACTAAACCAGGAATTTTGTTAGTTGTAGAAGGACCTCAGTGAGCTGCACATCTATATGTCCCTAGGGTACCTGCTCAGTTATATAATGCCAAAGGACCAGTGAACTACAATTTCTGATTACCCATACAGGCCCTGCTACCTGTCCTAGTAGCTCCCCCCACCACACCATATCCTCATTGAGACCAACAAGCTGGTTTTGACTGCAGTATGTCATATTAGCTTCCTCACCTAGAAAGGACCATCGATAAAGCTGTTTTAAAATATGAGTCCTTGAGTATTGAATGGCAATTGCAGAGGGAGTACTGGAGCTGGAAAATCATCATTTTTCAACCATCATAGTAAAGATTGATTTAAGCAGGAGTCATAAATTGATGCTAAACCAAAGGGAAATTTTTGATGAGGATCAGAATACTTACATTGTTCTTAAAATGTCTCTCCACAGACTACTTATCAGTTGTTAGAGAAAAAAATATTAGGTGTAAAGCGGAAAAATCAGAAAACAACCTGATTGGATGATCAAAAATTACATCACCCATGGAGGTCAAATAAACCTGACCTCATATGAGAGACCTTAATATGTCTCTCAATATTAAACCCTATGAATGACACAGCAGCAAGTATGTAGTTTTCTAGCCAGGAATATATAACATGGATCTAAATATGAGGAAATACTAGACAAACTCCAAATGAGGAACAGTCTATTAAAACAAAAGGAATGAAGGCTTTATTCTTCAAAAAATCTCAATGTCATAAAAGAAAGACTGTGTGCATGCTCCAAACTAAAGAGATGCGACAAATAAATCTATATCTGATCTTAGACTGGATCCTGTGCTAAAGGACAATAAAGTGCTGTAAAGGATATTACTGGTCAATTGACAAAATTGTACTATGGAGGTTGGATCATATATATATATATATATATATATATATATATGACAGAATTTCCCATTTTGATACTCTACTTCAGTGTGGGTAAGTGATATACACATTAATACATAAAAAGACAAGGATCCTGTCTTACACAGAAGTTTTTTGCTGGTTTGTGAAAGAAAGCGAAGTCGTGCAGTTGTGTCCCACTCTTTTTGACCCTATGCACTGTAGCCCACCAGGCTCCTCTGTCCATGGGAATTCTCCAGGCAAGAATACTGGAGTGGGTTGCCATTTCCTTCTCCAGGGAATTTTCCTGACCTAGGGATAGAACCCGAGTCTCCCACATTGCAGGCAGACTCTTTACCATCTGAGCCACCAGGGAAGCCCAAATGCATATGAGAATCTGTGATTCTGTTACCTATTCAATTCCTAGAAAGCTGCACAAGTTGATATAACAACATTTGGTGCAAAGGAGGAGGAAGTAGTGGAGATTAAAAACTCAGATCTAGATGACTTCAAGAATGATGAAATGAGGAACTCTGAAAACCCTCCCTTCCGTAAAATCAATGAAAACACTAACCAAAAATTGTCAAAAGTAACTTTTCTAGTATTCCAGAAAATAAGTGAAAGCTTACAAAAATCCAGAGAGCATTTCTTCAAGAAAATGGCTTAATCTTGATAAGAACAGTAAGCTTTGTGTTATTAGAAAGTCCCTCTGTTTCCATGCTCCCTCCCCAGTCCTGTGGTAGCCTTAAAAATCAACAGCCCACAAGCACAGTGAAAACCAGCAACTAAGCAGCCACCGGAGGGATGAGAAGGACAAAGAATGTGAACTTTATACTTCGTGATTTCAAAACTTACTATTAAACTACTTTAATGAAAGCAGTGTGATACTGGCCTAAAGACATATAGATCAATGGAGTAAGAAAGAAAGTCCACAAATAAACCCTCACTTCTAAGGTCAATTGATTTTCAACAAGGGTGCCAGGACCATTCTATGGGGAAAGCATAGTCTTTTCAGCAAAAGGTACTGAGATAAATGTATATTTGCATGCAAAAGAGGGAAGTTACCTCACACCATATACCAAAACTTAATTTTAAATGGATCAAAGAGCTAACACTATCAAACTTTAAGAAGGAAAATAGGTGTAAATCTTCATGATCTAGATTAGAGAATCTAGGCACTTTTTAGGTAAGACACCAAAAGCACAAGCAACCAAAAGAAAAAACAGATAATTTCATGAATATTAAAACTTTTATACTTCAAAGGGTGCCATCAAGAAAGTGGTGAAACAACCCACAGAATGGGAGAAAACATTTGCAGATCACATATATGATATGTCTTACATACAAAATATATAAAGAACTCTTACAGCTCAACAATAAAAAGGCATTCCACTTAGAAAATGGGCAATGGGGATTTTCCTGGGAGTCCAGTGGTTAAAACTCTTCTTTGGCTTCCCTTGTAGCTCAGTTGGTAAAGAATCTGCCTGCAGTTCAGGAGACCCAGGTTCGATCCCTGGGTTGGGAAGATCCTCTGGAGAAAGAAATGGCAACCCACTCCAGTATCCTTGCCTGGAAAATCTCATGGACAGAGGAGCCTGATGGGCTACAGTCCATGGGGTCGCAAAGAGTCGGGCATGACTGAGTGGCTAACACTTACTTACTGACTTTCCAATGCAAGGGGTGTAGGTTCAACCCCTCATTGGGGAACTAAGGTCCCACATGCTATAGGATGTGACTAAATTTTTTTTTAAAGAGAATGGGCAATGAATTTGAATATACACTTTCCCAAAGATGATACACAAATGGTTAAAAAGCACCTGAAAAGATGCTCAAAATAATTAGTCATTAAGGAAATGCAAATCAAAACATGATGAGATACCACCTCATACCCACTAGGGTAGCTATAATGGCTAGGGTATTATATAAATATATAAAGGCAGACAATATTAAATGTTGATGAAAGGAGAACACTCACTATAGAATACAGACTGGCAATTCCTTTAGTGGTTAAACATAGAGTTATCATATGTTCAAGGAACTCCACTCCTAGGTATGTATCCAAGGGAAACGAAAACTGATATCCACACAAAAACTAGTATATAAATGTTCATAGAAGCATTATTCATAATAGCCCCAAAGTGGAAAGAACTCAAAAGTCTACCAACTGATGAATGAATAAGTAAAATGTGGTATATACAGACAATGGAATAGTATTTGGCAATTAAAAGTAATGAAGCACTAAGTAACATGGATGGACCTAGAAATTATCATACTAAGTGAAGTAAGTCAGGCAAAGATAAATTTCACATGATATCATTCGTATGTGGAATCTAATTTTAAAACATAATAGAAATGAACTTATTTACAAAAGAGAAAAAAGATTACAGATATAACAAACAAATCTATGGTTACCAAAAGTGAAATGTGGCGGGGCAGGGGAGGAATAAATCAGGAGCCTGGGATTAACATGTACACACTACTATATGTTGTTGTTTAGTCACTCAGTCATGTCCAACTCTTGTGCAACCCCATGGACTGTAGCCTGCCAGGCTCCTCTGTCCATGGGATTTCCCAGGCAGGAATACTGGAATGGGTTGCCATTTCTTTCTCCAGGGGATCTTCCCTGGCCCAGGGATCAAACTCACATCTTCTGCATTGACAGGCAGATTCTTTACCACTGAGCCACCAGGGAAGCCTCACTGCTATACATAAGATAAACAAACAACAAGGACCTACTGTATAGCACAGGGAATTCTACTCAATATTATGTGATAATCTATATGAGAAAAGAGTCTGAAAAATAATGAACATATGTATATGTATAATTGAATCACTTTGCTGTACATCTGAAACTAACACATCGGATTAACCATGAGTGAAATCACTCAGTCATGTCCGACTCTTTGCGACCCCATGAACTGTAGTCCATTAGGCTCCTCCATCCATGGGATTTTCCAGGCAGTAGTACTGGAGTGGGTTGCCATTTCCTTCTCCAGGGTATCTTCCTGACCCAGGGATCAAACCCAGATCTCCGTCATTGTGGACAGATGCTGTACCATCTGAGCCACCAGGGAAGTCAATAAAAATTTTAAAAAGTAATGAAGCACTGATACCTGCTACATCATTGATGCACCTTGAATACATGCTTCATGAAAACACCCAGTCAGAAAGACCATGTATTGTTTGATTCCTTTCATATGAGATGTCCAGAATAGGAAAATCCATAAAGGCAGAAAGTACATTAGTGGTTGTCATTGGCTGGTGGGAAGGAGGAGAGGGGAGTGACTGCTTCTGAGCGTGGGGTTTCTTTTTGGGGTGATGAAAATTTTCTGGATTTAAGGAGTGGTGAGGATTGCACAACCTTTTAAATATACTAAAAGCCACTGAATTGTATACTTTAAAATGGTGAAGCTTTTGGTACGTAAATTAAATCTCAGTGAAAAAAAATATCAGACCTTTAAAACTGCTTGATACTTCTTTGCAAGCAAATATAATGATCTAGAATTCCACTTATCAAGTTAGGGGCTGAGATGTAAATGCAACTTACTTGTTTGGATTCCCAGCATGAGGCAAAAAAGCTATGTCCTGTAGTGTCTTAAAAGTATACTCTTTCCTACAAATGAAATTCAAATGGATTGTTGAGAATATGCTTAAAAATTGCTTCCAACTTTGCCATTCCTCTTCTCACATAAGAAAACTACATAACTCTCTTCAAAACAATTTTGTATGTTTAAGATATGTTTAAAAATAGCAAATTTCAAAAATGGGAAAACTTCTTTACTAGGAGCTGCAATTACTTAAAAATTGTCAGTGCCTACACATTTGAGAATTTTCATTGCAAGTTAAAGGCTGATTCATCATAAAGAAAATGGAAACAGAAGAGTGAATAGTACAGAAAGGAAAGACAACAGGAGCTTCCTACATGGAGTCATGGTTTCTTAGGTAATCATGTTCTGATTTTACAAAAACCATTACAGGATCTTAGGCTTTTGGGGTGAAAGAAGGGCAGCATGTTACATTATCCATCTTTCTTCCTTCAAATTTTGATTAGTGTAGACAAAGAAGTAGGTGGAAAGCCGATTGACATTAGGGAGAAATACAAACACCCCTCTAGTGAAAACTGTGCTTTCACCTTTAAAACATTATCATATAGTAGAGTAGTAATAAACAGTTTCTGGAAGACCATTCCTTTGGGAGCGTCCATATGCTCTCAAAGCAGGAAACATAAATCAAACACCTTAATCAGTTCATCTTGCTCTAGCCTACTGCTTGAATTAACCCACTATAGAGGTTCAGCGGGAAGACTTTGAACACACTCCATCTGAGACAACCACAGTGAGGGAAAGCTAACAAAGTGCTGAGAAACAGAGAAATCCATTGGTAAGAAAACCCAAATATTTGGAAGATAAATAATAACAAATATTGGTAAAGACATGAAGAAATTGGAAACCTCGTACATTGTTGGTTGGAATATAAATGGTTTAGTTCATTAGAAAACAGTTTGGTAGTTTCTAAAGAAATTAAACAAAGTAACCATATGATTTAGCAATACCACTCGTAAAGATACTGAAAATGTCGAAGTGAATTGAAAACATACATCCATGCAAAAACTTGTATACAAATGTTCCCAGCAACACTATTCATGAAAGCTAAAAAGTGGAAACAATACAAATGCCCATCAATTGACTAATGGATAAACAAATGTTGTATATTCATAAAATGGAGTATTATTCAGTCATAAAAAAGAATGAAATCCTTATTCAACATGGAGGAAACTAGAAAACATTATGCTAAGTGAAAGAAACCAGACACAAAAGGACAAATATCATATGATTCCCCTTATGTGAAATGTCCAAAATAGGCAAATATATAGAGACAGAAAGTAGAATAGTGGCTGCCAAAGGCTGAGGGGGAGTAGAGAATGGGGAATGACTACATAGGTATAGGGTTTCTTTTTTGGGTAGATGAAAATATTCTGGAATTAGAGAATGGCGATTGTCGCATGTTGTTTTTCAGTCAGTAAGTTGTGTCCGACTATTTGCACCCCATGGACTGCAGCACACCAGGCTCCTCTGGCCTCCACTATCTCCTGAAGTTTGTTCAAATTCATGTCCATAGAGTCAGTGATGCTATCTAACAATCTCATCCTCTGCCACCCTCTTCTCCTTTTGCCTTCAATCTTTCCCAGCACCAGGGTCCTTTCTAATGAGTCAGCTCTCAACATCAGGTGGCCAAAGTATTGGAACTTCAGCTTCAGCATCAGTCCTTCCCATAAATATTCAGGGTTGATTTTCTTTAGGATTAACTGGTTTGATCTCCTGGTAGTCCAAGGGATTGTCAAGAGTCTTCTCCAGCACCACAATTTGAAAGCCTCAGTTCTTCAGCCCTCCCCTTTCTTTATAGTCCAACTCTCACATTTGTACATGACTCCTGGAAAAAACATAGCTTTGACTAGACAGAACTTTGTAGGCAAAGTGATGTCTCTGCCATTTAATATGTTGTCTAGGTTTGTCATAGCTTTTCTTCCAAGAAGCAAGTGTCTTTTAATTTCATGGCAGCAGTCACTGTCCACAATGATTTTAGAGCCCAAGAAAATAAAGTCTCTCACTGTTTCCTTTTTTTCTTCTTTTATTTGCCATAAAGTGATGGGACCAAATCCATGATCTTAGTTTTTTGAATGTTGAATTTCAAGCCAGCTTTTTCATGCTCCTCTTTCACCCTCATCAAGAAGCTCTTTAGTTCCTCTTTACTTTCTGCCATTAAAGTGGTATCATCTGCATATCTGAGGTTTGATATTTCTCCTGTCAAGTATTAACCAAGTTCTGAGATCAGAGAAAATCAGGTACATTCAGGGTAGTGTGACTATAGGACTGTTACATAGGCTTGTAAACATACTAAAAGACATTTATACTAAAAGAAAGAATACATATAAACAAAAACTTGTACACTGATTTTCATAACAGCATTATTTATAATAGCCAAGAAGTGAAAACAACTCAAATGTCCATCCACTAATGAATGGGTGAACAAAATGTGGTATATTAATACAACTAGCTATCATTCATTAAAAAAACTATAAAACTCTAGATAAAAGAAAGCAGACACAAATAAATGGAGGAATATCCATGGAGATATCCCATGTCCATGGATCGGAAGTATTAGTATCGTTAAAAGGTCCATATTGCCCACAGCTATCTGCAGATTTAATGCAATCTCTATCAAAACCCAATGGCATTTTTTAGAAAAATAGAAAAACAATCGTAAAATTCATATGGAACCACAAAAAAACCCAAATAAAGAAATTTTGTGCTAGAAGAACAAAGTTGGGGGCATCCCATATCCTGATTTCAAAATATATTACAAAGATACAGTAAACAAAACAGTATGGCACTGGCATAAAAACAGACACATAGACCAAAGGCACAGCCTAGACAGCCCAGAAATAAACCAACACAAATATAGCCAACTAATCTTCAATAAGACTGTCAAGACCATTGAATGGGGAAAGGACAGTCCTTCAACAAACAGTGCTGGGAAAACTGGATGTCCACATGCAAAAGAATGAAATATGGACCCCTATCTTACATAATATACAAAAAGCAACAAAAAATGAATTAAAGACTTAAATGAGACCCAAATCCATAGAAATCCTAGAAGAAAAAAGGGGAAAATCTTCTTGACATTGATCTTGGCAATGATTTCTTAAATGTGACACTGAAAGCACAGCCAACAAAGGCATAAATAGACAAATGTTACTATGTAAATTAAAAAGTTTTGAACAGCGAACGAGCCCATCAACAAAATAAAAGGCAACCTATGGACTGAGAGAAAAATATTTGGAACTCCCAAATGAGTGAGTTTTATGGTATATTAATTATATCTTATTACAGTTGGGTTTTTTAAGAACAGAGAAGACATAAATAAATGGAAAACATCTTGTGTTCATAGATTAGAAAACTTAATATTGTTAAGATGTCAATAGCACCCAAAGTAATTTTGTGGAAACAGAAAGATCTATCCTGAACTTCCCTGGTGGTACAGTGGTTGAGAGTCCACCTGCGAATGCAGGGGACATGGGTTCAATCCCTGGTCTGGGAAGACTCCACATGCCATTGAGCATCTATCTAGGTCTGTGCGCCACAACTACTGAGTCCATGCTCTAGGGCCCACGAGCCACAACTCCTGAGGATGCATGCTGCAACTACTGAAGCCCATGTGCCTAGAGTCTGTGCTCTGCAATAAGAGAAGCCACAACAGTAAGAAGTCCTGTGCACTGTAACTAGAGAAAGCTCATGTGCAGCAACAATGACCCAGAACAACAACAACAAAATTTCTTTTTAATAAATAAATTAAGAAAAGAAAGATCCATATAAAATTCATATAGAACCTTGAGGGACTCTGAATAGCCCAAGACAATCTTTGGGAAAAAAAAGAATGAGATTGGAGGTCTCACACGTGCTGATTTCAAAACTTATTATAAACATATAGTTACGAAAATAGTGTTGCACTGGAATTAAGACAGACCTACAGATCATTGGAATAGAACAGAGACCTTAGAAATAAATTTTCATATATATATATATTTTTTTTTCATATATACTGTCAAATATTTTTTTACAAAGCTGTCAAGACCATGAATTTCAAAAGGGAAAAAAAATCCTCTTAAACAAATGATGCTGAAACAACTGTATATCCGTATGCAAACAAACCAAGTTTGACCCATACTTTATAGCATGTATGAAAATTAACTCAATATGGATCAAAGATCTAAATGTAAAACCTTCATGACATTGGATTTTTCAAGGATTTCCTAGTTGTGATACCAAAAGTACAGGTAACAAAAATAAAAATAGAGAAATACAACTGTGTTACATTTTAAAACTTCTGTGCATAAAAGGACACAATAAACAGAGTTAAAAAGTAACCTATATAATGGTAGAAAAGATTTGCAAATCCTATGTCTGATGAGGAGGTAATGTCCAGAATATATAAAGAACTTCTACGATTGAACAACAGGAAAGCAAATAACACAATTAAAAAATGGACAAAAATTTGAATAGACATTTCTCAAAGATATATACAAATGGCCAATGATGCTCAACATCATTAGTCATTACGGAAATGTAAATCAAAACCACAAAGAGATACCAAGTCACATCCCACTAGGATGGCTACTATAAAAAAGAACAGAAAATAAGATGTGGAGAAATTGAAACCTTGGTAGAAGGCACTGATAGTAGAAATGAAAAATGGTACAGATGCTATGGAAAACAGTATGGTGATTGCTCAAAAAATTAAAAATAGAATTACTATATGATCCATCAATCCCATGATTGGATATAGGTCCTGAACAGTTGAAATCAGGATCTTGCAGAGATACTTGCACACCCATGTCCATAACAGCATTATTTACAATAGCTAAGAGGCAGAAAAAAGCCCAGTGTTCATGGTGGCACAGTGGTAAAGAAGCCGCCTGCCAATGCAAGGGGATACAGGTTCTATTTCTGGGTCAGGAAGATTGCCTGGAGGAGGAAATGGCAACCCACTCTAGTATTTTTGCCAGAAAAATTCCATGGACAGAGGAGCCTGGCAGGCTACAGTCCACAGGGTCACAATGAGTCAGACGTGACTGAGCAACTGAACACACACCATCAATGGATGAATGGATAAACAAAGTGTGGTATATATATACAATGGAATATTATTCACCCTTAAAAAGGAAGGAAATCTTGTCACATGATATGACATGGATGAACTTTGAGTTATCATGCTCAGTGAAATAAGCCAGCCACAAAAAGACAAACAAATATGGTATGATTCCATCTATATGAGGTACCTCAAATGATCAAATTCATAGAAATAAAATAAAATGATGGTTGCCAGGAGCTGAGTTGGAGAGGGGAAGGGAGATCTGTTGTTTAATGGGTATAATTTCAGTTTTGCAAGACAAAAAAGTTTTAGAGATTGATTGCACAACCATGTGAATATAGTTAACACTACTGAACAGGACACTTAGAAAGTGTTAAGATGGTAAATTTTATGTTAGGTGTGTTTTTTAATCACAATCTCAAAAATATACAAGCAACTCCTACAGCTCAACTCCAGAAAAATAAATGACCCAATCAAAAAATGGGCCAAAGAACTAAATAGACATTTCTCCAAAGAAGACATACAGATGGCTAACAAACACATGAAAAGATGCTCAACATCACTCATTATCAGAGAAATGCAAATCAAAACCACTATGAGGTACCATTTCACGCCAGTCAGAATGGCTGCGATCCAAAAGTCTACAAGCAATAAATGCTGGAGAGGGTGTGGAGAAAAGGGAACTCTCTTACACTGTTGGTGGGAATGCAAACTAGTACAGCCACTATGGAGAACAGTGTGGAGATTCCTTAAAAAACTGGAAATAGAACTGCCTTATGATCCAGCAATCCCACTACTGGGCATACGCACTGAGGAAACCAGAAGGGAAAGAGACACGTGTACCCCAATGTTCATCGCAGCACTGTTTATTAATAGCCAGGACATGGAAGCAACCTAGATGCCCATCAGCAGATGAATGGATAAGAAAGCTGTGGTACATACACACAATGCAGTATTACTCAGCCGTTAAAAAGAATACATTTGAATCAGTTCTAATGAGATGGATGAAACTGGAACCTATTATACAGAGTGAAGTAAGCCAGAAAGAAAAACACCAATACAGTATACTAACACATATATATGGAATTTAGAAAGATGGTAACAATAACCCTGTGTACGAGACTGCAAAAGAGACACCGATGTATAGATCAGTCTTATGGACTCTGTGGGAGAGGGAGAGGGTGGGGAGATTTGGGAGAATAGCATTGAAACATGTATAATATCATGTATGAAACGAGTCGCCAGTCCAGGTTCGATGCACGGTACTGGATGCTTGGGGCTGGTGCACTGGGACGACCCAGAGGGAGGGTAGGGGAGGGAGGAGGGAGGAGGGTTTAGGATGGGGAACGCGGATATACCTGTGGCGGATTCATTTCGATATTTGGCAAAACTAATACAATATTGTAAAGTTTAAAAATAAAATAAAATTAAAAAAAATATTTTAAAAAGAAAAAAAAGTTGGAGGTGCTACTTAACACTACAGGCAGCAGATTTAATTAGCCATTCAAGAGCTGGTATTGGTTCATATTGTTCATAAATTTAAGAAAAGTTTTAGCACAATTATAAATGATAACATTAAAATGGCTTTTTAACAGAATTTGGGATGTTTCTGTGAATCCAGATCTTTGAAATCATCATTAACAAGGGATTATTAGGTTATCAAAAAACCCAGCTTCTAGTACATGGAAAAGAGAGACTTCTGGCCTGAATGGACCACAGTTCTGATAGAATGATTCTATTATTATGTTCCAATAAAATTTAATGTCTAAGTGTGCTTGTTTAATTACTCAATTGCTTAAATAGTAGTAAAGTGATACTGCACAGAGCTTTGTGAAACAACCAAACCCAAACAGTGGTATATATTTTAAAAAAACCTGAAAGGACCCTTAATCATTATTTTATAGTTCTATATTTTCATGGCAGATGTTGACATTTTACCATTGTTCCAGAATCAAATGTCAAGTTATTCCTGTTCAGAATTTTCCATTTCCATGTGCAAAGAATTCCATCTGCAGCTGTATTTATAAGTGAACTCTCTGCTTGCAAAAGCCCAGCATTTCTAAGCAGGTTTGTAAATAGGTTTTGAAGGAGGACATGCAAGCACTAGAGACCTGCCTGGGTTAATTAATTCTCTTTTCAGGCACTAGAACCTACACAAGTAGGCCAGCTGGAGGTGAATGTTTCCTTTGAAAGAGATAATTATATGCCCTACCAATTGTTTGCTTTTCTACATCTCCCCCAGTTAGATTCCCCAGAATTCATAAACTGTCAGGAGAGGTTTTTCCCTTCCTGGGAAACTGAACATGTAGATGAGTTGAGATAATTGTGGGTAATTCAGATAGTTTGAAGGTCCGGATGATGCATACAAATAATTACAAAGAAGAGACTGTGAGCTTCTGTTAAATACAGTGTATGGAAACTGCTATGGCTCTATGAAAACAGGACGGTACTTCAGTTCACGTTTTCTTTCTTCTGAGATGCTCTTCCTCTGTTCCACACTATCCACTTTCTTTCCAGCAGAGCGCTGTGCAAAATAGCTCCCTGCCTCACCTGGCAAGAGTAAGAGCAAGGGGACCCTTCCTTCCCGGGGGAGGGGAGAGCACATGACCCCGGCACCAGCAGGGGGCAGCGAGGACTCTGGGAGCTCTTTGCACAACTAACTGGCCTTGCCCCTCCAAAGCCCACCTCATCCAGGAGCTGGATTTCCTGAGCAGTTTGTTAGATAGACCAAAGTTCTCATTCTTCCTCCCTGTTAGGAATTCAAGCACACCCGACAGACTCTCAGAGGCAGGCTGCTTCTTCAAGTGGTGTGAGGTGGGGAGAAGGTTCTGTGTCCCAGGCTGCCTATTCGGGTGAATGCGTGGACTTAGATGCCTGTCTGAATCTTACGCCCAATACTCTTTTCTTTACAGCTATTTAGAACATGAACTGGAAAGGTTACAAGTTTCACGTGTTCCTCTTCTGTCATGCCTAAAACCTTGTTTGTTCTACAGTATTGGGCTACTGGAACTTTATAAAGCTAGAGGACTTGATGTCTTCCCTCTTCCACCTTTATCTTCACTCAAGGGAAGGAATATATGGGGAACAGGTCAAGAGTGACCTCTGCTTCCTTTGGAGGAATAGGAGAGGCCAGGAGGGGGTTTTTCTGGTAGCACCTGAGACACAAGTTAACGACTTTCTCCACAGAAAAAACAGCAGGGACAAGGGAGCAGATCACACCTGCCTCAGCTTCACAGGTCAGTGCTGCTCCGGGCCTCAGGCTCATGGAGATTTCCTTTCTCATTTTACCAGGACTGCTGTATTAGTGCCACTATAGAGGCAAGGAGCTCATGGTGTCTAATGTCTTCACCCCTGTCTTGCTGTTCAGGGGCAAAGTGTGTGGTGGTTCATAAAAGGGATAGATCAACAAAGACACCAGACTTGCTGGTTGGAGTAGAAGTTAGTCCAAAGGGAGAAACAGTGGGAGGCCCTGACAGGGGCCTTTGGTCTTAGTCCACGATGTGACAGATGAAGGATGAAGGCCGACCTGCCTTATCACACTGGCTCCTTCATCGTGAGTCTCTTATCCTGGGGATCCCATCCTATCACTCAGTTACAGAACTAGAGGCTGGGAGTTCCTGGTGGCTTCCTTTTTCCCTTTTTTTTATTCTTACAGGCAAGGAATATCTGTAAAAAGGGGGAACTGAGGATGACTGAATCTTGCCATAATTAGTAGAATGAAAGTTTCACAGAGTGAAATGTGAGGGAGCAGGTACCCAAAGAGTGATGCCATCTATGCTGATTTGGAAGCAAGACAGAAGCTGCTCTGTAAAGTTTTCTTTTTTAACACCAACATCTCCTTCATAAACCTCTATGGCCTGGGCCTATGAGCTTTAGAAACCTTGCTCCCTCTCCTTTTGAGAGAGTGAAAAAGGGCAGCTGTATGAGTGCTTTTTACAGAGACTGGGGACTGGAAACACCATCAGATTTTCCATTTTCCTGGTCCATAATCTATTTCCAATAGAAACAACTGTGCAGCAGCTCCAAGGGAGCTGGAGCAGGAGTGATCCACACCTTGCTTCACATGTTGGAAGGCAGCCCAAAAGGAAACTTAGGGGGAGCTCTGGTATATGTCTCCAGAGAGGAAGTAGTGGTGGAGGAAATGTTGTTGCCCTGGGAAGTCTAGAACATTGAAGGCAGGCCTCTGCTACCCTGTACCTGTGGGCTTGGCTACTTCTCCTCTATTTTCGTTAAAATAAACTTTTAATTTTAGAGCACTTTAGATGTATAGAAAAGTTGTACTGTCGTTGGATAGTACAGAGAACTCCTGTGTAGCCCACGCCCACTTTCCACTATTATCGACGTTTTATTATAGTCTATTTGCCATAACTAATGAACCCAAACTGGTACATTACTACTAACTAAATCCACACTTATTCACATTTCATTGGTTCCCCCCTAATATCCTCTTTCTGTTTCAGGATCCCATCCAGGATACCACCTGCATTAGTCTGCTCAGGCTACCATAATAAAATTTCACAGACAGGGCAGCTTGAAAAACAGAAGTTCATTTTTTCCGCAGTTCTGTAGGCTGCAAATGTAAGATTAAAGTGTTGACAGGTTTGGTTTCTCCTGAGGCCTCTCTCTTTGTGGCTTGCAGATGGCTGTCTTCTTTCTGTGTCCACATATGGCCTTCCCTCTATGTACATATGCTGTTGCTGCCTCCTCCTTATCAGGACACCAGTACTATTTGGCCCCCACCCTAATGACCTCTGTGCTGTGCTTAGTCACTCAGTTCTGTCCAACTCTTTGCAACTCCATGGGCTATAGCCCATCAGGCTCCTCTGTCCATGGGGATTCTCTAGGCAAGAATACTGGAGTGGGTTGCCGTGCCCTCCTCCAGGGGATCTTCCCAATCCAGGGATCAAACCCAGGTCTCCTGCATCGCAGGTGGATTCTTTACCATCTAAGCCCCCAGGGAAGTCCAAGAATACTGGAGTGGGTAGCCTACCCCTTCTCCAGTGGATCTTCTCAACCCGGGAACTGAACCAGGGTCACCTGCATTGCAGTCAGAGTCTTTACCAGCTGAGCTACCAGGGAAGCCCAAATGACCTCATTTAACCCTAATTATCTCTTTAATAAAACCTTTGCCAACAAAGGTCCGTCTAGTCAAGGCTATGGTTTTTCCAGTAGTCATGTATGGATGTGAGAGTTGGACTATAAAGAAAGCTGAGCACCGAAGAATTGATGCTTTTGAACTGTGGTGTTGGAGAAGACTCTTGAGAGTCCCTTGAACTGCAAGGAGATCCAGCCAGTACATCCTAAAGGAAATCAGCCCTGAATATTCATTGGAAGGACAGATGCTGAAGCTGAAACTCCAATACTTTGGCCACCTGATGCAAAGAGCTGACTCATTTGAAAAGACACTGATGCTGGAAAAGACTCAAGGCAAGAGGAGAAGGGGCCACAGAGGGTGAGATGGTTGGATGACATCACCTACTCAATGGACATGAGTTTGAGTAATCTCTGGGAGTTGGTGATGGACAGAGAGGCCTGGCGTGCTGCAGTCCATGGGGTCTCAAAGAGTCGAACACAAGTGAGCAACTGAACTGAACTGAACTGGTCTCTTTAACCCTAATTACCTCTTTAAAGGCCCTCTATTCAAATGCAGTCACATTGGGGATTTGAGATTCAACATGAATTTTGTGGGGACACAATTCAGCCCACAACACCATCTCTCCTTTCTTTTTCATTAATAAAAACTTTTATTTTGTACTGGAGTATATTCGATTAACAATGTTGTGATGGTTTCAAGTGAACAGTGAATGGACTCAGCCATACATGTACGTGTATGTATCCATTCTCCCCCAAACTCCCCTCCCATCCAGGCTGCCATATAACATTGAGCAGAGTTCCATGTGCTGTACTTGTTGATTATCCATTTAAAACATAGCAATGTGTACATGTCCATCCCAAACTCCCACTCCGTTCTTTTTAATTGAGTTGAGACTGAGCCACCATGTTTCTGCTATTATGGAGGTCGGAAACTGGAATGACTGTCAGATTTTTCATTTTCCCAGAAGTATTTTTTTATTTAACATAATTGATTCACAATATTGTGTTAGTTTCAGGAGTATAGCTTCAGGTTGTTTTTTCCATATAGGTTTTTTTTAAGTTGAATATAATTTCCTGTGCTATATAGTAAATCCTTGTTGTTTATCTATTTTTATATAGTGGTGTTTATCTATTAATCCCAACTTCCTAATTTATCTCCAAGTTCCCCTTTGGCAACCATAAGCTTGTTTTCTATATGTGTGACTCTAATTCTGTTTTGTGACTAAGTTTATTTGTACCCATTTTTAGAAGCCACATATAAGTGATATCAAATGATATTTATCTTTCTCTCTCTGACTTACTTCAGTCAGTAAGACAATCTCTAGCTTCGTTCATGTTACTGCACATGGTATTATTTAGCTCTTTTTGTGGCTGAGTAATTTTCAATTTAGAGAAGGCAATGGCACCCCACTCCAGTACTCTTGCCTGGAAAATCCCATGGACAGAGGAGCCTGGTAGGCTGCAGTCCATGGGGTTGTGAAGAGTCGGACACGACTGAGCGACTTCACTTTCACTTTTCACTTTCATGCATTGGAGAAGGAAATGGCAACCCACTCCAGTGTTCTTGCCTGGAGAATCCCAGGGAACGTGGAGCCTGGTGGGCTGCCATCTACGGGGTCACACAGAGTCGGACACGACTGAAGCGACTTAGCAGCAGTAGCAGCAGCAATTTTCAATTGCATATATTAATATGTAACACAACTTTATCCATTCATCTGTCAATGGGCATTTAGGTTGTTTCCATGTCTTAGATATTGTAAAGAGTGTTGCTATGAATACTGGGGTACATGTATCTTTTTGAATTATAGTTTTCTCCAGACATATGCCCAAGAATGGGAATACTGTATCATATGGTATTCTATTTTTAGTTTTTTAAGGAATCTCCATACTGTTTTCCATAGTGGCTGCACCAATTTACATTCCCATCAACAGTGTAGAAGGCTTCCCTTTTTTCTACCATTTACTATTTGTAGACTTTTTGATCATGGTCATTCTGGCCAGTGTGATATCTTATTACAGTTTTTTTGTTTTTTTTTTTAGTATAAATGTATTTATTTTAATTGGAGGCTAATTACTTTACAATATTGTATTGGTTTTGCCATACATTGACATGAATCCTCCACGGGTGTACATGCATTCCCCATCCTGAACCCCCCTCCCACTTCCCTTCCCATACCATCCCTCTGGGTCATCCCAGTGCACCAGTCCCGAGCATCCTGTATCATGCATTGAACCTGGGTTGGCGATTTGTTTCACATATGATAATATACATGTTTCAATGCCATTCTCCCAAATCATCCCACACTCGCCCTCTCCCACAGAGTCCAAAAGACTATTCTATACATCTGTGTCTCTTTTGCCATCTTGGATACAGGGTTATCATTATTATCTTTCTAAATTCCATATATATATGTTAGTATACTGTATTGGTGTTTTTCTTTCTGGCTTACTTCACTCTGTATAATAGGCTCCAGTTTCATCCACCTCATTAGAACTGATTCAAATGTATTCTTTTTAATGGCTGAGTAATACTCCATTGTGTATATGTACCACAGCTTTCTTATCCATTCATCTGCTGATGGACATCTAGGTTGCTTCCATGTCCTAGCTATTGTAAACAGTGCTGCGATGAACATTGGGGTACACGTGTCTTTTTCAATTCAGTGTATATGCCTAGCAATGGGATTGCTGGGTCATATGGCAGTTCTATTTCCAGTTTTTTAAGGAATTTCCACACTGTTCTCCATAGTGGCTGTACGAGTTTGCATTCCCACCAACAGGGTAAGAGGATTCCCTTTTCTCCACACCCTCTCCAGCATTTATTATTTGTAGACTTTTGGATCTCAGCCATTCTGACCAGTGTGAGATGGTACCTCATTGTGGTTTTGATTTGCATTTCTCTGATAATGAGTGATATTGAGCATCTTTTCATGTGTTTGTTAGCCATCTGTATATCTTCTTTGGAGAAATGTCTGTTTAGTTCTTTGGCCCATTTTTTGATTGGGTCATTTATTTTTCTGGAATTGAGCTGCAGGACTTGCTTGTATATTTTTGAGATTAATTCTTTGTCAATTGCTTCGTTTGCTATTATTTTCTCCCATTCTGAAGGCTATCTTTTCACCTTGCTTATAGTTTCCTTCGTTGTGCAAAAGTTTTTAAGTTTAATTACGTCTCATTTGTTTATTTTTGCGTTTATTTCCATTACTCTGGGAGGTGGGCATAGAGGATCCTGCTGTGATTTATGTCAGAGAGTGTTTTGCCTATGTTTTCCTTTAGGAGTTTTATAGTTTATGGTCTTACGTTTAGATCTTTCCTCCATTTTGAGTTTATTTTCATGTATGGTGTTAGAAAGTGTTCTTCTGCTGCTGCTAAGTCGCTTCAGTCATGTCTGACTCTGTGTGACCCCAGAGATGGCAGCCCACCAGGCTCCCCTGTCCCCGGGATTCTTCAGGCAAGAACACTGGAGTGGGTTGCCATTTCCTTCTTCAACGCATGAAAGTGAAAAGTGAAAGTGTTCTAGTTTCATTCTTTTACAAGTGGTTGACCAGTTTTCCCAGCACTGCTTGTTAAAGAGATTGTCTTTTCTCCATTGTATATTCTTGCCTCCTTTGTCAAAGATAAGGTGTCCATAGGTGCATGGATTTATCTCTGGACTTTCTGTTTTGTTCCATTGATCTATATTTTTGTCTTTGTGCCAGTACCATACTGTCTTGATGACTGTGGCTTTGTAGTAGAGCCTGAAGTCAGGCAGGTTGATTCCTCCAGTTCCATTCTTCTTTCTCAAAATTGCTTTGGCTATTTGAGGTTTTTTGTATTTCCATACAAATTGTGCAATTATTTGTTTTAGCTCTGTGAAAAATACCGTTGGTAGCTTGATAAGCAAGCTTGATAATTCAAAGCTTGCATTGAATCTATAGATTGCTTTGGGTGGTATACTCATTTTCACTATATTGATTCTTCCTATCCATGAATACGGTATATTTCTCCATTTATTAGTGTCCTCTTTGATTTCTTTCACCAGTGTTTTATCGTTTTCTATATATAGGTCTTTTGTTTCTTTAGGTAGATATATTCCTAAGTATTTTATTCTTTTCATTGCAATGGTGAATGGAATTGTTTCCTTAATTTCTCTTTCTGTTTTCTCATTATTAGTGTATAAGAATGCAAGGGATTTCTGTGTGTTGATTTTATATCCTACAACTTTACTATATTCATTGATTAGCTCTAGTAATTTTTTGGTGGAGTCTTTAGGGCTTTCCTTTTCTTAAATCACTTAAACATTTTTTTTGGCCACACCATGCAACTTGTGGGATTTTAGCTTCCCAATCAGGGACTGAACCTGGGGCCTCTGCAATGAGAACATGGAGTTCTAACCACTGGACCTCCAGAGAATTCACTATCTCATTGTGGTTTTGATTTGCATTTTTATAATAATTAGTGTTGTGGAGCATCTTTTCATGTGCCTATTGGCCATCTATGTGTCTTCTTTGGAGAAATTTTCATTTTTCTATTGGTTTTTGTTGTTGTTGTTGTTATTAAATTGTGTGAGCTGTTTCTATATTTTGGAAATTAAACCCTTGTTGGTTGTGCCATTTTCTAATATTTTCTCTCAGTCCATAGGTTGTCCTTTTGTTTTGTTTATGGTTACCTTTGCTGTGCAAAAACTTATTAAATTTGGCTAGATACTAATCATTTATTATTGCTTTTATTTCTCTTGTCATGGAAAACTGACCTAAGAAAATATTGGTACAATGATTTATGTCAATTTATGTCAGAGAATGTTTCTCTTATGTTCTCTTTAGGAGTTTTATGGTGTCATGTCTTATATTCCAGTCTTTAAACAATTTTGAGTTTATTTTTGTGCATGGTGAGAGAACACGTTCTAACTTCATTAATTTACATGAAGGTGTCCAGCTTTCTCAATATAATTTGCTGAAGAGACTGTTTTTTTCCCCATTGTATATTCTTCCATCCTTTGTCAAAGTTTAATTGACCATAGGTGTGTGGGTTTATTTATAGGCTCTGTATTCTGCTCCATTGATTTACATGTCTGTTTTTGTGCCTATTGGATTACTGTAACTTTGTGGTATTGTCTGAAGTCTGGGAGGGTTATCTTCCAGTTTTGTTCTTTTTCCTCAGATTCCATATAAATTTTATGATTATTTGTTCTAGTTCTGTGAAAAATGTCATAGATAATTTCATAGTTCAGTTCAGTTTAGTTCAGTCGCTCATTTGTGCCCAACTCTTTGCAACACCATGGACTGCAGCATGCCAGGACTCCCTGTGTATCACCAATTCCCAGAGTTTACCCAAACCCATGTCCATTGAGTCGGTGATGCCATTAAACCATCTCATCCTCTGTAGTCCCCTTCTCCTCCTGTCTTCAATCTTTCCCAGCATCAGGGTCTTTTCAAATGAGTCTGCTCTTTGCATCAGGTGGCCAAAGTATTGGAGTTTCAGCTTCAACATCAGTCCTTCCAGTGAACACTCAGGACTGATCTCCTTTAGAATGGACTGGTTGGATCTCCTTGCTGTCCAAGGGACTCTCATGAGTCTTCTCCAACACCACAGTTCAAAAGCATCAATTCTTCAGTGCTCAGCTTTCTTTATAGTCCAACTCTCACATCCATACATGACTACTGGAAAAACCATAGCATGACTAGATGGACCTTTGTTGGCAAAGTAATGTCTCTGCTTTTTAATATGCTGTCTAGGTCAGTCATAACTTTCCTTCCAAGGAGTAAGCGTCTTCTAATTTCATGGCCGAAATCACCATCTGCTGTGATTTTGGAGCCCCTCAAAATAAAGTCAGCCACTGTTTCCACTGTTTCCCCATCTACTTGCCATGATGTGATGGGACCAGTTGCCATGATCTTCGTTTTCTGAATGTTGAGCCTTAAGCCAACTTTTTCACTCTCTTCTTTCACTTTCATCAAGAAGCTCTGTAGTTCATCTTCGCTTTCTGCCATAAGGGTGGTATCATCTACATATCTGAGGTTATTGGTATTTTTCCCAGAAATCTTGATTCCAGCTTGTGCTTCATTGAGCTGAGCATTCCCATGATGTACTCTGCATATAAGTTAAATAAGCAGAGTGACAACATACAGCCTTGATGTACTCCTTTTCCTGTTTGGAACCAGTCTGTTGTTCCATGTCCAGTTCTAACTGTTGCTTCCTGACCTGCATACAGATTCCTCAAGAGGCAGGTCAGGTAGTCTGGTATTCCTATCTCTTTCAGAATTTTCCACAGTTTATTGTGATCCACACAGTCAAAGACTTTGGCATAGTCAATAAAGCAGAAAGAGATGTTTTTCTGGAACTCTCTTGCTTTATCTATGATCCAACGGATGTGGCCATTTGATCTCTGGTTCCTCTGCCTTTTCTAAAACCAGCTTGAACATCTGAAAGTTCATGGTTCATGTATTGTTCAAGCCTGGCTTGGAGAATTTTGAGCATTACTTTACTGGCATGTGAGATGAGTTCAATTGTGTGGTAATTTGAACATTCTTGGGCCTTCCCTGGTGGCTCAGAGGTTAAAGCGTCTGCCTGGAATATGGGAAGCCCGGGTTCAATCCCTGGGTCGTGAAGATCTCCTGGAGAAGGAAATGGCAACCCACTCCAGTACTCTTGCCTGGAGAATCCCATGGAGGAACGAGCCTGGTAGTCTACAGTCCATGGGGTCGCAAAGAGTTGGAGGCGACTGAGTGACTTCACTTTCACTTGAACATTCTTTGGCATTGCCTTTCTTTGGGATTGGAATGAAAACTGACCTTTTCCAGTCTTGTGAGCACTGCTGAGTTTTCCAAATTTACTGGCATATTGAGTGCAGCCTTTTCACAAAACCATCTTTTAGGATTTGAAATAGCTCAACTGGAATTCTATCACCTCCACCAGCTTTGTTCATAGTGATACTTCCTAAGGCCCACTTGACTTCACATTCCAGGATGTCTGGCTCTAGGTGAGTGATCACACCATCGTCATTATCTGGGTCATGAAGATCTTTTTTGTATAGTTCTTCTGTGTATTCTCGCCACCTCTTCTTAATATCTTCTTCTTCTGTTAGGTCCATACCATTTCTGTCCTTTACTGAGCCCATCTTTGCATGAAATGTTCCCTGGGTATCTCTAATTTTCTTGCAGAAATTTCTAGTCTTCCCATTCTGTTGTTTTCTTCTATTTCTTTGCATTGATCACTGAGGAAGGCTTTCTTATCTCTCCTTGCTATTCTTTCAAATTCTGCATTCAAATGGGTATGTCTTTTCTTTTCTCCTTTAATTTCGTTGGGATCACATTAAATCTGTAGATTGCTTTGGGTTGTGTGGCCATTTTGATAATATTAATTCTTCCAATCCAAGAACATGGGATATCTTTTCATTTCTTTGAATCATCTTCAACTTCCTTTATCAGTGTTTTATAGTTCTCAGTGTGTGTCTTTCACCTTTCAGTCAACCAAGAATTCTAAATACATTGAAACTATACTTCATAAAAGAGGAAGCAACCAAGACATTGCCAGAAGAATAAAAGTAAATAATTCTTTGCTTTTCTTGAAGGACCTACCCTCCAAGTAATACCAAAGGGAGCTCTTTAGCCTGAAGTGAAAGGACACTCACTAGACAGTAAGTTGAACCCACACGAATAAATAAAGAGCACCAGCAAAGTTAGCTACATAGATAAAGATAAAAAGACTGTATATAGGTATATAAGTGTATGTATACATATGTATAGTTTGTAACTTCTTTTTTCTACCTGATTTAAAAAGACAGCTACAGAAAGCAATGATTTTTAATCTGTGTTCATGGACATACAATGTATAAAATGTAAAGCAAAAAGGAAAGGAGAAGGAATGGAGTTTTAGGAATGCATACTTTTTGTAAACAATTAAAACGAAGTTGATTTTAATAAAAACTAGACTCTTATAGATTAAGATGTTAATTGTAATCACCAGCGCAACCACTCAATGTTACTATGCCACACAATGTTAGTTTATTCTCTTTACATTGATCTGCTCTTTGCCTGTAGCATGATTTGCTCTCCCTTACTCAGTTCCCTGTGTTTTTCCTCCAGTGCTACTAAGTTACCATCTTTACAGAGCTGGGGGTGTGGAGTGAGGGAGACATGGTTTATTCTGTTTTATGCATATCTAAGGTAAAATAATTCATTATGTCCATTTCTTTATTAGTCACAGGCTATTTTCATCCAAAGTGAATTTTAGTGAAAATAATACTTTTGTGGAATTATCTTTGATTGGTGAAGCAGTTCCAGCTGGAAAGCTTGCCTTCCTGGGCACTCTCTCCACCTTAGTCAGGCTGGCCACATGCAAATGATGTGTCTATAGTCTCAGTGGGCTTCCGTTGTGGCTCAGTCAGTAAAGAATTCGCCTGCAATGTGGGAGACCTGGGTTCGATCCCTGAGTTGGGAAGATCCCCTGGAGGAGGGCATGACAACCCACTACAGTATTCTTGCCTAGAGAATCCCCATGGACAGAGGAGCCTGGTGGGCTACAGTCCATGGGGTCACAAAGAGTCAGACACAACTGAGTGACTAAACAGAGAACAGCACATAGTCTCTGTCTATAGTTTGTAGCATGTTTATGAATGTAGGCATTCACTTGACGGAGCCTGGGAACTAAAGACGGATTTTCAGAGACAGTGTTGGTATACCTACTGAGTCACAGTACAGCTGAGAAGGATCAAATGAGTTCATGAAAAGATGACAGTCTGGACATTACACATGAACTTCTCTTTCACAGACCTTAGCTGCTTTGTGCCAAAAACCTTTGTTGATCTGTCTGTATTTGATGTCCATTTTGTAAACTTTGCTTTCCTCTTTGCCCTTCTGCAAGTGCTGGGTTAGTGGTTTGGTGTTTTGTTCCCTCTAAAATAAATGCACTTTATACCCCAATCTTGTCATGCTCACATGCTGCCCTACATTTTAAAGAGAAAGGAAAAATGTTTATTTGGTTCCCTCTCTATCTTCCTTCTCTGCCTTCCTTCTCTTCTCTTCAGGCTTGAGAAGTTATTTCCATCCCTAGAACAATGGGCAGTGGCTCACATTTTGTCTGTGAGGATCTGAGGAGTACCTTGAGGGAATCATGCTGGGATAGACAGGGCCCAAGACCACCAGGAAGCAGGTAACACTGGAAAGTGTTTGATGTAAAGGCTTCTGTTTTTTCTTTGCTAGAGATCTGGTGCAAAGGCCAGACCAGCAGGCAAAATGTGACCACAATAGGCAATCGGTGGTGGGGGTAGGAGTCGTGCTCCGTGTGTGTGGCCCAAGAAGTGGGAAGCACCACCACACAAGCAGGGAATCTGGTTAGATGATGTGAGAAATCATGGTAGGTTGACAGGAGGAAACTGTGAACATGTATCAAAGTCTGGATATGAATAGGATTTCAGTTGTAGGAGGGAAGATAGCAAGGCTGGTGTTGTGGGATTAGGGGTTTAGGTAGGATATCAGAGTGAGGGTTTTGGCTCAGGAGGAGGCATACATCCATTGACCAGAACTGGAGCACAGGTAGGGCCTGGACCTTAGGACAAGGTGTGTGCAGAGCAGTAAAGAGCACAACTTGGTAAGCTTTCATTCATCCTGAACTTCTACCCTGTACCAGGTGCAAGCACTGGGCTAGATATTTAATGATGACTAACACAGGAAGGCAATGGTACCCCACTCCAGTACCCTTGCCTGGAAAATCCCATGGACAGAGGAGCCTGGTAAGCTGCAGTCCATGAGGTCGCTAAGAGTCGGACACGACTGAGCAACTTCACTTTGAGTTTTCACTTTCATGCACTGGAGAAGGAAATGGCAACCCACTCCAGTATTCTTGCCTGGAGAATCACAGGGACGGGGGAACCTGGTGGGCTGCCATCTCTGGGGTCGCACAGAGTCGGACACGACTGAAGCGACTTAGCAGCAGTAGCAACACAGGATGATTCCAGCCTTGCAAAATTGGGGAATAAAATGAGTCTTCTACTAGCTGTGTGACCTTCGGCAAGTCACTGAACTACCTTGCAGCCCAGTTTTCTCAACTGTAAAATGTTTTGAGGGTATGGCAGCTCCTGAATTTCCAGTCTGTGTGGAAGAAGCAGAGGCGTGGTAGGCTAAGGAACTAGTTTTGAGGACGCTTTCATACAAAAGCAGAGTTTGTTTTTTCTCTAACACTTTATTATGAAGCTTTCAAATGTTTAAAAATTTGAAAGAAGTATAGAGCAAACACCCACCCACCACCTAGATTCTGCAGTGATTAACATATTACTCTATTTGTTTTACCACATATCTGTCCATCCAGCCATTCATCAATCAAGGTAAGTTGCAGACATTGGTACCCTTCACCCCTAAATGCTTCAGCATGTATCGAAATGTCATTAACTATAATTCAGTATTTATTTATGGTACTTTTTCTTTTTGAGATAAATCTCAAGTGTACTATTAGCTGAGTTGTGACAAACGGATATATTCATGTAACCCAAGCCCCTATCAAAATATAGAACATTTTCTTTACCCCAGAAAGTTCCCTAATGCTTCTTTCCAGTCAGTCCCTACTTCACCCACCTTGTATTAGTTTCCTACTGTAACAAGTTATCACAAACTGGATGGCTTAAAACAACAGAAGCTTATTTTCTCACAGTTCTGGAGGGTTCAGTTCAGTCGCTCAGACGTGTCCGACTCTTTGCGACCCCATGGACTGCAGCATGCCAGGCCTCCCTGTCCATCACCAACTCTCAGAGCTTGCTCAAACTCATGTCCATTGAGTCGGTGATGCCATCCAACCATCTCATCCTCTGTCATCCCCTTCTCCTCCTGCCTTCAATCTTTCCCAGCATCAGGGTCTTATCAAATGAGTCAGTTCTTCGCGTCAGTTGGCCTAAGTATTGAAGTTTCAGCTTCAGCATCAGTCCTTCCAACGTACCCAAATCAGGGTATCCACAGAGACACACTCTCTCTGAGGGCTCTAGGAAAGAATCCATTCGATTCCCTTGTTTTTGCTTCTGGTGTTCCTGGCAGTCTTGGTGTTTCTTGGCTTATAGATGCACCACTACAACCTCTGTCTCTGTCGTCACATGGCATTCTCCTTGTGGGCGTCTGTCTTTGTCTCTCTTATAAGACACCAGTCATATTGGACTAGGACCCACTCTAATCAAATTAGTTAAATTTGATTCTATCTGCAAAGACCCTGTTTCTAAATAAGGTCACATTCGCAGGTATTGAGGATTAGGACTTCAACATATATTTTGGGGAGACATAATTCAGGTGGTGCTAGTGGTAAAGAACCCGCCTGCCAATGCAGGAAACATAAGAGACTCGAGTTCACTCCCTGGGTCGGGAAGATCCCCTGCAGGAGGGCATGGCAACCCACTCCAGTATTCTTGCCTGGAGAGCCCTCATGGACAGAGGAGCCTGGTGGGCTACAGTCCATAGTGTCGGAAAGAGTCGGACATGACTGAATCAACTGACAGGCCTAATTCAAACCATAACACATCCCGGATGCAACTGCTATTCTGATTTTTCCACCACTGATTTTGCCTGTTCTAGAATTTCATGTAAATGGAATTATGCAGTATATATTGTTTTGTGTCTAGCTTCTTGCACTCAGCATGTTTTCATAATTCATTCATTTCATTGCATGTATCAGTTTGTATTTCCCTTCTATTTCTGAGTAGTATTCCATTGTATGAAATCACCCTGGTGGCTCAGACAGTAAAGAATCTGCCTGTAATGCAGGAGACCTGGGTTTGATCCCTGGGTTGGGAAGATCCCCTGGAGGAGGAAATGGCAACCCACTCCAGTATTCATGCCTGGAGAATTCCATGGACAGAGGAGCCTGGTGGGCTACAGTCCATGGGGTTGCAAAGAGTTGGATATGACTGAGTGACTAACACTTTCAATACTTCTTTCCATTGTATGGATGTACTACAGTTTATCTACTCTTCTGTTGATGGACATTTGGGCTGTTTCTAGATTTTTAGCTATTAAAAATAAAGTTGCTTTGAATATTGATATTCAAGTCTTTTTGTAGACATATTTTCATTTCTCTTGGGTAAAAACCTAGAGGTGGAATTGCTGGATGATAGGGAGGAAGGAAGGAAGAGAGGGAGGAAAGGAAAAAGGGAAGGGAATTCCATTTTAACAAACTGGGCTACAAGGACAGGACTTGAAGCAAGTTGACATTGAGTCTTAAGAGTGTTGGAGTGGACCTTCTTAAAGCTCTGCTGACAGAACTGTGTCTGCGGCTAGCAATAAGCCTGTAGCTGAGATCAAATTGATGTCTTTGCTATGGGTAAAGGAGGTCTTCGAGACTGGAATCAGACCCTTGTGAATGACCTTAGAGCCAGGGTCAGGAATGAAGGTTAAATTGTCATGTGTGTATTCCATCAGCCCCTTACTGATATTTATGGACAAAGCTGTAGGGACTGGGGTCCATGTGCTTCACATTTTTTCCCCTTTGGCCAGCTGTGCCACTTGCAGGATCTTAGTTCCCTGACCAGGGATTGAACCCATGCCCCCTGCTGTGGAAGTATGGAGTTCTAACCACTGGACTACCAGGGAAGTCCCTGAGGTTTGTTTTTTAAACATCAGTTGCTGTTTCTTTGTCTAATATATATTTTAATCAAAGATCCTAGAGGCTTAGGATAAATCATATTCTGATTTCTAAATGTTATATTAGTGGCCCTGTTGTGGCCATGTTTTCACAGAAGAAAGGAGATGGAATGAAGCAGAATTGGAGAGTCCAGTTCTCTAGGAACCACCCCTTGACACTCTCTGGCCACACTAGAGTTAACTGATCCTGCCAGACTGCTGGAATGGCTACCCTATGCAGCTGGCTGGGATCCAGTTTTTTGGCTGCAGCCAGCCCTTGCTGCAGACCATGTTTAGTTCATCTCTATGTCTGGTATTTCTCTGACTCTACTCCTGGATTTATTCCAAGTGGGTATCTTTCTTGTTCTTAATGAGTTCCAGGGCAGAAGATTTTGCAGCCTCCTCTGACAGCTTATATCATAGAGCTTTATAACACTGTCAAGAACTGCCTATTTCTACTACAACTCATTTCATCCTTTTATGAATTAGTGAAAATAGAGATGAGGCCACCACAGCCTTCTTTCATGGTAGCCCTTATGTTCAGTGTTCTTGTAAAGGCAATTTAGTGCATAAGCTCTCAGACATGTCTGATTCTCTCATGTCTTCTGCATTGACAGGTTGGTGCTAACTGGAAAACCCAATGTTACCTATGAAAGATTATTCATAGTAGATTTTCTTTAGGATTGACTGGTTTGATCTCCTTACTGTCCAAGGGACTCTCAAGAGTCTTCAGCACCACAATTCAAAAGCATCAATACTTCAGCGCTCAGCCTTCTTTATGGTCCAACTCTCACATCCCTACATGACTACTGGAAAAATCATAGCTTTGACTAGATGGATCTTTGTCGGAAAAGTGATGTCTCTGTTTTTTAATATTCTGTCTTGGTTTGTCATAGCTTTCCTTCCAAGGGACAAATGTCTTTTAATTTCATGGCTGCAGTCACCGTCCACAGTGTTTTTGGAGCCTAAGAAAATAAAATCTGTCAGTGCTTCCACTTTTCCCCCTTCTATTTGCCATGAAGTGATGGGACTGGATGCCATGATTTTAGTTTTTTTCTTCCAATTTTATTAAGATATAATCGAGAACAGCACTGTAAAAATTTAAGATGCAGAGCATGATGATATGATTTTCATATATCATAAAATGATTATCACAATAAGTTTAGTGAACATTCATCATCTCAAATAGATAAAAAATTAAAGAAATACAGAAAGACCTTTTTTCTTGTGATGAGAACTCTTAAGCTTTACTCTCTTAACAACTTTCATATATAACATAAGTGTTAATTTTATTTATCGTGTTGTACATTACATCTCCAGTACTTATTTATCTATTTTTTTCCTTTAAACAACTTTAATTGTAGGACAATTACAATATTGTGATGATTTTTGCCATACATCAATGTGAAATGGCCATAGGTATACTATGTCCCCTGCCTCTTATACCCCCCTCTCACTTCCCTCACCTTCCCACCCCTCTGCTACTGCTAAGTCACTTCAGTCGTGTCTGACTCTGTGCGACCCCAGAGACAGCAGCCCACCAGGCTCCCCCATCCCTGGGATTCTCCAGGCAAGAACACTGGAGTGGGTTGCCATTTCCTTCTCCAATGTGTGAAAGTGAAGTCACTCAGTCGTGTTCGACCCTCAGCGACCCCATGGACTGCAGCCTTCAAGGTTCCTCCGTCCATGGGATTTTGTCACAAAGCACAAGCTTCGGTTCCCTGCATCATACATCAAACTCTCACTGTCTATCTATTTTACATATGGTAATATTGTGTAAAGACCTAAATGAAAGACCAGAAACTATAAAACTCTTAGAGGAAAACATAGGCAGGACACTCTCTGACATAGATCACAGCAAGATCCTCTAAGACCTGCCTCCTAGAATAATGGAAATAAAAACAAAAATAAACAAATGGGACCTAATTAAACTTAAAAGCTTTTGCACAGTGAAGGAAACTATAAGCAAGGTGAAAAGACAACCCTCAGAATGGGAGAAAATAACAGCAAATGAAGCAACTGACAAAGAATTAATCTCCAAAATATGCAAGCAGCTCAATGCAGTTCAATACCAGAAAAACAAACAACCCAGTCAAACAGTGGACAGAAGACCTTAACAGACATTCCTCCAATGATCTTAGTTTTTTAATGCTAAGTTTCAAGCCCGTTTTTTCACTCTCCTCTTTCACTGTGAATAGAATTTTATTGAAGTATAGTTGATTTACAATGTTGTGTTAGTTTATGCTGGACAGAAAAGTGATTCAGTTATACATATATGCATTCTTTTCTTATTCTTTTCCATTATGGTTTATCACAGCATATTGAATATAGTTCTCTGTGCTCTACAGTAGGACCTCACTGTTTATTCTGTGTGTAAAAGCTTACATCTGCTAACCCCAACCTCCCAGTCCTTCCCTTCCCCACCCCTCCTCTGCCTTGGCAATCACAGTCTATTCTGAATAGACAACATTTCTATCCAGAAGAAATATTTTAAATTTTTGTTGAATATTTTGGAAGTAAGAAAGAAGTGGGGTCTAAAAGCATTTTCTATAAGGTTTCTTTCAGAATATAAAGTTTCTTGTAGCCTCAAGTCTTGTTACTCAAATTGCGGTCCAGCAAGATGAACACCACCTGGGAACTTGTTAGAAATGCAGAATCATGGGTCCCATGGAGACTTACTGAATCAGAATCTGCATTTTAACAAGATCCGCAGGTGTTTGGCATGCACATTACAGTCTGACAGCAATAGCCTGAAGGTTAGCAGGATGACTTCATGACACTTTAATTTGCCCTGTAATCAGTCTGTAAGTGAGATGGTGCAGCATATTTAATATTGTATTATGTTAATATTCTTTATATAGATTAATCATAGATGTAAACATAGTCTTAAAATTTGAAGGTGAGTCCATTTTAGTATGATTTCTGCCCTTACTTTTAATATTACCTTTTACAGCTCTTTGTAAAATCCTATGATACATTTCTTTTCAATAATATTTCAGTGGTAATTTGTCATTAAAATGGTTACACATTCCAAGAAGACACATCTGGTTAGTATACTTTTAAAAAATTCTTGGAATTTTAAATTAAAAGTATGGGTACAATGATAATTTCCAGTTTTTAAGTGAAACTCAGTAGTAAGGAAAACTATTTAGTATTTAGTGTATTATTTGTTTAGTATGCCAAGTAGGTACATTACACTACTTAGTTAAAAGCTGTTCATTTCCAAAGGATTGTTGTGTCCTTGTTAAATTGCTAAATCACATTTTCAATTTTATGGGACTGCTCTTTCATTCATGTAGAAATTAAGATAAAACGACAGACTGGTTTCATAAATGTTAGGTACATTAATTTGACCAATATTCAATAACTATATATTGTATATATTTTGGAGGAGGGACCATATAGTAAACTTTGAAATCATTTTTGAGATATCAATCATATATACGCATTTTGTAAAATCCAAATAATTTTTTTCTTGCCTTCCTATAGCAATATTATGCCTTTTGAATGTCCATTTGGATGATAAAAAGGTTTTCTTGATTTTACTATATTGCTGGGGATTTTATTTCGCAATTCAACTGCACAATCTCTCAAGAATGATCATTATTAATCATTGTGTAGGCCAGAACTCATTAGCCAAAGCAGTGGCTGTGTGCCGTATTGTTGTTTAGTTGCTAAATTGTATCCAACTCTTTTGCTGCCCTGTGGACTGTAGCCTGCCAGGTTCCTCTGTCCACAAGGTTTCCCAGTCAGGAATACTGGAGTGGGCTGCCATTTCCTTCTTCAGGGGAATCTTCCCGACTCAGGTGGTGCAGTGGTAAAGAATCTGCCTGCCAATGCAGATGTGGCTTGGACCCCTGGGTTGGGGAGATCCCCTGGAATAGGAAATGGCAGTCCACTCCAGTATTCTTGCCTGGATAATTCTCTGAACAGAAAAGACTGGTGGGCAGGTTATAATCCATGGGATCCCAAAGAGTTTCACACGACTGAGTGGCAGAGTACACACGCAGGCCAGAACCTGTGTTCATTTTCTTCCTAAGTCATTGTGGCATAAAAAGAATGTAGCTTATTCGTGGTTTAAGTATCCTTCATTAACATTGTTTGATAGTATATATGGCCCCATTTCTTCTTGCCTTTGCTCTCTTCTGGCCCATTATTTATAGGAGAATAAGGACAACTCGTTGTTATTCAGTCAGTAAGTCATGTCCGACTCTTTGCGGCCCCATGGACTGCAGCACGCCAGGCTTCACTGTCCTTCACTATCTCCTGGAATTTGCTCAAACTCATGTCCATTGATGACAACTTACTCTTTAAGAATTACTCTGTTGGGGTAATCCATGGAGATTGCGAGGGAAGGTATCAGGTGTGAAAGAGAATGGTCTTCCCAGTAGGAACATGGTCAGAGCTGTCCGCTAGTATTTTATTGTTGAAAACAGTTTTGAGTATTAAGTGCATAGTAAAGGCCAAAATTCTTCACATGATCTACAAAGCCCTGCATCATCTGGCCCCTTCCTCTCTCGCTGAGAAGAAACTATAGAAATATTATACTTATTTTGTTTTACCTGTTGTTTAGTTGCTCAGTCGTGTCTGATTCTTTGTAACCCCATGGACTGCAGCACGCCAGACTTCCCTGTCCTTCACCATCTCCCGGAGTTTGCTCAAACTCATACCCATTAAGTCAATCATGCCATTCAATCATCTCATTCTCTGTTGTCCCCTTCTCCTCCTGCCTTCAATCTTTCCCAGCATCAGGGTCCTTTCCAATGAATCAGCTTTCCACATCAGGTGGCCAAAGTACTGGAGCTTCAGTTTCAGCATCAGTCCTTCCCATGAACATTCAGCATCAGTCTTTCCCATGAATATTCCCATGATTTCCTTTAGGATTGTGTGGTTTGATCTCCTTACTGTTCAAGGGACTCTTAAGAGTCTTCTCCAGCACCACAGTTCGAAAGCATCAATTCTTCAGCGCTCAGCCTTCTTTATGGTCCAACTCTCACATCCATACATGACTACTGGAGAAATTATAGCTTTGACTATACAGACCTTTGTCAGCAAAGTGATGTCTCAGCTTTTTAATATGCTGTCTAGGTTGGTCATAGCTTTTCTTCCAAGGAGCAAGTTACTTTTAATTTGATGTCTGCAGTCCCTGTCTGCAGTGATTTTTGGAGCTCAAGAAAATAAAATATGTCACTGTTTCCATTTTTTCCCCATCTATTTGCCATGAAGTGATGGGACCAGATGCCATGATCTTAGTTTTCTGAACATTGAGTTTTAAGCCAGCTTTTTCACTCACCTCTTTCACCTTCATCAAGAGGCTCTTTAGTTCCTCTTAGCTTTCTGCCATAAGGGTAATGTCATCTGCATATCTGAGGTTATTGATATTTCTCCCAGCAGTCTTGATTCCAGCTTGTGATTCATACAGCCTGGCATTTTGCATTATTTTGCTTGGTCTATGTCTAAAATTTAAATGAGCTCTTTCAGTAAACACAGAGTAAGAACTCCAAATGAAAAGACAGCATCAAGTTTTTTGTTTGACTGGCAGTGTTTATCTTTTCTTCAGTTCAGTTCAGTTCAGTCACTCAGTCGTGTCTGACTCTTTGTGACCCCATGAATCACAGCATGCCAGGCCTCCCTGTCCATCACCAACTTAGTATTGAATAAAATAACAATGTGTCTTATAATCATTGGTGGCTTAGATTCACTGAAATGTAGTACTTGTGATTATTATGTACATCTTAGTGAGTTTTCCTATTCAGTTACCTCAGCCTGGAATCTTTTTCCCCTTTCTATGCATACGGGCTGCAAAATCACTGAAGATGGTGATTGCAGCCATGAAATTAAAAGACGCTTACTCCTTGGAAGGAAAGTTATGACCAACTTAGATAGCATATTGAAAAGCAGAGACATTACTTTGCCAACAAAGGTCTGTCTAGTCAAGGCTATCGTTTTTCCAGTGGTCATGTATGGATGTGAGAGTCGGACTGTGAAGAAAGCTGAGTGCCGAAGAATTGATGCTTTTGAACTGTGGTGTTGGAGAAGATTCTTGAGAGTCCCTTGGACTGCAAGGAGATCCAACCAGTCCATCCTAAAGGAGATCAGTCCTGGGTGTTCATTGGAAGGACTGATGCCAAAGCTGAAACTCCTATACTTTGGCCACCTCATGCGAAGAGTTGACTTGTTGGAAAAGACCCTGATGCTGGGAGGGATTGCAGGCAGGAGGAGAAGGGGATGACAGAGGATGAGATGGCTGGATGGCATCACTGACTCAATGGACATGGGTTTGAGTGAACTCCGGGAGTTGGTGATGGACAGGGAGGCCTGGTATGCTGTGATTCATGGGGTTGCAAAAAGTCGGACACGACTAAGTGACTGAACTGAACTGAACTGATGCATACTACAACCTCTCCAATCGTTCAAGCCCCAGGAGCTACTCACCTCCTCTGGGAAGACTCTCCTAATATCATCAGCTTGAAATAATTTATTGCCTTAAATTTGTGTATCATTTAGTCCTATTTATGTACTTCTTATTTTCATCATTTTATTATGGTTATTTGTATATAGGCCTATCCCTTTTTCTAGTCTGTAATTTTTATTCATATTTATATCTCCCACAATGTCTTGAATTTAGTAATTAAATAAACATTTGGATAATAGACACTTGACAGGTACTAGAAGGCCTCTTCTCTTCCATCTTCAAAATGGACCCTCATTTTTCATTTCCAAAATTGAACTGAATCAAAGCATCAGTTCTCATCTCTTTATTTATTTACACTGAGCTTTGTGCACCCCACCTCAACTTTGTAAGACTTCCCACAAGGGAACCTCAATGAAAATGAGTTTATAAGGTCTTTTTGACCTTGACTGACAATTCCAGGAAACATAGAGATCAGTGGAGGAGGGGATGCAAAAATAGGACAAGGAAACCAAAAAAGAAATGGAGTATTTGGTGATGATGACAGGCCAACATATTGAAGAGCAGCTCTGCCCAGGATTTGATGGAGCCACTGGCTTAACCTAGAATCTGACTTCATTGTTAGAGTGCACATGCTTCTCAGGAATATCTCAGTTATTGGATTTTAAAATCCAAATCTCTCTTTGATTTTAAAATCTATTGTCAAGACAAAATTAAAGGCAATTTTAGAAAGAAAAAAATCACCTTTAATTCTCATACTTAAATATGACTCTTTTGGGGACTTCCCTGGTGGTCCAGTGGTTAAGACTCCGGGCTCCCAATGCAGGGGACACAGGTTCAAGCTCTGGTTAGGGAACCAGGATCCTGCATACTGCATGGGCACAGACAAATAGATAAACAAATAGTCATCTGCTTGAAAAATGACTCTTTTCATCTTTTTATGTTCTGTTCCACTATTTGTATATACAGAATTTTGTATTCAGTTTTTTATATTATAGTATATATGTATATTATGTAAGAATGTTTATATATCTTAGTGTTATTACATTATGTTTGTAATTATTACCTTTATAGTTACATACTATTACATTGAATATTGATTTATATAGCATACTTTCTTTAAATTTTTCTCAGTAGTTGTGCTTTTAAGTTATTACAGTACTTGCTAGTATCAGTTCAGTTCAGTCGCTGAGTCGTGTCCAACTTTTTGTGACCCCATGAACCGCAGCATGCCAGGCCTCCCTGTCCATCACCAACTCCTGGAGTTTACCCAAACTCATGTCCACTGAGTCAGTGATGCCATCCAGCCATCTCATTCTCTATAATCCCCTTCTCCTCCTGCCCTCAATCTTTCCCAACATCAGGGTCTTTTCAAATAAGTCAGCTCTTCGTATCAGGTGGCCAAAGTATTGGAGTTTCAACTTCAACATCAGTCCTTCCAATGAACACCCAGGACTGATTTCCTTTAGGATGGACAGGTTGGATCTCCTTGCAGTCCAAGGGACTCTCAAGAATCTTCTCCAACACCACAGTTCAAAAGCATCAATTCTTCAGTGCTCAGCTTTCTTTATAGTCCAACTCTCACATCCATACATGACCACAGGAAAAACCATAGCCTTGACTAGACAGACCTTTGTTGGCAAAGTAATGTCTCTGCTTTTGAATATGCTGTCTAGGTTGGTCATAACTTTCCTTCCAAGGAGTAAGCATCTTTTAATTTCATGGCTGCAATCACCATGTGCAGTGATTTTGGAGCCCCCCAAAATAAAGTCAGTCACTGTTTCCACTGTTTCTCCATCTATTTGCCATGAAGTGATTGGACCAGATGCCATGATCTTCGTTTTCTGAATGTTGAGCTTTAAGCCAACTTTTTTCACTCTCTGCTTTCACTTTCATCAAGAGGCTCTTTAGTTCTTCTTCACTTTATGCCATAAGGTGGTGTCATCTAAATATCTGAGGTTATTGATATTTCTCCTGGCAATCTTGATTCCAGCTTGTGCTTCATCCAGCCAAGAATTTCTCATGATGTACTCTGTATATAAGTTAAATAAGCAGGGTGACAATATACAGCCTTGATGTACTCCTTTTCCTGTTTGGAACCAGTCTGTTGTTCCATGTCCAGTTCTAACTGTTGCTTCCTGACCTGCATACAGATTTCTCCAGAGGCAGGTCAGGTGATTTGGTAGTCCCATCTCTTTCAGATTTTTCCACAGTTTATTGTGATCCACACACTCAAAGGCTTTGGTGTAGTCAATAAAGCAGAAGTACATGTTTTTCTGGAACTCTCTTGCTTTTTAGATGATCCAGCGGATGCTGGCAATTTGATCTCTGGTTCCTCTGCCTTTTCTAAAACCAGCTTGAATATCTGGAAGTTCATCGTTCACATATTGCTGAAGCCTGGCTTGGAGAATTTTGAGCATTACTTTACTAGCGTGTGAGATGAGTGCAATTGTGCAGTAGTTTGAGCATTCTTTGGCATTTCCTTTCTTTGGGATTGGAATGAAAACTGACCTTTTTGGTAGTATAGGTTAATACAATTACTCATATAATACAGAGCTGAAGTAAATATGGATGCATATAGTTTTTGTTCATTTGAATTCCTTCCTCAGGGAAAATTCCCAGGCATGCTATTACTAGGTTAAAGGTTCTTTATAGGTCTTTCCAAATTATTTTCTGCAGTGGACATTGTGGTTCTCTTCTAAGGAACTACTTGATATGGGTGGAACTGATTCTACCACCACCTCCAACTGTGAACCCTCATTACTCTTAACCACTCTGGGCCATCCATTCTCTGCCATAGTATTTGGTTGAGGCAATCCAGGCCTAACCTACTTAGCCTCTGGTATTCCACTGGTCACAGACATCAGTTCGGTGGTGGCCCAGTCAGTATGAAGCTCAGGACTTCTTTCCATGCTTATAAAATGCAGTGGACTCTCTTTACCAAGATCCCAAGAGGAATTATATAGCCTCATTCCTTTGGCAGACATTTTGCAGCATTGAGGAGTGGCAACCTGAGGATGAAGTCAACATAAAGACGTAGGCAGAGGTGAAGGGATTACAAAGAAACAGAGATAGATCCATAATTAAACTGTGCCTTGGAACCTCCTTACTCCTGAACTCTTAGTTATATGATTCAATAAATTCCCTTTAAGTGAATCTGAATTGGGCATCCTGTTACAAGCAGAAGCATACTGACATACTTTTAAAAGAGAAGTCTGTCAATTTATATTGCTACTATTTGAACCGAAACTTCATTGAGCATTTTAAACTGCTAATTTGTCTTAATCCCTTTTTATTTGAATATTTTTTCCATGTTTGCTTCCTACTTTTATTTTCTCATGTGAACTGATTGTTCATGTCCCTTATTCATTTATATACTCGTTCACTTCTTCATTCATTCATTCAGCACATTTTGCTTGACTGCTATTATGAGCCTAGTTTTAATGTCATTTTTATAAATTCAGACAAATTCTTTATCTAGAAGAGCCATTAAGACTTTGCTTATCATGTTTGATGGAATTTTTCTATGGTAGAATCTTGCTCTTAGTTTAGTCTTTTGTTCATTCATTTAGCAAATACTTATTGAGCTCTGCTATATGTCAGGTTTGATTTCAGGCCCCAGGTGTATAGCAATAAAGAAATCAAATTTTTTGCCTTCACAGTCCTTAAATTCTAGTATGGTCAATAATTCAGAAATAAATAAACAAGTAAATTTATAATATGTTAGAGGATAATAAATGCTATAGTTCAAGAAAAATAATGGTCAGTAATGAGGACAAAGAGTGTTGGGTGGAAGGCATTGTTATTGCACATAGGGTGTTATGGAACATTTGAACAGGTGTGTATCTGAGTAGACAGCATTCCAGGCAGAGGAAAATAGCAAGTACAAAGGCCCAGAAGAAGGATCATACATGGTATGTTCAAGGAAGCCAGCATGTTTGAGCAGAGTGAGTAGCTGAGGTCAGAGAGACACTAGATATCCAAATTATATAAATCTTTGCAGATTATCATAAGAATTTTTTCAATGGTGAAAAATTGAAAGAATTTCCCCTAAAGTCAGAAACAAGACAAGGGTACCCACTTTCACCGCTACTATTCAATATAGTTTTGGAAATTTTAGCCACAGCAATCAGAGAAGAAAAAAAAAAATAAAAGGAATACAGATTGGAAAAGAAGAAGTAAAACTCTCACTGTTTGCAGATGACATGATCCTCTACATAGAAAACTCTAAAGATTCCACCAGAAAATTGCTAGAGCTAATCAGTGAATATAATAAAGTTGCAGGATATAAAATTAGCACACAGAAACCCCTTGCATTCCTATACACTAACAATGAGAAAACAGAAAGCGAAATTAAGGAAACAATTCCATTCACCATTGCAATGAAAAGAATAAAGTTCTTAGGAATAAATCTACCTAAAGAAACAAAAAACCTATATATAGAAAACTATAAAGCACTGGTGAAAGAAATCAAAGAGGACACAAATAGATGGAGAAATATACCATGTTCATGGATCAGAAGAATCAATATAGTGGAAATGAATATCCTACCCAAAGCAATCTATAGATTCAGTGCAATCCCTATCAAGCTACAAAGGGTATTTTTCAGAGAACTAGGACAAATCATTTCACAATTTGTATGGAAATACAAAAAAAACTTGAATAGCCAAAGCAATCTTGAGAAAGAAGAGTGGAACTGGAGGAAGCATCCTGCCTGACTTCAGACTATACTACAAAGCTACAATCATGAAGACAGTATGGTATTGGCACAAAGACAGAAATATAGATCAATGGAACAAAATAGAAAGCTCAGAGATAAATCCATGCACCTATGGACACCTTATCTTTGACAAAGGAGGCAAGAAAAGACAATCTCTTTAACAAGTGGTGCTGTGAAAACTGGTCAACCACTTGTAAAATAATGAAACTCAAGCGCTTTCTAACACCACGCACAAAAATAAACTCAAAATAGATTAAAGATCTAAATGTAAGACCAGAAACTGTAAAACTCTTAGAGGAAAACATAAGCAAAACACTCTCTGACATAAATCACAGCAGGATCCTCTGTGACCCACCTCCCAGAGTAATGGAAATAAAAGCAAAAATAAATGGGACCTAATTAAAATTAAAAGCTTTTGCACAATGAAGGAAACTATAAGCAAGGTTAAAAGACAGCCTTCAGAATGGGAGAAAATAATAGCAAACGAAGCAACTGACAAAGAATTAATCTCAAAAATATACAAGCAACTCCTGCAGCTCAATTCCAGAAAAATAAATGACCCAATCAAAAAATGGTTCAAAGAACTAAACAGACATTTCTCCAAAGAAGACATACAGATGGCTAAAAAACACATGAAAAGATGCTCAACATCACTCATTATCAGAGAAATGCAAATCAAAACCACAATGAGGTACCATCTCACGCCGGTCAGAATAGCTGCTATCCAGAAGTCTACAAACCCTCTTACGCTGTTGGTGGGAATGCAAACTAGTACAGCCACTATGGAGAACAGTGTAGAGATTCCTTAAAAAGCTGGAAATAGAACTGCCATACAACCCAGCAAACCCACTGCTGGGCATACACACTGAGGAAACCAGAATTGAAAGAGACGCGTATACCCCAATTTCATCACAGCACTGTTTACAATAGCCAGGACATGGAAGCAACCTAGATGTCCATCAGCAGACAAATGGATAAGAAAGCTGTGGTACATATACACAATGAAGTATTACTCAGCTATTAAAAAGAATACATTTGAGTCAGTTCTAATAAGGTGGATGAAACTGGAGCCTATTATATAGAGTGAAGTAAGTCAGAAAGAAAAACATCAGTACAGTATATTAACGCATATATATGGAATTTAGAAAGATGATATCAATGACCCTATATGCAAGACAGCAAAAGAGACACAGATGTAAAGAACAGACAATTGGATTCTGTGGGAGAAGGTGAGGGTGGGATGATTTGAGAAAATAGCATTGAAACATGTATATTATCATATATGAAATAGATTGCCAGTCCAGGTTTGATGCATGAGGCAGGGTGCTCAGGGCTGGTGCACTGGGATGACCCTGAGGGATGGATTGGGGAGGGAGGTGGGAAGGGGGTTCATGATAGGGAACACATGTACCCCCATGGCTGATTCATGTCAGTGTATGGCAAAAACCACTACAATATTGTAAAGTAATTAGCATCTAATTAAAATAACTTAATTGTTTAAAAAAAGAATTTAAAAAATTTTCTGTATTGCTTAGAAGTTTACTTTTTTAAACAGTGCAGTCATAAAAGATCATCATTTCCTTTTAAATTTCTTTTCCTAGAAAATATCTTTCCAAAGATATAATATGTGTTCTTTCCTAAACCCAGTTTGTTTTTCATCAACTAAATTTTCAATATTTTATCCATCCAAAATTTATGTTGCATAATGTAAGGAATGTAATTCAACCAAATTTTCCCCCAAAGTGGCCATAGTTATCCTAGCACTATTACATAAATATTTCTTTCCCAGTGTTTGACAGTGCTTACCTCATTTGCATAGTAAATTCTTATATATAAATGATTTCTTTCTGGATTGCTTTCCTTTTCTACTAGTTCTCTTTATTTTTCTGTTTTATATTAGTACTATATTGTTTTGATTATTATTATTTTATGTTGTGTTCCAATATTTGGCAAGGTTGTACCTTCTCCTTTTTATTCCTTTGCAAAATATTGTTTTGATATTATTGATGTTGATTTTTTCCAAATGAATTTTAGAATCATTTTGTTGAGTGTCATAGCAAACATTTTGGGGTTTAGATTAGGAATTTATCAAATTTGATACATTATCATTGAGGAATAGTCTAGTACAATGGGAAAAATCATTTTAGCTGTGTTAATGTACAACTAACTGAATTTTTCCTTGGTCTGGGGATTTGATCAAATGGTGATTTTACTTTTTGTGGGAATAAGTTAGTGTCAGTTAACTTAGTTAAAATTTGGGGATTTAAAAAGTTTAAATGAGTAATAAGTATTTTATTTTAATTTCTTTGGGGATTAATGCCAAGCAAGGGTGTGGCACACCACAAAGTAAAATTGAGAATGTAGTTATTTATACATTCAAAAAATTTTTTTGAATGCCTCCTGTTGTGCTAGGTTTTGGGAGCACAACAGAATAGAAAACAAACCCAAATCCCTGCCTTCCTGGAGCTCACAATCTAATCATAGAGTGTTTAATGATCAATGGTGACAACTGAAATATTAGCTCCCAGGCTACAGAAGATTTTACTGAGAAATTCTAGGAGATTCCTTGTCCAAAATTTAGTGTGCTTTCTGCCTGCTTAATTTGAACTGGTTCTGAGGTTTTGCCAAGGATGGCTGGGAAAGACTTGTAATGATATTGGGTAATATCCAGAATGTAATGTGAATGTAGAACCATCACTGAAATATGCTACCCTGCACCTGCATTGCAGCTGTACCCATGAATCTTTATTCTGAGAGGAATGGGTTTCTTGTTTGGCTTTAGATGAGTTTTGTGATCTCATGCTCAGTGACCCAGGCACTGTTGTGAATGTTGCATTGGGCTTATGGGACTTGGTATATTTCTCTTAAATGTTCTTAATATTTGATTTGATTCTTTATGGGGCTTCCCAGGTGGTTCAGTGGTAAAGAATGCGCCTGCCAATGCAGGAGATGTGGGTTCGATCCCTGGGTTGGGAAGATCCCCTGGAGGAGGAAATGGCAACCCACTGCAGTATTCTGCCTGGGAAATCCCATAGACAGAAGAGCCTACAGTTCATGGGGTTGCAAAGAGTTGGACAAAACTGACCACGCACACATGCAATGATTTAGTCTGATATTCTTGATTGGCTATCTGCTCAGAGACTTGGAGGGAGTTGAAAATAAAGGACAAAATGCAAAGGCAAATATTAAAAGCCTTTATGGGAGGGATTGAAGAACAGATGGCATTGGTATGTAGTGGTAGCTGGCATGGGGACATGGGAAGTTTGAGGGAAGATGGCAAAAAAGTCCAAAGTAAGGTAAATGAAGGTTTGTAGAAATCTCCCCGTCACTGAGGAAGTTAGACTTGGCCTCGAAATTAATTAGGGCATGCTCAGTGGTGAAAGAATTTCTTTTGGCATGGGTCTAATCTGAGCAGTTTGAATTTCTCAAAAACAACAGTTGTGGTAGAACAGCTGTTATTTTACATCTGCAAATCTCCACAGGACAAACCCTATGCCCTATATTTGGCTATTTTTCATTAATAGGGATAGAATCCCTGGAAGAGAAAGCAGTCTTGGGTCTTGGATTGAGAGAGTACTGAGGCTTGACACTCTGGAGCTTTAAGAGCAGCTTGCAAAAGGGCATTTGGCAGGGAGGGATGTTTGAAGAGGCAATAAGAGAAGTCAAAGAAGAGGGGAGGGAATCAACAGAAAAGCTGCCTGTGACAAAAGGATAAGCAGTTGGATCAGTACAGAAAAATATGAAAGAAGTCATCTTGGGGTTCTGGCAGAGGAGGCAGAGTTTATTAATGTATGTAATTGTCAACAGTGTTAACAGTTGCCTTATACATGTTATCTCATTTAATCCTCACAGCAATTCTCTGAGGTAATTATTATCACTACCCCATTTTACAAAAAAACAGAGGTGAAGGGACTTAGCTAAAGTTATCCAGGTAGTAAGTGGCAGAGTCAGGATTCCAGTCTCAACAGTTTGGTCTTGAGGGACTCAACTATTACACTTACACAGTCTTTCCCAGACTATGTGGAATCAGAGCAGGATTTTGACATCATCCCAAGCCCATTTTTGTTTCTTTAGTTATTACTAATCTGTGTTTAGTGTATGAGGATTTATTTTGTGATATGGGATGCTTTGTGGGTCCTCTTTGAGTGAAGATTACTTTTGCTTTTTGTTTTCCTTCAGAGTGCCCAGTGGAGAACAGTTGGATCTCTGTATTTCTGAACTAATGCCAGGGTTAAACCCAGGATCACCGGGCTGGTCCATGCTTTTAATGGTCTAAGTGTTTTATTTGTGAACCCCTTCCATTCTTGAAGCACCTCAATCTTGGATGATTTAATGAGCTTCTATTCATTCATATAAAAGCAACAAGCTTATAAAGCAAAACAAAAAGTAGGAATGTTGAAGTGATTATAAAAGGGGAAAATAAGTCTTGAGGAAAAGTCTTGAGAAAAGATGGAGAAAGCAAAATCAAAACACACAAGAGTCTTTAGATTACATTCCTGTCTGTTAGGAAGGAGGGAGCTAAAAGTGGGTGAGGGTCTTAATAATGGCCAAGTACAAGGGTCTTCTTGTGTTCTGAGAATGTCTGGCATGAAGTTACCAGGGGAGAAACTAGAGCTATAGAACTCTATACTTTAAACAGGGTTGAAGAAGACACCCCAGTGGACTTCGAGGTATCTCTCTTAAGGGCATCAAGTAAAATATATTAATAAATACATCCAAAGACTCTCCTTTCATAAGCTATCTAGATTCTGTCCATCTCTGGAGTTACTTTTACTCCAGTATGTGGCACTTAAAAATAACAACTGATTCAAGAATTTATGTCCTTATAACATTTAGGGTTTCCATCTATGAACATAGCATGTGTTCTATTTATGTAATTCATCTTTTATATCTCATAAAAGGAAAACATCTACCTTTGTTAATTAAATTAAGCCTAGAACCCTTAACTCTTGTCCTCAACAAATTGTCTTTCCCTAGGGGTCTTTTGAAATAGGTAGCAGTAAAGAACAGGCGTTTGAAGTTGGACAGAACTTTGAAGTTCTGCCATTTTCCTTGCTGTATAATTTTGGGTGCATCACTACACTTTTCTGAGTTTTAGTTTTCTCATCTGTAAATTGAGGTTTAAGAAGTATCCACCTCCCTGGTTTGTGGAGAGGTTTAAATGAGATTATGTGTGAATTCCCTGGCGGTCTAGTGGTTAGGACTTCATGCTTTTCACTGAAGGCTGGGGTTCAATCTCTGGTTGGGGAACCAAGGTCTCAAGGCCTAAATAAATAAATAAATATAATGAGATTATGTAAAGCAGTGCCTAGTTCAAGCACTCAGTTACCCACATAATTACCCACAACCCATGACTGCCTGTCTATGAAAGAAGAGATTCTGCTCCCCCATGAGCATTTTGGTCTAAATGTGGCTACATTAACTTTACCTGAATACTTTCTAGCATAGTTGAAATAAGGCTGGAACATTTAACAAAATTGTTCTAAAGGCTAGGGAATAACAATAGATCAATAAACACAGAGAATAATAGACACCAGATCATTGTACTTTACAAAAAGACTTGCTTTTCAGAACCCCATTTTATCCTTGATCCACAACTATTTCCACAAGATGGGTACCGTCTTGTGTATTCTTTTTTTTTTTAAATTTTTTATGTGGACCATTTTTAAAAGTCTTTGTTGACTTTGTCACAATATTGCTTCAGTTTTATATATATATATATATGTCTTCTTCAACCCTGTTTAAAGTATAGAATTTTATATATATATATATATATATATATATATATATATATTTCAGCTGCAAGGCATGTGGAATCTTAGTTCTCTGACTAGATATTGAACCTGTACCCCCTGCATTGGGAGGTGAGGTCCTAACCACTGGACTGCTAAGGAAGTCCCTCTCTTGTTTATTCTTAAATTCCTTATTATTTTCCATCATAATTTATTTAATACTTGTATTTTATTTCTTTTTTATATTTTATTGAATTGATCAAAAGTTCTAAAATAATATTAAAAATGATAGAAGATATCTTTTTCTTGTTTTTTTTAAAAAGGAAATACTGTTAATAATTTTCAATAAATATTATTATGCTTCCTGTTTAAAATAGATGTTCTGGGACTTCCCTGGTGTTCCAGTGGTTAAGACTGTGCATCCAGTGTAGGGAAATAGATCCCACATGCCACAACTAAAGATCCTACATACTGCATCTGAGAACCAGTGCAGTCAAATAAATAAATATTTAAAAATAAAGTAGATGTTCTTTGTCATATTATCATTTTCAAATATATCCTTAGCATATTCATCATTCTATTCCTAATTTTACAGAATGCATATTAAATATTATTATTTGCTCTTTTGGTTTTCTCTTGGAATTAAATCTTGATCCATCTGGCAAATACTTATTAAGGTTCTACTCTGTGTCAGGCACTATATGAGGGTGCTGGAGAGATAAAGATGAATAGTATCACAGACTAGTCATAAGGACAAGATGCCAACCATTACAATACAGGGTGGTAAGTCCTAAAACAGACTAAGAGTGCAGGTTAATCCAGACCTTCCCAAGTGATTCACGTGACGGATTGGGTCTGGGTTGCAGACAGAGCTTATATTCAACTGGTCCTCACTAAAACAATTGGATCATTTAAAATATTGAAATACTTCCATAGTCAATCACTGTTGCCTTAAGCACCCTGAGCAATCACTCACTGACCCAGCTGTTTCCTGGAACTCACCCCAGCCCAGACCTCCTGGGAACTTACCAGCTAAAGGAGTAACACCTGCTACAGTATGACACCACAAGCACCCAGATTTAATGCTGCCACCCAGAATCCAAGTACATTCTGATTGGTCAATTCTTGTACCTTATCACTTGATAAATACTGTGAATAGCACCCTTGGTTATGAATGTACCAATATATCCATCCTCTTGACTCTCAAGATGACCAGTGATTTGGGACAGCCAGAGACCCCTTCTCTTCTCCTCCATCTAGGAGCAGCCTCATCTGCATACCTCAATGACCCATACAAATATTTTTATTTTCTATCTATGCTATGAAAACAGTTGGCAAGCACTGATTTAACCTATTTGTTGTTGTTGTTGTTTAGTTGCCAAGTCATGTCCAACTCTTTTATGACCCCATGGACTGTACACCAGGCTCCTCTGTCCATGGGATTTCCCAGGCAAGAATACTAGATTGGGTTGCCATTTCCTTCTCTAGGGAATCTTCCTGACCCAGGGACTGAACCCGAGTCTCCTGCATTGCAGGCAGATTCTTTACCACTGGGCCACCAGACCTATATCAGTTCAGTTCAGTTCAGTTCAGTTCAGTCGCTCAGTCGTGTCCGACTCTTTGCGACCCCATGAATTGCAGCACGCCAGGCCTCCCTGTCCATCACCAACTCCCAGAATTCACTCAAACTCACGTCCATCAAGTCAGTGATGCCATCCAGCCATCTCATCCTCTGTTGTCCCCTTCTCCTCCTGCCCCCAATCCCTCCCACCATCAGAGTCTTTTCCAATGAGTCAACTCTTCGCATGAGGTGGCCAGAGTACTGGAGTTTCAGCTTTAGCATCATTCCTTCCAAAGAATACCCAGGACTGATCTCCTTTAGAATGGACTGGTTGGATCTCCTTGCAGTCCAAGGGACTCTCAAGAGTCTTCTCCAACACCACAGTTCAAAAGCATCAATTGTTCGGCGCTCAGCTTTCTTCACAGTCCAACTCTCATATCCATACATGACCACTGGAAAAACTATAGCCTTGACTAGACGGACCTTTGTTGGCAAAGTAATGTCTCTGCTTTTGAATATGCTGTCTAGATTGGTCATAACTTTCCTTCCAAGGAGTAAGCATCTTTTAATTTCATGGCTGCAATCACCATGTGCAGTGATTTTGGAGCCCCCCAAAATAAAGTCTGACACTGTTTCCAATGTTTCCTCATGTATTTCCCATGAAGTGATGGGACCAGTTGCCATGATCTTTGTTTTCTGAATGTTGAGCTTTAAGCCAACTTTTTCACTCTCCTCTTTCACTTTCATCAAGAGGCTTTTTATATAGATAGTCTTATACTAATAGACTGCATTAGTCTCAACCATTGTTGCTTTCCTACAATCAGTCCTTTATGATTGTGGGTTGCCATTGCCTTCTCCAATGCATGAAAGTGAAAGGGAAGTCGCTCAGTGGTGTCCGACTCTTCGCGACCCCATGGACTTTAGCCTACCAGGCTCCTCCATCCATGGGATTTAAGTTTTGCTAAATCATAACTGCTAGGATCTTCAAGATTTTTTCCTCATATTCAGAGTTTATACGGGTCTCTGATTTTTGTGTTTTATTTTATCTTTGTCAGGTTTTGGGATCAGGGCTAGATTTGTTTATCATGGAACAAATTAGGTATCTCCTCACTTTTTTTATACTTTCTTCCTTGGAAATTTGAAAATACTTATTTATTAGTTTTAACAACTTTATGTGGTGACAGTTTCTCAATTTATTCCTCAATTATTAATTTCTTCAAATTTTCTACTTGTAGTATGAATTTTGGAGAAGGCAAAGGCACCCCACTCCAGTACTCTTGCCTGGGAAATCCCATGGATGGAGGAGCCTGGTAGGCTACAGTCCATGGGGTCGCTAAGAGTGGCTTCACTTTCACTTTTCAGTTTCATGCATTGGAGAAGGAAATGGCAACCTATTCCAGTCTTGCCTGGAGAACCCAGGGATGGGGGAGCCTGGTGGGCTGCCATCTATGGGGTCGCACAGAGTCAGACACGACTGAAGCGACTTCCCTTTCAGCAGCAGTATGAATTTTAGTATTTTATATTTTGAAGAAAAATGTATTAGCATACAATTGTGGATAGCATTTCTTTACAATTAAAAAATATTGTTTATCCTGGTTGTTATATTCCCTCTCTCATTTTTAATTTTATGTGTATGTTTTTCTTACATAGGTTTGTCAGAGGTTCATCTACTTTATTAGCCCTTTCAAGCAACCAGCTCTTGAATTTACTTATTAATTCCACTGTTTTTACATCCTCTAATTAATTTTTCTGTTTTTATCTTTATTATTTCCTTCCTCCTATTTTCTCATGCAATATTTTGCTCTTTTTCTAAAATGTTCCATTTATTTTATTGGCCTTAAATTTTAACAGTGAGAGGTGAAGACGATGCTATTATACATCCATCAGAAATCCTTTTCTCTGAGCTAGACAGGTGTTGGAGGAAATGGAAAATGGGGGCTGCTAGAAACCCAAAACCAGAGACTACCACAACAAATATATGTATTCGCTTTCCTGAAAGCGTTTCTCCACAGTGGGGCAGTAGGGAGTAAGAAGTGTTGGACCTGGCTTTCAAGAGAGGAAAACGTTTCCCTCTGTGCTATGAGACCTGGGCATGTTTGAGCTAGGAGCCCTCCATCCAGCCTGTCTGCTCTTGGTGCAGAGGCTGTGCTTGTAATTCTTGTCCCTAGTGTTTGCTTTCTCTGAGTCTTGCTTTCCTTCCTGCTCACCATAGTAGTTAGGAAGCACACCCTCTAGACTGATGTTTTAACCAAACTAAAATGGTCTGAATCTCTCCAGGAGTCAAGCAGAAGAAGCCCTAGAGCTTTGAGCTCAGGCCGGGATGTGGCGGCTGCACTGCCACCGTCACTCCCTCTTATTTGACTCCAGGGTTTCTGCATTAGAGGCTCAGGCACAGCTTGGCTGTCTCATGGCGTCAGGAGGAGCTGAAGGATATGGCTTGCATGTTTAAATTGTTTAGAGATGTGTGTGGAGGAGGAGGCAGAAGGAGAGTAAAAAGTGGGAGGAGGCTACAGAGATAGGCATTCCCAGGGGACAGAGGAAGCAGGTGCAGGGAAGACCCGTGCTTTCCTTCCTGAGCCCAGGGATCTTGCCTCTGAATATCCCCCTTCATAAATGTGTTTCTTCCAGCCTGGCTCTTGTTATAAGTCAATAGGGGGCAGCAGTCCCAATCCTAAGTGTAGGTACAACCAGAGGTGCGCAGAGCCTGCACAGTTCTGTAAGATCTGACATCTATCAGTCACCCCTTTGCTTCCTGTGCTCTGCCCACCCTAGCCCTCTTTTCTGTCCTTTAATGGGCAAAACACTTTCTTAGCTCCTGGCTCCTATACATCCTGGCTCATCTGCCTGAAACATGCTTCTACTGGCTCTTATCATGGTTGGCTCTTTCTCATCATTTAAGTTGCAGCTCAAATGAATCATCACCTACATAGAGAAGCCTTCCCTGACCACCTACCTTAGTCTCATAAAGCACTGCCCACCTCCACCCCAAGCTACTGTTAGTTCCATTTTCTTGCTGTATTTTCTTCATAGACAAATCTTGGTTTTTTACTTGCCTGTCTCCTTCACCTGAGTGTAAGCTCCATCAGGCCAGGGGTCTTACTGCCTTGTTCACTGATGTATGGTCTAGTCCTACAATCAGTGTTTAGTATATAGTACACACTCAATAGATCTGTTTTGAAGGAATGAATGAACCACTGTGCAAAGCATTATGCTAGGTGCTGGTGGCACAAACCCAGAGGGAGCTTATAGCACAGTAGGAGAGGAAGATATGTAAATGAATAATTACTAATGGAAGGCAAGTGTACTGTACCATCATAAGCCTTGCCTCTGCATTTAGACAGGTCTGGTTTAAATCTTGGCTCTATCGTTTACTGGATGCATGACTGGCTCAAGCCAGTCATGGTGGTTGCTCAAGCTCTCTGTGGCTATTTCCTTATTTGTAAAATGTGGATAATAATAATAATACTTACTCCATGGGATCGTTATGAACATTATACTATGTTATAAAGAGTCAACATGGTGTTTGATAAATGGGAGTTATTATATTGAAGCCTTAGAGTGTGTTTATAGACGGAGTGTGCTGTGCTTCTAAATTTTTTTGTTGCTTTTGACAATTTTAGCTCTAGTTGCTCTAATGGAGAGCAGTATAGACTGAGAAGGAGCCACAGTGATATTCATTAACAGCAAGCCCACTAAGAAGAGTTCAGGCCTGGCTGATGGAGCTGGGAAAGGCTTCACTGAGAGAGAGCAGTACCTCCTACTTTCTATTCCATCTTACATAGCCAGGCCAGTGGAGAGAAATTAAATGCTGATAAATGCACAGGCACTTACTACTACAAATTCAATCAAGTGTCAAGATAGAACTGATTAAAAGAGGATTCAGAAGCTTCTAGCTGATAACCATTCTAATGTAAGACATTATTTTAATTTTTTTTGTTTATTTGATGCCAGTAAATGCCACATTACTAATACTTTAAAGGAAAAAAAAAAAGCAATATTTTGTAAAGTGCCACTTTGTATTAATTTGAGAGAAATGTACTTTTATTGCATTTGGTTTCCTTTTGGCTCTCCTTCACAATTATAAAACTAAACATATCAGTTCAGTTCAGTCGTTCAGTCATGTCCCACTCTTTGCGACCCCATGGACTGCAGCACACTAGGCTTCCCTGTCCATTACCAACTCCCAGACCTTACTCAAACTCATGTCCATAGAGTCAGTAATGCCATCCAACCATCTCATCCTCTGTCGTCCCCTTCTCCTCCACCTTCAATCTTTCCCAGCATCAGAGTCTTTTCCAATGAGTCAGTTCTCATCAGATGGCCAAAGTATTGGAGTTTCAGCTATAGCATCAGTCCTTCGAATGAATATTCAGGGCTGATTTCCTTTAGGATGGACTGGTTGGATCTCCTTGCAGTCCAAGGGACTCTCAAGAGTCTTCTCCAACACCACATTTCAAAAGCATCAGTTCTTCGGCGCTCAGCTTTCTTTATAGTCCAACTCTCACATCAGTACATGACTACTGGAAAAGCCATAGCTTTGACTGGACAGACCTTTGTTGGCAAAGTAATGTCTCTGCTTTTTAATATGCTGGCTAGGTTGGTCATAGCTTTTCTTCCAAGGAGCAAGCGTCTTCATTTTCATTTTTTCATTTCATTTCATTTTCATTAATTTCATGGCTGCAGTCACCATCTGCAGTGAGTTTGGAGCCCCAAAAAATAAAGTCTCACTGTTTCCATTGTTTCCCTGTCTATTTGCCATGAAGTAATGGGACTGGATGCCATGATCTTAGTTTTCTGAATATTGAGTTTTAAGCCAACTTTTTTACTCTCCTCTTTCACTTTCATCAAGAGGCTCTTTAGTTCTTCTTCAGTTTCTGCCATAAGGGTGGTGTCATCTGCATATCTGAGATTATTGATATTTCTCCTAGAAATCTTGATTCCAGCTTGTGCTTCATCCATCCCAGCATTTCTCATGATGTATTCTGCACATAAGTTAAATAAACAGGGTGATAATATACTTGACATACTCCTTTCCCTATTTGGAACCAGTCTGTTGTTTCATGTCCAGTTTTAACTGTTACTTCCTGACCTGCATACAGATTTCTCAGGAGGCAGGTCAGTTGGTCTGGTATTCCCATCTCTTTCAGAATTTTCCACAATTTGTTGTGATCCACACAGTCAAGGGCTCTGGCATAGTCAATAAAGCAGAAGTTTTTCTGGAACTCTCTTACTTTTTCGATGATCCAACGGATGTTGGCAATTTGATTTTTGGTTCCTCTGCTTTTTCTAAATCCAGCTTGAACATCTGAAATTTCATGGTTCATGTACTGTTGAAGCCTGGCTTGGAGAATTTTAAGCATTACTTTGCTAGCGTGTGAGATGAGTGCAATTGTGTGGTAGTTTGAACATTCTTTGGCATTGCCTTTCTTTGGGATTGGAGTGAAAACTGACCTTTTCCAGTCCTGTGGCCACTGCTGAGTTTTCCAAATTTGCTGGCATATTGAGTGCAGCACTTTCATAGCATCTTTTTTTAAGAATTTGAAATAGCTGAACTGGAATTTCATCACCTCTACCAGCTTTGTTCGTAGTGATGCTTCCTAAGGCCCACTTGACTTCGCATTCCAGGATGTCTGGCTCTAGGTGAGTGATCACACCATCATGGTTATCTGGGTCATGAAGACCTTTTTTGTATAGTTCTTCTGTGTATTGTTGCCACCTCTTCTTAATGTCTTCTGCTTCTGTTAGGTCCACACCATTTTTGTCCTTTATTGTGTCCATCTTTGCATGAAATGTTCCCTTGGTATCTCTAATTTTCTTGAAGAGATCTCTAGTCTTTCCCATTCTATTATTTTCCTCTATTTGTTTGCACTGATCACTGAGGAAGGGTTTCTTATCTCTCCTTGCTATTCTTTGGAACTCTGCATTCAAGTTACAAGTATCACTGATACTTGAAAGCAATCAGTGTCTGAGGTGAAAAAAACTGTAAGGATTATTCAGGTGAACTCTTCATTTTGTAGAGGAAAAACTGAGGCCCAGCATCTTGCATGAGGACATTAGATTTGAAAAAAGTAGTGTTTTAGAAAGTTTAATCTAGTAACACAGCGAAAAACCTCCTGTTGGTCTGCTACCAATAAAACGTCCACTTTTCTGTTCTGGGCCAGCTTCTCATGTTTCTGTTTCATTAATTCAACAAAGTAATTAACTGCTTACCATGTGTCACACACTGCTGGTGTTGGGTACAAGCAACATACACACAGCCCACCTTACTGTTCAGCTGGCAAACTGAGAGAAAAACAGACAAAAAACAAGCAAGAAGGGATGCACAGGATATTGGGGGAGCACCTAGGAAGCTTGCCTAATTCAGGCTGGAGCAGGAGGGGATATGGAAGAGGGCTGTCATCAAAGGCTTCTAGGGGGCAATCTTATCATTCCATCTAAATTGAGAACTGAAGTTTTAACTGGGAGTTAGCCATGTGCGTCGAGGTGGAGGGCAGCTATATGTTACTACCAGAGGGGATACCAAGTACAAAGGTCAATGAAAGAACACTTGGTATGGCCATAAACAAGGAATGAAGTACTGATATATGCTACCGCATGGAGAAACGTTGACAACATTATGCTAAGTGGAAGAAGTCAGACACAAAAGGCCACATATTGCATGATTCTACTTATATGAAAACTCCAGAAGAGGTAAATCCATGCAGACAGAAAGTAGATGAATGAGTGGTCTCCTAGAGCTAGGGCAGAGGGAGGTGGCTGGGGGTGATGGCTAAGGGGTGTGGGACTTCTTTGAGGGGTGATGAAAATATTCTAAAATTGAGTGAGATGATGGATACACAATTCTACAAATATACTAGAAGCCATTGAATAGTGCACTTAAAAAAGGAGACTGTGTTATGCTGTAGAAACTAAAAGACATATGGTATAACTAGAGGATAGAGAGAGAGGAGAAGAAATAGCAAAAGATAAGGCTGAAGAGATAATTTTACTATGAAAAGCTAACAGAGAGCACTATTTGAAAGCTATGCATATATTAACAAAGTATTAAAAAAACAGCTCTAGAATGTAGGTACTGTAATTACCTCATTTTACAGATGAGAAAACTAAGACATAGGGAAGTTAACTTGCTCAAAGTTACACAGCTACTAAAAATGGTAAAGCTGAGATATAAACCCAGCCAGTCTTGCTTCCGAGTGTAACCGTTACACTTTACCATGAAAGCAAGATCTGATCATGAAGAGCTTTGGAAATCACGTTCAGTGCTCAGTCATGTCTGACTCTTTGCCATCCCATGGACTGTAGCCCGCCAGGCTCCTCCGTCCATGGAATTCTCCAGGCAAGAATGCTGGAGTGGGTAGCCATTTCCTCCTCCAGAGCATCTTCCTGACCTAGGGATCGAACCGACATTGGCAGGTGGATTCTTTACCACTGGGCCACCTGGGATGCCCAGAAATCATGTTAAAGAGTTTTAATTTTGTATTGAGGTCCTCTTAAAGTGTTTTAAGCAGAGGTGATAAGATCAGACCTGTGTTGGAAAAGACCAATTGCATTCCTGTTGCAATGTGACCAAATGGATTGGGCTGGGGCGGGGAGAGGAGTAGCAAGATCAGAGGCTGTGAGATCTGTAAGGAGTTGATCTGAACTGGGGGCTGTGAAGTAAGAATGGCAGTAGCAATGAGGATGAAGGATGAAGAGAAGATAGATTTCAGAAATATTTAGGAGGATTAATTGACAGAATGTGATGATTGACTGTGGAGAGAAAGTCGAGATTGACTCAAGGGTTTTCACTTGGACAGCTGGCTTGCTGATGATGCTGTTTTCTGAGCTCATAGGAAGAAGATGAATTCAGATTTTTGTATGTCGAATATGTGCTGTGCTGTGTTTAGTTGCTCAGTCACGTCCTACTCTTTGTGACCCTCTGAACTGTAGCCTGCCAGGCTCCTCTGTCCATTGGAATTCTCCAGGCAAGTGTACTGGAATGGGTTGCCATGCCCTCCTCCAGGGGATCTTCCCGACCCAGGGATCGAATCCAGGTCTCCTGCATTGCAGGCAGATTCTTTACCACTGAGCCACTAGGGAAGCCCACGTTGAGTATAAGTTCAAGTTTAAATGTTGAGTAGGATGTTGGATATTAAGGTCCAAAAATCAAGGAGACGTACCACACCAGGCATACAGATTTGGGGAGTTATCAGCCTACTGATGGTAGGAAGCCATGGGAGTAAGTGAGTGCTCAGAGTATGTGTCAAGTGAGAAGAGAAGGCGGCCTAGGGCACATTCTCAAGGAATACCCCTATTTAAGGATTCACAGTATGAGGAGATTGAGCTGGAGAAGCCAAAGAAGTAGGACCCAAATCGGGAGAACCTGATTTTGTAGACGGCAAACGAACAGAATGCTTCAAGAACGAGGGAGTGTCGACTGCATCAGAGATATCTGAGAGCTAATGATGGGAAAGTGCCCATTGAGTTTTGCAATAAGGGGTCAGTCCATTGGTGAGTGCAATTTCAGTGGAGTATGGGGAGAGGAAGACTGATTATAGTCATTGAGAGAGTGATTCATAGGAAACTTGCTTTTTGCCTTTTTTCCACAGATCCCACTAGCTGATTTTTCTACTTGAGTTACTCTCTGCCTTGTCCAGAGAGGTAGCTCCTATTGAACACTCAGCTTCCTTTCCCTTTAAAGCTCCATTTTGCTGGTGATAACTAAATGGAAATAGGCAGCAGATAAAAAAAATTCTAAGGAAGGGATTTAAGGCTTCTAGAAATCTGATAACTTTCTTATCATGGTTATTTCCTAGACCAGTTTTTTTCTAAAATATTTTCCACAGATATTAGATGATAAAAAGTTTCTGTGATTAAGATTGTTTCTTTTATATCTGACATTTGAAAGCCTTTAATATACTTATATACTTTGTGAATCTGTGGGTGCACTGAGTGTAGAATTAATGATGCTGTGTTTCTCAAACTTACTTGTTCATGGAACCTTTTGTTAAGAAGCATTCATAAGATTAGTGTTCCCCAGTATACACTTTGGGCAAGTCTACTCATGTTTATAATTCCAAATAACACTCTTCTGATGGCTCTAGAAGTTTTAAAACCCTCTTACTATTACTCTTCCACTCTTGAGGGTGGAGCTCCTACTCCTTCACCACCTCTTCAAAGTCTACATTCCCTTTCTCTTACCGCCACCTGAGTGAAGCCTAATATGGAGGTGCATACAGGATCAGAATATGAAAGTCCAGCCAGGATCCCATTGTAGATGTCTAGTGTTTCATTTATTTATCCATCCATCCATTCATTCAGAGAGTAACTAAGCCAGACACTGTACATGGTCCTGGAGATATTTCAATGAATTCAACAGCAAAAAAACACAAACCTGCTCTCATGGAACTTATATTCATAGTAGCAGGTGACAGACGGTAATCAAGTAGACAAAAATATAGAATGATTTCAGGCATGAAAGGATGAACTCCTAAACCAAGTAAGGTAGAGGGAATAAGAATAGATTAGTTAAGTCTCAGGAGCAGGTATGGAGCATAGGGAGAGAAATTTCAGTTTGGCAAAGCTGAATGAATGAAACCCAGTCCAGAGCTTGGCATTACCAGTCCTTTTTTGCTTATATCTTTCTCCCAGAGAAGCTCTGGGCAGCGTTTTCTCTGCTTACTTAGAAAACCAATTGTCTTTCTTCACATCTATTGCCTGGGTAAGGATGTTAAGGAAAGCACAAAACATTCTAAAGGGCGTCAGAGGGGTAGTTTTAGACCTCCTAACTTGACACAAGTTGAAGTAATAACTTATTTTGTGTTTGTAGTTTTCAAAATGCTTTTTCATACAAGGTAGAATTTATTAGCCCCATTATATAGAAAAGGACATTGAAACTTATAGTCTGACTTGCTGAAGATTGTATAGCTGTTCATCCTTGGGATTGGGTCTTGAATTCAAGTCTAGCTGGCAAAACATCTAAACGTTGGTTATATTACTGCAGATTTAAAAATTCTCATGCTCATGGACATGTCTGGATTATTCTTGTGTGTTGGGGGGATTGGTAGGAAGTGGAGAGGGTAGAGAGGAGGAGGTGGAGTAATGATTAACTCTCCTTGAGGGGAAAATGGTCCCCGTTAATGCATTTAGATTGAATGAAAGAGTTGTCAGGGCATGGGCCAAATAGCGATTAGATCTTTTTCCCTCCGAGTAATCTCCATTCAGGGCCACATAAATTAGAATCCTAACTGCGAAGCAACTAACCCTTTAGTCTCTCTCCCAACTAGTCAGACACTTTGAATGAGAGAATCTGGATGGGGTTTATGTGAAGGTTTAGGTTTGTAGCTTAAAGGCAGATGTGGTGAACTTGAAGAAGGCTCAGAGGAGCTGATAAAAGGATTGCAGAATAGAGGTTGAATTAAAAAGGTTGAAAGGATTGGAACTGTTCTACTTGGGACTTGCCTACCTCTCTCATCATCCCTCATAACTTCCTGCTTGCAGTTTGTGTTTCTGAGGTACTGAAATGCTTATAGCATTTCACATCCCTCCCCACATTTCTGTGGCATTTCTCACACCATGTCTGTGTATCATGTTGTCCAATTTGCTCAGGGTGTCCTCTCTCCACATACCCAGACTTTACTAAGAGTCTGCACTTAACGAACTCTTACTTGGTATCTAGGACTGTGCTAAATATTTTAGAGGCAGTGATTCATGTCATCCTCATAGAACCTTCTGAGGTGGACAGTGCTGCCTCCATTTTCCATACAAGTGAACGGGGTTCAGAGAAGTGTGGTAACTTGCCCAAGGCCACACAGTTGAATCCAGATATTTCTGATACCAGAGTCTGGCTGCCTATGTTAGTCTGGGTCTTCTGAGAAGCAGAAACCAATATGGGATTAAACGTGCAAAAATCTCTTTAGGGAAGACCAGTATGAGAGAAACTGGAGAGGTTGCTGGAGAAGGCTGAGAGCTATCAGGCTGAGATACAGATCTGAGCTGTGTTGGAAAGATAGGGAAATATCTGGTAGGACTATCCTAGATTGCCAGGTAGTCAAAGAAAGATTCAGAGAGGCCTTCACCATTCTCTTGAGCCAAAGTCTGGTGTTGGTGGATTCCTGCATCTCCTCCACAACAGGTCTGTCTTACTGTTCCTGATGGCCTCAGTCTCTTTGCTAGAGATGGCCTGTGGAAGTGCAGCCTTGCGCACATTCAGTGATGAATTTCAGAATACAGCACCTCAGGCCTTTGATCAAATTATGCTCCTTGTAGTTCAATATCAATCACCTGGGCTAATTTTGTCCCTCCAGGGGACATTTGATAAGACCTGGGACATTTTTGATTGCCACAAGTTGGAGGAGGGTGCTCCTGACATCCAGTGGGTAGAGGCCAGGGAGGCTGCTCAATATCCTGCAATGCATAGCACAGCCCCTACAGCAAAGAAGGACGTAGTCTAAATACCAATAGTGTTGAGGCTGAGAAAGGCTGCTTAGTGAAAAGCCTGCAAGGACCATTCTCCTGGCCTCTGTGATTCTTCCCCTCTCCATCATACTGCCTCTGTTGTTGTTGTCATGTCTGACTCTTTTGCAACCCCCTGGACTATAGCCTGCCAGGCTCCCCTGTCCATGGGATTCTTCAGGCAAGAATACTGGAGTGGGTGGCCATTTTCTTCTTCAGGGGATCTTCCCGACCCAGGGACTAAACCCACATTTCCTGCATTAGTGGGTGAATTCTTTACCCCTGAGCCACAGGGAAGCCCCATATTGCCTCTACCAGCAAGCTTTCTCTGCCTTTCTGCCTTACCCTCACTCCTTTAGGTGCTCTTCCTCTCCTGCTCTTACAGCATTCTTCAGATATGCATCATAGTGCTTATCAAACTGCGTTATTGTCGCACGTTTACTTATCTGTCTCCCTCTATGGACTGTGAGAACCTTGAAGGCTCTGAGCTGTTTAGTGGCAAATGTAGTCGTATATGACAGGAAGTCACATAGTTCCTTTTCAGAACCCATTTACCCTAGTAGCTCCCATAACTCTCTGCTTAATGCTCACCAGTATGGCAAAGCCCCTTTTGAACATTTTCACTTGAATGTCCTATAGTAGCTCAAACTCAACACACAGTAATAAAATTCATGCTGCTTCTCCTCAGTTGCTTCAGTCGTGTCCGACTCTGTGCGACCCTGTGGATTGTAGCCCAGCTCTGTCCATGGGATTCTCCAGGCAAGAACACTGGAGTGGGTTGCTGTGCCCTCCTCCAGGGGATCTTCCCAACCCAGGGATTGAACCCAGGTCTCCTGCATTGCAGGTGGATTCTTTACCACTGAGCTACCAGGGAAGCCCAATAAAATGTATAGGCCTCCTCAAACCTGATTTTCTTCTTATGTTTTCTTCATCTGTGAACGACCCCATAATTTATCCAACTATTGAAACTAGAAACTTCGGAGTCATATCTTTTCCTTCATCTCCCCAATATCCCTAAATCACTAAATCCTCCCAAGAATTTTACTTTTATTCATATCTCTCAAATCTTCCCCCTTTACTCCATTCCCAGAGCCATTGCCTAAACAGTGACTCTCATCACTTCCTTTCTGCATGATTGCAAGAGTCTTTGAACTCATCACCCTGCTTCCACTCTTTCCACACATGCCCTTCAAGTTTACACTCGACACTGCTGCCAGAGTGATAAGTCTTGCACATCTGAACATATTATCTTCTGGCTTGACATGCTTCAAGGGCTTCTTGTGATCTTCAGGATAAAGTCCAAACTTCTTATCACAGTGCACATGACTTTCATGACCTGGACCCCTGCCTGGCCTTCCAATCTTGTTTCCCATCACTTCCTCACACAAACCTTTGCCTCTAACTGTTTCTCAACTGGGAGTTATTTTGCCCCCTGAGGAACATCTGGCAATAACTGGAGACATTTTTGGTTGTTGCAACTCAGGGAAGCGAGGTGCTACTCAAGTAGTAGGTCGGGTCTAGAGCTATTGCTGCTCAACATCCTACAATGCACAGGACAGCCTCCCACAACAGTGAATTATCCAGGCCATAATGCCAATAGTAACTGTATCAACTGGGCTTCCCAGGTGGCTCAATGATAAAGAATCTGCCTGCCAATGCAGGAGACATGGGTTCAATCCCTGGGTTGGGAAGATCCCCTGAAGGGAAAGGGCAACCCACTCCAGTATTCTTGCCTGGGAAATCCCACAGATAGAAGAGCCTGGTGGGTTACAGTCCATGGGGTCACAATGAATTGGAGATGACTTAGTGACTAAAAAACATCAAACTGTATCAACTACCTATAGTTCCTTGGAAACAGCATGCTGCTTTCACCAGCCTGTGTCTAAAACATGCCTTTCTCTTTTTCATCTTGGCTAACTTCCACCTGCCCTACAAAACTCCAGTGAATTCTCACCTCTCCTGGGAAGCCTTTTCTGACCTCTCAGCCTAAATTAGATGTCCCTCCTTTGTGCTCCCATGGCCCTTGGTGCCTATCCCCTCAAGCACTTATAAGATAGCATTGCAGTTATTTTATTGTCTATTCCCTAGACAGATTGAATTCCTTGACAGACAGTACCACAGTTTATTCACGTTTGTATTCCCTATACTTGGCACATGGTACATTTCAATAAATGTTTATTACCTGAATGAATGACCACATGATCTAAACACATGACTGCTCAAATCCAAAACAGAGTAGAAGCTATTCCTTGTCATCATCCTCACCATTTGTCTTTATGAGATGCCTAAAATATTTACTGTGATGTTTGGCCAGCAAACCTACTAGAAGTTGATCTGAAAGGATTCCTTCATTTATTCATCAATGTTTCATTGGTTACCTAGTAGGTGCCGGACACTGAGCTAGGCACTGAGGACACAGCAATGAAAAAGACAGACATTTGTAAGTTGTCTCAAGGAATTTACAAATCTAGCAGGTTATACATGTTTGACTGAAATCTAGTTTGTCTAAGTAGACCACCTTGGGGATCCCAGTTAAGGGTCTGGAAATAATATCTATTAGAAAGAGTGCTTTCCAGTCTGGTTTGATTTGCTTGTAGTAAATTGACCATCTTGCAAATCCTTGCTGTAATAGGCATGTCCTTCCCCTTAGCAATACACAGAGTAAAAATGCAGCTAAACTTGCTCTATTTCTGGCCCTGAGTATTCAGCCATAGGACTGTATCTGAAAGGAAGAAAAAGATTACTGGTCTGAATAAGCTGCAAAATAAGTGCAGCCACTTCCTTAATTGGCTTTGTATGAAGAACATGAACGCTCATTACATATCTTGTCAATTGCCCCCATCCCTGGAACTGGGGCAGCAATTAAATAATGAAAAAAGCTCACTAGCACAGAAACAGTTAACATTAACTATGGTACTGGGTGTCAGGTGAGGTTTGGGCCTGTTATCTCTTTTCTAGGAGTGTCTCAAACTCAGCTACAGCACTAAGATATCCAAAGCAAAGGAGTAAATCATTACATTTTTCCAAGTGGATTTAATGATATTCATTCAACTTATTTGAGTAGCTTTGGGATGAACTAACACTGAAAGTGAAAGCATTAGTTTTACTCACTCAGTCGTGTCTGACTCTCTGGGACCCCATGGATTGTAGCCTACCAGGTTGCTCTGTCCACGGAATTCTCCAGGCAAGAATACTGGAGTGGGGGGAGAGGCTGGGATGATTTGGGAGAATGGCATCGAAACATGTATATCATATATGAAACAAGTCACCAGTCCAGGTTCAATGCACGATACTGGATGCTTGGGGCTGGTGCATTGGGATGACCCAGAGGGATGGTATGGGGAGGGAGGAGGGAGGAGGGTTCAGGATGGAGAACACGTGTATACCAGTGGTGGATTCATGTTGATATATGGCAAAACCAATACAATATTGTAAAGTTAAAAAAAAAAAAAAGAATACTGGAGTGGGTTGCCATTTCCTTCTCCAGGGGATCTTCCTGACCCAGGGATTGAACCCAGGTCTCCTGCATTGCAGGCAGATTCTTTTTCATCTGAGCCATCAGGGAAGCACTACTAAAAGACTTACTTTGACCATGACTGGAAAAAAAATGCTACAGGAAAGGTTAAGTGTTAAACCCCAGTATATGAGAGAATGGAAGGGACAGTATCCTCTAGACGCCCAGAGCAATTTCCAACTGACCTAACCTTGGGAGTTATCATGGAGTCTTTGGGCATCAGAGGAAACTCTGCTTTCATCCATTTAACAAATATTTATTGAGCACATACTATACATCAGCCACCATGCTGTGTGCTAGAGATGCTGCAATAGAGGGGGCGGTAAGACAAAAATCCCTGACCTGGTGGAGTTTACATACTATTGCGTAAACATTTGGTGAACAAAGATAAGCTGCTCTGTGTGTATGGGAGAATTCCTGCTGGGTTTATGTTCAGCCTTTCTCCTCACCCCTTTGCCCTCCCCCAGGAAGGGCTAGTAATTCTTTTACAGATTCTGTAACTTTGGGGGGAACTGAACTAGATGGATATATCAAATCATTGATGAAACTGTCTTGACCCTTAGGTACAATTGGAGTTTTCCCTTAAACACTTACCTTGCCTTTCAGGACTTTACTGCTATAAATGGAATCATTCTGGTTCTCAGTATCCATGATTAAGCTCCTCTGTTTGCATGTTCAAATCTTGAGGGTGCCCCTTGGGCATTTGGAGAGCATTTAGCACACTCAGCAGCCTCTGTAACAGAAGCCAAAGTGGCAGCAGGAGTGCATTCCATAAAAGCAGCTCTCTTCCTAGAGCCCATAATTAGAATGTGTTAACTACATCCTCTTTGCATCTGGTACAGAGCAATTGAAGGGTGACAGAGGCAGAATGGAAATGGTACCCATAAAAACGTCTCACTATCTGTAAAGGTAAAAAGTTGGTCTTTATTCTCACTTGTCCACTGGAAGTTAGGTTTTTTTCCCTGCCCTAGATTAGACACCTATGGAATCCTCACTATTTTCGGAGCAAAGGATTCTATGCTAAACACCACAGTTCCTGGCACATCGTAAGAATTAAAAAAAACAACAAAACATGACAGCTATCGTCATCATCATCATCATCATGTTAGCAGAGAATGCGATAACCAGAAGTAAACACATTGGATTGAGAGGAGTTCAGGTCTGTGATCTGATTTTGTCACTAAATAGTCATGGGGTGTCTCAGATGCCATGATAAGAAGTGCAGTCTGGCATATGGAATAGGGAGGAAGGAGGAAGTGGAAGGAATCTGCTCTCAGGAGCACACTGGGGCTAGGGAGGAAATAATCAAGTTGCACAGTGTTACTAGATACGCAGATCCGCCCTTCACTCTGCTCTGTGCCACAGGAGGCGGATCCATCTGGATTGCATTAATGGGCTCCCTTGCCTCCTGACTTCTGGTTGTGTTTGGCACCAACTGGAGATCAGAGGGTGGACGGAGAGCGAAGCTGGAGTATTTATTCCCCAGGCTCTCTTCTGATGGGCCGAGTACTGGCAGCAGCTGCTTCCCTCTGCTGAAGGCCACACGTCCTATAAAACCACACTCTTCATACTGTTCCCACTCCTTAGCCCTTCGGGTGGGTAACAGCTCCCTGCTATTACTATCTCCTGGGTACCATTCAGTCTCTTGTGAAGTTCCTACACTCTACTCATACCTTTATAAATAACCTCTTTATGAAATTCTCCCAACAGTACTCAGTTTGAGTATGCCATCTGTTTCCTGCCCAGACCTTAATTGATAAACCTGGGTGATTCTTGTACTATATCCCCAAACCCAAGGCATTAGCATCATCACATCAGAAGATGTCCCTCCTTTTGGTCCCTCAAGCCCCTAGCACAGTGCTTGGCAAATAGAAGGTATACGGTAAAGATTAGTTAAATGAATAAATTAATGGACTTTAGTGAGGAGAGCTGCGTGGTCCAAAGGAAAGAGTTAACTAACTTGGGTATAGTTCTGGTCATCAGTAGTTCTCGAAGGGCCAGTCTGGCAAAAGGAGCTGCCTTATGGTGGGGGCATAGGATTTAGGGAGAGCAGAATCCAGCTCTTAGAAGAAGGTTGGCAGAAATCGAGCAAGAATAGTTTCTAAGACCCTCGTCACTGCCTGAGGTTCAAGATGGGGCCCAGATATGGGTGTTTAAGGACAGAAAAAGCAACATTGCAGTTACACTTAATCACTGGAGTTCTGGAGGAGAGTGTCCTGACTGATTGATTTATAGGCCTGGAATCTATTGAGTAGGAGTCAAAGAGTCTAATTCACTAGGCTGGCATAGTTTGAGGACTCTTAACTAGTCATCCATGAAAGGTATTTATTGGGCTCCTTATTCTGATTTTGACACTTACCAAACAATCTTCAAGACTTAACTCAGTTTTCATTATCTTCCTTCTTGGAGAGACAGTACACAAACTAGCCAACAAGTACCATTTTTTCAGTATAAAATAATGAGTAATGGTGGGTGTAAGGTTAAGAACATGGGCATTAGAATCAGATAGACTTTTATTAATAAAAGAATCCTAACTTGCCCAGCTTGGGTAAGTCCTAACCTTTCTGAGTCTTGTTTATTGACTTTAAAAATGAAGGTGGCAGGAGTAGTTTTCTCATAGTGTTGCTATGACTGTTAAATAAGATAATTCACATAAAGCCCTTAGAACACTTCTTGGCATATAGTAAATACATAGTAAAGTAATTTTAGTGCATCATTTATATTAGTACTTGACTTTCTTGTTTATCAGTCCCTTGGAGTTTGATTGGCCCTAGAGCAACTCTTAAAAATAAGTTTCTGAATCTGCAATACTGAGGCCTGTGGCCAATCTTCATGATGCCGCCGCAGCCATTCCTTAGCTCAGCTCTATGTCAATCACTAGCATTGGCCAGAGGAGAACAGTTCTCTCTCCTCTGGGCTCCCTCAGCTTTCGGCTTGTGCTTCTGTCATAGTGAGCCATGTGAGTGCAGGGTGAGGCGCAAGAGTACGAGCTCAAATACACTTTTTGAAGAGTTTTAAAATAAAATTTCATTTGCATACATCATTCTAGGATGTCAACCTCTTCTGAAGAATAAGTTGGGCACTTTCAGCATATGAGGGCACCTGCTTCTCTCCTCTTATTCCAATCCCTGTTCCTTCCACTCCCAGACACCTGCCTCCTGCTCTGAACAAGTGTTGGAAAGCAAATATGGCCGAAATAAATACCATTCAAGCAGTGCCTACCCTGCAGGGAGCCCATAAAAGGAGAAGGCCCCTCTAAACTGGAGATCTGTTTATTTTGCAATTAACAAAAGGTCAGGAGGCCTGGCATAGAATCCAAGTGTAACTCTGCTGTGTTAGCAAGAATTGTGGAGTTTGAAAGTTATTGCTGGGGATATGGTATTTTTATTATGAATTCTGGGAAGCCAAAGGTTTCTGGGTAATATGTGAATCACAGCAAAGTATTCTGCCATGGTTTGACCCAAAGTTAGCTCCTTTTTGGTGATATAAAAGGTCAATAGGTCATGGGAGCTCCTCTGTGTTACCTTAAAATGACCCCTGTTGAGGATGTAACAGATTATTAATCAGGAGCCATATCAAGGAGCTATGGCTAGGGAGGAGCCAGCTTTCAACCTCTGATTTAGGACCTGGGAATTTACAGTTCTCTTTCTTCCGCAGGGCCCTAAATTGGCTTGACATAAGTTTAACAGGAACGTTTATTTAGCTGTGGTTCTTTTCATCACAGGGTATTATGGGATATCATCCATTCAAAAAAAGTTTTGAGCACCTATTATGCACTAGGTACTGAATTAGAGTGATGAAGACACACAAAAGAATCAGAGGACCTTGTCCTCAAAGTACTTGAAGTCCAGCAGTGACACAGACATGAAAACAGAAATGCAAAAAAAAAAAAAAAAAAAAACAGAAATGCAGTAAGTTGTTATGGGTGATGTGATGGAGCGTGTACCAGGGCACAGTGAGACCAAAAGGAAAGAAAGTCAAGTTGTTTAGTCGTGTCCGACTCTTTGCGACCCCATGGGCTGTAGCCTACCAGGCTCCTCCATCCATGGGATTTTCCAGGCAAGAATACTGGAGTGGGTTGCCATTGCCTTCTCCAAAGGATCTTCCCGACCCAGGGATCAGACCTGGGTCTCCCACGTTATAGGCAGATGCTTTACCGTCTGAGCCACCAGGGAAGTCCAACCAAAAAGAAAGAGTAGGCCAATGTAGCCAGGGGAAGAGTGAGAGACAGGAAAGACTTCAGAGAGGAGGTAGTGTATTTCAATTGCATGAGCAAAAAAGCATCTTTTAAATGAGAAAAGTGCCTCCCTAAGATTTGCTTCATTGTTGCATTGGCCACAGCATCACTGATCCTGCATTTACTTTAGCCCTCTTCTATTGGCTTGTATCTACTTGTACTTTGAAAATTGGTTTTGAAGTCTTAATTGTAAGATTGTGCATTTCAAATTCTTTCACTTTGCCTTTGAAGCTAAAGCGCTTATGCTCCTCTATCCCTCAGTTAATGCATATATTACATTGGTTAACAATGAAACATTTCTGTACTACGTGTGTCATCTCAGGCCGGAAACTTCTTGGAAGGGGAATCCCTTTGTTGTTATAAGCTGCCTGCCTTGTAAGCTTTTAAAGCTTATTACATGAGGTGCATGCTGGGAGGTAAGGGATGATAAAGTATTTGGGCTACAAAACCCAGTTCAGAATACTTTCCTCTTAGCACTAAACTACCTCAAACCCTCAGTCACATGTCTTACCTGCTGCTAGCCAGGTAAGCTCCTATCACCAAGCCTTAACACTCCCTTTCTATTGATGAGACTCAGAACCAGAGCAGCATCATTGCTTCTTTTTTATTCCTGGGGCTCTCAGAATGCTTTTTCAACAGCAAGTCATAATTCTTGTCATATAGGAAACAAATATCAATACAACTATCAATTGACATATGTGTGTGTGTATGTGTGTATACACACATATATAAAACCAAAGACCTATATAAAGCTTCTGAACCTGGCTTAATGTCTTCCTGGGCAACTCCAGCTACTGCACACAGGCTAGAACCCTTGGCATGATAGACTCCCACAGGCTTTAGAGATGAAGTGCTCTTAATATGATTAGAAACATGAAATTCTTATTTAAATATTCTCTTTACACATGTCCTTTAAATGACGTATGGCTCACTTTTTTTGAGCATGCACTTTATAGCTTGATGATCTTAGAAAATATTGTTCAAAAGTAACACGTCACAGGTGTCATTGCAATCCAAAGAGATATCTCAAAGGGCGTGACCGGCCAGAGCATCTTCTAGGATACCTCTAAGTTATCTCATTGTAGGATACCTCTAAGTTATTGATGAGCATTTGAGCTTCATGTTTGAAGCCCAAATGCTTGAAAGCTAACTTAATTTGACATTAGCTTAATAACATTTATGAAACCGAAGAAGAAAAACAAAGTTGTTTGGAACTTGGCAAGAAAGTCAGTGCTCATTCTTGTTGTAACACAACTTTCTAGTGAGAACCAAGGTAAATAATAAGTTGGGAAAAAATGGTCACCTATTGATCCTAATAGTGAGATGTCAAACCGTGTGTCTCAAATTAAAAGAGAGGGTGCGAGAAACCTCTTCTTCCTTACCACTTGCAAACTACTTGAAAATCTGCCTCAGTAAAATCTCATCTATTTGGACTAATGGGGGTGGGGGCAGGCAGACCAATCTGAATTAGTGACAGGTTGGAATTCTGGAATGTCTTAAAACATGCCCTTTTATTAGTTGAAGTCTATGTGTACAATAACTCAAACTAACTGCTCACAATGGTTCCCAAGAGAGATTCTCGGAGACTTGCTTTCTAGAATAGATAAGACCCATTTGTTATTAGCAGTTGCCATTGACTCATAAACCATGTGCTGAAGTCCTTAATAAGTTTGTTCCTTTAAGGAGATAGAAATGCATTTGCAGTATGGTTTAAAGAATCCTGCCCAGCAAACTTTTTCTTCATGGGGAATGCAAAGAGATCTCTCCCTAGAATCTCTCACACACAGTTGCTTGTGGGGTGAGGTAAAGGAAGTTAAGAGAAGCAGAGAATGTAGAGTTGGGAGAAACAACCCTTCCCCACCCCAGCCTCTGCTTGAGTCCTTCTGGTCACAGGAACGGAGATCACTACCTCAGGAAGCTGATCAGTGCTAATGTTTAGAAACGGTGTTCCTTTACTCTCCATTATTTGAGGGGAGGACAGCTTCTCAAAGCCTCTGTGAGGGTGGATTTGTCACATCAGTATCTTTTGCCTCCCTGCCTCCTTCACTTGGGTGTAAAAGTGAAAGCTGATCTTGGTTGCCCACCCATCTCCTGTCCTCCCCCACTGCTTCCTCTCTCATACTGGAGCCCTGTAATAAAAAACAGGAAACAAACTGTTAGCTGAAAACCAGTCGTATCCCTTCTTGGGTTATTTGCCTACTCATTAGGAGTTGTGGAAGATCCTAATCCTTCAAGATTTGAAAAAAGGACTATAATTGTGGAATGCACGACAGGCTGTGGCGTTGATATATTTTTGAGAAATGTATTGGGAGCAGCATCTAGTCAAATTACCCTGTATGGACAGCCTGCCCTCCTTCCATCCCAAAATGCACTCACCTTTGCTCTGTTGGGTAATGTAAATACCCAGCTGCCTCTCCATATCTGGGCTGAATGTTTGTGTTCTCTTGCCTGCGTGGCCTTGACATGCCTGACCACATCATGAAGGGTCTGTATTACAATGTAAACTTCAGCAAAGGGTTTGTGTTTGTTAATCTTTGAACAATGCTCACAAAAAGCGGTTTAATAAGTGTTTAAAATTTTTTTAAATTGTGAAATACACTTAACAGAAAATTCACCATCACAATCATTGTAAGTGTACAGCTCAGTAATATTAAGTATATTCAAGTTGTTGTGCTCCAGAGCTCTAGAACTTTTTCATCTTGCTAAACTGAAACTCTATGCCTGTTAACGTGAGAAACTTTCCATTCCTCCCTCTTCCTAGCCCCTGGCAGCCAACGATTCTACTTTCTTGTCTTTTTGTGGCTGGTTTAATTCACTCAGCATAATGTCCTCAAGGTCTATCCAGTTACACCATGTATCAGAATTTCCTTCCTTTTAAAGGCTGAATAATACTCTATTTGTATGCATAAATGCTGCTATGAGCTGCTGCTGCTACTGCTGCTAAGTCGCTTCAGTCGTGTCCGACTCTTTGCGACCCCATAGACGGCAGCCCGCCAGGCTCCCCCATCCCTGGGATTCTCTAGGCAAGAACACTGGAGTGGGTTGCCATTTCCGTCTCCAACGCATGCATGCATGCTAAGTCGCTTCAGTTGAGTCCGACTGTATGCAACCCTATGGACAGCAGCCCACCAGGCTCCTCTGGCCACAGGATTCTGTAGGCAGGAATACTGGCTGCTGCTGCTGCTAAGTCGCTTCAGTCGTGTCCAACTCTGTGCAGCCCCATAGATGGCAGCCCACCAGGCTCCGCCGTCCCTGGGATTCTCTAGGCAAGAACACTGGAGTGGGTTGCCATTTCCTTTTCCACTGGTATACAAATAGCTGCTAAAGCTTCTACTTTCACTTCTTTTGGACACATACATAGGAATGAAATGACTGGATCATATGGTAATTATATTCTTAATTTTTTGAGGATAATAAGTTTTTTTAAATGAGACTGAGGAGGCAGAGAAACATAAAGTAGATGCATTATTATATTAGAGTCTCCCATTTCACCACACATCTATTGGGTGCTCACCATGTGCTCAGTGCTGTGTCTGATATAACTTGAGACCTTATAGTTCCTTCTTGGCTCTCACTACAATGTCATCTCCATAAAGGTGAGGATTTTTGCTTATTTTCTTCACTGCTGAATGCCCAGAACCTAGCATAGCACCTGACATTCAGTAATTTTTTTCACCAAATACTACTGAATATCTAGTATGTATCAAGTACAAAATGATCATGAAAGTCAGGGAGGAAAGCGATGTTTCCTGTCTTCTTGACTCGTGAGCAGAGTGGGTGAAAGGAGGCAACAGGGTCTTTCCCCCATTACTCTGTGCTAAACACTGGTGATACCCTACTTGCAAAGGGAGAAAGGGGTGAATTTAAGACCAAGAGAGAGCAGCTCAGCTAGAAATAAAGATCAGCGGAGACAGAAGCTTTTTGTGTTCCTAGACAGACAGCTGCCCATTCACAATACTGAAGCCATATTGAATTAGGAAGAGAGCAGAGAGCAGTACTTGATTATCCAAATCAACTGCTTATCTTGGCAGGGCACAATGAGCTCTTGACTGAAAAGAATTTTATTTTACTTTTGCATCAAATCGAAGTGAGGAGTTGGGGGCCCAAGCAGAGCTTTCAAATTAGGGGATTTAAGATGTTACCTCATACCTCGTCAATTCCACTTACAGAATATTAAAGAATATTCTCAGAGTTCTCTGGGGTTCACAAAATGGTGCATTCACGTAACAATGCCCATTCAAGGGCCCTTCCCTAAGTTAGCATGAGATATACTATTGCAAAAGTTTGTCTGGTAGGGAAATACCTAGGGTTCTTCACAAAGCCCTCAAAGGATTTGGCAGTCCCGTGCTGGTTCCAGGTATGCAGCATTTCTTATCCCTTCTGTGAGCCTCAGAGATTTTTCTTGTCTATTTTCTACTTTTAAAACCACCACCACCACTTATTCCATTCCTTAGGGTCCTTTTCACTTCCTTTGGGGTAGGCTGTACTCTCTCCCGTTATCCTCTTCTTGCGGTAATCCCAGTGCTGATACTTCAAGGGAATAAGCAAGTCGCAAATACAGAGAAGAGTTACACAAACTCAAGCCATTTCACAAAGTTCTTGTAATTAGTTCCTGCTTCGTTTCCTCGAAGGTACCCAGAAGCCCCAGTGGTCTGTTTTCTTTTATCTGTGAGGGTGGCACTCCTTCTTGCTTACAGGATAAGGCAACACTAATTAGCCTAGCATTCAAGGTCCTCTAGAAGCAGACTAAGGTCCAGCGCTCCATTATTATCTCCCACTTGTCTTCCAGTCTACACAAACTGTCTGCTCCCATCAAATGGTCTCCTAATTGTTTCCCCCCCCAAACTATTTTCATTCCTGTTTCCTGGTCTTTGTTCACATTAATTCTCTCAGGCTCTCTGCTACTCTTTCCTCAGGGCTTGGAGTCTTACCTTTTGTGACCACCTGGGCCCTTTGGGCAGAGTTACTCCTTCCTTGGAATTCCAGTAATCCTTCTAGTGTGAGCCACTTCTCTGGATTTAGCACATGGGAGTACATATGTGTGCAGGTGTGCCTAAGGGCGGGTGGTTACTCCATCTCTAGGACTAACAGCACTATGCACTGAGTAGGTACTCAGTAAACATTTATTTTTAATGATGATGTCATGTTCTTGAAGCCTGTTCTTTCTTTCCCTAGGTAATGTTTACTAATGTGAATGAAGTGTTGCTGAGACTTGCTCATGTTTTTAAAAAGATGAGGATGGTGATGACTCAGTGGCAAGATCTTTTGGCAGAGAATTCATCTTGAAAATACTTGTATTATCCTAGCAACACACATGTAACAAGGGGAAACAGCCCAACAGTCTTAAGATAAAGCAGCAAAGATTTTTAGGATTTTAGTAAGCAAGACTTTCTTTCTTTCTTTCTTTCATCAAAGTGATTAAACACTGGAATGAGCTACAGAGGTAGATTATTAAGAAAATTTGGAGGGCTGGACAATTTATTCATTCATTCAAAGGAAAACGGGGAGGCAAAATAAAGGAAGGGGGAAAAGTTTAAGTATGAAGGATTTGGCATTTATCCATGTAAAACAGAGGAAGGCGGATGCAATCTTTTTTTTTTTTTTTTTTTGCACTTTTTGGTCTTTCAGCTATGTATGGCTTCCCCAGCAGGATGAAGAGCCTTGTGGTGGGTGGGGCTCCTTCTTCACTGGGTTGTATAGCCATCAAGCAGGCCAATAAAATTAAAAAGGCAGCAGATGTTTTTCTCCCCAAAGAAGGGGTTGAAATGGTTATTGAGTAACTGTTTTTGTGATAATGTCCATATACATTTAATCACAAAAAGATACAAACAAATGACAATTGTAGCTCTGATATACTTCACCCAAAGAAGTATTGGGGGTGAGGGGTAGAAAAGGACCTGCTGATACAACAAAGGGGCATCAGGAGTTGGAAAAAAGATAGGCTCATGCATGTAGCAGGACAGGAAGTAAAATAATAAAAAGAAGTACAGAAAGTCACTGAACGGAAAGCACGAAAACAAAAATAAAACGTTAGTGAGAAGTTTGGAAGTTTGCGATTAGATTCTTGGAAGAAAGTACAGACAATTTGGCATGTATTGCACAAAAAGCTGGTGATTGAATCCAATACAGAATACATCAATCCCAGAAACATCAGACCTTGCACTGCTCAATGACACAGTAATTTCAGGTGTCCAAGAGTAGGAATCTGTGTTTCTAATAAGTGATTTTGTTGATTGTTTGTAGTTGCTATTCAGTCACTCACTTATGTCCAACTCTTTGCAACTCCATGAACTGCAGCACGCCAGGCTTCCTTGTCCTTCACTATCTCCCTGAGTTTGGTCAACTCATGTCCATCGAGTCAGTGATGCCATCCCACCATCTCATCTTCTGTTACCCCTTTTTCCTCTTGCCCTCAATCTTTCCCAGCATCAGGGTCTTTTCCAATAAGATCAAAGAAGTTTGGGGAGCACTCTCCTGTAAGGTAGTAGGAGTTTCATCAAAGTGTGAAACATCAAATGATTTCACTTGAAAGACAATTCATACAGAAGACAGAAGGAGAAGTGGGATAAAAGATTGAAAATTTGATTTGAGGAATAATAATTTTCTTTTGCCCTTCTTGCTCCCAAAATGATTAAAGGTAACATAGTTATTAATAATGGATACTAGCTGCTTGGCACTATACATGTATTATTTAATGCCTACAACAATCCCATGAGGGAGAAACTGCAATTGTTGTTTCCATTTTACAGATGAGGAAACTGAGACTCAGGTTAAACTATGAAAGGGTGGAGCTAGGATCCAGAGCCTCCGCTGCTCTTGTTTCATGAAACTGTTTACAAACATCACAAGAGACCAATCCAGAAATCCCAGAAACAACAGCAAAAAACACAACTAAGTGAAGAAATTTGGATGAAGAGAAAGCAAAGGAAGGAAAGTGGGTGAAGCTGAGATAGGGTCCTGTTCATTGATCTACATTTGGCTCTGAGCTTTCCAACAGTCAAAGGAAAGAGGCAACATCTCTTGATTCAAAGTATCCATAAGGTGAAAGCAAACCTGCTTTTTAGGAGAAACATAAGGATCTCTGGTAGAATTTCCTGAGAGCAGTGTCCCATGTGGGTCCTCAAATAGAGGAGAAATGCTTCTATTGAAAGGATTTTTTCAAAGGAGAAAGGAAACTTTACTGTATTAATTTTTTAAAGCTTGGGAAAGCAAATGTTTAAAAAAGGAAATAATTTGAAGATGGATTATAATATTATTCCCTTGTAAATATGTTTTACAGTTCACACTTTTTATAATAAAAGAACTACATGTGGAGTTCTTGTCTTTTGAGATCTTAAAGAGAAAGGTGGCTATTCCTCTGGCGTGGATGCCTGAAGGCAAGGACTGGCTTAATGGGGCCCCCTCCAAATCAGGGGCTGTGATTCTATACTTCTGTCGCTGTGCAAACACTTTTACCTGGGGCAGCTTAACCAGTCTTAAACCTAAAGACTCAGCCACAGCCATGGCAATGAATGCTTCCATTGTGAGAATCCTTTCTGATAAAATAAATGGTTTTTAAAAAAAAAAAAAAAACACATACACACATACACACAATAAAACAAAACCTCCACAACATTCAGGATTAAGACACACCCAAGTAAGACATTTGCAGTAACAAAAGTTTCACTTAGTAAATGCTTGTCACTGGGGATGGAGAGTCAGCACTTAAGCACCACTCATTTAACTCCGAGCGTTTGCTGAAGTCCTTTGTGTCTTAGATGTCAAAGAAATCTTTTCTAAGGGAGCCATCAGCACCACCTCAGGGGTGATGTTTTAAGCCTAATGTGAAAAAGAGAGCTTCTCTAAAACTTCTTATATGATTAACACAGTTGAATGCCCTTTATGACAAAGCATGGGGAGTGCAAATAAAATTCTCTTCAGGAGGAGACCTTCGTCCTTGCTTTTTTCTTCAATCATTTCTTAGCAATGTAACACTGGGAAAGAACTTTCACATTTCAGGGGGATCAAAGCTCAGGAACATATAGCTGTGCGGTTTAAACTGACTCAACTCATCACGAATCGGGTCAAATGGCTCAGAAGAGGCTTCCTGGCTGTATGCAGGGAGGCTGAAACCTGGAAAAGAGGGGAGACAATCGAGTTACCGTTACCGTGTGTGTGGGGAAATGTGTTATGTGGCAGTAGTTAACCCAACAGCATTTGCCTTTGAGGGTCTATTTGAATCTTTGGCCTTCTGTCTAGTGCGGCACATCCAGGAAGAAGTGCACAGGAGGTTTCTCTAAAAAAAGAATGAGATGCTTGCTTCTGCAAAGAGAAGGTATGGTTATGCCGCTGTCAAATGAAAGACTTCAGCCTTCCAACAGAAGGTGTCACCCTCTGGAGCGCCTGATGGACTGCTACCCTAACAGGTTTCCCCTTTATAAACAGAGTCCAGCCGCTTTGGCCTTATCTACTTGATTCTGAAATAGCTCGTCAATTTAATAGCATTCAGGTTGTTTATGCGCACACAAGGCCCTTTGAAAATAACCCTTTTCATGTCGCCAAACAGGCATTTTGAAATCAACTAATTGGATGGTTGTCTGAATTCAACTCGTTGTTTTAAAAATAACCAGTTGTTCCACTGAATTACATTTTTTTACCCCCAAGCCAATTGGTGTGTGTAGACAGAGTTTGAGTCAATCCAGATGGCTGGCTGCATTTTTGACTTGAACTGACTGGATGTTTTGTGGTCAGATATATACAGCTCTTGATAGCCACTGGGGAAATGGAGTAGAAGGGAAGGAAGGTGTAGGAAAGTTAGGAGAAATTATATCAACAAAAGTTTCCATCTTGAGTGCTGTGGATCCAGACATTTTCTGCAATCAATCCTCCCTCCCCCTCAACACACATGCACACACGCACGTGCGCACACACACACACGCACACACACACACACGCACATAGTTAAGAAAACAGAAATAAAGTAATAACATCCCTCCCAGCTGGCTCTGCTCACGGCTGTGGGTCTTTTCTTTCTTTATTTCTCTCCATGAATTTCTTCACCGCTTGGGTGGCCTGTGGAGGGATTCTGGCAACTCAGCATCATCGGTTTAGCTCCCTCTTAGGCTAACTTTTCCTTACTGTGTGGAGCTCTCCTTTGAGGGACTTCGTGCTTCTCTCGGTCTGTAAAAGCAAGGCAGGAAGAAGAGGGCTTCAGGCAGACCTGAATCCCTAATTCCAAGCATGAGGCCTGACTCTGACCCATGGAACCACTTTTCCTGAGGGAAACTGAATTTCCTGTAATGAATGTAACCAGTTCTCCCTGCTCAAGCATTACTACTACGTTTTGAGAAATTCTGAGTTTTGTATCATATATGGGCTCCATAATTAGCTGTCAAATTCCGCTGGCATGAGGAAGTGCAGTTCAGATGCTTTCAAAGGCTACTTCATTCAGACTTAATTTAATTTCTTCATCTGCCTTTCTGATAACATGATGACAGTAGAACCACCTTACAAGGAAGAAAAGGTTCTTCACACATTTAAAATCAAACTGCAGAGGCAATTTCCAAAATGCCTTCCACCTTTTTTCCCACAAACTTCGAGTGAATTATATGATACAAACTCACTTTTCTACTGCCAACATGGTGCCTTTTCTACCTTGTGCTAATGTCATCGTTTGCAGTGAATCGAAGAGCAAAAGAAATATTCTGTTTGAAACCTGGCTCTGTCTCTGTTGTCCCTAACTTCTCTCTCTCATTTAGTAAATCTCAAATTGGCGTGCTTCTCAGAACATGTCATTTTTCATGCCTGGCTCTTTAAGGTGCATATTGAATCCTGGGAGGCTTTCAGAGACATCTGGATAACATTCAAAAGTTTTTGCCTATGACATTTAGGTTTTAAACCACTGCCACATGGCTTGTTGGGATTTTGTAGTTTGGGAGGTATTGGAGGTATCTGACTCATGTTATGGCCCTGTCTTCATTGCTGACCAGCTATCTATGTGACCTTGGGCACATCACTTTACTCTCTGAATCTCAGAGGTTTTCTCATCAATATTATGGGGGCAATAATATTTGCCCCCACATCTATCTCATGCCTGATCTAGCTCAGAGGACTCTTGGGAAGAACAATCCAGATAAGGCACAGGGAAGCCCTTTGTAAGAAGAATGAAGTCTCAAACAAATATAAGAGATTCTCAAAAGAGAAAATTTAACTGGGATTATTACTTAATAGGTAGTCCTGAAAACTTGGCCCTTCTTTCCCAGATCAAGAGGTTTGTTGTCAGCTCACAAAATTGCACCGTGTGCTACCATTACTTTAATTCCTGCTTGTTGAATTTTTTAAAAAAACCCAAAGATCAAATTCTAAGGAAAAATGATATGAGTAGATATATTGCCTCAGTTTTCAGAATCCATAATAATATTAGCATAGGTTTAAGGAAACTTGGCAGGCTTAAAGTTTTTTTTTTTAGTATTAATGACACTAAATATAATGACTATGTTAAAGTAATCAGTAATATTACAAGTTCTGTTTGCAGCAAAACTAAAGTGAGAAAGTGAATTTCTCCCTGGATTTCAGATTCAGCTCTGCTTCAGTTGTGAACACAACTGCTTATAGCAAGGTAACCTGCTGTTCTTCTCATTTTAGAGGCAAGAACTAAGCCATATCTATGAAAATATACAAAAGGACAACAGGCACATCCATCCTTTATTCTTTGATGTTTCTGTTTAACCGTCTCAGGGTTTCCCATCCTTGAGTGGTGTAGGGGCAGCTGATAAAGCCCCGATGATTTAGAAGCACACAGAATCCTGCTTTATATTATCATCTTGTCTAGCTGCTCCCATGTGATTAAATGACCTTTTTTTGCCATAGGAGCAGTTATACTGAGGAAGATGAACTTTCCCTTCCATCTGTGTGTGAAATGTTGTTCCTCCATATGCAGACTATCAGCCAAGAGAATGGCATTCTTTCCGGTTGTCAGGATATCATTGGCCTTTTTCCTCTGAAGAAGAGTCAATTCATAGCCTAGTATCAAGCAGAAAAAAAGAAAAATAAATACATCATGATGTTTCTGTACAATGGTAAGTTTGAAATGATATGAGTATATGTGAGTATGACTGTGAAGTTTAAAACTAGGGTAGATCTGGCTGCAAGCTTAAGTTTGAAAACTTTTTTTTCAGAAGTGAATTTGAGCTCCTGTAGTTACATCCAGGAAATACGAGCCATTACTAAGGCTGGGAATTGAGGGTAAGGCCAAAAAAAAAAAAACACACAAAAAAACACAAAAAAAGGTCTGGAAATGTAATTGTAATTGGGGAGGCCAAACGACAGAGGTTAAGCCCTGGGAAATGGAATGGCAAATCGGTCTGAGAATTCCTGGGCCTGTGGCAGGTCTCTTGCTGGACTCTGGCCATCAATGAACACTGCTTAGCTCTCATACTCTCCACATGGACCTGTTTCAAGGGAGGCTGAAGGAGGACTGAGCAGCAGGCAAGATTGTGAAGTTCAAGGAGACCCTCTCAGAGCATATGCCTCCTTCAAACTTATGAATCATGTAAAACCTTGATAATCTGGCAGTCCCAGTGCTGGCATTGAGGTAACCCTGGCAGTGAACTGACAACTGAAGATGCCTGCTCACTCAGATGGTTAAAACAAACCTGGAAAATGTACATGAGGGCAAAAATTTTGCCCTCATCACTATATCACCAGTGCCTAGAACATAGTGACTGTTCTATAAATGTTGGTAATACAAATATTAATTAATGTTTATTACAAATAAACAAACAAACCTGGCTTTGATGGCCTTTAAGAGAAATAGCCTTAAAGTTCATAGAATAATATGAATACCTACAACATGCCAGAAGCTTTACCTATTTTATCTCTAGTCTCTCAAAGACCTTGCAAGGTTATATTTTTCCTAACATACAGAAAAGCTGAAAGAATATTATAGTGGACACTAGTATTCTGACTGCCTATATTCCATAAGTACCATTGTGTTCTCTTTGACTTATCATATGGATCTATCTATCTATTCATCCATTCATCAACGGAGGTTAAGTGTTTAATCCTCATTTTGTAAGTGAAGTCTCAACCAGGTAAGGCGGCTTATCCAAGGTCCCCCAGCTAGTAAGTAATAGAGCTGAAATTTGGACTTGGAACTATTGAACTGCATAACCTATGCCCACTCCACCACGCTGTGTGGACTTTTGTGATCACTGTGTTGCAACATAAGTTAAAGCAAGTAAACTGGAGGGTGGGTTGAAATCGACTGAGAGGTTGAAGGTACTAGTGCTGAAATCAGAGGAACATCCTAGGAAGGGCTAACGTAGCCTTTGACCTCAGTATTACAATGTGTAAATAGCAGACTAACGCAGGAGGGCAAGGATCTATACATTCTACATCATATGTTAAAGAGGAAGAGATAAATCATTACAGGGTATTCTTTTTAAAAATTAATTAATTATTGTTTTTCGCTGTGCTGGATCTTTGTTGCTTCATGCGGGCTTCTCTAGGTGCAGAGAGAGGGGGCTACTCTCTAGCTGTGGTGCATAGGCTTCTCATTGTAGGGGTTTCTCTTGTTGCGGAGCACGGGCTCCAGGCACCGGGGATTCAGTAGTTGTTACACGTGGGCTTAGTTGTCCCGCAGGATGTGGGATCTTCTCAGACCAGGGATCGAACCTGTGTCCCCTGCACTGGCAGGTGAATTCTTAGCCAGTGTGTCACCAGGGAAGTCCTTCTACAGGGAATTCTTGTTATTGTTTTTAAGAAAGCAAGTTTCATGCCATGCCATAGACCCAGCATAGACTCAGCTTATTGTCTCACCATTTCTGTAGATTCATAGCCTAGTATAAAAATTGAATATGATATAACAGAACATCAAGAATAGATTAGATTAGATTTCATATACTTGTTTACTAAGGCAGGGAAATATGTAATACAGTTCAGAAAGATTTCCATAGAAAGGATTGACACAGGTTTTCAACAGGGAAAAATGAATACTAAACCCCCCTAAAAGTTTATTACCATAATTTCCAAACAACAAAGTAATTTGTTAGGCCCATGTATACTGAGATTTAGGTAAACATAGTCTCTTACCTTTAGTACTTTACAATCTTAAAGAGTCAACATCAAAGCCTCAGTTATTTAAAAAATTTAATGACTTAATTACAAAAATCTCTAATTTAGATTTTTGGAGATAAAGAAAACACAAAGGAAGTATGTCTGTTTATATTTTCACTCTTGCAATATTGCTTACAACAAGCATTACTGTGCTGCTCATTAGGAGAAAAATTAGATTTTAAATGTTGTACACAATACTTTGATTAAAGAGAGTGCTAAGGAATCAACAAATATACCTTGAGAATCTCCTATGAAGCCATTTCTGGGGTCTGTGTTGTGGATGCATTCAGCCTTTCATTCAATAAATAGGTACTGGGGGCCTACTATATCCTAGGCACTGCTCTAGATTCTGGGTACAGAAGTGTAAGAACTCTTCCTTCAAGGAGTTCACAATCTTAGAGACACAGACTGTCAGAGGTGGAAGGAACCTTGGAGAGCATGAAGTCGGCCATCCTCAATTTACAGTTAAGGAGGCTGTGATTCAGAGATGTGAAGTTGCATATTCAGGGTCACAATGCTCAGAGAGGCAGGACGAGAATGAGAAACCAGTGCTTTAGACTGCTGCTCCTCTGCTCCTTCGATTATTCCAATCTATTTGGGAAGACAGGGTACTCTCACATGAAACAACTTCAGAACGATATGAGACAAAAAGCTGCTAACAAACCATATGGTATTAAGCATAAGTTTAACAGCAGTTAGGGAAGGACTGGAGACATCCAACAGAGCTTAAATCTTCTGAGTAATGACATGCAGTTTATTTATGGCAGGGGAGACTTGCTGTACTTCTGACATGAGAATGAATGAGATGAAGGCATTCCAAGGAGCCTACTTCCCTCTGTATCTTATCATCTTGTTTTGTTTTGGTATGTTTGCTATGTTTTTGTACACAGGCAAGCGTCTCTTTCATTTACAACAGAAAACATGACATAAATTAGGGGGGAAATAATGGATATAATAAAACATGAAGGTTGTGGAGATCAACCTCCATTCTGTAATTTACACCAAGTTCTACTGAGGGGCAAAATCTCATGCAAACCATATTTCCTGTCTTCTGAGTATTACTTGAATAAGAGTGAGCCAAAGAAGAAGAGTGTTCCTATGGGATAATTTTTTTGGAGAAATCTTTTAGTTACACATTTATCCTCACATGGGCTACCTATTATTGGAAAGTTTTTATGCCTTGTGAATAGGAATTCCCTATAATTAGGGAATGTGGGAATTTTTTTTGTAAAGAAAAGCATTTCAGAGCTTTATTTAAAAACATTTACTCAGTGACTACCATGGGCCAAGGCACTGTGCACATACTTAGCATAATACTTCTCAAACAGTTTGTAGTGAAGGGTCAATTTATTTAATATTATTTTTATTTTCTGATATTAATGTGAACTCCTGATCACCTAAAGCTCAAAAGTCATGATAGAGACAAAAAAGTAAACATACATTTACCCAATGTGGTAAATGCAGTGGTCACCCCAGGTTTTGGTACAGCAAGTGTAGCAGCCTCTGGGCTTGGTTGGTAGGGGATGGAACCATCTAGCACTTCTCTTCCCCTCCTTTGGCTGCAGGTCCCAACCGTACTGCCTCTGAACAACACAGTTTCTAATAGGTAGACTTTACAATTGACTATAGAGTTACCAGTGGGGTGATGGCCTTTTCTTATGAGATGCTACCGTTGAAATTCCCCTGGACTTGGTACTGTGGCTGAGGCTTGGGAAGTCAGATGGACGAGGCCACTCAAAGTATGAATTGCTGTCCGTGGTGGCTGTTGACTCCCTCCCATATGTTGTTGGGAGCTCAGGGAGCTCTGGGGGTGGGAAAAGGCCTTGAGAGAAGCAAACATGCGAGCGGTCAATGGTTAGAGGTCAACTATTGACCTATTGGGCACCCAGGCTCCAAAGCAAAAAGACCCAGAAAAAACTTAGCAAATTTACTTATAGATTCTACACAGCATACATCCAAATAAACATATTACATTACCTAAACCACTGAGTTTTGGGGGACACAATAATTCAAAGCAAAACAAAGTATTCATGAATTGCCATGTGACACCTAAAGCCATGCCTCAGGCGTCACCACTCTTTCCATTTAAAGCTACCATCTTCTCAATCACCTAACTACAAGCTCCTTAAATTTTAATAGAAAACTGATTATCTTACACAATAGAGACAAAATGTTAGATATACATTTATCTGCCCAATCAAAAAAAAAATCAATGGACTAGGGGTATGAAGAAATATGTTAGGAATCTAGATCAATATCCTTTATACATATGAAGACAAAATGGAATAATTTCTTATTTGCAGCAATAAACATGATGCCACAAATAAAAATCTCAATAGTTGTTTTCAAAGTCTTGAACTCTAACTTACAAGAACCTCAGGATATTTTGTGGATTTAGTGAGGGCAAAGTATAGTCTTGGTCTGGGGAGAGGCTATCCATCCACAACTCATAATGCAGGCATCTCAGCTGGGTCTATTAATTTTCCACACACATGGAGCCAAATTCTGCCTAGGATTATTATGCAATTTTCAAAATGGCTTTAAGTCTTTCAACTTACAAAGTTACCATTTACATTGCACTGGCCTGCTGGCTGGGATGAATGAATGAACACTCTTTCCCAAAGGACCATAATTCATTCTCTGATCATAGCTTATACATTTGGGAGAATTGGGATCAGTGTGCCTGGCGCCTCCCCTCCCCTCCACCCCACAAAGGAGTCATACACTGCAAGAGAAGGAGACAAAGTGGCTGTGTGCCATAGAGCACAGAGGTGTGGCTAGGGAGGTGTTGACTGTGAGCAGCACCAGTCTAACATATAAGCAACTGTCTACATGATGTGATTTCAGGTGTACCAAAAAAGGCCTCATTGCCCCTCAGTTTAAACACTCCCTTCCCACTAGCAAATGCCTCGAATTCCACAGTTTTTAGAGCCCTGTTCCTTTGGTTTAAAGCTTTGATCCCTGTGAAAATACCCCCTACCCTGGGTGGGCAGCCTCATTGTACCCCATCAACCATATACACTGTGAGCGGATGAGTTTTAAAATTTCTGTTCAGAAAGGAGGTTTTGAGGGTGGTGTGAAGGGGAGAAGATACTGTGTACCTCAGAGGAATGGCGTGGGGAGAGTATCACCTGGAGCGGGGGTGGTGGCAAGGGGAACTGGGCCCAAAACAAACCATGTGTGCGTGTGTGGCCGTATGCATGGCTATATATGAGCCCCTCCCATGGCGGCAGCTGTTGAACACCCTTTCTTAACCCTCTCCCAGAAACCTTGATTTATGCTGCTTTTGGAGTCATAGAACCAGACTCTCCTCCCAGCTACAGCAAGATAATAGCTGCCGGCTACAGCTGGGAATTCTCGAATTCTTTCAAACTAGAGACTAGGAACGAAAGGTGAAGAAAAGTTCTTCTGGGCCTGCTGTGCTAGGTAGCCTTCCTCTGAGGCCCAAAGAGGAAAATGGGGCCCAGTGGTGTTATCTAAATGCTTCCAACTGGGCCTGAAAGCACAGAGCCATGAATTGTGGAAAGTGAACACCGGTGCTCAATCAGCACATCCTTTTGTGTTTCTAGACTGATTGTTTCTCTTTGTCTCTTCCAGCTGAAGAGTAAGGATGAGTCATTGGCCTGACTTTGAAAATAAGGAAGGGAGCCCTGAAAAGTAAGATGGTTGTTTGTGTAAAAAGAAAAATAAAACCCAATCTTAATTCATAGTCACTCATCTTGGCAATATATAGCAGATAAAGTAACAGCTTTAACAGTTTGGCAAAGGAACGGGATTTTGTCAGTAAAACTCCACACACCGGACACTGGCAGAATGGACAGCTGTCCAGAGTGTCCCTACAGTCTGTCCTGACCAAAAGCCTATTCTTCAGTGCCTATTCCAGGGCCTGAAATCCCACTGGCAGAGTCTTAGCTTGGGGACTGAAACGTTAGAAAGTCTTTGGGAGTCACTTATTAAAAAAATGCAACCACTCCTTAAGCCTAGCAAGTTTTATTAATCCCACCTTGCTGCTGCTGCTAAGTTGCTTCAGTCGTGTCCGACTCTGTGCGACCCCATAGACGGCAGCCCACCAGGCTCCCCCGTCCCTGGGATCCTCCAGGCAAGAACACTGGAGTGGGTTGCCATTCCCTTCTCCAACTCCTTAGGTCGGCTTAAAGCCCTCAAGTAGCTGCTTGTGGGGGGAGCAGAAACTTTAAGGCCAAAACCTTAAATATTTGCCAAAACCTCAGGGTGAGTTTGCTTATGACCGAAGTCCAAATTCTACTCTTTCACATACCACCGCACAAGTTTTGCTAAATCCTCATATTCTCAGTACTATTAAAAAATTTTGAAGCTAACTCACAGTTTTATTTAAGTTAATTGATCATAGTATTGTCTACTAACTTTGTCTTAATGAAATCATGGGTTGAATGTAGTACTATGCATGTTCATACATTTCTGATCCACATTACAACAAAAATTTATTTAAAAAAAAAAAACCAAAACTTCACTGGTCCACATACCACCAGAGATTCACACACCTCACTTAGGGAAGCACTGCCCTAATTGCTTCCCTGGTTCATATAAAGTATATTAGATATAAAAGTATATATTAAAAATAAGTCATAGTCCCTCTGTTCAAGGTACTCAATACCCAGTAGTTGAAAACAACTGTTGCCTTTGTAGTTAGTTGCATGAGCTCTGGAAGATCATGAATTTATGGGAGGTCATGTCTTCCTCTGCGAGGTCATGAAATTCAATCAATGCTTGCCTTCCAATCTGCCCTTTGGTCACAGGGCTCCACAGGTGGAACATATCAAACTCACCAGCCAAATTATGACTCTTAATTGGTGTTTCTTTTAAAGTGGATATGTCATTTGTCAAATGTTCAATGCAGGCGCAGGCCTAGCCCCAGGCAAAATTATGAAGTAGGAGAAGAATGCCAGAGACTTAGGCCGCACTCAAATGTTTGTTGAAAAAAGAATGAATGAGCCTTCCGTCCTTGAATCCCTCTCTCCCAACCCCCGCATCCACTCGGTGCCTTTTTAAATTCTATCTCCTAAATATCTCCAGTAGTGTTTTCCCTTTCCAAGTCTCCTCTGCCACAGGACTTTATCATTTCTTGTCTGGATTATTTTCACAGCCTCTTAACTTGCTTCCAATCTGCTTCCTTCTCCAAGCCAATCCCCACAATGTTGCTGTAGAGATATTTTCATAGGGCAAACAAGATCATATCACCCCTCTGCTTAGAAGTTCCTTCAGTGCTTCCCCAGGCTCCTTTGCATGGTTTGGGGACTCATAATCTGACCCTTGCTTACCTCTGCTGCTTTAGCTTCCCTAACTCCCCAGCCTGAGACCCTTACTTGCACCTCCCATCATCCAACTGGGTCATGCTCTCTCCTGTCAGAATCTTTGTTCATGTTGCTTGTTTTCCCCTGACACCCTCCCCCCATTTTCTTTTCTCACCTCAATTCTACTGGTCTTTCAAGCCTGAGTTTAGGATATCACCTCTTCTGGGAAGCTTTCTGTGACTTGCCTTCTCACCCCTTAGAACTTTGCATTTGCCCCCATGTTAGCACTTACCACATGCTGGGTTGACATTTTTCTGTTTGGTTGTCTTTCCCACAAGACCCGTAGATCTTTGAGGTCAGGTACCAATGGTTAATCTTTGTATCTCATTGTTTGTACCTCACAGTGTCTGGCATGTAGCAGCAATTCAAATATTTGTCATTGAATGAATGAATGAGCCCCTCAGTCACCTACCTTTCCTTTGTCTCTCTTCTAAGCCCACAAGTTCTGGCACACAACCTCTTCCTCCATGGCCTGGCACTCACTGCAGAATTCCTGGGGTGGAGGCTCTCCTTTTCCTTTCTTTATCTGAACCTGCTTCTCCCTAGATCAGAGACAACAGGATCAGATGGTAAACTAATTCACACTGAGGTGTTAAGTCATTTCATTATACAAACACTTATTGAGTTCCTACTATGTGCCAGGCATTGTGCTAAGGTGTGTGTGAGCCACTAGAAAGAATATGGGAGTTAAAGATCCCTACTTATGGGTAATGACTAAATGCATTTCTCCTCTGAGAGGTATTTGATTTTCAAAGAACCGGATTTCAAATGATGAAATTTAAGCAGGAGAGGTGGGATTTGGGCTAGGAGACCTCTCAAACAGGCTAGCTCTGGCTCAATGAATTTGCTGTGTGAAACGGTTTTCTAATGAATTAGTCTGACTTTAAGCCTTAGGTTATCTTGTTGTCACCAGTTGTGCTTTGCTTCATGAAGGGTCACCAGGGGCTACCTTACAGGAGACAATTCTTTTAACATCCTGGGATCAGGTGCCTTATCTGACTTTGTGTGCTTCTATTAAATTAACCCCCATGGGCTGTCAGATTTTTAGTTATAGTATTCAAAGATGAGGCAGGTGTGAACCTACCCCGCTTCGCCAGCGGTCCCCAGCTGCCCTGAATGTGACTCTTTGTGGGGTAGGTTTGTGAGCTGCGTTGGGAAAAAGAATCGAGGGAAGCCCCTCAGAAAGCAGGAAGAAGAGGTGGATTTTGTGCGGAGGAGGAAGACCTCTTGGGAAGCTCTGGTGGCCAGAGATGAGCTGGACCTGGCTGGCGGGGTGGGTACCGAGGCCAGGGACCTCCACGCACCCCAAGGAAGGATGGAGAGGTTGCAAAAATCCTAAAGGAAAAAGCCCACTCGGCTGTAGGCCAATGAGCGGCGGGAAGGAGGAGTGAGGCTGGGGAACTTCTCTCAGAGCCAGTCAGAGGGGACGGCTGCTGGGAAGCCAATCAGCGCGCCCGAGCCTGCAGCCCCTCTGCAGTAGTTATGCCAGAGCGCCCTGTGTAGAGCGGCGGCGAGCCGGCAGCTGGGCTGGGCGGCCAGGAGCCACCGCACGCGCTCCGCGTCCTCCTCTCGCGCGGCTCCTGCGGGATCCCAACACTGCGGTACCCCAGCAGTTCCCGCAGCCCCGCGCCCGCAGGCTGGCCACGCGGCCACCACCGCCCCCTGGCCGAGCAGTTCGCCTCGCCCCGCCCCGCCCGGTCCCTCCTCGCCCCGCCCCAATCCGGTCAGCCCCGCCCCGCCCCGAGCCACCAAGCAGTTCCCGCCCTCGCCCAGCGCCCAGGTAGCTGCGAGGAAACTTTTGCAGCGGCTGGGTAGCGGCACGTCTCCAGCTCCTTAGGGCCACTGCCAGGCTTGCCGCGTCCTGGGACCTCTCTCGCCCCCGCTGCCACTCTCCCACTCTCTCCTCGCTCCCCGCGAAGCAGGATGGCAGGGACCGTGCGCACCGCGTGCTTGGTGGTGGCGATGCTGCTCAGCTTGGACTGCCCGGGACAGGCGCAGCCCCCGCCGCCGCCGCCGGACGCCACCTGTCACCAGGTCCGCTCCTTCTTCCAGAGACTGCAGCCCGGACTCAAATGGGTGCCTGAAACCCCGGTGCCAGGTGAGGAGTCGTCCCTCGCGCATTCCCCGCGCCGAGCGGTGAGCCAAGGGGCGCATGGTGACCGTAACCCGAGCGCGCTAGCCCCGCGGGGCCGCGATCGTGAGCCCAGCGGCTGAGTACCTGGGAGTGGTCCCCGCGCTCGAGCCCGGCCAGGTCTCCCGAGGAAGAGAAGAAGGGTATATGTGGACCGTGTCCGCATCTCCCAGGCTCGCTGGGCTGTCAGCGAAGATGCGAGTGGTTGAAACGGCGAGCATGGCCTTCTAGCGGGCGCCCATTTTTTGGGGAGGGGGGCAGGGCGGGAAGGCTAGAGTTGGTTCTCCTAGCCTCGGCGAACTGGCGCCGCACATCCGAGCTGGTGCCTCGGGAATTTGCCACCCTCGCTCACACTTACATGCCAGAATTTCAGCCTCAGCTGGACCACGGCTCCAGCCATTCTTTCACCAACCTGCCCTCACGCCCTCCTTTCTGCAGCCTGGGTTCCCAAGGCTCGCGGGCCCAAGTGCAAGCAAAGTTGAGGACAGATCTCCGAGTCCGCAGTGACAGGTAAAGACACGCGGAGGGAAACTTTTGAGTAGGAGGGTCCCCCAAATGAGGAGGACTGAGCCTTTTCCCTTCAAAACAGCGTCTCTTCTCTAGGCTGGCAAAATCGTTTCCAAAACCATGCTGCTGGCCGGGGGAGCAAGAGTCCAAAGATGATTTAACTCCTCCCCTTCTCAAATTCATCTGCCTTCTTGACAGGCTGGACCCTGAAGGGAAGATGATTTTAGGTGGAGGAAAGTTTCTGAACGCTTGCCTTTTGTTCAGCACAATCAGATCGTGTTGTAAGGGCATATTTTAACCTTCCCTGAGCACTGCCGCTGTCAACAGATGAATATTAATGGCCTTGTGTGATTGACTGTCCCACGGTTGGAGTCCTAAAAGCCTGCCTTAGAATCCAATTAGGACAAGTTGCTACACTGACAATGCAGGCAAGAAGAGTCGGCTTCAAACAGGTTAATTTATCAGAGGTGCGCTCTAAGAAACGGCTGGTTGTATTCACAAACCGTAAAACGTTTGTGGCCTCCGAGGTCTCTTCACCACCCATGCATCCACCAAGGCGCGCGTCCCGCGCTTCCGAGGGATCAGGGAGCAGCCCTCGCCAAAACTTGGCTCGTGGCTCTCAACAAGTCAGGGAGGCGGGCCTGCTGGTTGGGCCAAGTAGTGAATGCGATGCGCGCCCTGTGGGCGCTGCCGGCGAGCGTTCACTAGCGGGAGGTTACCTAGGCAGCCAGCGCGCCCTCAGCCTTTTCTTTAGGTGGATGAAAAGAGCCAAGCGAGCCTGCTGTTTAGTTGCAAAGGTGATTGGTCACCCTTTTTGGTGACTGAAATGCATTTGCGCATATGTTAAATATTGCTTTGCAGGATTTTGCTCTATGGGAGGGTAAAACTACCTCTTCCACTGTTAAGTGTTAATAACATAACACGTGGGCGTGTGCAGGAGCTGTAAGGGGCAACCTATGAATCAGTTCCACAGAGCTGAAACAGCGGGCGAATCTCTCTCCCCTCGAAGTGCCATCCGTGGTAATTAGATTGCTAAGGCCAGAGACATGCTTTTGTTGGTAATGTAAAAATTGGTCCTCGCAGGATGAGCCCCCACAAGATGAATGGGTCCAAGGTTGGGGCTGGGGCCACACTGGGCGGATTTGAAGCCAAGGAGTAAAGATTGTACTTAAAAGAGGAAAAAAGACCAGAGGGAATGCACAGATACTCATTTAGTAACCCCCCTCTACAGAGACTCAAACAGGCCCTCACCCTCCCTTGCCCTCCCCAGATCTCTGGCTGCCTGCCTCTTTGCAGCATCTGTATAAAAGTATTGGGAGGGCCCACACACCGTGTGTGTGAGATTTGGCCTGGGCTCCCTCCTTCCAAGTTCCCTTACTCCTGGCCTAAGGATGGCCATATTCCATGTAGAGAACAGGGACTTGTGATGGAGATTTTTCATTTTCCTCAAGTATCTCCCAAACTCTATAGGAAAAATCATGTTCCGAGCATCTTTACCATATAAACCCAGCGTTCTCTACTTCACTTCTATTTAACAAACATATACCCTGTTGAGGACCTTCTATATGGCAGGCACTGTTCTGACTCGCCCTGGAACAAAGCCAAACTTCAAATATGGTGGATTATACCCACACAGCTACCATATAGCCTGGATTTTCTGGGGGCGGCGCAGATTTCCAATACCCCTGGCATAAAACCATGTGTCCCAAGCTTTAGTTGGGCAAATACGGTCTTTGTAGATACAGAAAGCATGGTGAAAATCCTAATGTCCGTGTGTGGAAAGAGCTCATCAGTATTTCAGAGAAGAGATGATAATGGCGGACTTAAATACAATGCCAAGTGCATAATTTCAAAATGAATAAATGTGTGATTTGCTGCTGTCATTCAGTGGTTGGAAATTGAAAAACAGCTGCAAAGTACTTGATAGTTATGAACCATCATGATGACCGCTTGACATTTTTTTCCCTATCTATATTTTAAGCCATGTTCAGTTTGCCCGCTCCACTGTATTAACTGCATTAAAGCTTTCTTTGTCCCAGATAAAATGAGATTTGGTCACAGTAAAGAGAAATCCTCAAGAATGTCCTGTGTCACTTAGGGGGAGCATTTGGGATTGACTGCTAACTTTGACCATTAGCAGAATTGGGTTAGACTGGAGAAGGTACATTTCTTATGCTAATATGGATGAGACTAAATAGCATTTGAAATCGGCCAGCCTAAATAAATCATTGGTGCTGAAGGACTACACTAGACTTCCACAAAGCTGATCTAAAGCCTTACAATCTTGTGTTCCCGTTTTTTTTTTAGTGTTCAAACACATAGGATAGCAATTCTAAATGGCATGTCCCCCAAATCCATAGATCTTTTCATACCCCACTCTTTTTTTTTTTTAAAGGATTTGTAACTTGGAAAGCACCACAGATGGAAACCAGGCACACAGTTAGCATTTGGCAGAAAAATCCATATAACTGACTTTCAGTGCAGCTCTTTTGCCCTTATTTAATTTAGAAAAATTCAGAAAAAAGCCAATGAGCTCATAAGTCTAGATGTTTATTTTGTTTTGCTTAACCTACCCACAGGCGCAATCAAGAATGGATACAATTTTAGGCAAGGAAAGTGAGCTAGTAATCAGACAATGATGTTTCCAATTGTCTCAAGGGAATGTTACAGAAGTCTGAAAAAAAATTCCTCTAAACAAAAATCAAGTGTAATTCACTTTATGAATGCCATACACCACTTTTGGAGGGGGGTGGTGGTGAAGGGAATGGATGGAAATGAGAAAAACAAACCGTGGTAGTGTTGCAACTCCCAGAAGATTGAGGAATCTTGCCTTAGAGGGCCTTGGAAAGTTCAAGAACCAATCTAGAAGGCCAAATGCCTGTATGGGTAAAAGGCAGGCTTGAAGAGCCAAAATCGACTTGGAGTTTCTCAAAATAGATGAAACAACATAAAAATAAAAATCAACATTCTTGAAAAAAGAGAGTTTGGTATTCGTTGCTGTTGTTTTAAAGTATGAGAACTAGCAATCTCATCCGGGTTGCCAGCTGTGGCTCCCCAATTAGTTGGAAGCTGTTAGTGGTGCTAAAGCCGGGAGACAGAATAAGTGAGGCATGGGAGGGTTTCTCTCCCCTGAGATTGCACTAGACATTTGAGTGAGCAGGTGATTTGTTGAAACTTTGGAAAAGTCGTATTACCATGTGCTAACTTGGACTAGTTTGGCGAACTTGCTCAGATGTGGTCTGAATATATTTATTACGCTAATCCTGATGATCAGTACCGGGATGTACTTAGAGGGAAGCATCAGTCTGATTGAGGAGATGGCTGATGATTGGTGGGGCACCTTGGCTTGAAAGGAGTCTCAGATTGCCTGCTCCTTGGCAGGCTCTCTTGTTAGGTGTTGGGGGGTGCCCAGAGGAAGAAGACATGGTCTCTTTTGTCAAGGCACTCACAGTCTAGTGGGGGAGCATACGAGTAAACAGGCTTCTCAGGAAACTTGTAGGATTAAATAGGGTGAAAAGGGCTAGAAAATACCTTCAGGAAATTAGCTGAAATGGTCACAATAGCCAGCCTGGTCAATGGAAAAAAAAAAAAAAAAACTGAAGAGATGAAGTGGGAGATAGGGAGAGGTCGCTTAATAGGGCCGCCATCTTAAAAAGAGTTTTCTTAATTCTTGGAGCAAATTCTGTTTGTAAGCATTAGGAAATACAGGCATAAGAAGATTTCGATGGATGTTAGATGACACAGATGGTGTCAGTTTGGCAATGTGGTTTTTTTCTTATGGGCTGGTAGGTTGTATCCAATGTTTTGATGCAATATTTTTGAGCATTCTGCTGCTTCCATCTTTAGAGTTGCAATGTTTGCTGTTCACTGTAGCCTAGAAAGAGGCTGCTTATTACCAACCTAGGAGAAAAGAGGTCCGGATTTGTCTGCTACGAGAAAAGACAGAAAATATGTTTTCTCCTTAAATGGCAGCTATCAATAGGACCACGCCAACTCTAGTGTTTGATGCATATACAAAAGCATGGGTCTTAAGAGGTATCTTATTACTCATTTCTAAGAAAATTGAAGATAATCACTTATAACTTGTGCACATGATACATCATTTGGAAAGAATTTCACTGGGGATCATATTGCTCAACTGAAAAGTTCTGGCATGCTGAATTTGTACATTTTTGTGAATGCTTCCTTTTACTCTGATCTCTAGCTTTTTTTCTGCATATGGTTATTTGTATGTTTTAGATTATAAGCTCCTTAAAGGGAAAGCACTGCATTTGATGCAGTGTGGAGCCCAATGCTAAGAGTACCATAGCATGTTTCGTAAATAATAGATAATACACTTTCACTTTTCACTTTCCTACACTGGAGAAGGAAATGGCAACCCACTCCAGTGTTCTTGCCTGGAGAATCCCAGGGACGGGGGAGCCTCGTGGGCTGCCCTCTATGGGGTCGCACAGAGTCGGACATGACTGAAGCGACTTAGCAGCAGCATTTTTAGATCATTATGTATTCTTTGATGAAACTCTCAAATCCTTTCTTAAGCTATATGTCATCTTACTTAAAGTCGAAGTCCAAATTTTTATGAGACATATTGGGGTATGTGGACAAACTTCAAGCTGCATATATTTTGGAGACTGATTCAGGCTTACCTCAGTTAGCTGGCGACTCTTAACCATCAAGCAGGGCTTATTAAGGTTGAGATTAAGGTTGAGTACTCAGAGAACAAATTGAAATTAGCAACATTGTTATGACTGGCCTAGTATCATTAAAGATCAACAATTATTATAGCACATAAATTGTAAGACATCTCTTAAATCAAACTCTCTTTGATTTAATGTCAGCTAGACCTTTCTCACTAATGTTGACATTACCATATTTGGGAGTTGAGCTATAACACATGCATGGACCTGTTGAAGTACCTCACAGGTTTCTGTAACCTGGAATCAGAATTTGTGCACAGCCTCAATTCCAGAGATCACACCAGGAGCCAGCATCTCATCAGCCCTAGCTGAACTTCTAAGCGGGTTCAGTGTTTTTTGTTAATCTAAGGTCGAATGGAAAGTGTGTGCTGAAAAATCTCCCCTCTTCTGCCCATGTTTAGCAAGTTGTCAGGCTTGAAACAGGATCCCGAGGACTCCATTAAGAAATGAGTACCAGAAAATAAGAGTCCAAGTCATGGGCCCCCAACTGGCTTTAGAAAGAGCATAAAGTAATGGGATTTTATCTCCTGAAACATAATGACAGTAAAAATGTGATTCACAAAGCATCCTGAAGGTGAGCATTATCAGCAGAGAAAACGTGCCTTTTGAAATGCTGTGTGTGAGTGGAAAACGCTCACTCGAACGTTATAGTCTTACTTGAATGCCTGTTGAACAGACAATGTAAAGATTTACTTCTCTTCTTCAGATTAGGCCAGTTGAATATTAATTATCCAAGTGCTAATTATTAAAAATACTTGTTTGCCATTTTTAAATAAAAATGAATCCAGATTGATTAACAGAGAACGCATTTCCATGTTACAGCCTTATTTGAGAGTTTGTATTTTTTTCTCATGAATAAAAAGGAGTCAATGTTAGGACCAAAATGTGTTGCTAGTGTTCTGAACAGTTAATTACGTCTAGTAGCTGAAATTGCATTTATATGCTAGATTAGTAAATCTACTAAGCTCTTTGAAGTATACTTAATAGGCTTATATTGATAAATAATTGATAGGAAGACAGATAAAATACAAGCGAAAGTGGCAGTAAAAAGGGACAGAGAAGTTAACGCGATTGTAAATGAAAGCTCCACCCACTGGATTCCAACCATTCACCTGAAAGTTGAAAGATGTACATTTCTCAGAAGTGGAAATTTTGAGTTTTCAGTATTTTTCAAAATTTACACAATGAAGCATGCATTTATTTCTTATAATTTCAGCAAAACTGTAGAATTTTAATTGGCTTTTTTGAATCTGCCTTTTGAATATAAATTTATTACTGGAAAATTAGAAATCTTGATTATGCTATCTTTAAGGTATGTGTTTGTAATAATTTAAATCTCCTTACTAGATTGTGATTTTCTTAGGGTTATAGCGGCTGTGTTTTATCTTTGTATCCCCAGTACCTAGCATAGTGCATAGTACAAATAACAGGTACTCAATACAATTTGTGGGTTAAATAAATAAATGGAATTATAAATGTATTGTAACCATAAAATTTCCATAAAACCATTATTTAAGTAGTTGATTCATTTTTACTAAAATACTAAAATTTCTAAAAAAGGAACTACTTTTTCAGGTCAAAAATCCATTTGTTGCCTATAGGTAAGTGATAAAGGACATTGATTTAATGCATTTGGCTGTACTATAACTCCCTGGAAAAAGTAGGATAGCCAAGACTTACAAGAGGTAAGTAGTTTGTACTTGTTTACAAGGTTATTTTAAGTAGTTAAAAATAAATTTAATATGTCTACATGTACATAAATGCATATTACATAAATGCATACATTTAACTTCACTCTACAGATCTGTAGTATGTAGTGTGAAAATAATGCAACTGGTGTCAGTTACAGAAACATATACTAAATGTATATCAGTTTTTCTTCAGTGTTTGCTGCATCTTACTTAAACATCAAGCTTCATAAATGTACATCTAAGAGGACATAATTCAAAGTGGATTTTCAGCCATGGGAATTTTATTGAAGTAGTATAAAGGGCCTTATGAAAGTCCTCTTAATTTCTGTATGCATTAGGGCATCCTTTTAAAGTTGGCTGGCGATGTTCTTGCAGATACAGGCCCAAGTAGTATAGAGGGGAAAAGAGAAAAAGATTATGATTGTTTAAAAATAATATTAGATTTGAATAGTTTCCTTCTTAATTGTGATTCTGTTCTCTGTCTCCCAAACTCTGCATACTGGTACTTCCAGTGCGTATCATGGCATCCTGGGATTCTCCATTGCTCTTTGTCAAATTTTGGTTTGGATGATTGAAGCTGAGGGAAACATGGTGGAGCCAGGAAAAGTTAGGGTGACAGATACAGGGAGGAGGTAAAAAGCCCTCCCTCTGGTATGTATCAAAAAGTGAACTCACACGTAATGGACTAAAAAGGATGGGGAAACATTTGAACATGGGAATTAACACGTGTGCAGAGACAATACAGAGGTATGCCCCGATTACATTCGGCTCCCAAAATTACCTTATTTGGACTTCTTACTTAGTATCCATGATTTTGAAGTTCATTGTTTATTCATAGCCTCTGACAGACCCTGTGCTCATTGAATGTAGGAGTCATGTTTGATTGTCACAGTATCCTCTAGAGTGGTGAGCAGAGTGCCTTGTACAGAGTTATTATTAAAAGTTGAAATGAATGTAAGAATAAACACATAAAGACCTAGTTTGGAGGACTTTGTCGCTGTCAGATGACATCCTAGGATGCCACGTGTGCTAAGTCTCTCAGCCATGTTTGACTCTGTGCGACCCCATGGACAGTAGCCCACCAGGCTCCCCTGTCCATGGGATTCTCCAGGCAAGAATTCTGGAGTGGGTTGCCATGCCCTCTTCCAGGGGATCTTCATGACCCAGGGATCGAACCCAAGTCTCTTAAGTCTCCTCCATTGGCAGGTGGGTTCTTTACCACTAGCGCCACCCAGGAAGCCCTCAGGATGCTATGTACCTAGAGAAACACTGATTCTCTGAATGCATCATTTTCTAAATTGATTTGTAGCAGAGACTGAGGAAGAGGGGGTGGTGAAGTTGAAGCATATTTTTCTATTCTTTGTGACCCTGGGAGCCTTTTTGCCCCTCTTTAAAAACTGAAGTTTGACAAGTAGAGAGATTTTAGCTGCAGCTTTATCTGAATGTGGTATTTGTATATGTTTTATGTATATATTAATAGATTATATATGTATAAATATATGTTTCTGTTATTTTGATAGCAACAATTAATAATTATGTGTTATTTAAACTGTTTGAAAGTTGTGAGTTGCTACTCTTTGCAGTGGGTGGTCTTTCACAATCATACCTTACATTTGTGTCATGAAAGCTTTGCTTTTATATCTTATGTACAAACAATGCAACCACTCATAAAGTGTCTGCAGGTTCTGAGTTCCACAGATCTGCTTGGTTCCAACAGCCCCCATACATATGTGTGTACTTGTACATACACACATGTAAAATATCCCTATAACTGTCCCCCCTTAATAATCCAGAGAATAAGCCTAACCTACACTGGGAAGAACTAAGGGGGTACAGCTTTTTAGCACCTGAATAAACCATTTTCAGTTGGATTCACCCCAAAGTGTTGCAGACCTAATTGTCACTGATACAGAGCTACAGCTCATTTATTGAGTTCCATCATTTCCCTAAGTACAGAGATATGATCCTTGTTCAAGTTGTGATGGTTAACCCATACTGTGAATTTGGCTCAGTTTGGAGAACTACATCTAGCGCTGGCTCGATTGCATGTTGAGCTCCCTGGAAATGAGACTATGACCCAAGAGATAGTTTTCAAGTTAGGTTTCATAGAGTGATTTTATTGGGGAACCACATTTGACTATTTTGAAAGACAGATGGAAATTCTCAGAAAATGAACCTATTAATAATGAACTTTGTATGCTATCTCTGAATAAATATTACAAGTTTTTCATTCATTCTTCAACCTACATTTATTGAGCACTGATTCTATGCCAGGTACTGAGCTAGGAGCTGATGAATAAGATAAAACCACTGCATAGGGAGGGAGTCAGTAAGGAAAACTATGGTGTCAAGGCAGCTTGATGAGCTGAGTTCCCTGTGGGGATCTGGTTGCTGTTGAATTATGGAAGAGGGTAACCAGTTGCCTTAAGTGGGCTGTCCTGTAAAGGTATTTGCAAAGGTACAGAGTTACTAGACAAAATGAGACATTTGTTGTATTGGACTAGCTTGGATTGTTTGGAGTGCAGATGTGGGGAAAGTAGAGGAAAGATGAACAAGAGAAGTAGGTAGGAAATGCTAAGGGGTTTTGATGAACTGTATCCAAGGATGATGAGGAGCCATGAAAACATTTTAAGAGAGGAAACACTATTCAGTATGGAGGATAACTGGAGAGTGGGTGGTGGCAGAGAGTTTTAATAATGCAGGTGAAAAGGCAGGGCAGTAAATAGAATAAAAGATCAAGTTGAGAGAATATAGGAAGTAGAATAGACATGACTTGTTGACTGGTTACGAGGATAGAAGGGAGAGTCTAGAACTTCTAGTTTTGCTGGGTGGTGGGGCCACAGCAGATAATAGGTGCTCAGTAAATATTTGCTGAATGAATGAGTGAAACATAGGAGGAACATGTTTTTGAGGGGTAAAATAATGAGTTTGATTTTGAACAGGTTGTGTCTGAGGGGTCCTTTGATCATTGGGGCAGAAATGCCTGGTAGGTAGTTGAGGTGTTTTGGACCATAGAAGAGAGAGCAGTCAGGGCTGGAGGTATCTATTTGGACGTTATCAGCATGTAGGTGGTAACTTAATACTGGGGATAGATAGATGAGATCATGGGGAAAGAGTGTATATACTCTTCTGGAGTACCAGAGAAGCAGGATTGCGAATCATTAGCATATAGGCTCAAGTTGGAGCTCATGGGTGTGGATGATATTTTCCAGGCTTTTTCATGTGACATGTCTTAAAGTGTGTTTTGCCAACATCTGGTGATTTTTCAGGGGGAAAAAAAAACAGCCAAAGACTTTAAGAACTCTCTTGATTAAAAGTATGAGTATATGTTGTCATAGTGCAAGACTTTTGCAAAAAAGATAATGTCCTCCAACATACACACACACAGACTTCTATGTAGAAAAATACATTAGAAGCAACGGATCAGACTTCTATTATTTTTGATAGCAATAATTAATAATTATGTATGTCATTTAAACTGTTTGAAAGTTGTTGTTAACTCTTAGCGGTGGGTGGTCTTTCACAGTCACACCTTACATTTACATTGGTAAAGCCTTGTTTTTATATATCTTATGTGCAAACAATGCAGCCACTCGTAAAGTGTCAGCAGGTTCTGACTTCCACAGATCTGCTTGGTTCCAACATGGAGGTCCCTCTGGCTCTCCTGCTTTGGAGAGAAAGAAAGCTCTAACTGTGTGTAGCTTTGGAGCTCTGGTCTCTATTCCATTTTAGACTGGGCCCTGCTGATGAGTCTTTGAAACATATGGTTCCAGGCAAATACTAGGAATACTTATGTAATTGGGCTGGTCTTTTCCTTTTTTCTTTATTTTTAATTGGAGGATAATTGCTTCACAATATTGTGTTGGCTTCTGCCATATAACAACATGAATCAGCCACAAGCATACGTATTTCCCTTCCCTCCTGAACCTCCCCCCAAGTGTCTATGGAGATGGGAATTTTTTTGGTTGGTGGTGGGGAAAGGGTTGTATACTTTTCTGTTTCTCCTGCAAAATGGTTTCTTTAATTTCTCTGTTGCTGAGGTTACCATTTTCATTCAACGTAAGCTTGAAACTCCTTGTTCTTCAGTAGATTTTTTGAGTCTACTTTGTTTGATGGCCTAGTTTGAAAGGGCACAAGAGAAGAGCATGGAGACTACAATTCACTGAGTGCCTACTGGATGTCACTTGTTTTATGTTTAATCTCTCATGTAATCTACACAGCAAAGTTAAAAGGTAGGTGATGTCATCTCCATTTTACAGACGAAGAAACTGAGGCCCGGAAGTTTCCTTTCCCCAAGGTTGTTTAAGTAGTGGAGCCAGGATTTACATCCAGATTAGTCTCACTCCATAGCTCATGTTCTTTCCAGTATTCACACTGTATTATGAGGGGAAGAATATGGTCTGGATGGATATAAACTTTTTGTCCTAAATTCCTTTGACTTTTGTGATACTGTACACTCTGGCTTCCCCTCCTAATTGTAAAACAGAGTCTCTTTGCCTGTTTATGCTCTTCCTCCCACCCTTCATTAGACACAAGTGTTCCAGTTGGGTTTGTCCTTTGCCCTTTCTGTTCTCTTTGTTCATTCCCACAACCATTCCCATGACTTCATTATCTTCACTGCTTGAATGACTCCCCCGTCTTTTTCCAACCTGACCTCTTCCTTGCTGTCCAGTTCAGTATTTCCCAGTTGCCTGTTGGATATCTCCATCCAGAAGTCCTGCCAGTGCTTTACTTTCAACACAGTAAAAAATTAGTCCATCATTTTCTTTTTCTATCTGCACAAACTGCCTCTCTCCAACATTCTTATTTCTGGTGATAGCATCTCTGCATGGTACCCAACTTGAAACCTTGAAATCATCTTTGACTTCTCTTTTTATACATCTCACATCCAAATCAGATGTCTGAGTCCTGCAAGTCTGCCTCCATCTTGCCTCTCACTCTTATCCTGTTGACATGTGTGCCCTCTATTTAAGCATAACAGGCTGCTAACTCATTACTGAGAGGATCCTGTAGTTGTCTGCCTTCAAGCCTTTACTTATAGACCACCTGACTGTCTTCCTCTCTCTGGTGCCTGTGGCCGTCTTACCCATTTTTCAAGGTGTCAGTGAAATGTTATGTTCTTCATGAATCACTTTATGATTAACCAAGACTAGATGTGATTGTCCCTTTGAACCCTGTGATCAATGAACTTCTATGGCTTTGGTTCTTCTTTGCTCTTGTAAATTATTTATATACTTGTTTCTTATTAGATCCTTGCTCATTAAAGTGTGGCCCTTGGACCAGCAGCATCAGCAGCATCTGGGAGCTTGTAAGAAAATGTAGAATCTGGGTTTCAAAACAGAAAGAAAAAAGCAGAATCTCAGCTGCCACCCTAGATCTACTGAAACCGTATTTCTATTTTTTTAAACAGGATTCCCCCCAGGTTACTTGTATGCATATATAAACTCCTTGAGGGTAAGAACCTTGGAGCACTTAAGAGAGGGTCTTGCATATAATAGATCATTGTTCTTTTGACTTCTCAAGTTTGTGCCCCGCTTCAGCTGTTGATTCACTGATGTGGGAGCGTGGGGTGTGGGTGGAAAGGAGGGTGGGAGGAGGGGGAAGGAGAGAGAGATTCGGAGTGTCGAGGGGAGAGGGAGAGAATGTAGGGGTGTAAGAAAGTGAGAAGGGGTAGGCTAGAGAGAGCCTACAGGATCTTTGCTCATTTGCTAATAACTACGACTGGTTTGGAAAATAGTCTTTGCTCCTCTATTGTCTAGGCCTTGGCTTAATTTAACGTGGCCAGAGGCAGTATCTCTTGTGATCATTTTGCTCTTACTCTAGGGAACTAGGACCTTCCCTGTAGTTCATAAGAATCTGTTTGCAATTCAGGAGACCTGCGTTTGACCCCTGAGTCGGGAAGATCCTCTGGAGAAGGGAATGGCAACCCACACCAGTCTTCTTGCCTGGAGAATCTAGAGCTTCCCAGGTGGCGCGGTGGTAAAGAATCTGCCTGCCAATGCAGGAGACACAGGTTCCATCGCTGGGTCAGGAAAATGCCCTGGAGGAGGAAATAGCAACCCACTCCAGTACTCTTGCCTGGGAAATCCCAGGACAGAGGAGCCTTGTGGGCTGCAATCCACAGGGTTGCAGAGTCAGACGCTACCGAGCATGCACATGCGCTAGGGAAGTAATGTTCCCCACGTTCTCTTTTGCTGTATTCTGTGGTGTGTCTTCTCTGGCCATCTCCAGAAGTCAGAGTGGAGCCTGTGAGGAGTTTCAAAGAGCCACAGAACTGTGCTCAGTGTTTCAAATAGTCCCTTCTGTTTTCAGAAACAGATTTTCTGTTTTGTTTTCAAACTTCAAAGTCTATTTCTGAAATAAGGTTTATTTTCCCCCACGGAATTCTGAAGATTTTATACAAGTGTTAATTTCTAAAACCCAAGTCATTTCTTGCCTTTGAAACTTCAGTGCTGTGGGTCAATTTAATAAAGTCGCCTGAAGGTTCTTTTGGCCTTCAAAAGCTGTCAGATTGCCTTTCTGTTCTTTAAGAGAGTGAGGTTGCCTCATTCACAATGCCTGAAGGTGATGTTGGAATCAACATTTATTCAGTTATTCAGAGTCTTTCCCACCCCTCAACAATATTCAGTTTTATTTTCAAGTGAGGTCTTGGTGGCCGCATGATGTTTTACCAACTAACAAATTCCCCAAAGCTCCGGAGTGTTCCATAGAGGAGTGATAAGCAGCCCAAGCTCCTCTGACACCCACAGTAAGGGGAAGAGTGAGCCTTCTGTGTGCTTTTGTCTTCCTTTTTCGCCTTCCTCTTTCCCACCCGCACACTCTTTCAAGTGGTGATAGTTTAGAACAGAAGGTGTTTTATGGTTTGCTATATTTATTGAATGCTTTTGTGTTTCTTGTTCTCTTAAAAAGATGAGTGGAATGCTTTGTATTTCCCTCACTATTTTTAAAGTGGCGTTTCCTTTTCCTCTTGCTTCTGAGTTCCCTTTTTCCCCTCTTTCCCCCTGTCTTCCTCTGCCTCCTCCACATCCGCTTGCCCTCAGCGATTCTGGAGAGAAAACAGGCTTTGCATTTCTGCCCACATATTGGGTTGGGGCACCTGGTTACTTCTCTTGGGATATTGTGAAATTCACTTCCTTAGTTTGGAAATGAAGAGGTCTAAAATGTGCACTGATGAATTTACACTCCACTTTCTAAGAACTCTGAGTAGTTAAGAGGCTTCTTGTACAGATAGAACAAGGCTAAATATATCTGACTTGAATACCTCTGATCGTTGCAATATAGTTTACATTCACTCTTACTTTGTCATAATTCTCAATGAATGCAAATTGCATCTCTGTTCTTCAAAATCTCTTTTCTTACACGGAATGCCTTTCCTTTTTCTTGGGTTAAGGGAGCCCCTTTGAAACACTGCTAACATGGGGTAGAACTGCTACCTACATTGTAGGCTAACCAAACTAGTCTGCTTTTCCGTGACGAAGGGATCACATTTCAGGACATTGTTTCATTTGTAGGATTTTAGTGGCCTAGTTTCAAGTTTGACTGCAGGTTACAGAGTGTATTCCAATTGGAGTATTCTGTGGTATTTTTTTTTCTGTGTGTTTACACTTTGGGGATCTTGGGTTTGTCCTATATCTATTATCTCTTCCAAGCCTGGCCAAGGTTGTTAGGTTATGCAGTTATGTATAAATATTTAACAAGATAAGTTAGACAAAATGTGCTTAAAGATACTTTAGCCCTCCCCCCAACCTCCTCACCACCCCGGGCCCCAGCTCAGTTTTTGTGTGGACTCACAGATGGTTGCTTTATCTCACATGTTTAGATTTGGAAGACATTCCTTTGCACTTTGCTTGATGGACACAGTGAAATGGAAGCTTTTCAGTCAATCTTGACTACCAAAATGGTAGCACCAAGTAACAGATAACATTAGGCTCCTCTTCCTATTTTTTTTTTCCTGACCAGTTATCCAAACTCCCCTAAGCCAGAAGAGTTTTAAGCATGAGATTGTATGTTTTTTAAGAAAATATTTTGGATAAAGACTAATGCTCTCAAGTCCGGAATAACAATTAGTACCATTCATTAATCAGGGGCATGTTTTGACTTTGAGTCCTGGCGAGGAAATATAAACTGTGAAAGTCACACATATATATGAACCTCAGGCAAATTTATGACTTGTCAACCTTTTAAGGTTAAATTCTTAACCCCAAATCGGGGCTGGCTTTATATGTGGAGTTTGACACATTCCTTTGGGCCACTGAACACCCCCCTCCCTGAGCCCTTTGCTTAACAGCAGCTAATGGCCTAATGAGCAAGAAGGATTTCTGCCTCTTATCAGCTGCCTAAACAGCAACAGGAAGGCTGATATACAGAGTATAGGTCAAAACCAGAGTTCTTGAACCAAAAAAAAACCACAAGGTCAGTTAAAAACTCTGGATATATGGCATCGCTATAGTCATCAATACCTGTCAGTAAAGGAGCTGGACACTTGAGTTCAAACAAATAGTTAATAGTTGTCAAAAGCATGAACAGTCTAATTAATTTTGCTAGTAGTCCTTTCCTTCTTTGTTTAGTTCTTCTATAAATAGCCTTCATATAGTCTTTAATGAGCTTTTAGTTTGTGCCTGGAAGTTGTTATGGTCATGCGGCAGGAGTGTTTGATTGTCAGGTGGTGATGATGATGGAGGCAAGGGTATTTATATTTTGGCCCCAATTTTGGAAGGGGCTGCCAGATAAAGGTAAATAGATCTCTACTACTACTTTTCTTCCTTTTCGAAACGGAGTTTTTGAATAAATACACACTCAACTTGCCACAGAGTCAGAGAACCCTTTGTGATTCTTCATATTGTACTCAGACCTTTTTAAGGAGAAAAGAGTCATGGCTTGTTTCTTAGATCCACTTGGAATCCAGGCTCAGACTCGCATAGGATAAATATTTTAGGGGATTCAGTGCCCATCATAGTGAAAGCCCCTTGACTTTCATCTTCCGCATTTGCATTTTTTCAGAGACAATAATGAAAACATTTTTTTTCAGATTCCGTTCCGTTATTGAAAATCCTATTTACATAAACAGGCATTGTTGTGGCTTAGGGAAGAATGTGGGGTCCCATTCTTTAGCTCCTTGTATATCTTTGCTAAGGCTTGTCTAAATAGAAGTAATGACGCTTTAGTCTAAGCAGCTTTTCTCATTTAGGTAAGCAGGGTGGTTTGAAATTTCAGTTTACTAGATAATTGAGTTTCTTCTTCTTAATTATTTCAGGCATGCAGGTTGCTCTCTTGATAGCAAAGACCTTAAAAATCTAGTAATCTCCTCCGGCATCCATTGGGTAATAAAATCCTGTGCATTTTCAGGGGTTAATTTTCATGACAATTGTGTATCCCCTCCCCACCTACAACCCAACCCCCACCCCTGAAGAAATTCTGCTATCTATTAGGGCTTTGATCTCCTCACATTTGCAAAAAGCACACTTAAAAAATATATAAGGATGATGCTGGAATAACTGGATCTAGAGGAAATTTAAATATATTCAGATTCATGCTCATTACACAACTTTAATTTAGCATTTATAATAGCCTTGTCATATTCTTCAGAAAATCATCTGCCTGACTTTGCCAGACTTGGTTTTCTGCCCTGAATGAAAAACTGAAGATCAGCAAAACTGGAGCCTAACTATCCCTATTCTATTCCATTTCTCGAAAAAAAGAAAAGAAAGGAAAAAAAATGAAAGAAAAAGAAAAATTCTCACAGGTCATCTAGTGCATAGTGAGGTGAGGAAAAACCTTAAAAAAAAAAAAGAGCTCAGGCTGCCTTCACATCTGCTATTCATTCCCACTGGTGTGACTTCAATTCAACAAGTTTTTATTGAGCACCTGTGCTGGGGGCGGTGCTAATAATCATTAACATTTATTGAGCCAGGCGCTGTGCTAAACCCTTTATGGGCAACATCCCATTTAATCTTTACAATAGAACTACCAGGTGGGTATGATTTCTCCCATTTTACAGATAAGGAAACAGAGGCTTACAGAGGTTTAGTGACTTGTCCAAGTTTGAATAACCACAAAATGAATTAAATCTACTTAGGCTGGTTTAAGAGCCATGTTCCTAATCACTACTCTTGTGATGGGCTCAGCATTTCTGGGGATTATTTTTGAAACCAGTTTTGAGAATCCAGTATATGTTAGATACTAGGGGTTTGAAGTAAAACAACAACAACTCTACTCTCTGTTCTTGATGGGGGAGGCAGACATGGAGACAGATGAGGACCAGGCTTGGAGGGGTCTCTGTATCTGTTGAGGGTAAGGAGGAGGGCATGGGAAGAGCAAAGGCTTGAATCTGTGGGAATGCTGCATCCCAAATGTAGCTCAGCAGACAGGGGTTATGGGCATTTGATTTTCCTGTTCAGTGAAGGTTATCATCTCTGGGTTGATCTGCCTCAGTGATTGCATCAAATGGTTTCCATCACTGCCCTAGTTGTCTGTAGCATCAGCTACCTTGAGCACCTATACTTTTTAGATATACATGCAGGGTCAGCGTGGTTTGGGGAGAATTGGCCCCATAGTTCCCATATTGTTTCTACTTTATTTCAGTTCTTTCTTTTAAGAAAGTAAAAATTAAATGGGGCAGATATTCCCGAATCAAATTACTGTGGTCTCAAGAGCTGGTGGCTTTCTGAAGGCAGGTCATATAAGACTAGCAGTTCACAGGGAGGTCCTAGATCCAGGCTTAGTTCGTTCAGCTTGATCTGGAGCCCTCCTGGCACTGCCTCTCGGAGCCCACACTGGGCTCTAGAGAGCTCTGTATCTGAATCATCCTTAGCCAGACAGGAGAATGAAGTTACTATTAGCAGTTTTTGAGTTTTTCAGTGAAATCCTGGAATGAGAAGGCCAATCCCCAAATCACCTGTTTGGGTAATTTATTTTTGTTTTTAGTAGCTCCTGAAGAAAGCAAGGAGGAAAAAAGTCACTACTGAGCATCACGGAACCATCTTTTATGTGTTGCAGTAATAACTTAAAATTTCCTCAGTTTTTGGAAACATTTAGTTCAGGGCAAAGTGAATTCACCAACGTGTATGTGTGTGTTTGAAACAATATTCTTTAGTTTCCAATCTCAGCTTACTCCAAACTCATGTCTCCAAGTTTCTTATAGCTGATTTGCTCGCCAACTCCTCTCCCATGCACTTTCACCTTCATTAAATCTCTTCCACAGAAGGGGTTGCCACCAAGTCTAGACTTCAGTAACACACAAGAGGAGGGCCAATTAGTGAAGATTTTGATTCATATTACATGAGAGTCGGGGGAGGAGGAGGGGGAGGAGGAAAATGTGTCCTTCCCAGTCCTTCAGATACTAAAGTTCTAACACAACAGTATGCTGAAGATGTATAAAATTACTGGAGCATTTACACAGCTATTCCCCAAGATGGCATAAATGCCACAGCACTAGAGCATGTCAGTGTAGACACTCAGATCAGCTGAAGGATAGGAAAAAGGAAAAGATCAATAACGTTGCTTCTCACTAAGGGATCAAGAGTGAGGGTTTGATTTTCTTTTGGTTGCATTTTGCTCAGGTGCAATGTGTCTGTTGTACTAACAAGGCACCCGGCTCCCTTTTCCACAGGTTCCTATCATAGGGAAAGGGGAAAGATAAAATAGAGGGCACAGATTATTTACAGTGGCTGAGAAAGTAATTACAAGGTGCAATGGCTTGAAACTGAAATTTAGGTTAGCCATTAGAGCTGGGAGAAGCATCTTAACAGTAAGGGCAATTGGGCATCAGAAAGATTTGCTTGGGAGCTGGTTAAACAGCATCTCCAGAAGTGCTGGAAGACTAGGGCACCTATAATGTGAAGAAAGACAATGGGATATGCCAGCTCTCTTTGTGGTTGTTCGGTTGCTAATAGCTTAAAACTCTTTTTTCATGGATATGAAATACATCTAATTTATCAGACTTAAGAAAACAAACAGGGATTTCCCTGGAGGTCCAGTGGCTAAGACTCTGCACTCCCCATACAGGGCGCCCAGGTTCAATCCCTGGTCAGGTACCTACATCCCACACTCACCAACTAAAGAGCCCACACGCTGCAATGAAGATTGAGGATGCTGAGTGGTATAACGAAGACCTGGTATTTGGCTAAATAAATAAATACTTTAAAAAGATAACAAACACATTTGAGCACTGAGAATGAGGCATTTGGATTAGTCTGAGCACCCTTCTAACAACTTTTCTGTAATATAAGCCAAGGACTAAGGCAATAATATTGTTTTTTGCTTCTGCAAGACGTCTGTTTTATGGCTTGGGACTAATGCTGTTAAAGTGACATTTGGGCTTTGTCAGTAGGACTTCCTCAAGGCTGAACATAAATAAAATTTGTTTTTTTTTGTCCCTTTTGATCTTTTTTAAAACTTTCACTTTGACTGTCCAGGTGTTCTGGGTTAACTCCCACCCCCTCTTTCCTGTGCTGAAGGAAGCTCCCACATAAACTCTTTAGATTTGGAGTAAGAGAATTAATTACTCAAGAAATGTTGCACTTTAAGACAACACCTGATGAAACTGTTAATCAAAGTAGTAACTCATTCATGATGGAACATTGAGACATTACTAGGCAGATACTTGGGGACTTCCCAGATGGCTCAGTGGGTAAAGAAACCACCTGCAATGCAGGAGATGCAGGTTTGATCCCTGGGTCGGGAAGATCCGCTGGAGAAGGAAATGGCAACCAACTCCAGTATTCTTGCCTGGGAAATCCCATGGACAGAGGAGCCTGGCGGGCTATGGTTCAGGGCGTTGCAAAAAGTCAGACACGACTGAGCAACTGGCCACACACACATAGGTAGATACTTACAGGTGGTAGAGAGGAGGGTGTACTAGTTTCCTTGGGCTGTCATAATAAATGACCTCAAATTTTGTGGCTTATAACAAGTGAGTTTATTATCTCATAGTTCTGGAGGCCAGAAGTACAAACTCAAAGTATCAGCTGAATTCCCTCCATAGGCTGTAAGAGAATCCTCCCTGGCCTCTTCCAGCTTCTGTTGGCTCCAAGCCTTCCTTGGCTTGTGGCTGCATCAGTCCAGTCCCTGCCTCTGTCTTCACATGGCCTTCTGTTCTTCCTGTATCTCCTCTGTATGTGTGTTGTTCATAAGGACTTGTCATTGGATTTAGGGCCCACCTAGCTAATCCAGGATGACCTCATCTCGAGATCTTTAATTTAATCACATCTTCAAGACCCCTTTTTCCAAATAAGATCACATTCACTGGTTCTAGGGGTTAGGAGGTAGACATCATCTTTTTAGGGGTACCAGTCAATCTACTATAGAAGAGAACTTTCAGGGCCTCTTGAATCATACCAATTTACCAGAGCTTTCTACTCTAAGGGTAGCTTGTTCTAGGGAAGCTTAAATTTGGTTGTAACATTTCAGTGTGTTTCCTGAAGGGGATGTAGGTTCAACTGCTGTTAACCCACTTTCTAAATGGGAGTGAAATGACTTACCTAGTCATGCTGGATCAGAAGAAGAGTTCTGAAACAGAGTAGGCTACCATATTATTATTCAGCATGGACTTGGTGTCTTAACTCTTGGCCTTATTGGGTTGGATTTTTCTCATAAAAATATATCTTTTTCTAAACACTTTAGCCATAAGAAGGCAACTATTGCTTATTAACCACTTGAAAAACCTTTCAGATCCTTTTCAGGGGATCTGTAGGGTCAGGGTGGTTGGTGTGTTTTCAGTCTAGTTTTTGTGGTTTGCAGAAACATCAGGTACAGGGATTTTACAAACCAGAGACATCTGTGAAGCAAAAGGTTGCTTTTTCAGGGTTAGGTATACTGAGTCTTGATCTTCCCTGGTGGCTCAGTGGTAAAGAATCTGCCTGCAATGCAGGAGCTTCAGGAGACATAGGTTCAATCCCTGGGTCGGGAGGATCCCCCGGAGAAGGGAATGGCAGCCCACTCCAGTATTCTTGCCTGGAGAATTCCATGGACAGAGGAGCCTGGTGGGATACAGTCCATGGAGTTGCAAAGAGTTGGACACGACTGAGTGACTAAACAACAATTCTTAATCTAGAATGGGCTCAGTGATTATCGATTAACCTATAGTTGGAAACTTAGACTCTCAGACCGGAAATTATCTATGCAGTCATCTAGTGAGGCCCAGATTTGAAAAGGTTTTGGTTGAGTTATAATAACACTTTAGTCATGATACAGAGGGTTCTTTCTTCTCCCCTGCCCCAGTGTGATTTCATACACAGGGGGAATGGCCTAGCACTTAGATTGGGCCTAGGTTGTTGAAATTCTCAGCTATGCTTCAGGTCTACATGTTTGAAGATTGTATCTGAAAAATAAAAATTATACATCTCCTAAAATATGGGCTCTCTGCTACTTATCTGAGTAGAATAGCAATTAGTGAAAGAGCGACTTGGGGAGACAGGAAAATTGCCTTGGTTTAGTTCTTCTGGCAGATTTCTAAAGATTCTTTATCCCAATTGGTATATCCTCCACCCCTATTTTGTTTTTATTAGGGTTTTCCCCTGTTGAAGTAATATAGGTGGGTGGGAGGAGGGTGCAGGGAAGAGAAGAGGGGAAAAGAGGAGGAGAGAGAGATCTCCATTTTGGGCCCTGAGCACTCTTCATTTTCTCTGGAATACTGTTCTACAAGTTGCTCTGCTGCTGCTGCTGCTGCTAAGTCACTTCAGTCGTGTCCGACTCTGTGCGACCCCATAGACGGCAGCCCACCAGGCTCCCCTGTCCCTGGGATTCTCCAGGCAAGAACACTGGAGTGGGTTGCCATTTCCTTCTCCAATGCATGAAAGTGAAAAGTGAAAGTGAAGTCGCTCAGTCGTGTCCGACTCTTAGCGACCCCATGGACTGCAGCCCACCAGGCTCTCCGTCCATGGGATTTTCCAGGCAAGAGTACTGGAGTGGGGTGCCATTGCCTTCTCCACAAGTTGCTCTAGTAGCATCAATTGGTCTGACCTAGTTCCTTTAAAAGTGAACTCTCTTGACGTTCTGGCATTGGTTCCAAGTCAAAGGGGAGGGCGTGAAGCCCAAACCTCAGTGAGCCCCTTGAGATACAAAGATGAGTCAGTTAAGGAACTTAAATCTAGCAAAGATAAGGCATGCAAATATAACCATGATGCAAGTTACACAGTGTGAGAAGTGTCTGTGTAAAGGATGTGGAGTGCTGAGGGAATTCAAAGGGTAGACAGCTTGTGGAGGATGGAGGACATCTCTGCTTCCACGAACACTCTTTCCTGTGAGAATCCAATCCAAAGATAACTCAGAGTCAGTGATACCTCAGTAAAGCTGGAAAAAGTATTTAAAAAGACAACAAAACAAAAAGTAGCCAAAGATAACTAGGAATCATCTTGTGGCAGGGCTCATATCACTCCTCCTCATCTGGCCCCAGCCACTTTGCACCAGCTCACTTTTGCCTCTAGCCTTACCAGTTTGCTGGGCAATGCCTGAGTATGCCACCCCTTTCACACCCCTGAGCACTTGCTCTGTTTTAAGAAGGAGAAGGATGTAGATGTATATGTTAGCAACATCTCTCTAGGGCTTAGATGGAAGAGCGTGTAGAGGCAGGAAGGCCAGTTTGGGGGCTGTAATAGTTTTCCAAGTGAAAAGAGGTGAGGAGATGAGGCAGAGATGGAAAGAAGGGGAATGATGAGGGATTTTTTAAAAAGCAGAATCAGTAGGAGCGGGCTTCCCTTGTAGCTCAATTGGGAAAGAACCTGGCTGCAATGCAGGAGACCCGGATTCGATTCCTGGGTCAGGAAGATTCCCTGGAGAAGGAAATGGCAACCCACTCCAGTATTCTTGCCTGGAAAATCCCATGGACAGAGGAGCCTGGCGGGCTACCATTCATGGGGTTGCAAGAGTTGGAGACGACTTAGCTATAACCAGTGACAGTTGGCTATAGGGGGAAAAGGTGAATGAGATGTCCTGAGTGATCTAGAGGTTTCCTGTTAGTTTGGGAGTCCATTTCCTGGACCAGTCTATGAACTCCAGGGCAGAGACTATGCCCTGTTCATTATTGTATTCCTTGAGTTGGGCAGAGACCCTAGCTCAGAGTAGGCATTCAGTGAATGTTGGATGAATGAATTGTTCACCACTTTGGCAGGCTGCATGTAATCAGTGAATTTGTATTCCCAGAGCACATGTTGATGGCTGGTTGGCAATGTGGTCCAGAAAGAACCTCTTTGTGGGAGAGTGTAGCAATCAAGGGATTCAGCCTTTACTGGGCATGAAATGATACGCAATTAATTGACAGTTGGCAGTAGAGATAAAGGTAATTCGTTCTTTAATTCTCAGGCTTAGAGAATGGCTTATCTCCAGGGTTGCTTTAAACTCCCAGTACTCCAGTGTGGTAGCGACATTTTTGGCCTGCCTTTTACAGAGGCAGAATCTGTGGCGGCCCCAGGCATGATCTTTGATTTAAAGTCTGAGCTCGTGATACCCAGGTGTGCCCTCTGCAAGGTCATGTTCTTTCAGGCTAAATAATAGAAGAATAACCTTCATCTGGGTTCCCTAAGACAATTTCTTCTACCAGCAATTCTCACTTCCCCATTGGTTTCAAATGCAGCCATTTCTTTCATCTGTATTCCTATCTTGATTAGTAAGAAATTAATGAGCGTGTAAGATTTGATTTAGATAATGATTAATTAGGGGAAAAGGCACCGTTCTAACAGCAAGTCACTATTATATGCTAAGGAAATTAGTTAATATTTTTGGATGGCAAATTGACTTGTCCTCTGTTTAAAAAAAAACCTTTTAAAAATGGTTGATATGGTTTTTTTTTTTTTGGTTCATTAGTAGAGCAATCTGCACTTAATCCTTTGGATAATTCAAATAGGCATCTATTATTTTCCCAATAAGTCATGAAGCAACCAGTTTTGGATATCATTCATTTCTTTGCTTAATATTACTTTAATGGTAATATTGCATTATTACTTTTAGCACAACATACTTTTGTTAGCAAAAAAGTCTGCTGTTCATAAAGCAGACCTTGGCAATAAAATATGTCAAATCATCACATACACACACACACACACACACACACACATATATATATGGAAAAGATTTCAATTTTCATTGTTACTGAGCCCTGACAATTTATTCTCTTCTGTTGCTGTTTGAATATGTTCTATCTGCTTTTAGAAAAGTATGAGGATAAAGGTCTGCATTAATATTTCTTCTGTTCTTTAGTGTGTTTTTAAATGTGATTTTTGACAATTTATGGTCATTAGCTAAAATTGCAGTGTAGTAAAATAAACCAATATGTAGAACATAATAAAGGTAATTAGAGAATCAGAGGGCTGGAAGTGACCTTGAGGGGTTATTTCGCCCATTTCCCAACTTCAAGCTTTAAGACTAATCTTCCTAGACAGCACCCTTCATCATATTATGCCTCTGCTTGAGACTCAGCGGGGTTCTTTATTGTCTGTACAGTCAAGCTCATAGTCTTTTAACTCCATTCCAGGCCTTTCAGACTCTGGCCCCTCTTGTCTGGTAAGCTAGCTACACCCCAGATTCTAGCTTTTCTCCAGACGGGTTAGACTTGCCCCACTCTTCCACTCGTGCCAAACACATTTCGCCCATTGGCCTCATCTTTTACTGTTTAGCTTAAGCCCCACCTCCTCTTGGAAGTCTTGTTTGACCCCTAGAGCCTCTGGTGAGCATTTACTTATATAGCAAATGTTGTCTATATTTCATATTTTAAAAAATCAACTGTATTGAAATATAATTTACAAATAACAAAGTACATTTTGAGTGAAGAATTTACTGAGTTTTGACAAATTTATATACCCATGTAACTACCACCCCGATTAAAATATAGACTATTTCCATTCCCTCAGAAAATATACTGCATATTTTTTCACCTAACCATATATCAGCTTTAACTGTTCTCTAGCTATTTTTGTGTGTGAAAGTCTGGTCTCTTAGCATGAATTTATTTTTTGTTTATTTTAATTTTACTTAACATATATTGAATATTTACCTTGTATCAAGTAGTAGGCTAAGAGCTTCATATGCATAGTGTTACTCAGTCCTTGCAACAACTTCGCGGGGTAAGTGCTGTCGATAATAAGGATTGAAAAAGCATGTATAGGTTAAATAATCCATCTTTGCTTGCAAGCTGGTAAGTGGTGGGGCTTAGGACTGAATTGTAAACTACTTGACCAGAGGGGCCATAAGTGTTTTGCTCCTTCCTGCCTACTAGTGTCTTACAATGATGTAAGGCCGTTAAAACTTAACTGACTTAGAATAAAATCCAATAGAACAGATGCATTTAAATAGCCTCATACACAGTGTTCACTGTCCCCTTCCAATTAGAGACCAGGCTTAGGCCTGGAATGGGGTCTCCAAGTGAATGTGGCACTGACATCCTGGTACTGGCAGAGGTAGCTAAGGGAATCCAGAGCAGTCTAAAATGTCAAGTCTTTGAATGGAGCTAAAGAAAGACCAAGAACTAGGCCCGAAGGAAAGAGTCTGTGTTATGGGCCAAGAAGGTAAGGCTGGGGAACTTCACTGCTGGGCCAGGAGCTAAGACTCCATGCTCCCAATGCAGGGGGCCCGGGTTCAGTCCCTAGTTGGGGAACTAGATTCCACGTGCCACAACGAAGAGTTCGTATACTGCAAGTAGAGATCCTGAATGTAACTAAGACCCAGCACAGCCAGATAAATAAATAAAAGAATGCAAGGCCATAGGTAGCCAAACCTAAGAGATCCCTTTACACAAGAGGACACAGGAGGGAGCCTGCTGTGGACTTCTTGCTATTTAGCCTCTGGAAGGGGAAGCAACTGGTAAAGGTGCCCAGCTTGGATACACATGGGAATAATCCTCCAGAGAAGAGCTTCCATAACTCAAATATCCATTCTCAGTTGGAAGACCCAGAGCTGGACCCAATGTGCAAGCAAGACATTGTCTCAAAATAACTAGGAATAAATTACTTCATAGCTCCTTCAAGTGAAGCATCTATTTGTGAATCTTCAAGGTGTTTGGAAATTGATTTTTATGGAATTTTAAAATATTTTTCAGAGATCAAAGTTAAGCATACAGATGTAACATTTTCAGGGTTGTCTATCTCCACCCCTCCATTTTCGATCAGACAGAAAGTTCTTTTCTAGTGCTCTCAGTCTGCAGCCCTCATTAATCACTGCTACATGCACAGGGCTGGCTGAGATCGACAGAGCATCCCAAAGGAGATGGGAGTCATTCTCTGCTCTTCAGGAACTGAAAATCTAGGAGAGGAGATTATAGTATGAAGGTACTTTTTAATCCTCCAAAATAAATGGGAACTAGCAGCCCCATAATGACTTTAATTTTTTTTTTCTTTTAGCATCTGGGAATGCAAGTTATTAAGCCCTAAAGAGTTGAACCTTTGTGACTCATTTGAATAGTCAGTTGCTAAGTCTTCTCCTTATCTCCATCCCATGCTATACTGCTTGTCTCTAGTCCCATTTCCCAGCTGAATTCCATTTTTACAAAAAAAAAAAAAAAAGAACACCTCTTTGACGAGTGTGGCCCGCGATTACTTTTCTTTCCCACCTAATAAAGGAGCACTTTCCCCTGGACCTTCTTTTGTTCCTGACATACTTAAGGAATGCTTTGCTACTTACTACGTCTTTTGTAGGTTGCATCTTATTTTGAATTGGCCTTTCTGCTTTTATTCACACAAGTGTGTACCAGTTCTCAGTGTGCCTCCTTAGTCATCTGCCCTGGGTTTTACTTTGTATTCATCCCACTTGGCATTTGGTTCCCAGAGTAATTCTTTGTTTTGTTGATGAGGATTCCTCTCTAAATTCTTTCTGTATTTCTTTCTGTTTTGTGCATTCTTTCTGTCTTGTTTCTTTCCTGTGCTTGTTCATGCATTAAAATGATTGTATTTCATTGTTGTCATTTAATTTAGGTATGTCTAGCTCTCCTGGCCCACTGTTCCTTATGCTGTCATGTGCGGAGGCTTATTTTAACCTGGCCTGTGAGTTATATGAAATTTACTTAAAAGAAAATGTTTTTCCCTTTGGCATTTATTTTTCTCCTTTGTGGTTTGGAAATCCTGAATTCTTATCAGTTTAGAGATGTTTTATTTCCTCCAATCTATAGCTCACTCTTAGCCCCCAGATCAATTGTACTGGTTTATTGATTAACCAGGCAGTGATAAGTTGGAGGGAGGATAAATATTGCTATATATACATTTCTTATATTTGGATATAATAAGTACCTTTCTTCATGACATCTGACATGTTTTCCCATAAGTTCTCATTTAAGATTTTAGTCCTTTAAAGATTTTGGCTAAACAAATTCTTGAGGTAGTGGGAGTCTGTACAATGATGAGACTTGATCAACTCAGGGAACGGTTACCCCTATGCTTGCTCTAAGTTACTTTGTGAATTATCATATTAAGGCAAACCAAATTGGGGTCATGGTAATTTACAGAGCCGTTCCTGGGCTTCTGTTGGTACATCGAGTGGCAGTTTGTTACCTTATAGTAAGGTGCTCAGGGTACTTCACAAAGAAAAACTATGAGCCCTATTATATTATGACTCCCACTGGTTAGAGCTGGTGGGAGAAAAGCAGTACTAACAGCCACCCTTCCAAATAAACTCCAGCATTCTTGAAAACTGGAAATCTTCACCAGTGATGAAACACCGGTTTAGAAACACAAAGAGTTTATTGATAACATTTAATTTTAAGAGTGTATGCAAATAAAGGTATTTTAAACACACATTACTTGGGTATCAATTTACTAAGAAAATAAATTAAACCTTGCTAAATGGACAGGAACTTGGTATACGGAAATTGCCTGCTATGTAGGATTTTTCATATCTACACATCAGTCTCAACTACCCTTGTTTAACTCTAGATTAACCACATGTCCCCAAGGGGACTCTTTCCTTTCTTGGTCCAGTAAACTGCATCAGTTTCTGCTTTTAGAAAAGCATTACATTTTGTAACTTCATATAGAAAGAACACCATGAGCTAGAGAGCTCAGTTTTATTTTTTCTTTTTTCCTAAGATAATAATAAAGCCTTTGAGCTTAGACCCTATTAAAATTGGTTTAAGGCTTGTACATGAGATTGACATTTATAGGAGATAAATCTGAACTCTGTGTCTCCAGACCCCAAACTGTATTTTGACACATTAAATATCACCTTTCCATCCAGTACTATAAATCGCAGTGCTGGATTAGGGTCGGTGATACATGTTATCTGTGCTCTCCTTCACTACTTTTGTCAGCAGCTCCCTTGAGGAGGGGAAAGTGGAGAGGTTGGAGTCAATACAGTGAACTCCAACAGTGATCTTATGTGAGGTTGAACTTGATTAATTTCATTCCTAAATTAACAAAACTTGGACACATACATTAAGGTCATGATTAACTGGAATTCATAGGGAAATGAGACATTGTAATAATCAATTTTCTGATAACTTATGGCTAATTAATCCCCCCCACTGAAAACAACACCTCAGATGTTGAAAAGCTGTCTAAAATGTCTGAATATGGGGACTTCCTTGGTGGTCCAGTGGCTAAGACTCTGCACTCCCAATGCAGGGGGCCCAGGTTCAATCCCTGGTCAGAGAACTAGATCCCACATGTCACAACTAAAGATCCCACATGCTGCAATGAAGATCGAAGATCCTGCGTGCAGCAACTAAGACCCAACGTAGCTAAATAAAATATAAATATTCTAAAAAGAATGTCTGAATATGCTTTCTAGCCTCACTTCAGTAAGATTTGATGTTTATTATGAAACTGTACTTTGCCAGGACTTCCCAGGTGGCACAATGGTAAAGAACAGGCCTGCCAATGCAGGAGATGCCAGAGACATGGGTTTGATCCCTGGGTTGGGGAGATCCCCTGGAGAAGGGAATGGCAACCCACTCCAGTATTCTTGCCTGGAGAATCACATGGATGGAGGATCCTGGTGAGCTACAACTCATGGGTTTGCAAAGAGTTGAATATGACTGAACACACATGCACTTAGGTTACTTTGCCAACCACCTCATGGAACTTTGGGGGTGTGCCCCCTCTGGGGGATATCCCATGTATGTGTTTTGTCAACCCAGCTAATGATGTTGCTTTATTGCACTCATTTATATGCACTAGGTATTCATCTCTTAACCCCTTTAGACAGTCCACGTTTTTCCTGTTGAAAGCTGCACAGTGCTTGGCACATAGAAGATATGTTAGCCTGGGTCCTCTGAGAAGCAGATGTTAACTAGATGTGCAAGAAATTTATTGAGTAAAACACTGGGGAAGGAAATGAGCAGGGAATTGAAGGATGCTGGAGAAGCCATTTGACTGTGGTGTAGGTCTGACCCCTGTAGAGGGGAGAGGGAAGGAAGGAGGATTGAGTAGAAAGAATGTAAACTGCAGGGCAGTTTTAAGGAAGTTTTGTCAAGGTCAGTGGGGAGTCCTCAAGCCAAAATGCCTGTCAGCACCTTTGCCATGCTCAGTCATTGGCTGGGAGCAGCCCCTAAGGATTGTGGCATAGGTATAACATGGCAGTGAATGCAGAGTGCAGCAGCTGGGGTCGTTAGTTATACACCCTGCGGCAGAAGGTCTGAGATGCCCATATTCATGGCCACTACAGAAGGAGCTCAACAAATGCTTATTGAAGGGAAAGTTTGAGAAAAACAGGAATTACAGAAGAAGGGGATTAGACTTAAATATTCATTGAGCCCTAATATTTGCTAGTACTGGTGGAGGATATAAAATCATGGGACTCCCTCCTGGTTCTCGCTTCTCCTCAAATGTCACCTTGTGAAAGAAACCATCCCTGATTACCCTATATAAATAGAGTCATCCCTGCAGCCACTACATCCCCTATGTCTCTTAGTTTGTTCCTTAAACATTAAAAAAATCAGCAGCTTTATTGAAGTTTAATTGACATACCACAAATATTTTAAGGGTACCCTTTGACAATTTGACATATGCCTTCAGCCATGAAACAGTCATCACAATCAAAATAACGAGCATACCAATCACTCTCCCAAATTTCCTCACTCTCACCCCCTCCTTGCCCTCCGACTCTCCCAACAACCACTGAACTGCTTTCTGTCACTGTGAATTTTCACTTTCTAGATGGAAACATACAGTTCAGTTCAGTTCAGTTGCTCAGTCGTGTCCGACTCTTTGCGACACCCTGAATTGCAGCACGCCAGGCCTCCCTGTCCATCACCAACTCCCGGAGTTCACCCAGACTCACGTCCATCGAGTCAGTGATGCCATCCAGCCATTTCATCCTCTGTCGTGCCCTTCTCCTCCTGCCCCCAATCCCTCCCAGCATCAGAGTCTTTTCCAATGAGTCAACTCTTCGCATGAGGTGGCCAAAGTACTGGAGTTTCAGCTTCAGCATCAGTCCTTGCAATGAACACCCAGGACTGATCTCCTTTAGGATGGACTGGTTGGATCTCCTTGCAGTCCAAGGGACTCTCAAGAGTCTTCTCCAACACCATAGTTCAAAAGCATCAATTCTTCAGCGCTCAGCTTTCTTCACAGTCCAACTCTCACATCCATACATGACCACAGGAAAAACCACAGCCTTGACTAGACGGACCTTTGTTGGCAAAGTAATGTCTCTGCTTCTGAATATGCTGTCTAGGTTGGTCATGACTTTCCTTCCAAGGAGTAAGCGTCTTTTAATTTCATGGCCGCAATCACCATACAGTAGGTAATATTAAAATCAGGTTTCTTTCACCTAGCATGATGTTTTGGGGGGTTCATCCGTGTGGTGGCATGTATCAATAGTTTATTTCTTTTTATGGCTGGGTAGTATTCCATTGTATGTATATACCACAGTTTGTTTTCCCTTTACTTTGTGTTTTTTTTAATCTGTAGCATTTATCACTACTTGACCTTACATATGCAGTTTGTTGCCTCCCAGAATATAAGCTCTACAGGGGCAGGGTTGTTACAGGACTGCTATATATCCACAGTGCTTGGCACATAGTGGATACCCAATAAAACATTTGTTGAATGACTCTTACTCCCACAGCTTCAATTTTCTTTCACATACTGATGAATTCCAGGGATACAGGAATGTGTTGAGTCACCAGTGAAGAGCAGAAAACAGAAAAAGGGGTTTTTATCATTGAGAAACTTGGTAGATGGTAATTGTTAACTGAGATACAGAATGCAGGAGACTTTGTGTTTGTGCTTCTGGGATATATTGAGTTCAGTTTGGGGTATGCTGAATTTGAGATTCCCATAGAGTAGTTTGAAAATGTGGGATTTGGGAGCTGAGAAGAGAGGTAAAGTCAGGATTAGAGAGTTCAGCAGTCATAGGAGTTATATCAGATCATCAGGGTTGAGAGAGAGAGAGAATGAGAAAGGGAGTCAACAACATTTATGTGTTAGGCAGAAGAATAGGAAGCAAGAAAAGACAGATAAGAATAGCCATAGCAGTAGGAGGGTGTATGTGGGTGTATGGGGATGTGTGGGCTCAGAGTAGGTTCACTGAAGCAAGGAATGGGGAGAATTTTAAATAGGGATTGGTTTACTGTGAGGACTGCAAAGTGTCACATTGAGTAAGGACTGAGAAGAAAAGGTTCTGATTCCCTAATTTTGGAATAATCGAGAAGATGATTCATTTGGAAAATCTTTATCAAGATACAAAAATAAAAAAGGCATTATGTATCCTTTGGGAGGTGGTGAAGAGGTGGCTCAGAAATTCAGAGGAACAAGAGTTTGGCATTTGTGATAGAGCTAGAATTGTTGGGGTTGTAAGGGATTTTGGTGATTGTCTGTATGCTAATGTTAGAAGCATGGGATTGGCCAGACATACATTTCACTTGGAAATCATAACTGGAAGTTTGAAAATTGCGTCTTGGTTGTGTTCTCATTCATAAATTATAGTCATGAAAAAGAAATTGTAGGAGTGAAGACTGATCTTTTAACAGGCAAATTAAATATTGGTGTTCAATGACGTATACTTTGTGCTATAAATTAGTTTATGCAGAATTTATGAGTCAAACCTAGGCAATAAGTTCTCATGGTTATTCAAAAAGATTCAGTCATAAGGATAACTGGGAGAAATCAGGGATTATTTAAGATAAACTGTAATTTTAAATAATCAAGATTTTACTGTATTTTAAAAGAAACGCATTGTTTTGCTGTATTTGCCTTGTGTGTGTGACATTCTGCTTACTGAAACATGAAAAACTTACTTGTTTCAGGATCAGATCTGCAAGTGTGTCTCCCCAAGGGCCCAACATGCTGCTCAAGAAAGATGGAAGAAAAGTATCAACTAACAGCACGATTGAACATGGAACAACTGCTTCAGTCTGCAAGTATGGAGCTCAAGTTCTTAATTATTCAGAATGCTGCAGTTTTCCAAGGTGAGTTCTGGGCATCATTTGAGATGTGCTGTGCAATGGCATCATTCTTCGGGCACTGGGCTTTTCACATGCTAAGTATAATTTAGAAATTACCATTCCAGTATTAATGCTTGATATAAAAACCTCCCAATGAGAGATTCTGGTTAAGGAAAAACATGGTTTTTAGAGAAGCCACATTACAGTCTTTGGGAAGGTGGGTATTGTCAAAAATCATTGTCCAAGGATATTCTGTTTACCTGTATGGAAAGGATATAAATCTCTGAAGAAAGAGTAAATGGTACTTTTTCTCCACTAGCCCATTAAACTTGTTTAAAACACCAAAAAGTTTACTTAAATACCAGTTTTCTGCACAAGTTAGTTGGATATTTGTGGAACATGCACAAACTCTTTCTGACCACTGGGACTATTTTCATTTAAGAGGGAGAAACTGGCTTAATGGCTCCACATCTTCTCATCTGTGTGAGTGGCTATCTTTCCTTTCTTTCTGAGTCTCAGTACTTACTATGTGTGTATAAAGGATAGCTAGGAGTGATAGCGAATATGTGTGTAGCGCTATGTGCTAGGTACTCTTGTACGTGTTTTACATATATTAACCCATTTGAGCCTCACAGTAAACCCTTTGAAGTAAGTAGCATTATTGAGTGAAGAATGAGTGAGTGAGTGAAGTCGCTCAATCGTGTCCGACTCTTTGCGACCCCGTGGACTGTAGCCCACCAGGCTCCTCTGTCCATGGGATTCTCCAGGCAAGAATACTGGAGTGGGTTGCCATTTCCTTCTCCAGGGGATCTTCCCAACCCAGGGATTGAACCCAGGTCTCCCGCATTGCAGGCAGATGCTTTAACCTCTGAGCCACCAGGGAAGCCATAGTGGTATGATTAGTTTCCCCATTTTATGGATGAAAACTCAAGGCACAGAGTGGTTAAGTAACTTGCCCAAGGTCACACAACTAATAAATGGGGAAAGTAGGATTTGAACCTAGACAGCCTGACTTGCCGAGCGTTTGCTTCATTACACCACTTTCTGTGAAGGAAAGTTAATTATGGATATTGGAGGTTTCTTCTATCCTTCCTTAAGCAGATGGAATGAGCTGCCTTCTTGTCCCACAAGGAGAGAATTGGGGTCAGGTGAAAAAAGAAAACCACTTCTGACTACTTGACATTCAAACTCTTTTGATTTATGGCACCTTTATAAGAATTAACCTGTTTGAATTGTAAGGTGGGCTGATTATAGCTTATTTTGTCTATTGTAACGAAATACTTAGAATTAGCTACAAAAATTTTTCAAATTAGCTAATAAAACATACGTTCACAACAGTTTCTTGGGTCAAAGCCTCAGGGGACATTGGGCTGATTATATGAAGTATAATACAGAAGCTTGAAGTATTTGTTAAAGCTATTTATGCAGTCAGACTCTTGTGAAGAGTTTGTTGAGACTAACAATTTGGCAAAAGAATGAATAATTTAAGCTCATTTTAAAAATACATGTACCATTCATGTACTTCTTAGATTAGTTTTGGAGCTGATCCGTTGGGTGAAAGTGGGGTGATGAGAAGTGATGTGATACCGACAATCGAGTTGAAGGAAGGCTGAATCTTACTCTGGGGTGTCAAGGTGCTTTTCTAGAATGTAGTATTTGTGATTTGTTTCATTTCTGGAGAAACCAAGCTCACAGATGTTATCTTGCTACCTTTTCCTGGCCCGGCTGGAGCGGGGTGGTGGCGTGATCACACTGGTATTGTAGTGCAGAGTAAGCTGATGCGGCTGTCCATCTGAGGACCTTGCATGTCAGCATTCATATCTCCATCCAGTTCTGCATTTTGCATGTTGTATTTTCTGCTTCTGGAACAGCACAAGAGCAGGAGAGAAAGTTTTGACAAGATTTTGGATTAGTTTCCAACCATGGCTGCTTTAGAATGGAAGTTGAACATTTGTCATGTGAATAGATGGTGGTGGGGGGTGGACAATACCTATTAGCTGTCCTCTCTCTCTCTCTCTCTCACACACACACACAGACAGAGACATCATTTCTCAAATTGTGGGGACAGGCAGGACAACCCTAGCAAAGGAACCTGGAGACAACTGACGTGTAAACTCATTGCTGCTGCCACCTTCTCAAGGCTGGTGCCTTGCCACCATGTGTACTCATTTGGTATCTGTTTCATTCTGTCTTCTTACTCCTTTCCTGTTTATTTTTTCGAAAAAATAAACCCCAGAAGAAAAAAATAGAACATGGTCCTAGACCTCGAGGCAATTATACCATGCTTGTAGAGACATTGCCCCAAATCCTTTTTGTACGATTGTCCCCTTGTTTGGAGAGACAAGACTGAAATCAGGGACTGCTACGAGATGATGTGTTATTAATTACTGAGAAAAAGAGTATCTCCCCTTTTTTTCTTATAGCTACTTAGTATTCCAATTAATTTAAATTGGGAGCACAGTTGCTTTTTCTCTAAAATACACCCCATCCCCAAGATTCTGGTAGAACAATTTATTGAGAAAATTGCTCCAATACTTCACTCCTGTGAAATTTGATGTTAGCTGTTTTCACCACATGAAGTTGAAGAAGGCGCATCTTGATCTTGGCCTACATCCACAATCTCTTTAGGATTCCTTCACTAGTCCACATTGGGGGTATTAAGTAGTGACTGCGTTCTGCAAATATGTGCACAGTTCCACGAGCAATCCTTACTGCCTCGATTTGGAGTTATGTCTTCTTTTGCAGGAAGCCTTTGCCCTCATAAATGAGCCTGGGGTCCTTTGCTGCAGTGGTTAGAATGCTCTACTGCTAATGTTGTTTTGATAATGATTGAAGCATTAAAAAAGTTGTTCTTTATTTTCAATCTTTGCATTGCCTCGTTTCCTAAATTTAATTTACTTTGATGTGCTAAGTAAAATGGGGCAACACAATCGTTTTTTGTTTCTGCTTAATTAATTCTTTTTGAAAAACCCCTTCACTTAAAGTAGATTTCCTTTTCTCTTTTTCTTCTCCACTACCTAATAATGAGGATGATGATGATGATAATGATAATAATAATAGTGATAGTAACAGTTTGTTAAGTGCCTACTATATGATGCTTACTTTTACATAATTATCTCTCATTCAATTTTCCCAGCAGCCCTATGAAGTTCATACTGTAATCATCTCCATTTTACAGATGAGGAAACTCATTGATGCCCAGCTTTTTCCAAGCCATCATGTGACATGGTTTTCCTTGTTCTTAGTGTGCTTGAGGTAAAACAAAATTAAGAAGTTGCAGGATTTGTGGTCCTTGAGAAGAAAAATGGGATAGAATTCTGAATTTTTCATCATATCTCCACCACCTATCTATCTTCAAGCCTTGGGTTCTGGTTTCTTTGTAGAATTTAAAACTTGTATGGGAAGATCCCCTGGAGAGGGCATGGCAACCCACTCTAGTAGTCTCACATGGAGAATCCCATGGACTGAGGAGCCTGGCAGGCTGCAGTCCATGGGGTCATAAAGAGTTGGACACAGCTGAAGTGACTTAGCACACACACACCCAGGAAATATTTGGGGTATGTCCAGGTGTTTTCTGTATGGTAGAGGATGCCAGTCTTCCCCAAGTTACCACTGACTTGGAGTGAGAATACTTTTCAGAATGTAGCAACACTTTGCTTTTCTGGAAGTTGCCTCTCTCACAACTGGAAGTCTCTCTATCAGAGAGGAGAAATGCTGGGTAAAGCAGAAAACATCTCTGCACCTAAAATGAAGCTCCTGCTTAGGTAGTTGACTCATCTGAGAGCTCCTGGGTCCTTGTCCAGAGCCTACTACTGTTCTGCATTTATGCACAGTCTTTACAAACTTGATTTTCTAGTTTTCTAGTCACTAGTAGATAAGCAGTTAACTAGAAGCGTTTTTTGAAAGACTGCCAGAGGAAAGTACATATGAGGAGCAAGAAGTTAACGAGTGACAGTAAGAATAGAGGACATAAAAGTGACTTGAGTACCCATTGAATGTGGCAGCTGGGAGCATCTTATAGAGGCTTATATTGCTACGTGCCTCATAGCCCCTAGGTTATAGTAGACCCAACAACTAATGTCCCTAGTGATGGCTATGAATTGATAGGGAAAGATCAAGTTATGTTCATTTTTTCCCCTGAATATTTCCATTTTGAATGGCTAAAAATATTTTTGGTGCTGAAAGGCGAAGGAGGACATGCTGGACTTGGAGTCAGAAAAATTTAAATTCTGGTTTTCTGTTTATGGGCTTTATGTCTTTGAGAGGTTCTTTAGACTCTAATAGCCTCAGTTTTCTTATCTGCAAAATGGAGACAATATTTACAGTCCTGCTTCCCTCAGGAGTAGAGGTAATATATGCGAAAATGTCTTGAAAACTGTAAAACACTATATGCATGCAGTATTATCTAGACAGTTCATTTTGTGGCTGCTTTACCCCACATGGGCCAGATAAATGATGCATTACCATTGCAGACAGTAACCTAGATAAAGCCGGAGTTCCTGATGTAATTTAACAACTTTTACCAAGTGTAGGTGATGCTGAAGCAGCTCCAGTGCGCAGGTGAGAGAGCACTTAGGCAAAGGACCCTTTGAAAGAGAGGTTTATTTTATGCATTCATAGATATGAAGCTGTGTTGTTTGAAATGCCAATACTTCCATGAGCAATCCTTTTTTAAGCTTCTGAAATCTTCTCGGAAGGCCCCTACCTGGTGTATTTTACACACAAATGGAAGGCTAGATCACAAAGACACTGCTGTGTTCAGGTATGTTTTCATTGCATTTTCTGGTCCATTCTACCAGGGCAGAGAGGAAGAAAAACGCTGTCTTCATCCAGTGTTGGAAGGCTTTCTCCTACCTGCTCTCCATGGAAGAGACGAGTCGGGTGGGGGCAGTGCTTTGCGCTTCTTTTCTTTTTCTGCTCCCTTATTTTCCATTTCCATCTGCTCTTTTTTTTCTGTCAGATTCCTGTCTCTCCCACTCCCCCCTAAATAAAATTGTCCTTGGTTAGAACACCCTTTTCCATCAGCTCAGAGCAATTTCTCCAGTCATTTCTGCTTGAAATAACTGTTTAGGGACATTATTCAAGCAAAGCTTTTTTCCTTCACAGTTAATATGTGACTAAATAATTGCTTGAATGTTGATAAACATGTTTTTGAGATTCAATCATTTGTTAATTTAGTTTTTATAATGTGGTGGGGGTTTTAAGTGAGTACTGAGCAATTTTTCTCCATTTCACACTTTTTTTCCTGCTGCCTAGTCTGACACTTCTCCTGCCCATGCTGAGCTGCAGTGAGTCCTCAGCACAAACTGCGGGCCATTCTGTCACAACCCTTTCTTTTTCAAAAACAACATACAGGAGAAAATAATTACACTGATGTCTAATCAGGACTTAATTCATTTGCCAAGACCAAATATAATAACATTAAACTGACTCAGAGAATTTTAGGAACGCAGACCATGACCATGAGTGAGGTTATATATCCTCAAAAATGTAAATTATTAATCAAACCACTCATCTGTACAGCAAAGCTCTAGTAATCCCATTATAAAAGGGTGAATTTCTCATCAGAGCCCAGAAGATGCTGGCTTTAATTAGTGGACTTTTATGGTGTTGACTCAAAGAGATATTTTGGTTATAAAGTTTTTTAAAAATGTGATTAATTATTAGTACTATTGGAAAAACAATTGGAAACTGGGCGTTTAAAGTTATTTTGGTTTTAAACTAAGAATTTTTTGGATTTAATTCAGTTTCAAAATTCTGTGGCTGTAGCAGAGCCAGAGACGGTTCCGGGTGGGGGGGAGGCATGTGGGTTCAGTTGTAAACCTTTCCTGTGCCCGCTATTGATTTAGAAGTCAGTCATTAGACTGAAAACTGTTTAATAAAAGGAGCTTAGAAATATGACTCAGTGGGCAGGTGGGGACTGTCTTGGGCCAAGAGTGGGGTGAGGAGATTGTGCAGATTAACCCTTTACCCCAGCCTGTGCCCCTTGTTTCTGAACTCCCCCCTGGAGCTGCCTTCATCACTGCCCACCTTCTCACTAGTGGGCCTGACAAAGCAAATTAAAGGAAATTGTCCCTGCCCTCTAGAAGCTTCCAGGAAAAATACCACTTTTGGCTGGAGTGATTACTCCCTCCCCTCCCCTACTGGGATTTGTTTACTTTCTGAAAACATATGTTCCTCCTCCTCTTTCTGTCTCACTGAGTTGTACTACCTGATAGCGGAGTAATGAAGCATATGTTCCAGAGATTTGAATTCTCCTGTCAATCGAGTGGAGGTACAAACAATTTGCCTTTAAGCTGGAAGTGGTATCACAGAAATGAAAAACACCTTTCCTTCTATTGACTGTGAGATGCTTCCAGGGGCTGCTGCACACCGTGGTACTCCTCCGTTTGCTGTCTGCTCTTTCATTCAGTCATCAGGTCTTGCTGCTTCTTTCATACTTCCTCCCATCTTTCCCCCACATTCTGTTCCCCTTTGCCTTCCCTAGGTCTCAGTCATCTCATTAATCACATACCATTGCCTTGTAGCTCTGTTTCTCTGATTTTAGTTTCAGGCTCCATCAGCTCACATCCAGGCCACCTGCAAAAGCTGAACTGGGTTTCATGTCTGTGGTCTCCTCCCTTGCTTCTCAGTTCAGCCGTGGAGTATAAGTTCAAGATGGCAGGCTCTGGGATCACTTGGGCTGGGTTTGAATGAATCTAGGTGGCAGAGGTAGGAGATGTGGAGCTGGTGTGGAGGAGAGAAATTGAAGGCTTTTGCAGTAAGAATCACAAACCTCCTGTCTGAATATGTATTTAAGTCTGTGAGAGATGAATGAAAAATTTCCTGTTCTAAAGTGTTTTACTTATATTATCTCATTTAGACCTCACACCAACCCACAAAGTTGGTACTATTTATTATTAGCCTCATTTTATTGCTGAGGAAGTAGAGGCTTAGAGAGATTAAGTAACTTGTCTAAAGTTGCATAGCCAATAAATACATGGAGCAGACAGGAGTTGAACCTGGACATACAGCTCCAGAGCCTGTGCCCTTAATCACCACGTGTTTTATAGTCACTGTATTTTGTTTCATGGTCAAGGACAATCTCCCCAGTTCTAGCTTTCTTGCATGGGAATTCTATTATATTTAACTAAGTAACATTTGCTGAGCAAGTATCTAGCACGTCTGCAGGCAGGCAGGTATAGGGAATTCAAAGATAAAAACTACTTCATGCCTACTTTCAAATAGCTCAAATTTCAGAAACCAAGACTTTTATACATGAGTATCCTATGAGAAATTCAGTAAAAAAAATGTTAGCCGGTTTCTCTATAGGGGTTAGGAGTGGATCCAGGTTTTTTTTTTTTACATTTATTTATTTTAATTGGAGGCTAATTACTTTACAATATTGTATTGGTTTTGCCATACATCAGGATCCAGGTTTTTTAAGGCTCAAAGGTTACAGAATTTGAAGGCCCTCTTAAAAAAAGGAGACAAATGTGCAAAAACCAAATGCCTGTGGTTCTTCTAGAAGGAGGCTTGCAAGTGCGGGTCCCTGTAGTTTGTTTCATTAACTTCATAGGAAATTCACCTCTGTGTGGGGCTGTGGGGTTGGAAGAGATTAATTTCAACCAGAGGGCAGAGATTCTTGGAAGAGATTGCCTGTATGAATTCTCCAGACAGATGTGGCTCTTGATCAAAGAGAAGGGCCAGTGAGGGAGTTAGGTAAATCAGTACACATCTTTCTGTAAATTTAAACTAAACTTTAAACATTATTAATTGCCTACTAGGTACAAGTCTTTCTGGACTTCCTAGCTAGCCCTTTGGAAAGTAGTTATCCCTTTGGAAAGGGCAAAACACCTAGGCAAGAAGCAGGGGGTGGGGGCGTAATGAGACGGGCACGTGCTCTGGCTTCAGGTAGACTGGAATCTAAGTCCCAGCTCTCCTACCTCCTCTCTTTGTAACCCAGGGCAAGTCATTTCTCTCTGAGCCATGAATTACAGAGGGTTAAAATCTAGTGAGGATGGAAGAACTCAGCTCTGTGCTGGTCTATAGGAACCAAATGCATGGTAGCCATTGTTTTTGTTATTCCTTCTCATACATTTATAAGCATCATTGTGTATGAAATATAATACCTGCTTTGCAGTATTGAATGTCAGATACCTGGCACATATACATTAAAAATGCTTTTCATGTTATAATATCATTTAATTAATATGCAATGCTCTAATATACCCACTCATAAGAGAAAACTATGTTTTCAGAGAATAGCGTTTCTGTGTGTTTTCATTCTTTCTCTGTGTGTATGTGTATACTTAAGCCTAAAAAGAGTCTATGTTTTCTCCATAGTCCCCTAGTGGTCTGAATGAGTTAATGTAGCCTCTTGATCTAAGTAGCAATGGCAGACTCTGATTTCATTGGGTTGATTAGGAGAGGAAGGAGAACAAAAATGATGAAATAAGGATGTTTATCTTGCTTCCCTCCTTTGGTTGAAGTTCTTTAGCATTAGTACTGGACTTGATTAACTGAAATGTAATTATCAGATTAGAACAAGTTCTACTGTATTCCCTCTCCTGGGATCCTATGTTCTTTCTAGCACTTACCAAGTTGATAGTGATATATAATGATTATTTTATTAACATGAATCTCCTTTACTAGAGAATAACCTCTCTGAAGGTGGGGCTTATGTGTATTCTACCTCAACCCTGTATCCCCCAGTGAGATAGTGGACACTCAGTAAATGTTTCAGCAACATACACATACACACACAATTAAAATAAGTAATATTAATAGAAGCAAATTACTGTCTCTTCCACTTCCTCTGCAATCACTACCACGATGACCAGATGGACAGAAAAGTATAAGCTATTGCCTACAGCATTTATTCCTAGGTTTTGAAGTCTACTCAGATGTAAGATCTTAAAAGTCTAGATAGTGGATTGATGCTTTCCCATTGAGATGGAATGTTTTATGTTTACCTGAACCTCTGCCTCTGCATCTAGCCTCGCCATTCCCTGGCTGGTCTTTTCCTCCAGCCTAACCTCTTCACAGAGAACTGTGAACAACGTGCAAAGCCAAAGATGTACATCTTGTGACCAAGAATAACAAGAATGGTGGCATCAATCACCTTTTCCAGATATACTCTTATATGTCATTCTTGATTACTGTGGGCACTTTAAAGTAATATAGCAAACTTTGTTTGAGAATATTCTTTTTTTTAAATAAGTTTTTAGTATACAAATGAATATACATGTTTATTAGATACAATGAAAAAACCCACAAAGAAATGAAACAGTAGAAAATTAAATGACCCACATTCTATCCCCTAGAGGATAACTACTATTAATGTTTTAGTATATAATTTAACATACTTTTGTTCAGTATTGTACAGATATAGGTATGTATATATTTAAAAAATGGATTACACTGCTCTTTCAAGTAATGCAATATAACCATCTTTCCATGTAAATATTTGTATAATATAATAGTAATAGAATATTTAGAGGTTACCTAGTACTTAGTCATGCTATTTTCTCATATGTTATTAATCCAACTCTCTCTGTTGTTAGAAATTTCAGTTGCTTTCAGTAGACCATAGTAAAATAATGTCCATGTAAGTATTTATGCATATCTTTATTTCCTTAGGATAAATTCCTGGAACTGGAATTGCTGGGTCAGGGGCTTATGCAGTTCTTAAGGTTTCTCACATTTATTGCCTATTTTATTTCCATCAAGTTGTATCTCTTCTCTTGCTAGCAATGTATGAATGTCCATTTTCCTGACCATTTGCCCTTTTAGAATAACCCCAGTTTAGGTGAAAAAAATAGTAGTCTTTTCTTGTCAGGAAACTTTGTTGATCATTTGTACTTTTTATTTTGTGACTTTTCTCAATAATATTCTTTCATCTTTTAAAAAATTTAGCTATTCATTGTTCTTATTGGAATGCCCTTTTATTATTGATTTTAAGAGCTCTTTATATATTCAGGATCATAACCCATTTTATATGTTATAAATTGATTTTACTGATTTGTTACTACAATATTCATTTTTTATGGTGCTTTAATAACACTTCCAGTCAAATGTATCAATATCTTCCTTAGGCTTTCAATATAGCCTTTGGATTTTGCCTAATTGATGTTAGCCTTAGATGAATCAAAAGTATGTTCTATTTCCTATTCTGACAGTAGCTGTGTAAAAATTGGTAAGTAATTTAAAGTGTCTGAATTTGTTTTCTTATGTGTGTGATAACACCCGATCTACCAACTTGCCAGAGCTTTTGAGGACCAAAAGAGGTAATGTATATAAAAATGCTTTGAAAACTTTAAAGGATTATTGTTGTTGTTATGCAGTTATCTTTGACACTGACCATTAGTCTGAATGAGTTCCTGTTTATAGTACTGCTATCAGCATTGCCTTTTTTCCCCTGTAGATTTGAGACCTTTCTGACCATTTACTAGGAAATAATCTTGGTCTAGAGTTGCACTGGAGTCTGTGCTCTGGTAGCTGGAAAGGCCCTGGGAGGGTGGTGAAATGTTGCCTGCCACCAGTCTCGGCCTGGAGCATGGATTCTGGGCATCCTTCCCACCTTCCCAGCTGGGAAAATGGGCCCTGGAACTATTCTTTGAAGTAGTGTGCGTGTTGACTCCCACATGCCAGCCCATGAAGGGTAGCTAGAGAAACTCATCCAGTGAGGCCAGAGTGCCTGTTCCTGTCCAACAGAGCAGTAGGTGGGAGAAAACCCAAAGCCTTCTGTCCACACTCGTATTCCCTAGGGACTGGAAAAATAGTACTCTTTCTAGCAATTAACATTTGAAACAGACACACTGGCCTATCAGATAAATCAGCAGCTTAGCCTTGTTTTGTGGTACATATTCTGGAACGAGTTATTAGGAAAACCTTTTTTTTTTTTTTTTTTAAATTATGAAATGACCAGAATTCTCCCTCTCTAAATGCCAGCTTAAAAAAATCAGAGGAAAAACAATTAAGCTATCTCATGCATCAAAGTAATCATTAGTAGAAAAACAAAGTATGTTCTTTCTGGCAATCTCTGCCAGATGGTTGAGATGGGTGATAGTGGAAGAAGAGGCTTAAATGATACACATATTATTTCAAATATAACCTTGAAGGCTTTTGTTTGTATTTTGATGGGAGGGGAAGATAGTGTATACTTGCATAACTTAAGCCTTCTTGAAGGTTAGAGGCCTCTGGATAGCTGGTTAGACATTTGTGAGTTTAGACATTTGAATTCATCTGGGTCACTTACATGAAGGAGAAGCAAGGTTAACTAAGTTTACTGAAAGACTGTGTGTTAGGTTTGATTAATCTTCCTTATGGTAGTGATATGGCTAGGTATTATTATCCCCATTTCACAGACATGGAAGCTCGAGTTTGGAGCCATTAAGCAATCTGCCCAAGGCCACATAACCAGTAAATGGCAGCATTAAGTTTCTAACTTCAAAGTCATTGCTCTTTTCATTGAGCCACACTGTCTCCTTGGAGGTAGAAGATAAAAATAAGATTTACGAAGTGATAAAAATGATCGTAGAGAGTTTTGAGAAATAGAAAGTGCTGTTAGGAATCTGTACAGTAATGGAGAAATAAACAAAATGCCTCAAGAATGGCCCCCAAATTTTATTTGGCATAAGGCTTCAAATTCCATTGATGTGAAACGATTCTCTGTAGGGACATACTCTGGCGAGTTAATTGTACCCCGAGTATTCTATGGCAGCACGGCAGCCTTTCCTATTGCCTCATAAAGAATCGCACACACCCCCTTCAGAGTTCATTTTAGTACTTTTCAGGCTGACATCTAAAGGGGCTGCTACTCTGACAAACACAATCTGGCCAGATGTTATTATTTTGCACTACATTTAATTTCTTCCTGCCAAAGATTTAGACTTCTTTTCCCTGATAAAGATCAGGGGAAATTGTCTGGTATTTACAAAATCCCATCCAGGCGTATCTGTTACAATGTTCACTTAACAAAGTTTATTAGATTATTAGGGCTTTAAACCCTTGGGCTCTTTCGGTATTGAAATTAAAAAAAGAAAAACCCAAACATCTTCAACAAATTTAAGTGGCATAATTAGACCCTGGGCTTGTCTTACAGGCATTTTAGAATTATGAAAATGATTTAAATAGTATTTGCTTCCTGAGAAACTTGCTGAGTTTGACAGGGATGAAAGGAAGGCGGTTATGCTCCTTTGGTCTCCTGAGTTAATGGGGAAAGTGATATCTGGAACTGAAATAAATTTGCTATAGTTGTATGGTGAAATCACTCCCATAAGTAGTTAGCCGTACCACACAGGGCCTCTCTTTCTTGGCCTAGTTAAAATGTGGGCACGACAGTGTTAGAGAAACATGGGGGTCTGTCATTTCTTTGCTCATAAAATCTATTTAGAGGAAACACTTACCTGGACTCCTTGAACTTGAATTCTCTGCTCATATCTTCTATATTAGGCGTATTAAGACTGTAATAGAAGTGTTCAATATTTTAAAGGTATGGTTTGTACACACTTTTCCTCAAGAGATTTCAATGTGCTTTATGTTCACTGATTATATTTTTAAGTGTTTCCAGTTGGAGCTTTGTGGTACTCTTGTTATTTTTTCTTTTGTGTGAATGTAAACATGGGAGGGTTGAGAAGGTGACCTGTATTAGTCAAAATAAGGAACTCAGAACCGATCTGAAGCTTTGCCTATATGATGTACATGGGAGAGAGAAGCTAGACAGAAGCAGTCTAATTATGCTTATTTGTTTGGGGAGTTGGGTGGACTGGTACTAATTTAGACACCAGAATTCTGGACCATCAGACTTGGCATAACAAGAGAGAGGACTGTTTAAGAACATTGAATGCAAGTGTTAATTACATATGTCAACTTGGGCATTTTCTTCTATTGTATATTTATTTGGCATTAGACTGGGTTTTTAACAAATTATTAAAGCATAGTTCTTTAGAGACTATATTAGAAATGTCTCACAAATAAAGCAAGACCACAGTTGGGCTTTTCCTTTTTATTTTGAAAGTGGCCAGAAGCCCGTTATATGAAAACTATAATAATGCAAACATACGTCTGTACAGTGCCGTAAGTGTAACTGTAAGTGTAGCAGTAAGTGCTGAAATGGCAGAAGTGAAGGCAAGGCAGGAGGTAAATATTTTGCAAAAATTAATGATCTAGAGTGAACTCTCATTAACTTTTGGCTCTGTTAATTTGAATATTGTGATAATTTGACTTGGACTGAAGTTTATGAAAGAATCTGCTAAACAAATTAATAGTGTATATAAGATTTGTAGGAAGGCATGTTTAATTTGCTTGAAGGACTTGAGCAAGCCCATTAATTGGGGCTGCTAATTATAACGAGCTTTGCTTATTAAAGCAAACCTGATAGAAACTCTACTTGGAAACACTTTATTAGCAGTGATTTAGAGTTACTCCAGGTATGGAAAAAAATAATAAAAAGTAGTGTAGTGTTTAAGAGAATAGATTCTGGAACAAATTGACTTTGAGCTTGAATCTTGTTACCTAGGGGAGCACACTTAACCTCTCTAAGCCTCAATTTCCTTAAACAGGGATAATAAATAATAGGACCTAACCACACACACACAGTTGTTGTGAGAAATAAATGATATGATGCTTGTAAAACTTAGAATAGTGCCTAGTATACAGCAAGTGCTCAGTAAATGTTAGCTGATGTTTGTTATTCTTGGAAAGTAGTTGTTAATCACACTTAACTAACTTAAACTGTCCTTTCCTTTATCAGGTCAATTTAGTGAAGATGTTCCAGGACAACATACTGCTTGTTGAGCTAGCCACTCCTAAATTTGAATGAGAGGCCCTCTGGGGACAGTAACTTAATAAATTGCTTTCCATATTCTATAGACTAAATGTACACATGGAAAGGGATGATGACCAGATTCAAAGGCTTTTTAGTTTCCCAGGAAGGAAATTCTAATTGAGCATATTTTATGTTATAAGCCTAGTTGACCATGCATTGAGGTTGTGAAGTTATTTTGGAGCCTGAAAAATACCAAGACTTTATATGTCTGAATATTGTAACATTTCTAATCTTATTCCTTTTCTGCTATCCCGTTGATACTACATAAATTATAGGTGTTTGTTTTGAAAGAAAAATTGGTAACTATTGGTAAATATAAAACAGAATATAAATACCATCCAGAATCCTAACACCTAGAGATGACCATAAGTTTTCTGGCTTTCTCTCTGCATATATTCAAATACGCATATGTAGATTTTCTTACAAAAATGGAATCATACTGCACTCATTAAAAGCAATGCTAGTGACAAAGCGGAGAGTGTACATGTTCTTTTCAGGTATGCCTTAAAATAGGGCATTAATTGGTAATCATGAGGTGGACTTGAAAAATTGCATATAATTTTACATCTGAGAGTCCTTGATCTGTTTCTGTTAAGACCAATAGAAATTCAGCACAGAGAATATGGACTCAATTATCTTTATAGGTCCATTATTATTCATATTTGATGTCTGTGTGTATAAGTGTGTGTGAGAGAGAGAGAGAGAAAGACAGAGAGAGGGAGGGAGGGAGGCAGGCAGGCTGCCTGTGTATCCTGGGTGGAGATTTCTCCTTGTTGTGTGGTCTAGTGACGAGCATTGGACAGGGAATAAGAAGATAGCAGCTTGTAGCTGTGACTCCATCATGACTCACTGGATGACCTTAGGCAATTAATTTCATTTCTCTGGGCCTTTGTTCATTTTCTCATATATGAAATGTGGGGTTAGACCAGATAACTTCTACATCTGCTTGCAGCTCAGAGAATCGGAGTTTTTTTGTTTTTAAGTCAAAGTTGCCTGTCTGCCTGGAAGAACCCGAGGCTCTGTGGAGATCTTCCTAAAGAGAGGACAGTGATGAATTTCAATAGTTTCTTTGGCGCCAGATAGACCAAAGCTGTAATTTTTAGCCTATCAGGCATTTGACTTTTGAAAGTGCTAAATCCTCCATTAGGAATAAATGTGGAAGCTTCAGGTTATTTATTGTTATTTACACTTTCCATTCATAACTGTCAGTGTCACAGGCTCTGTCGACATAACTGCGTCAGTGAGGTTAGCTTTAATCAGTTTAGTGGCGGCTAAGTCACAAATATATCAAATAGCCAATCATAATGCAGGAGTCCTCTAAAGCCTGACTGAATTATTTATTTTGTTATGATGAAAATGTCTGGGCTTTATTGGTTTTTTTTTTTTTTTAAGAACTTGATTCAGCTTGAAGTCTAAAGATAAAAGATCAGTGATTGTCTCTTAGATTTTTATTCTGCCTTCCTTCAAGGCTTTTCATTTTTCACAAGCCGTTGTTAACACTTTTAAAGTCAAGGTGAGAGATCTGTGATATTTTTTATCCTAGGGGTTTAAGCATATGTGAAAAACTTTTACCTTTGATTTCTTGTTCCTTTCTGTCATGTGAAAGCTGTGTGACCTTGAACTAACCACTCAACCTGTTTGAGCCTCATTTTCTTTGTCTGTAAAATGGGGATAATCTTAGTCTTTTCTAAATCTCAAATTATTATGAGACACAAATAAGATAATGCTTTAGTTGTCATACAAATGTATGATAAACTTGTGATTATCATTAAGTTTAGTGTTATCATTTAGGCCTTCAGTGGGTAGGTCTGACTTGATATAATAGATATTTGTGTGTGTGCATATCAGGCGTGTCTGACTGTTGGCGACCCCATGGACTGTAGCCCACCACGCTCCTCTGTCCGTGGGATTTCCCAGGCAAGAATACTCGAGTGGGTTGCCTTTTCCTTCTCTAGAGGATCTTCCTGACACAGGTATTGAACCCGTGTGATGCTGAAAAATTATATGGAAGCCAATTTTATAAATCAAAACTCTTCTATGTCTTACGTTATATCGTGATAATATTACCCACAGAAAATTTTGTCCTCCAGAGGTCATTAAAAAAATAAAGGATTCAACGAACTTAAAATATACTCAGTACTGAAAAATGAGCAATATTCAAATTAAACATGTGTACTGCAAATCATATTAAATACAGTGCTACAAATATAGAGACTCTGAAAAGGGAAATAATTCATCATGATTCAAAAATGCTCAGGACATTTTAGGGGATGGGTTGAGAAGGGTGGGGGAATGGGCCACTGGCAGTGGGAGGTCAGGGAGGTAAGACAAGAAGAAAAACATTTAAAATATAGCTGAACAATCCTCTCTGTGTCAACCCATGCAGCTATTACCAACCCCCACTGCACACTTATTATTCTTTTTCCAGACATCTTTAATACAGACAGTGAAACTAGAGTAGAAATGTGGCTTTGTACTTAGAATACAGTTGTATGGGCTCTCTAAGAATCACTTTTGTTTTCTTTTTTTCTACCCGGCCATTCAGAGGCCCTGATTACCAGCGAAACAGTAAAGAAAAGAGAAATAGTTAGAGCCAAAGCAAAACACAAAGGAAGCAAGATTAGAAAATGGAGAAGCTGGAGGGAGAACATCTGAGTATAGTAACACGGTCACTCGTAGGAAGAAACTGTTTCAGGTTTACATACTTAATTATCTCATGTTTAAGTTGAATCATGGCTAATTAATTTTCCTGTGCTAAAGCAGATTTACAGGTACTGAGCATGTACTAACTGAGAGTGACGTTTATTGAAAATTGAAGAGTTAGGTGGATTTATTCCTGATGTGACTGAAGCTATGCTCCCAGAATGATTTTTCAACCTCATCTTATTTCCAAGTCCTTGGGAAGCTCATACCATGGGGAAATACCAGCCTTAGGACCCAAATATAGAGGTTCCAGTTCCACCTTGGTCATTCTTCTAGCTCTGGGACCTGCAGCCAGCGCGGATCTTTTGTCAAACTTGCCTGTCTCTCTGCCGCTTTGCTCAGGCCTGCCTGCTCCATGCTCCCTTCTGTATCCTGTGCTGTGCTAAGTCACTTCAGTTTTGTCCGACTCTTTGTGACCCCATAGACTGCAACCCACCAGGCTCCTCTGTCCATGGGATTCTCCAGGCAAGAATACTGGAGTGGGTTGTCATGCCCTTGTCCAGGGGATCATCCCAACCCGGGGATTGAACTCGCGTCTCCTATATCGCCTGCATTGGCAGGTGGATTCTTTACAACTATTGCCCCCTGGCCAAACTAGAAATGATGTGCTTTGGATGAAGGAGGAGGATTTCTGTCCCCCTCACTGAACTGAAGCTCCTCAAGGATCTTCTTTGAGCCCGTCTTTGTATCTCTGCCTCCTAACTGAGTGTTGGTGGGTAGATGCACAAAATAGATTTTCAACACATGTTCGTGGAACTTTAATATCTCTAAACCTTGGGTTCTCATCTATAAAATGGAGCAGCTGCTTTTCCAATCTATCTTATTTAGGAGAATATGAAGATGTACATATAAAATTGCATACTAAACCAAACAGCACTATACACTCATTCATGTAAGGGGCTATTACAAATTAGAGTTGTTATGTGTAATTCACATTTTAAAATTTAGGGCTATTTTCTTAATGGAACTTGATCAAGTTAACCTTTCTGAAGTGTAAATTGTCTGTCCAAAGAGGTGAGTAGATTACCACATTGGTCTTTTAACTGGACAGGTTGCAGGGGATCCACAAAGCCCCTGAAACTGTATATAAAATGTTTTGTATATGTGACTTTTTTTGGAAGAGAGAGCACATATCTCAAATCAGATTTGGGGGTCTATGTACCCCAAACTGTTGAGAACCACAAGGCTGACTAATCTCTAGATTTCATTCTGCTCTAATCTGATTCTATGAAGAATCCTAATCTGAATAAATAGTTTCAAATTTCTGATTATTTAATGGACTTAAGTAAGTAGCCTCAGTTATTTTAATGGCACTTAAGTCAGAATTCCCAGATTTAATAATACCCATTTCAGTACTGATCGTTGGCATATTCTGCTACCACTCAGATGCCAACTTGGCTTGAGGGAAGAACTATTATTTCAAATGTTGCCTCCCATCTACTTTCTCAAATGTAGTTACTTTGTCCTCACCTATGTTGCTTTTTAAGAGGGGCTGTATTTTGGTCTGTAGAATTAGAAACTTTACTCATGTTTGTCAACTGAGTGCAATAAACATTCCTTAAAGAAATAAAATAGCAATAGCAAAACTAAAGCCCAGGAGAGGCATTGGAGGAGTTGCACCATTTAGGAGCCCAGCTGTGGTTGTTCTGATCATAATGAAGCTACTGTATACCATTTAATTCTCTTGGGAAGTGATACAGTTAAAGTCCCAACATCTGTAGAAATAGCAAGGTGGATTCAACTTTGTTATGTACACTGAGCTTTCTATTTTCATGATGAGAGATGGGAGAAAAACTACCAGATTAGGAAGTATGGGCAGTTTTTACAGTGAGTAGAAGGAGGTGGTCTTCCAGTCTGTTTTAGAATCTTATTCATTGCTGGCACTGGAAGGAGAAGACTGCTAACCACGTGGGTGATCTCACCATAATCTTTGGGAGGAGAGCATCTCTAGCCAATCACTTGGAATGATATAGTGGGAAGGAAAAAAAAAACAGCCATTGACTAGGATGCAGAAGATAAGAGTTTTTGTTTATGGCTCTGCCACTAAGCAGATAGTGTATCATTGGGCAAGTCTCTTCCTGATCCTGAGCCTCTTGGCCTAGTTATCATATAGAGGCCTGTTCCAGTGTCAGTTGCTCAGTTGGGTCCGACTCTTTGCAACCCTAAGGACTGTAGCCCACCAGGTTCCTCTGTCCATGGAATTCTCCAGGCAAGAATACTGGAGTGGGTAGCCATTCCCTTCTCCAGGGGATCATCCCCACCCAGGGATCGAACCTGGGTCTCCTGCATTGCAGGCAGATTCTTTACCATCTGAGCCAATGCTGTAATTATTTTTAATAATAATTATAATAATAGAGTTTCAATTTAATTGTCTACTGGGTGCAACTATGTTAGTGTTAGTAGCTCAGTCATGTCTGAGTCTTTGTGGCCCCATGGGCTATAGCCTGCCAGGCTCCTCTGTCCATGGAATTCTCCAGGCAAGAACATTAGAGTCGGTTGCTGTTTCCTTCTCCAGGGGATCTTCTTGACCGAGGGATCAAACCCATGTCTCGTGCTTTGCAGGCAGATTCTTTACTGTCTGAGCCACCAGAAAAGTCCCCACTATGTTATGGGTTTTAAAATAAAATTGATTTACTTACAATAATCCTGTTAGGTAGGTGGTATTATCTCCATTTTATGGATGAGGAAAACTGAAGTCCAGAGAGGATAAGCAACTTGCTCAAGTACTGGCATCTGCCCACTCCTTCCTGATTTCTTTTCCCTGCAGCCAATCACCACCAAATCCTGCTAGTTATTCCTCTTCACTATCTCTACCATCACTGCCCTGGTTTCAATGCTTACCTCTAGTCTGGACTTTTAAACCACTTCCTAACTAATCTCTCTGCCTCCAGGTTTATATCCTTCCTCTAGTGTCTATCAGTTTTTAAGAAGTAACTCAGATATCATTTCTTTTAAGAAACCTTCCCTGTCTACCCCCTCCACTGGACTATGTTACCTTCTTCTGTGTCCCATAGTACCTTGTTTATCTCTGGTCTGCTTCATTAACAATATAATACTAGCCAATATTTAATTATTTAATTTAAATATTTAATCTAATAGGTGTCTACTATCTACCAAGTATAATACTATTCTAAGCTCATTATATCCATTAAGTCATCGAATCCTCACAGCAACCATATGAAGTGTAGATACTATTGATGCCATGTTTTACAGATGTTCAATAAGTTGCCCATGATCACAAAGCTATTGTGTACCAGAGCTGGAATTTCAAACCCAGACACGCTTGAGAGCCTGAGTTCTCAGTCTCTGCTCTATACTGTCTTTTGCCTCAAGTACTGCCTTCACCAGGGAGCCTTCTATGGCTCTTTTTAAAATTACTTTAAAAAATAATTTGGATTTCATGAAGTCCAAATTAAAGTTTGAAGCTGAAAATGAACCATTGTCAGGCACTTTTGATAGACTTCGGGGCTTCCCTGATGGCTCAGTTGGTAAAGAATCTGCCTGCAATGCAGGAGACCCCAGTTCAATTCCTGGGTTGGTAAGATCCGCTGGAGAAGGGATAGGCTACCTACTCCAGTATTCTTGGGCTTCCCTTATGGCTCAGCTGGTGAAGAATCTGCCTGCAATGTGGAAGACCTGGGTTTGATCCCTGGATTGGGAAGATCCCCTGGAGAAGGGAAAGGCTACCCACTCCAGTATTCTGGCCTGGAGATTTCCATGGACTATACCGTATAGTCCATGGGGTCGCAAAGAGTCGGACATGACTGAGTGACTTTCACTTCCACTTTGATAGACTTGACGCACTAAATTGACCCCGGGATCAGATAATTCTATATTTATATAAAGCTAAACACTTCAGAACATTTATACTTTCAGGAGACACATGGTTCCTATTTTCCAGGTAACAAAATTGAGGATAGAGTTGTCTTCCATTCACATTCTGATGAGGAAGACCTTGGTCCAGGAGGTGCTTTTTCACGTTAACCTTTTCTTTCAAGAAGCACAGAAAGTGTTTGGTGTCTAACCGAAGAAGCACTCATGAGTGATTTACAGGAGCGCTTTGTTGATTCAATCTAGTTATTTGATGCTGTCTCATTTTCTTTTCCTAAACAACTTGTGCATGAGTGTGTCTGGGAGGATTGGATAGAAAAGAACATGCATATCAAGGTTTTATTGCCTGGAGGCTTATGAATCAGCACCTTCATTTTACTGAGTTTCTTTTTGCCTCAAGTGCCAGATTTTCTCCATCTTTCTTCGACAATGGCAAGTAGTTGGTAGGTGCATTACATAATTTTCATAGTGAGCACTGCTGTTGTTGATTACGAGAAGGCTTTGAGAAAGGGTTCTAATGAGACAGGATTGTTGATTCTCCCTGGGTTTTGACTTTCTAAGAAAGTCACTTATTCATAAATTGTCCCCCACTTGGCGCTATGTACCACCCTGAGAACTTTTCTCCCCTGAAACCCCTCACCCCCAAGAGAGAGTGGGAATGACTTGAGTGGAGCAGGGAAGCTAAGTGGGTCCTTCAGCATGGCCCTCTGTGAAGTCCGTGGAGGCTTGGTGAGAGCTTGAGTCCTTAGTTTTTGATATTTTTTCAAATTATGCATGTAATTTTCTGAGATGGAAAAGTGTGTGTAGTATTTAGATGTGCCTAATGCAAAAAAAAGCAATACAGAAATATCTAGAGAGTAAAAAGTGAAAATAGAAAAGTTCCAAGTCCCCCTTTGTCCATCTCCCTCTGTCTGACTGGCTATGCTGACTGGAAATACGGTAGTTTGATGTGTGTGTCCTTCCTCAACCATTTCCTGTGCCTTTGTGTATGTACATACACACTCACTGCTGCTGCTGCTACTAAGTCACTTCAGTCGTGTCCGACTCTGTGCGACCCCATAGACGGCAGCCCATCAGGCTCCCCCGTCCCTGGGATTCTCCAGGCAAGAACATTGGAGTGGGTTGCCATTTCCTTCTCCAATGCATGCGAGTGAAAAGTGAAAGTGGAGTTGTTCAGTCGTGCCCGACTCCTAGCGACCCCATGGACTGCAGCCCACCAGGCTCCTCTGTCCCTGGGATTCTCCAGGCAAGAACACTGGAGTGGGTTGCCATTTCCTTCTCCAATGCATGACAGTGAAAAGTGAAAGTGGAGTTGTTCAGTCATGCCCGACTCCTAGCGACCCCATGGACTGCAGCCCACCAGGCTCCTCCGCCCATGGGATTTCCCAGGCAAGAGTACTGGAGTGGGGTGCCATTGCCTTCTCCGATACACACACTCACTAGTCACTCTCAATTTTTTCCCTATGTAAATGTGACCGTGCCATATGTGCTGTTTTACAATATAATTTTTCACTTCATATATCTTACAAAGTCTTTCGAAATAAGTACTGAAAGGTTTTGTCCTTTTTAAAAATGATTGTGTAATGTTCCTATCTATCTCCTCTCCTGTTGGCACCTGGGTTTGTTATTTGCTTTTTTACTCTGACACACAGTGTCGAAGGGAATATGTTTAGTCATATCTTTTCATGCACTTGAAAACTTATACCTGGAGCAGAAGCTGTCTAGGCTATCCCTAGAAGGAGGACTTTGGGTCCAAGGAAACATTTCCAGAGGCAACGGGCCAGTTTTACATTCGGTGTTACCTCCCAACGTGCAGAGAGAGCCAGCATTTTCCATGTCACTGGGGAAGCACCTAACTGCTCCAGAGATCTGACCCTGAGCAATCTGTCTAGGAGTCTGTCCTTTTTTCAGTGACCCAGAAGTCAAGGAACAGCAAGGACAGCTTAACACGGCCGAGCCCTGTTAAGTTGTCTCAAGTAGAAGATGGTCTTCTAAATCCTGCTGTCATACTATAGGCTGGAATTTTGAGGGCAATTTTTGGTTAAATGCCTCAAAAACTTTCTTTCTCTGTTTCTGTTAGCCAGTCAGCAACCATTCAGGAGCATCTACTGTATGCCATGTGCTGCAGTGCATTTTCAGACACACACATGGGATTATGCAGCTGTACTCCTCAAAAACGTGGTCTTGTCTGCTTATGGATATGCTCTCCATTATTTTTTATGTCTTAATTAAGGGCTCATAGAAGAGATGCTTTGACTTAGATGGACTTTCAGTAGCATTTCACAAATAATATTCTTAAAGTGGGTTAGTTGTTTGTTTGTTTTTTTTTGGTCCCTTTTCATATAAATCACTCTGTCTATAGAAAAACATCAAACTGTTTTCACAGAAGGCAGGGAAATAAGTTGTTTACACATCACCATTTGACTCTCTTTACCCTCATCCTCATTACAAACATCTCAGCCACCCAAGTGAAGTTAGTTTAAACCTCCAAGCTATCCATGCAAACAAGACCCCTACCGCTAAGGAGTTTGGAGCAAGAAAGCATGGGGGTTGTCTGCTATTTTTGTAGTCTCTCTTCTGGGTTCAGAATATTTTTTCCTGTGTTAATTCACTACCAAGAGGTTTGGTTTTAGTTCTGTGTCCTTTTTCAGTTCTATAAATTAAGGAAGGTGGTTCCATAATGTCACAGTATCTCAGAGTTGACAGGGAGCATTAGAGGTCCATCAAATGCAGCCTTCCTGCCTTCATGTGACTCCTCTGTACAATGTATTCTGAGCCAGTGATCATTTGGTTTTGGAGTGAAAACCTCCTCTGATGAAGGAATCCTACCCTTTAAGAAGCAGCCCATTTGATTTTTGTTCAGCTTTAATTGCTAGTTTTTATGTTAGTTTGGGCCAAAGTCAATCTCCTAGTAACTCTTTTGCCATACTGGTCACTCTCATGTGGATAAGCTTCTATTTGGTGATTAGTCCCCTAAACTCTTTTGCCATACTGGTCACTCTCATGTGGATAAGCTTCTATTTGGTGATTAGTCCCCTCAGAATTGCCCAGTACTGAGCACAGAGTAGCCTTCACCTCCTATAGTCTACATATGATTCTTTTATTGAGGCAGCCAGCCTAAGACACTATTGAGTCAAGAAGTGTTGATCTTAAAGTCAAGCAAAATTCTCCAAATTGATGTCACCAGCCTTCATCCCATGTTTGGGGTGTTGGTCTTATATGATAATAATATCTTGTCAAATTTCAGCTAAAACTGTAGCCTGTTGAGATCACTAGGATTTCAAAATGAGTTAACTGTGCCTTCCAGCTTCATGCAGTTTGTAAATTTGATCAGTGTACCATTACGCCATCATACTAGCCATTGATAAAAATGCTGAGCAGAGCAGATCACGTAGGTTCCCCATCAGAAATTTCCTTTTGGATTGACATTAGTCTATTAACTGGCACCTTTGGATACAGCCATTAAAGCAGCGAAGGAACCAGCTAGCAGTATTCTTTCCAATCTCTAATAGTCTGTCTTGGACGTGATGGTTCACTTTGTTCTCAACCCTCTTGAAATCCAGAAGCAGTATATCCACTGTTTTCCCTTAGTTTTCAGTCCAATACTCCCATCATAAAAGGAAATGAGGTTACTGGCGTGACTTGTTCTTATAAAACTATGCCAGCTTCTTGTGATAACTTATTTCTTTGCTCACAAATCTGCTTGATGCTGTGTTCTGAAATCCTGCTTGAGACTGATGTTAGACTGATGAGATTATTATCTGTGACTGCCACCTACTTTTCCCCTTTAAGGAATATGGGAACCAGAGGGGCTTTGTTTTCTGGTTCCCCCTCACCAGTGTTTCCCAAATACTCCTTTCTTTGTCACCTTTTCCTATGCTGGGCTGACTCTCCTTCCCATCCCATCAGAACACTGCCCTCAGTTTTCCTAGGTGACACCTATTTAGTATGCTAATGGGTGCTAATGGACTAAAATGTATTCAACAATGAGTAATCTGTTTGCTTTCTGAGCAGGGCCTAAATCCCAACATGTGATTAGGATGGTGGTAATTTTGGGCATCATGGCGGTTATTAATGTAGTGTGGGAGGCTAAAACCTTTTGTTTCCTCTCAAATAGGTGACTGCCATTTAAACTCCATGTATGGCTTTCTGCCAATTGTGTTGGGGGCAATTTGAAGCGAAATTGATTGGCTAATTGCTTGTGGTCATCCGGCTTTTCAGCTGCCCGTGTAGCATCCCTGGAGGTAATTAGCACTTCCAGAATTGGGGGTGATTTGGAGTTATTCATGGTCATGGCTTCTGTTGTGGGAGCCAGGGCAGCAGTAGCTTAGTTATGAGTGAATCAGTTTTACTTTAAAATGATTACTGAGGATTGATGAGTTTCTTTAACAATTAAAAAAAAAATCCATTATGGAGGAGTTTGATATACAATTGCCTCCTAGAGTCATTTAAAGTGGCCAGTTGGGTTCTATATATTGTGTGATAAACTCATTGGTAGGAAATAGCTTCAAAAATGTTGAGCATTTTCCAAAAGCGACTGGAATTTCAATTGCAGCCCTATAACAGCACACATAGTGGAATATTTTTCAGCCAGTGTTATGCTAAACAGTATAGAATATATTTTTCATTAAGAATGTCTTCATATGTAAATGTCATGTAAAAACCACCGATATCTGTGATCCCCAAATTTAGAATCATCAGCACTTCAAGGTGATTGCTCTCTTTTAAAAACAATGTTCCTGGGTAATTTACAAGGACAGTGAATACCCAAGGAGAGCATCTTGGGATTCTGCCATTTCCCTCCAAAACCTGGCATTTGTCAGTGTCAGTCAGCATTGAAATTCTACCTGTGGCAGTAGAGGAAAGCCCAGAGTCATCTGCTTAGTTTGATTGTTCCTTTTTCATAATTAAATGGGAACCAATGTTATCATCTTTGGAAGATCCAGCTTGAGGGTGATATGCTTTTGCAATGCAAAGAAACAGTGGGTTTGTGTCAGTGCTGAGGCTAGGGCTGAGAAGCCTTGGCCCAACCAGCTGTTATGTTCCAGTTGTTCCCAGGCTCTTCAGTGTGGTCGCCTAGTCCCTTGACCTGCTGGTTGCAGTGTACAGCCCTCCTCTTAGGAATTCTTCTAGTTTTCTCCATTTCTAGCTTGGATTCCCAGCCTTGACTGATGCTGGAATTCAGGGAAGGCTAGAAGGAAAAGGCAATAATTCCTTTCTTTTGTCTACCCAATGATCACAGAAGCCCTACCCTGTATTTTAGGATGAGGTTATAAGAGAGGATGTGACTTAGACTATTTTCTCTTTCTTTTTTTTTTTTTTCTGCAAAAAGCTTTATTGTTTCCATTTGGTCCAAGGCTTGAGAGAGGGCTCCAGGGTGTTAAAAAGCTGCCTAATGGCTGCAGAGGGGGGCTTCAGGCAGTCCTGATGTCAGGTGGGTTCTTCAATGGCCACCGGTCTCCAGAAGCTCCTAGTCGTGCTTGAGGGTGAGCCTTTCGAAGAGATACTCGTCCAACCCAGCCTGGGGACAAGCCAGCCTGCGGAGGTTGGTCAGGTGGTCACCCATCTTCTTGATGAGTTTCACTTCCTCATCTAGGAAGTGCTTCTCCAGGAAGTCACAGATGTGGGGGTCTCCGCGGGCACAAGCCAGGCCATGCAGATCCAACAGGGCTTGATTCAGGTTCTTCTCTATGAGAAGGGCGGCTTCCATAGAGTCCTGTTTTTTTTTTTTTTTTTCAGGTTTTAAAACTTTTTATTTGCGTATTAAAAAAATTGTGCATTCCAATAATTTAAATCATTTGAACAATAAAAAAAATGGCACTCCAATTAAACTGCATTTTACAGTCCGCAGAACACCTTGGACCAGCTTTTTACTCTAGATTTCACTGTCATCCCACCCAGCTTCCTCCTTCACCAACATGCAAGTTCTTTAACTTCCCTGCCAGCCACACAGGCAGATGGGAGAGGCAGGCGCGGCCTACGTTGTCAGTAGTTCTCCATTCTTTGATGTGAAAAGGGGTAGCACAGTCATTTAAACTCGATCCAACCTCTTTGCATCTTACAAAGTTAAACAGCTAAAAGAAGTAAAATAAGAAGGCAATGCTTGTGGAATGTACAGTGCATACTGGCGGTGCACGCTTCATTATGACTCGCCTACTTGCTTCTCCTCTTCAATCATTTCTTTCGAAGGCAGTGGATTTTTCTCTTGCGTTTCCATTTTCTTCAATTTCGACTTATCGAACTTCTTAATCTCAGCCATATCGGGTTTGTCAGACATGGTTGCAGAGGGTGCGAAGCGAACTGCGAGCGAGTGAAGTCGGGTCTGCGCTGTGGCCGCCGCCGAGTGCCCGCGTCCTGGGTTTTACCCAACTCATCTTGAGATGGCTTCTGCACGTCCAGGAAGAGGGCGCGGCCGCCATGTTGGTTTTGCAGTTTCAAGAGACGCTCCGCGCCCTCACGCTTCTCCTTGGCCAGTTCGCGAAAAAAGTGACCGACACCCTCCAGGGCCACATCGTCGCGGTCGAAATAGAAGCCCAGAGAGAGGTAGGTGTAGGAGGCCCGCAGTTGCATGTTAACCAGGCGGTTGACGGCAGCCTCTACCTCGGTAGAATAATTCTGATGAATCTGGGAGCTCATGATTGGTTGGTAATAAGGAGTTAAAAAATGTTGGCTGGTCCGTGATCACAGACAGCTGAGTGGCTGACTCCGGAGGTTGCGACTGGAAAAAAGGTTGGAGGGTGGTCAGAGGCTGGAGCAAGGGGCGTCCCTGGGTCTGTTCCATCCAAGCACTGTTGAAGCAAGAGACAGATCCACGGGCCGCCGAGCGCACTTCCGACTATTTTCTTTTACATTCTTGTTTTAAAACATCTCACAAACAAGGAATCAGTGCCTGACATCTACTGTGTTCCATCTCTGATCACAGCTTCCAGCCTGCTTTCTCTACTTCCTGTTTTCAGCAAGTTTGATTTTTACTTTCACTTGCTTATCTATTCTCAGCCTGTCTTCTCTCCCTAACTAAATTGGTCAGATTTTGTTTCCTAAAAGGAGATTACATTGCTCTTTGCTGGAAAAGACAGTCACTGGCATGGTGGGAGTAGGGGTGTGTGTGTGTGTGTGTGTGTGTGTGTGTGTGTGTGTGTGTGTGTGTTGGCAAGGGGTGCTGTGACAGGGTGTGTAAGGCTGCTTTGCTAAAGTCTGTTTTTAATCCTAATGACTCTCTTAGTTCTAAGACTGAGTTCAAATCCTAGTTCTGCCTCTTTGTGATCTTGGGAGTTGTTTCCTTAGTGCTTCAGTTTCCCCATCTTTAACATGCGTGGTAGAAGTCTCTATCTCATACAGTTCTAGTGTGGACCAAGTGAATAAACTCATGTAAGCTTACATTGATGGTTTCTAAAAAGGTCAGAGGAAAAGGTGGGAAGAGGGTAATGGTGGTGATACGTTTGTAGTCACCCCCCTTCACTCTCATCAACAGACGGCACTAGGAAAAGTCACTGGTTTCTCCTGAGGATTCCCTGTTTGACCTAGAGGAAATTGCATAACCCATCTATCCCCAAACTGTTTCTGTCCCGAGTACAAGCTAGATCTTCTGCCGGGGGATCAATCAAAGAGCTGTCTTTGGCAGGGGGAAGTGTCATGAGAATAAACAGCTGCTCTCTCCGCCCCACAACCCCTCCTGCTGCTAAATGACTCTAGGGAAGAGGAAACCAGTCATCAAAGGCTTCTGCCACCTGTGCACAGCTGGTAGTTCCTGAGGTCACTTGGTAGTGACTGGAGGAGTTTAGAAAGTATCCACGGAGCTAAGTCACTGATATATCCCTTTCCCTAAGGCTCAAGGACTTGCTTTCTTCTCTGTCCTTCATTCCCAGAGTGGGGAAGCTCCTTTGTAAGCTGGAACACACTAGGCTGAGATTGCCCTAGGTCTTCCCTAGCGCTGTTTTGTGAATAGCATCCTTTGAGTGATTCTCAGTGTGAAGAAAAGGAGCAGGACTAGGCTTTCTTGTCCTTCTTCTTCAGCCAGAAGAAGAATCTTCAGGAAGATTAGGAAGTCATTTCCTTTGAGCTACTTGCTGCCAAGTGTCAACTCTCCCGGGAAATCCAGGCTGCTTCAGCTAGACTTCCCTTTTCCTGTCTCCAAGGTTGCCAAGCCAACTGGCAGAGTGCAGGGCCTAAAGGTACAGCTAGGCCTGTGTTCCAGAGGGGGCAGAGTGGCTGACAGAGCAAAGGACACCAGAGGCCCCTCATCGTTGGGGACAGGCAGGACGGTCCCCAACCAGGCAGATCCAGAAAGCTTTAACAGAACATGACTGAGACACACTACAGAGGGGTCAACTTGGTTGGTATAGATACAGCACATCTGAGCAGCTAAGGCCAAGGTTTAGTAAAAGGGGAAGGAAGGCACATGGCCACAAATATCAAATCTGAACCACTGCTGGGTCAGAGTTCTATTCAAGGTTGGAATAGTCAGGGTTTAAGAACTAGAACTGGAATAATTCGGCTCCATCGTTTATTGAGAGTTTCTCAAGGAGGAACAATAACAATCAAGAGCATGGATTTAGAGTAACAGAGGAACTGGGGTTAGAATCACTGTTCTGCCATCTATTAACTAATAGACTTTTTGTGGAGTTACTCAGCCTCTCTGCACCACTCTGAAACAGCACACATGATGCTAAAAAGGATTTTATGTATAGATACTAAAGAAATGTTTGGTAAGTGAATCATTTTTATCCAGAGGTTATTTCTGGCAAGATTGAGTTATTGATGGTAGCTCCCAACCTTAAAGTTCTACTGCAGTCAGTTTAGTACTTGTTCTGTGTCTGAGATGGTGCTGCCCTAGTGTCCAGCCACCTGGGGCCTGATCATTAGGGGAATGTGAAACCAGTTAACAGGGACCCAGGGACCACGGGAGGGGGGAAACACAAAGTTCTCTGGGAAGAATTCTGAAATAAATTCATGTGCAAATCAGGAAAACAGATTATTTTGACTTATTTTAAAATGATCTTTTTTATACCTTCATGGCTCTTCAATAGAAATGGCTTAAGCGAAAAGAAAACTTAATTAAATGAATAGGCAATTTATGAGTCTTGGGTGAGGCACAAATTTGAATTCTCTTGTTAAAATTGAGTGACCAAGTAAATGCAATGTGGTATCTTGAATTAGAGCTTGGAACAGATAAAAGACATTAGTGGAAAACCTGGGGAAATCTGAATAAAGGCTGTGTGTGGTCAATAGCATTGTACCAATGTCAACATTTTAATTTTGACAAATGGCCCATGGTTATTTAAGATGTTACTATTAGGGGAAACCAAGTGAAACTAGCTTTGTAACTCTACTGTAAATCTAAAATTATTGCAAAATAAATCAAGTGGTTAAACTCTCTTACTTTCAATGGTGATAAGCTCTGCTTTTCAAAAAAAATTGAAATGTAATTGAATTACAATGGTATATAAATTTCAGGTGTACAGCATAATGATTCAGTATTTTTACAAATTATACTCTGTTAACTGTTATTACAAGATAATGGCTATAATTCCCTGTGCTATATGATATTTGCTTGTTGCTTATCTATTTTATATGTAGTAGTTTGTATCTCATAGCCCTAATTTGCCCCATCCCCTCCATCTCCCCAGTGGTAACCAGTAAGTAGTTTGTTATCTAGATCTGTGCATCTGTTTCTCTTTTGTATATACATTCATTTGTACTATATTTTAGGTACTACATATAAGTGATATCATATAGTATTTGTCTTTCATTGTCTGACATTTCAGTAAGCACAACATTCTCTAGTTTCATCCCCATCTCTGCTTTTTTTTTTTTCCCCCCCCACGCACTTTGTTTGAAGATGTTTTTGAAATTACATGGGATTGGGATGGGGGCACTCGGATACTTGCTTCTACTACATAGAGTTTTGAACTCTGCCCTTTTCCTTAACAATATATACATGCACTTTCACATGCCATTAGAAGTTCATGGTAAGTGTGATTGTTCATATGCATAATGTATGTAAGCACCCCCTTACTGATGTACGTTTAGGGTGTTTCCAATTTCGTGCTGCCGTGAACATTTGTGTACATATAACTTGGTGCTGATTTCTGATGTTTCCTTGGGCTAGAGACATAAGGAAACTGCACCAAAGAATATAAACTTTTAGGAAGATCTAGATACTTAATACCGTATCACTTTCCAGAAGTTTTATCAATCTATACACCCAGGAGCAGTGTGCAAGTGCCCGTCTCACTACCTCCTAATCAACATTGAGTCTTACTATTAAGAACAAGCATCTTTTCTGCATGCACTTGCTTTAACTTGGCTCCCTGCTTAGAATCCGAGTGTCAACCTATGGTTTAAGAATGACCAGACTTGGCCCCTGCCCCACTCATCCTTTTACCATTTTTGTATGTAATTCCTTAACATGGTAGCTAACTGGGACATGATCTTTTAAAAGACAATATCGTATTGACAAGTAACTGGAGATTCTCTTTCTTTTTAACCTTGTTTCCGGGAATATTGTGAAATTCACAGACAAACCTTTTGATTCTTGTTGATATTTACATGCACACACACACTTTAATACCACTGAATGGAAGGGGTGGGGAAAACAAAAAGTTGTCCCTTAGGGAGTCACTACATACCTGGGATTTGGAGAATACCAATTTGACATGGCCTGGGTTTGCTAAATGCACCATTGCCTAGCACTCTACGCTCCTCACATATAGTAAGCAGCTTCTCAATAAGCAGGACTAATGACTACATTCTGCCTGTTTAACCTGCAGAAGTAGAATGGAGGCAGAAGGCGTAGAATGTTCTTGGTGGTGGCAGTGTCACTTCTCCTATCTTGCTGTGTTGGGTCGCAGTTGAGCTCAGGGCCTTCCTTTGACACCAGTCATTCAGGAGGAGTGCACCCTAGCCTGCAAGCCAGCCTCCTATTCTGCTGTAGGGACTGCTCTCAGAAAACCAGCTGCCATTGCTGGGGAAGTAGTTCTTTCCGCTTCTGTCACCCTTCACAGCCTTAGCTCCTCTTGTATTTATAAGACTGTTTTAATAGTCTTGTCTTGTAATTACATCTGGAGACAGGAGACAGCATCTTTTGATAGTTCAAGTCCTAACGCATTTAAATTGCCCTCCTAATGCTGTAAAAGAGTCAAATTATATATTCTGGTTTGCACTAGACAGCAATAAATGTCAAGGTGCCATCCCCTCTGGTCTTTAACTCCTTGATGCTGTCTGTTTTCGTGCACCTCGCACTGACCGTACACTAGTGTTTTCCCATCTCCAGGCTCGAAAGGATCAAGTTGGGGAGATAAATTTCACTATTCAAAATATATTAAAAGGCAGAGGAAGTTTGTAAACATTGCTTTGGAAAGCTAAGCAAAGCAATAAAGTCAAGGACAGGAACCTGATTCAGTAAAGGAAACATTTCACAAGATTGTCATCTACTTTATTTTTAAAGCCGCAATAAGATGTAACGATAAAAAGGCCAATGATGCATTTCAGCCAAGTGATATGAACTCTTGCTAAACCAATTAAACTGTCAGTATACTATGGTTTCACATTTTCTATAACATACTAGGTCACCTTAGGACACTTAGTCACTTATGACTTCTTACCACTGATGCAAAATCAATTTGGCAATTTATAATCTTACATTTCATTATGAAAGTATATTATTCTGTAAGAAAGCTGCTGGAAAAATAAGAGGCTTCTGAAGCCCATTCATTCCTCTCCTGTTCAGGTGATGTCATAAAAGAATAAAATCAATCATATTATCTGATGTTTTGAGACTTCTAGTAGTTTTTGATTTATATGGTTTTTAAAGAAGATGTACCGAGTATACAATTCTAACCCAGGATGCAATTCTGAATGTTAGATAAAATTGCAGACATTAAAAAGTGAGAATTTTTACTGAAGAGCTCATTTTTCATCTACCTCTTTAAAATGTTCGAGTGTATGGATTGAAAGAACCCTTTTGCTTAAGTATCTATATGCCAGAGGGCGGGCTTTTTTGTGTTCCTGTATTTGGAGTTCCTGCTCTTCTCAAAGAGATGGCACAGATGGTTATTCATATTTAATACCATCACATTTCTCAGTTTATTTTTTGGAAATTGTAAGTTACAGAATGATACACCAGCTTATTTGAGAGAGAGGTGGAAAAAAGAAAGAGGAAGAGTTGGAGGCTTATTATTATTATAACTCTCATTTGGAAATGCCTTCCTTTTTTCTCTGTAGGACAAACATGTCACCGCTTTTGGAAAAAACCAGTGGCAGTAATAAAGTGCACATGACAGATCCTTAGTTTTAGGTGCTCATTAGCACAGAAGCAGACAGAACTGTTCTCATAAGATCATATGGCTAACAAGAGCATAATTAACATTGACTGTACATATAGCCCTTTTCTTTTGTTATGAAGTCAACAAGAGTTTCCTTTAACCTTCCCTTATGACTATTAACCACACTTGTTAATACATCTCCCCGTTCCCAAAGCTCAAATCAGATGTGTGCCTCTGGCAATTACAGCTGCAGTAACACTGGATCATTTAAATATGAGATTTAAACCTGAGATTCTCTTCTTTTTTGGTTTAAGTCAGGGTTACAGGGTAGGTAGGGGCGACAAACTGCATTAATTTTGATTCTGCTTGTGATCAAGCATCTCATGATACAAGGACTGTGTGGTACTCAGCTATTTGTCTACTCCCATTGTCTCAGGTATTTCCACTCTCATTGGCATCTCTCCTGTTTGCGTATACTTTTTTACATTCCAGTCTGAACACAGAAGGACACATTGAGTGAGAAGAGAAACACAGAGTAGAAATTGAATAATTATAATGAGAGTCACTTTGCACTTTGTATCTTGCTGAGAAAGGTATTGGAACTAGGTTTAACTGACTTTCCGTTTACCAGGTATAGGAAGAGACACTTCCACCTGCACTGTCTCATTTCAACTCACAACAACCCTGTGAGGTAGACAGGATATTCCATACTTTAGAGATGAGGGCTGTGGTTCCAGGAGATTAAGCAGTTTGCCAGGGGCATAATGTTAGGAACAGGTTGAGTTTAGTTTCCAGTTCTAATTCCAGTATTCTATGGGCTCCATCATGGTTATTTATTATTGTTGATATAATTAAGTCTTGACAAGCCAGAATACATAGGGAATGGTAGCACACACCATAATAGGGGTTTAGAATATGAATGAATGTACAATTTTGGCTTTTTTAAAAGAATAATTTATTGGTATGATACCTGTTAACGTTAGAAAATGCAGCAATATAGGTAAGATAGTGAAGCAAACAATTTACTTGTGATACTAAGACCTATTAACAGTTTGGCTAGTAGACTTTTCTTTTTTAGATCTTTAAATTATATGTATACATTACAAGGGATGGTTAGAAAACATCACAGACTCAGTGGACATGAATTTCAGCAAACTCCAGGAGATAGTGGAAGGCAGAGGAGCCTGCCTGGTGTGCTGCAGTCCGTGGGGTCACAGAGAGTCGGACATAACTTAGCGACTAAACAAAAACAAACATACATACCGTTTTATACCCTGCTTTTTAAAAAATGTAACTATTTTCAGAACATGTTCTTGTGTTATTACATAGATGTCAACATGATTTTAATGGCTATGCAGTACTCTACTGTCTGGGTATCCCATAAAATATTTAAGCAATTTATCTTGGATATATTAATGTGAACCAGTCCTCTGGTTTGATAATGTTCCTCTGATGTCACAAAATACATGGTAATGTGGTTTGTTAAAATGTTCAGAATATGTATTTTATTATTAGTTAGCTATGGTTAAATGTACATCATGTTGCATCTTTTTCGAGCTAGTGGTTGCCTTGGACATGGCCCCAAAGTCTAACTTTCAGAGCTTTTGCTTAGACATATGCAGGTAACACTAAAGCCAGTAACCCCTGACAAAGATGGCTGGAAGCTTGGGGGCTGAACATGAGGTGTAATTTAAGGGAAACAGAAACTCCTCCCTGAAATTCTCATTGGAAGAATCCTCTGGGTTGAGCTACAGAGGCCTATGGTGAAAAGTCAATTGTTTCTGTTGAATCAGTGTTGTGTCTGTTAAACTAGTTATGGTGAATCTATTCACTGGAATATTATGAAGCTGTTAACACTGATATTTCCAAAGAATATTTTATGATATATGTTAACACTTATAAAGAATGGGATATATAAAATTCCAGTTTGGTGGAAAAAACATATATACATATATACTGAAATATCTCAGGGCCTATTTTTGGATGGTGGGTGTAAAGTAAGGGAGTTAGAGAAGGCGAGGTTCAGAAAAAGAACAAGACTGGCACTTTACAGGAACAGATCACCTTTAATGAGGCAAGAAGGGGCAGCAGTCAGATTAGCGAGCTGCTGCGCTTATCCAAGAAAAGAGTAAGTATATATAGGCATGTATGTGGAAAGTTACTGTCTTAAGGGGGCCTGTTCTTCTCCAAGGTTGTTTGGAGTAGTTATCTCTTAAACGGCTGGGGTAAGGAATTTTGGAGATAGACCAGGGGCTGGACCAGCTGGGAGCTGGGCGTAATCAACTTTAATGTCCATTTTTTTCTTCGGGTGAGAGAGTTCTTTGTTTTGCATAGAATGGTGGGGAGGACCTGGAGGGGAGTTTTAACTCCAGGCTATTTTGAGCCATGTAACTTTCCTTCAGTGGGCATGATAGTTCATTTTTTTCTCCATATGTTTCTGAATTTAAAAAATATAAATTTTTTTAGTATTCACTATGTGCTAGGCACTGTACTAGTATCTCAGTCTTCACAACAACACTGAAGTTACTATGATTGTCTGTTTGGCTAAGACCACACAGATTGCTTGGGGACAGAGCCAGGATATGAACTTGGGGTCTTGTTGTTTAGTCGCTAAGTCATGTCTGACTCTTTCGTGACCCCATGGACTGTAACTTGCCAGGCTTCTCTGTCCATGGGATTTCCCAGGCAAGAATACTGGAGAGGGTTGTCATTTCCTTCTCTAGGGGATCTTTCCAACCCAGGGATCAAACCCATGTCTCCTGCATTGACAGGTAGATTCTTTACCACTGAGCCCAGGGAAGCCCAAGTTGGGGTCTGTTTATTTCCAAAACCCATATGACATCAGATAGAAAAGGGAGAAGATATATTTTTGATTTTTTCTTAACTGTTGAAAACCAAGCAGTCAAAGCAGTACTGGGACAAGAAAATACAAGTCCATGGCCAGACGATAGGGCATTTATGCTGGTGAATCCTGGGAGGTCCTTTGGCAACAGGGGTTAGCCTAAGGACTCTGCATCCCTGGGGTTAATAATATCTAACGTCACAGAGCTATTGTGAGGATTAAATGAGGCAATGCATGTAAAGGGCACATGGTGCATGCTTGCTCAATAATGGTAGCTAGTAGTATTATTTCTCTTATTTAGGACCTTGCTTGTTACAGGGATTAGAGACTCCAAGAAGCCTGAGGTAGGACATGTTTACCTAGGGAATCCTGTCACATCTCAATAGTCCTCAAACATTCCTGACCAGTTGAAATACCTTTTATTTGAAACTTTCAAATAAATAAGTCCTAATCAGCTTTGTGGACCCTACCAGCTTTTCCCGAAAACTACTCTGCTTTTTGGGGACTTATTTATTTACTCAATGAAAATAGGGACTTTGTGTAACACAAGGGAAGCAGGAAGTGATTGGTTTGGAGTTAATAGGCAAGCCTTTTCTTTTCCCTTTAACCTGAGGAGGCTTGATTGGGTTATGCTCCTTAAGAGTCTGGGAGCGTCTGGGAATTTGGAGAACAAAAGCTCTGCAGGGAGGCCACCTAAGAGAGAAGGCTCTTCACAAATCTTTGTACATTCTTAAATTTTTCATTCTGTTTTTCTCCTCTCTCAGTTCCTAGAATTGAGTGGCATTATCTTGAAGCCATGGAGATTTAAGAAACAACCAAGGTTGGCCTCTCTTTGTTGAGCTTATGAAAGCCATATTTAGTTTTAGTAGGAATGTGTTTTTCCCTTGGGAGGCCCCTCTATACCTGCAGCCATCAGAAATTCCATATTAAAATCCCACATTTAAGTCTTTACAGCTAAAGTCTGTTCTTGCGTGTCTGGACCAAGTCCAGCTGTCAGACTGCAATATTATTGACTTTCTCTTCTCAAGTGAGTGCTTTATATCTGCTGGCTCCATTTCTTTACCACTCGTTCTGAAACACCTTGTAATCTGGCTTCTGCTGCTGCCTCTTTAGTAAAATTGCTCCCCTGCAGGTTACCAATGACGGACTTTTTACTGAATTCACTGGGGCTTATTTTTCTTTCTCCCCCTTGAATGTTTTCCTTTCCTTGGCTTGTGGCAGTACATGTATCTGTTTCCCTCCCACCCCTCTGAGCATTCCTTCTCTCCTTTTTGATGACAAATCTTCCTCTTCCATTCAAATGTGACTATTCTCGAAAGGGGATGTCTTTAGTGCTCCCTTCCCCCTCTACTCTTTACTCATTTTCATGGCTTCAACTGCTATCTCAATATCATTAATTCTCCAGTTCTCACTTCTTACCGATGCCCCAGTCCTAGAGATCTTAGGGACTAATAATAAAGCTTTCTTTTGTTGTTGTTGTTCAGTTGCTCAGTCGAGGTTGACTCTTTGCGACGCCATGGACTGCAGCACTTCAGGCTTCCCTGTCCTTCACCATTTCCCGGAGCTTGCTCAAACTCATGTCCATTGAGTCAGTGATGCCATCCAACCATCTCACCCTCTGTCGTCCCCGTCTCCTCCTGCCTTCAATCTTTCCCATCATCAGGGTCTTTTCCAATGTGTCAGTTCTTCACATCAGGTGGCCAAAGTATTGGAGCTTCAGCATCAGTCCTTCCAATGAATATTCAGGGTTGATTCTCTTTAGAATTGACTGGTTTGATCTCCTTGCAGTCTAAGGGACTCTGAAGAGTCTTCTCCAACACCACACTTCAAAAGCATCAATTCTTTGGCACTCAGTCTTCTTTATGGTCCAACACTCATATCCATACATGACTACCACAAAAACCATAGCTTTGACTAGACGGACCTTTGTTGGCAAAGTAATGTCTCTGCTTTTTAATACACTGTCTAGCTTTTTGTCATAGCTTTTCTTCCAAGGAGCAAGCGTCTTTTAATTTCATGGCTGCAGTCACCATCTGCAGTGATTTTGGAGCACAAGAAAATAAAGTCTGTAATTGTTTCCATTGTTTCCCCATCTGTTTGCCATGAAATGATGGGTCTGGATGCCATGATCTTCATTTTTTGAAAGTTGAGTTTTAAGTCAGCTTTTCACTCTCCTCTCTCACCTTCATCAAGAGGCTCTTCAGTGCCTCTTCGCTTCCTGCCATAAGGGTGGTGTTATCTGCATATCTGAGATTACTGATATTTCTCCCGGAAATCTCGATTCCAGCTTGTACTTCCTCCAGTCCAGCATTTTGCATGATGTACTCTGCATATAAGTTAAATAAGCAGGGTGACAATATACAGCCTTGGCGTATTCCGTTCCCAATTTGGAACCAGTCCATTGTTTCATATCCCATTCTGACTGTTGCTTCTTGACCTGCATAAAGGTTTCTCAGGAGGCAGGTCAGGTGGTCTGGTATTCCCATCTCTTTAAGAATTTTGCACGGTTTGTTGTGATCCACACAGTCACAATCCACACAGTCACTTTTGTGTACTCAATGAAGCAGAAGTAGATGTTTTTCTGGAATTCCCTTGCTTTTTCTATGATCCAGTGGATGTTGGCAATTTGATCTCTGGTTCCTCTGCCTTTTCTAAATCCAGCTTGAACATTTGGAATTTCTTGGTTCACATACTGTTGAAGCCTAGCTTGAAGAGTTTTGAGCATTACTTTGCTACCATGTGAAATGAGTGCAATTGTGCAGTAGTTTGAGCATTCTTTGGCATTGCCCTTCTTTGGGATTAGAATGAAAACTGATCTTTTCCTGTCCTGTGGCCCCTGCTGAGTTATCCACATTTGCTGGCATATTGAGTGCAGCACTTTCACAGCATCATCTTTTAGGATTTGAAATAGCTCAGCTGGAGTTCCATCACCTCTACTAGCTTTGTCACTTGACTTTGTACTCCAAGATGTCTGGCTCTAGGTGAGTGATCACACCATCGTGGTTATTTGGGTCATGAAGATCTTTTTTGTATAGTTCTTCTGTGTATTCTTGTCACTTCTTCTTAATGTCTTCTGCTTCTGTTAGGTCCATACCATTTCTGTCCTTCATTGTGCCCATCTTTGCATGAAATATTCCCTTGGTTTTCCTGATTTTCTTAAAGAGATCTCTAGTTTTTCCAGTTCTATTGTTTTCCCCTATTTCTTTGCACTGATCACTGAGGAAGGATTTCTTATCTCTGCTTGCTATTCTTTGGAACTCTGCATTCAGATGGGTATATCCTTCCTTTTCTCCTTTGTCTTTCACTTCAACTAAAAGTTGTCTTTTAGAGTCAGGCATTGTGCTCTGTACTTATTTACGTTATCTCTAATTCTCATAACATTCTTCAAGGCAGATAGTCTTAAGTCCATTTTACATAAGAGGAAACCAGCTCAAATAAGTTACATGTGTTTGTATTTTTCCATTCAGTCTCCTACCATCAACTGAAACCCAGCAGGTCCAAAAGAGAATTCCTTCTCTGGCTCCAAACTCCTGACTTTAAGGCAGTGCCACTCTCCCACTTTCTGTTCTATCCCTTGCAGGCTGAGAGAGTTGAAAATCAGACAGGTATTTGCTTTGGAATATTGCCCTCCCTCTCCAATAAAACAACACCCTCAAAATCCCCCAAGTCCAAATTATTACAGCTTCATATCTTGAAAATTAAAGTTTAGGCTATCCTACAGATGAGCAGATCCCAACTATTAGGAGAGCTAAGTCTCATAACTTTCCAATACTGCATGTTCTGGGCTGCCTAGAGTTAAACTTAATTCTCAGCCCCAGCTGTGTTTTCTTCAGTCCTCAAGATACACCTCCCAAGTAGGTCCCTCCCATAGGTGGGGCTAGCCTGGCTTCTGCGCACTTCCCAGTGTACCAGCGGTAATCCCGCCCCTTTCTTCTCTCTTGGACTGGAAAGCCTACTGGAATGTGAATGATTTAGTGATGGTATTTCTGTAGTATAGGAATAGCTTTCAATGTACTATTTTTTAAAAAGAAAATTACTTACAAATGTTGGTAGTTCAGTATTAGTAACAGCTGATGCAAAACATATTCACAGCTGATCTGCACATACCGATGTGTTGAGACCATGAGTTTGAAAACACACCGATTACCAGGGAAGACCCAAATGCCCATTGGTGAGGACTAGCTTTCCTCTGCATGTGGTGTATTTGCCTAATGCTACAACATTTTAAACCTGATACTACTTAAGAGTCAGAGAAGTGCGAAACTCCACATCTTTCTGAAGTCCACTAACAGGATCACCAGGTGACAAGACCTTACTGTAGATTCTCTATGTGCCATTCTTTACTTGGGCTGTTTTTACTAGTACAGCTCCTATCTCTGTGACCATTTCATTTAAAAACAGAAATCTGCCATAGCTGCTATCATTTTTTTATGGAAGCAGTACAGAAGGTTAAAAGTTCACTTATATTTCATTCTTATGAAGTCAGGCTAAAGGAAAGCGTAGACCCATTGAGAAATTTTGGTTATCTGTTCAGTACTTCCGTTTCTTCTCTTAGTAAGGAATGGGAGTCTGGAATTATGGTGGCATGACTCTTTAATCAGACTTGACCAGGATGGTAGTAACATGTATCAAAAGAGAAACATACTCAGATTAGCCTTTGGTGAATGGTCTTCTTAATAAGGAACTTGGAGCATACCTTTTAAAAAATCTGAGAAGCTGGGTGTTTAATCATTGTCATGAAAAGAAGATAAAAAACTGATGGCGTTTTCCAGGATTGTAACCTATATCTAGTTGAACAAACTAGTGACTAGTGGTGTCTAGCATGTACTTGGGGTTCAATGAACACTTGTGGAATGAATTTGTTATTTTAGTAAAAAGATTAAAATGTTCTGAATTATTATGACATTCCCTGTGGTTGTTAGCATAAATTAAAGTTTGATAGCAGTAAAATTTACTTTGAAAAAAATCACTGAAATACTTAGATTGTAAGAAAAGCTTTATCCTAGAATGTAAAATATCAGTGATATCTTACCAGGCTACCTTTTTCCTTCTTGGACTGTAGGGTGCTTTTCATCTTTGACTTAACATATACTATTTAGGCCAAGGGCAGTGGAGAGGTGATGAAGTTGGGGTCACTTGGAAGCATCAGTCCGTCTGGCCAGGGTCTACCATGGAGGACCTTGCATCAGATTTACTTTTGGGGGGCTCAATATTTTCTCAGTCATCCTTGTAAATTTTTATGTTCTGTAAGCAAAGAGTTTGGCCTGATGGTTACAGTCTGACCAGCAACCAAGGTTACCTGTGGTGTCATATGCTCTTCAGAGAAAAATTATTGAATAGAAGCCTAATTATAGCCAGTTTAGCTCACAAGAGGGAAATCAGTTCAATTGAAAAATGGTTAAGTGCCGACTATGGGCCCAGATTGTGTGATGCCTTCTGTAGAAGTATGAGATGTGGTCCTTGACCCAGAGATGCTTAAAGGCAAGATAATTACAAATGAAACAGTAGTAACAGTACCAGGCATCTGAGAATCATCGCTTGAGAAAGAACTATGAAGATCATTTAGCCCAAACTTTCCAGTTACAAGGAAGACAGGCTCAGATTAGGAATAGAATTTCCCAAGGTTTGCCAAATGATTGGTAGAAATCGTAAATATATACTCAAATCTTCTAAGGCTCAGGTACTCCTTTCATTCCATCATTTAGGTAGTTATATGGCATTTGGACACACTTTGCTTTGATCAGTTCTTTTGATGCTGGGAACTTTTTGACAAGACCATTTTAACATGGGCGGGGAGGGGGGACTTCTGCAAAAGCCTACAAAACAAGCTAGTAAAATGTCCAGCTACTTTTTAAAAATTACCAAGTAATGTGCAAAACAGGCATCCTCACCCCATCCCTCAGCTTCACCTCATCCCTTAGCCTGGAGGGTGGAGATCAGGGATGAGGTAGGAGAGGAGGTCAAAGATGGAATGGGTGTCATGGATGGGGTAAAGCTCCAAAAAGGGATGAAGGATGGGGTGGAGGGTCAGGCACCATCTGGCAGGCAAAGCACACATTGCCAGGAGTCATGTGTTTCCCACACTTGCTCATCTTTGAAAGGCCATTAATCATGCTGGGCACATTATCTGCTCATTCTCTGAGAATTCTTTTATTTCTTTAACAGCCTATTTCTTAGAATCTCTGATTCCAAACTTTCAAGGGACAGGAATGGAGTGGGGAAGGATATTTGGGTGACAGTATAGTCCTGTAGTCTCAGACTCAGGCTTCCCTGGTGCCTTAAGTCAGCGTCTATCGGTTCTCTCATTAACATTCCATGTAAAATACTATATGTTTCTGCTCTTTTAAAAATTGTAAGCTTTGATAGGTGCTTTTGAAGGCATAGGACTGTGTAGGCTCTTTTGAGGTTTATCCTCTTTCAAAAGCTAATAAACCTAAATATACATCTAGTATTTTTAATAAAAAATGTATGAGTTTTTCACTTTGTCAGTGCAGTTTTTAATGTAAAATTATTTTTTAAAAATTGCCTCTCTAATGTAAAGAACCTAAAGGCATAAAAGGACTGAATATTCAAGAGTATTCATATAGGAGAAAGTAGAAAATGGAAGTTCCCCTGTAATCTGGGTAAGGATTGAGGATAAAGTGTCAGGGAGGTAAATGATAAACAGCCTCTAGTAGTCTGTTTTTTTCACGGCTGCATCGTGCTGTCTGCATTCTAACAACTGTGCCAGAATGTCAAACATAAATACAGGATGTCTGGATTTTAGCAAACCATTCGAAAGTTTTCTGTAATATCTTGTGCATAAGATTGTGAAATTTGACTGCATAACCAGTAATTAGGCAAATTCACAGCTAGTTGAGCAACAGATTCAGCGTCAACCTGGAGGAAGATGTTTTAGTGAAGGGCCACAGGACTGTTTTGGCTCTGCCTGGGCATTCGTTCACGCAACAAATACTGAGCCCCTACTGTGTAAAAGGCAGCCTACTTAGTACTGTGAGGGGTACAAAGGTGTCCATATCATGGCCCCCACCTTAATGGAGCAAAGTCTTGATCACAATTGATCACAAAGACCGGCTTTTCACTTTGCAGATAACGTAAAGCTGGGTGGCATAGTTTAATATATAGGATGACAGAATCCAGATTTAAAATGACCTCAGCTTGTAGGAACTCTAGGTCAAAACCTACAAGATGAAATTTAACAGTGATAGATGTAAAGTCTTGAATTTAGATTTAAAAAATTGCATATGTACAGGATATGAGAGATGTGACTTGGCAGCAGTTTATGTAAAAAGTTCTTGGGGATTTAGCTGATCACAAGTTTAATATGAGCCAACAATGTGGTGTAGCTTATTTTTTTTTAAAGCCAAACAATTTTAGGCTGTATTAGAAGCATGTGTGCTGATCAGACCACATCTGGAGTATTATGTTCAAGTATAGTCACCACATTTTACGAACATTGACAAAGTTGAGTATATCCAGAAGACAGTGACCAGGATGGGTCTGAAAATCCTATCACATGAGAAATGGTTGAAAGAAAGACCTGAGGGGTAGGGGTGGAGTGTCAGCTTTTGCTTTAAGCCTCAGCTTAGACCCTTCAAGTCTTGGTTAGGTTTCATGGCTGTGTACGTCCACATTCCTCTGGACAACCCTCTTGCCTTCTGCACTAGACTAGGGTTTTGTCAGACCAGGATTCAGTCTTTGTTCACTGTGACATCAGTTGGTCGAGCACTTTGTTTGATAACAAGGTCTGTCCCCAGCAATGCTTACAGAATGATGGAGGGAAATTTCCAAGTATGACACTTTATGTACAGCTGGGGGAAAACGGATGAAGAACTATAATGCCTGGCATCTATAGTCATTAAAGAACAGAGAAGAAATGTCAAAGTTCCTAAAAGGTTTTGAATGATTCTCCTTTAGTCATTTTCTTTTGCCTTCTGCTAGGATCTAATACTAGATTTGCATGTCTGTTTTAACAGAAATCCTAAAAATGCATTCTCTCCAAAAGGAGCATTTTCAAAACTAAGTTAAAGTTCAGGCACTAGTATCGAGGAGATACAAATGAAAACAATGAGATACCATTTTTTCACTTGGAGATTAGGGAAAGAATCCATGGTGGTCTTTCCATGGCATTGGTTGAAAAGAGTCAGACAAGACTGAGTGGCTGAACAACAACAAGGGAAAGAGTGGATAAAAAATAACACGCACTGCCAATGAGGCTTTAGTTAAACGGACACACTCATGCATTTCTGGTGCAACCCTTTTGGAACAGCAGTTTGGCAATTTGTATTATCAAGGGCCTGAAAATATTCATAGTTTGATCCAATAATTCTACTTCTGGGACTTTATCCTATGAAAACCATCCTGAATACAGGAAAAAAAGCCCTATGAACAGAGGTGTTTTCTGATAACAAAAATATTGGAAATAACAAAGTATTTAATAATAGAGAAGTGAATGGTTATATAAAATGTGATCTGTCCCTTTGATATAAGGTTATAAAGCCATTAAAGTTTATAGTCTCCACAGGATATAAAGCTGTGCATATAATATGATACAAGTGCATGAAAATAAATAAACCTAAACTTATATGGAGAAAAATCCTGGAAAGTCTTATACTAAAACATCAAAAGTGGCTGTTGTTCAGTGTGAGATTATCAGACTGAAATTACTTTTGCATTTGTCTTCTTTTTTGCATTTTCTAAATTTCTTTTTTAAAAAGCATTTTTATTTCAAAGAGAATTTATGAGTCCTATAATATCTAGGAATAGATCCATAGAGTCCAGGCCTTCAGTCCTCCTGCATGTCACCAGTTATATCAAGGACATTCAGAAACTGTGAGGAAAAAGCAAATCCAAACAACTTCAAGGCTAAATTGATTTTAATTCTAAATTTAATTAAAATTAATTTTAATTCACTTTCATTCAAAGCACGTAAATGTAAATATATACTAGGCACACTTGGATCAAGGGTGTGTTAATGAACTTTACAAATAAAAGATGATACAATTCTTACAAAGGAAATAATCAGCATCTCAGATTCTAAAGAGCCAGGTACCTTTTGTAAATGGACATGAAAAAGTGCCTTGTGGTAACAGGCACTTAATAAAGTCTTGAATGACTGGCTCCTGGATGTGAGGAGGGAAGAATGAGAGATTGATTGCAAATGGATAAGATTGAATCGCTTGATGTGTACTGGAAGAATCTGGATATCAGGTATTATCTCGTTAAATCAAAATGTGTTCTAATGGATATTTATATATTGCTCAGATGTATGAAAGTTCAAGCTGTCAGACTTCTGTATACTGTAAAAATGCATCCATTACAAGTAATTTGCACTAACCCATGACTCTAGACATTCAATTCAGTCCAATTTTCTTCTATCAAAATTACTAGTAGGTTTTCCAATATCCATTGTTTAATTTAACACACGGTTTACCTCTACAAAGAAGACATGTTCACAGGCATGTTTGATGCAAACTTCATTGTGGGCTACATATTAATGCAGCCTGGCCCTGCCTCTTCCTCTAATGAGAGTCTTGGTCCCTGAGTCTCTTGCATTATCATTTTCCCCATCATTTCTACTTTAAAAAAAGGACCATGCAGCCCTCAGAAAACGAAATGGTTCTAAATTTGGTCTGTAATGTTAGTGAGTGGTTGTGGGTAGCAGGGATCAGGATTCTATCAGAGGTAAATAACAGATCCAGTTTCATTGAGGATGTTCAGAATATTTGAAGACAGTCTAGATTTGAAGAGAAAATAGAGTTTTTATACATGTTCACATTTTATAATCCTGTTTTTTTCTGTCTTAGAGTTCTACATAGCATGTGTATATATTTCTGTGGACTTAATTTTATTCTCTGTTTTCTTGTATATTGCGTATTAACGATAATGAAACACTATTAAGCAGATGGCTTCCCAGGTGGCTGTATGGGAAAGAACCCACCTGCCAATGCAGGAGACTTGGGAGACATGGGTTTGACCCCTGGGTCGGGAAGATCCCCTGGAGGAGGGCATGGCAACCCACCCCAGTATTCTTGCCTGGAGAATCCCGTGGACAGAGGAGCCTGGCGAGCTATGGTCCATAGGGTCGCAAAGAATCGGACATGACTGAAGCGACTTAGCACACACACATTCAGTTCAGATAAGTTCAGTCGCTCAGTCGTGTCTGACTCTTTGCGACCCCATGAACTGCAGCACGCCAGGCCTCCCTATCTATCACCAACTCGTGGAGTTTACCCAAACTCATGTCCATTGAGTCAGTGATGCCATCCAACCATCTCATCCTCTGTCATCGCCTTTTCCTTCCCTCAATCTTTCCCAGCATCAGGGTCTTTTCAAATGAGTCAACTCTTCTCATCAGGTGGCCAAAGTATTGGAGTTTCAGCTTCAACATCAGTCCTTCCAATGAACACCCAGGACTGATCTCCTTTAGGATGGACTGTTTGGATATCCTTACAGTCCAAGGGACTCTCAAGAGTCTTCTCCAACACCACAGTTCAAAAGCATCAATTCTTCGGTGCTCAGCTTTTTTTATAGTCCAATTCTTACATCCATACATGACTACTGGAAAAACCATAGCCTTGACTAGACGGACCTTTGTTGACAAAGTAATGTCTCAGCTTTTGAATATGCTGTCTAGGTTGGTCATAACTTTCCTTACAAGGAGTAAGCATCTTTTAATTTCGTGGCTGCAGTCACCATCTGCAGTGATTTTGGAGCCCCCAAAAATAAAGTCAGCCACTGTTTCCCCATCTATCTGCCATGAAGTGATGGGACCAGATGCCATGATCTTCGTTTTTTGAATGTTGAGCTTTAAGCCAACTTTTTCACTCTCCTCTTTCAATTTCATCAAGAGGCTCTTTAGTTCCTCTTCACTTTCTGCCATAAGGGTGGTGTCATCAGCATATCTGAGGTTATTGATATTTCTCCTGGCAATCTTGATTCCAGCTTGTGCTTCTTCCAGACCAGCATTTCTCAGGATGTACTCTGCATATAAGTTAAATAAGCGGGGTGACAATATACAGCCTTGACGTACTCCTTTTCCTATTTGGAACCAGTCTGTTGTTTCTTGTCCAGTTCTAACTGTTGCTTCCTGACCTATATACAGGTTTTTCAAGAGGCAGGTCAGGTGGTCTGGTATTCCCATCTCTTTCAGAATTTCCCACAGTTTATTGTGATCCACACAGTCAAAGGCTTTGGCATAGTCAATAAAGCAGAAATAGATATTTTTTCTGGAACTCTCTTGCTTTTTCTACGATCCAGCAGACATTGGCAATTTCATCTCTGGTTCCTCTGCCTTTCCTAAAACCAGCTTGAACATCTGGAAGTTCATGGTTCATGTACTGCTGAAGCCTGGCTTGGAGAATTTTGAGCATTATTTTGGGATGAGTGCAATTGTGCGGTAGTTTGAGCATCCTTTGGCATTGCCTTTCTTTGGGATGTGAATGAAAACTGACCTTTTCCAGTCCTGTGGCCGCTGCTGAGTTTTCCAAATTTGCTGGCATATTGAGTGCAGCACTTTCACAGCATCATCTTTCAGGATTTGAAATAGCTGAACTGGAATTCCATCACCTCCACTAGCTTTCTTCATAGTGATGCTTCCTAAGGCCCACTTGCAGATGAATTTGATAACTTATTTCTGTTCCTTGCTTGTGTTCTATTCTTTTCCCTCCTCTTATTTAAAAAATACTTTCTTCTTATTTTCTTGTATCCCCTTGTTTTCTGTCTCAGTGGGAAGCAAACTATTTTTCAGAATTGGTCACGTCACTTTGGTTTTTTTTTTTTTTAACCTCCAATCTCTGTTAAATGAAAAATTTCATTCAGCATTGAATTGACATGTCTATAGAGCCCCAAAATAAATAGAAAGTATTTAAGAATGGATTTGATATGAATTTTCTTGTAAGACGTCCTAGGTTGGTTGATACTGACAGATTTTCCACTTGATAATCTGAAGCTGTGATCCCAGGGATGAGTATACTTAAATGGGGATCTGGATTACTGGAAAGAATGGTATGTACTTTAAAACTCTTTTCCCCTCATCTGCAGTTAACTTTAGTGTCTTGTCGGTCTGGCAAGTGTTAATAATAGCTCGATCATTTGCCTGCAGATGACTCCATTGGAACTGTAGGTTGTTTTAGTGGGGGAAGAGGCGGTGAGTCTTTGATCTCCATATAGACAGAGGATAATTCACAAAGAATTCTATTGGAGTGATTTATGGCAGAAACAGCACAATTTTATGAATGTTTTCCCCCAGGATGTCCAAAATATGTTGGCAAAACTAAGTGGAAGATGCGCTCTTTCCATTGCTCCAACTTTCCTTTGAAATGGGCTTCTTGATTATATGAATTTTCAACCCCTGTTTTTTTTTTTTTTTTTTTTAATAAAATGTTTTTAAGAATAAGTAAGTGTCTCCTGATAGTTAAACATGTGAAATATTGGTGCTTGGTGAGGACAGGGGAAAATTTATTTTGAAGGGAGCAGATGGTACCCCATGGGGTGAAGATGATGTGGTAAATTTGCTTTCTTTACCGTGTGCATAAGGTCATGTACAAATGGCCGGAAAGCAAATGAAAGGTACCCTGGAGGCCATTTGCACTTGGATGTCAACTTTCTTTCAGGAAAGGCTATTTTTCTTTATTTTTGTTTTTATACAGATTTAGGCCCCAATGCTGGTTGTTAGTTTCTCTTTTTTTATTGCTGCTTATTTAGGGCTGCTTCATCAAGGGCTTAGGTTTCTCTTTGAAGTATCTGGGTCCTTCCTACCTCTAGAATGCAGCCTCTTAAGGCCTTTAGTGATAAACCAGGTTTGAGCCTGTAGCCTAGCCAGCGTATTTTGCCTAACTGCCTCCTGCCGTCTCGGCATCATTTGAATATGTGGGGGTAGATGTGCTAGACTGATTACTGATGGTGGTGCATTCCCTCTTCGGTGGTTTTCTTATTCTAGGAACATCTTCCCTGTCTCTCTCTGGGTAGCCAGAGACTATCCCGTTTCATTGCTTACTTCTCAGAGCACTAAATGCTAGTCTGACAATAGTCTCACTGCTTCATTTTATTATTCTCTGGTCCTTCCTTGTATTTTCCTTTCTGCTTCCCACTTAGTTTGCAATGCTCTGCAAGGAGAAACCATGTTTTACAGAATAATTCCTATATTAACAAGCTGTATGTGGTCCGGTGATATACCTTGATGTCAAACCATTTTTGGCCAAAGGAAGAAATGCTATAAGAAACACAGCACTCCACGAAGTCAAAGAAAAAGTTATGTCAGATATATCAGAAAAAATAAACTGGATGTTGATGAGAGTACTAATATTTACTTTCAGGTTATAGTATATTGAGTTTTTTTTTCTGAAGCCCTCCAGCTGTACTTCTGTTCTGTCCTCTGAATTGTGTTAGGAATTTGTACTTCAGTAATGACATGCGTGCCTGCTCAGTCACTTCAGTCATGTTTGACTCTTTGAGACCCTATGGAGTGTAACCCGCCAGGTTCCTCTGTCCATGGGATTCTCCAGGCAAGAATACTGGAGTGAGTTGCCATGCCCTTCTCCAGGGGATCTTCCTGACCCAGGGGTTAAACCCGTGTCTTCTGCATTGCAGGTGAATTCTTTACCTGCTAAGCCATCAGGGCTGCAGTGTGTGCTCATTTGTGTCTGACTCTGTGTGACCCTATGGAATATAGCCCACTAGGCTCCTCTGTCCATGGGATTCTCCAGGCAAGAACAATGGAGTGTGTTGCCATGCCCTTCTCCAGGGGATCTTCCCTATGCAGGGATCAAACCTGAGTCTGCTGCATTGCAGGTGGATTCTTTACTGCTGAGCCACCCGGGAAGCCCAGAGCCAGTAATGGCATGGCTGTTGCCTGAGGCTCAGGGGCTATGTCGATGGAGAGCTTGTGGTCCCTTTCCCATCCTGACCCAGGCTAGGAAAAGCAGTCACTTCTTGTCTGGTGTCGAGTGCTGTTCAGATCACCAGCCAGAGAGTGGGTTGCCCCATGGGCCAGGTCGTTGGTGCCTTCTTTTCTAGCTGCAGCCTTGTATGTGTTTGCCCGTCTCCTCAGCCACTTCAGCTCAGTGCAGCAGGGTAGAATCAATCAGAATCTAGAGCCAAATTTAACACAGTGAGGGAGGGGAAAACTGAACAGTAGAAAGGCAAGTAAAAAAGGGGAGGGGTGGGAATGGGGCAAGTTAGCCCCCTCTTGGCTTCCCACAGTGTTGCTCTTTCCTTCTTGGGCAGTGAGTTACTGCAAGGAGATACAAGTTCAGGTGTACCTGAGACGCGCACAAAAACATTTATATAGGAGTTCATTGCAGCATTATTTGTAATAGTGAACAATTTGGATTGGTTGTATAGAGTACACTACGATAAAGCCATTAAAATGGTGTTCTCACATATTTTTAATGACTGCAAAGTACTCACAAAATAATACACATGAAAAAGTAAAATATGGAATAATAGACCTGATCCCAGTTGACTATTTATAATACCCATAGAGAAAATACTATGCAGAAATGTAGTAAAATATTAATGGAGACTATTTTTGGTGGATTTATAAAACATTTCCTTTTTGTATTATATATTCTAAAATTTCTAGAATGCAGATTTATAATTTTATACTCAGAAAAGTAAAATATTCCTTACTACCATCTTTGACCTCCAAATCCACATGCCAATATAGAGAGAACTACTTTTTCTGAGAATAAAAATTATATTTGTATTATGGAAGCTTTTTTAAATATAGAAAAAATAAGGGAAAAATAGCAGCAATGAAATGTCTTGCTGCTACTGCTGCTAAGTAACTTCAGTTGTGTCCGACTCTGTGTGACCCCATAGACGGCAGCCCACCAGGCTCCCCCGTCCCTGGGATTCTCCAGGCAAGAACACTGGAGTGGGTTGCCATTTCCTTCTCCAGTGCAGGAAAGTGAAAAGTGAAAGTGAAGTCGCTCAGTCGTTTCCGACTCTTAGTGACCCCATGGACTACAGCCTACCAGGCTCCTCCATCCATGGGATTTTCCAGGCAGGAGTACTGGAGTGGGGTGCCATTGCCTTCTCCGGGAATGAAATGTCTTAAAATACCCTTAAAACTCTTCCTTTTGCTATGCTATGCTATGCTAAGTCACTTCAGTCGTGTCCAACTCTGTGCGACCCCATAGACGGCAGACCACCAGGCTCCCCCATCCCTGGGGTTCTCCAGGCAAGAACACTGGAGTGGGTTGCCATTTCCTTCTCCAATGCACAAAAGTGAAAAGTGAAAGGGAAGTTGCTCAGTCGTGTCCGACTCTTAGCGACCCCGTGGACTGCAGCCTACCAGGCCCTTCTGTCCATGGGATTTTCCAAGCAAGAGTACTGGAGTGGGGTGCCATTGCCTTCTCCGCTTTTCCTTTTAAGAGGTGCATACTATGACGTATCACTGTAATTTCTGTTACCTAACAAATTAGTGAGGTTTCAAATACAAAATACTTTAAAATAGGTCCTTATATTTTAGACGGTGTCTTCATGCATGATTTTTAGAAACCACAAGAACCTTATACATCCTCTGGCCCAACTCTGGGTAAAGTGAAACAGTAGATTTTGACAGTATTCTTTGGTAGGCAGGGCTCTAACATACCTAAACTGAGAGAGAGTCTAAATGGCTTCTTTCTGGTTATACAACTAGCTCCAGAATCCTGAAGATACCTAGGACTTTGCTCTACCAGTTTATTTCCAATGAGGAAAGACATTTTGATATTCCTAGGGGTAGTAGCTTTCTTAAAATCATGTACCTCACATTTCTAAAAAAGGAACTACCTTTTGTTTTCCTTTAAGATAAGTAACTGTAACTCAAAAATATAGACAAATTTAAAAGATGTGTGTGTATGTGTGTTCATATACAAATGAACAGATTACTTGCTTTGGTGAAATAAAAAGTTGGTGCTTGTTTTTAAGAATGTTTCAAAATTAAAAACTGCTCTAATATTGAGTGAGTAAATATTTGGTGTAATAATTCACTCAGGTTAATGTCTTCTAAGCCTTTTTGCTATACCCTGTTTAAGAAATAAGAATTATTTGACTTATAGTTAATTTTTTATTAAAACATAGCATTTCACGTGCCTTTAAATACACCTATCATAGAAATAGTTCTTTTATCGGATTTATATTATGGTAGGTTAACAGAAGGAGTTGGAGAAGGCAGTGGCACCCTACTCCAGTACTCTTGCCTGGAGAATCCCATGGACGGAGGAGCCTGGTAGGCTGTAGTCCATGGGGTTGCACAGAGTTGGACACGACTGAGCAACTTCACTTTGACTTTTCACTTTCCTGCACTGGAGAAGGAAATGGCAACCCACTCCAGTGTTCTTGCCTCGAGAATCCCAGGGACAGAGGAGTCTGGTGGGCTGCCGTCCATGGGGTCGCACAGAGTCGGACATGACTGAATCGACTTAGCAGCAGCAGCAGCAACAGAAGGAATTGGTTTGATTCAAACAGCAACTCCTGGAAAACCTATGTGATTGTATTTATAAACAATTTAACAATATATTATTCCAAAAAAAGAGAGAGAGATGGACAATACAGAACATAATTTACCTTAAAAAACGAATCCTACTTTGTGAAAAAAATTCCCGTTTTCCTTCTGGATGGTACTTGGTGGGCCTTTTTGTATAAGTAGTTTGTTCTTTGATAACTTTGGCCAGTTGAAGCTTGATTGGAAGCCTGCTTTGCTCAGTGCAGCAAGCTAGCAGAACATGAATGATAACTGAGCAGAGGGATCTCCATGAGAGAAGATTCCAGCAAATGGGGAACCCTTAGAGGACCTTTAAAAATGGTCCTAGGTAAGATCTTATATCCTGGGATCAGTTTCCTTCCTCCTTGTCATTTTGTTGGAAGAGCATTCAATAAGGAAATTGGTTTTCAGTGATGGTTGGTAAAATGTTTAAAGAAGATGACGCCTTGTAGCTCTGCTTGGTTTAATCTATAGACCTTCCACATGGAGTGAGGTATATACATCTGATATTTTCTCAGACCCCACAGCTAGTCTGTCTGGATGGCTTTGGACTCTTAAGAACAAGTGTACAGAGTTGATGCTTTGTAATTGTTACCAGCACTTGATCGCATTACTTTGTTGAAAACACATCCTTTTTTTTTTTTCCTCACAGACTTTTTGCACAGGGCCCCGTATGTGCCAGGCAATCAATAAATATTTGATTGACTGTTATCTTTTAAATGTAAATTCAACATTTAACATTCAGATATTGAAGTTTCCCTGTGCCAAAACCCAAAGAAGTCTCTGCCAGGAGAATGCCTGCTTGAATACTTGGACTAGCTCTCCATAGGTCAGTTGGCATGTGTGTGTTCTGATTCTATGCCTTAGTCTATGAGGAATCTAATAACCAGTAGACTGTTAGTCAATTCACTTATTTAACAGCCACTCAGAGAATAAGGATCTTCCAATAGCTGGTGGGCAACCTAGAATCCTGAAGTTCAATCAAACTGTTTATTGAACATTCCTTGAACTAGGTTTGGGTCATGGAGGGTTGGAGGTAGATTTCACCTACAGTGATGGCTTGGATTTAGTCTCTATTCTCTGAGATCCTATAATATAGAGTGCTGGAATTCATTGAAGAAGACTGATGATATCCCGTTTGAAGAAGACATACTTTGACAACTTAGAAGAAACGGGGCTGGAGTTGGTTGATTATACCTGGGAATGCCAGGCTCCTTGAGGTACTGGAACAAGGAGGAGAAAAAGGAGGTATGTGAGTGCAGGAAACAGCAAAAAAGAATGGAAGAAGGAACAGAGGATGATTGTAAGAAGGTAGATGTGGCCCCAGGGAAGTAGCACACCCAGCTCCATGTCCTACACTGTGGAGACTGATGTTCGTTATAATGAACCAGAGCCATTACATAGTTTATGTTTCATATACAGAACTCCATTTACAGAGACAAACAAATGTAAGAAATATCCATACAGCAGTGTGTAAGTATTTAAAAAGTTACTTTTCATGCAGAAGACCTTAATCTGCAAATACTTAACAAGGTCAGACATCCTGGGGGAGACAGAAAAACATGTGTGTGCCTTTGAGCCGTTTATTTAGCTGAGAAGACCAGACATATACAAATGAAAATTTGACTCTTGTTACAAGGCCGTATAGGCCAGTTGCTTATGGATGGCGACTTCCAGTGGGCTCCAGGGGTTGGCCAGCTCCCAGGGGCCTTGAACAGTCAGGAAAAGTTTCCAGGTTCTTGAGCTGGCCTTGGTGGTTGGGCAAGATTTAGGTTGAGCAAACATAATGCAAGATCTGCAAAAACGTTGTCATTTGCCCTCTGAGAAGTTGCAGTGTCTGAGCTGCTCTCATAAACGCCTCCCCAAAAAAGGCTTGTGCACTTAGCAGTAATAGATTGAACCATCAACTCCTTAAAGCACACCTGGTTGATAATTAGCTCAATCACATTGTGTTTCAGTCATTACCCTTGCATTTCCCAAGGATGAGCTTAATTCATCTCCCACATTCAAGTGAGTGCCTGCATGACCAAAACTTGACTGAATAGAATTTCCGTCTCTATTATGTCAATTTAATGCTGTGGTAGTTTTATTGCAAAATAGGTATTGGGTTACAATTTGCCACCCAAATATATGCTCAGAAATTGTTAATATATGCTGTAAAAAGAGGTCCGATGGCAAAGGACTGTCTTTTTTTTCTAAACAGTGCTTTATCTGAAGGAAGACAAAGAGGAAATGAGCTGAAACTCTAAGTTGAGGAATTTAGAGCTGATAAGATCAACTGTTGTTTATTCAGAGACTACTTACTCTGGTTTTATAGCTTATAAACGTATTGATGATGGATACAGCCCCTTGCTTCTCAGGTTTTACAGAGTTTACTTTGTGTTTTAACCACACTTTCTTTGCCACTGACCTGCTGCTGGATATGAAGGGATAAACTGGTGGTGCATAGGCTATATTACCAAAGTGGAAATGGAAGGGGGTACCTTTATTATATTGGATTACTAGCCAAATGCCTGGAATGCTCAAATCTACTCACTGGTTGCTATTTAAAAGGGAAAAATACAGATATAACCACTTCTAGGAATGGTGCCAGGTGTCTGTACTAAGGCAACCCAACTCCAGAAGGCTATAAAAATAGCCCCCAAGTAGTAGGTTCTGATTTCCCACTGAGCTGACCAATAAATCCAACAACCAGTTAATTAAAAATGCTGGGAGGGAATGTTCGTTCTCCATTACCCACCTGTCCTGTGAATACTCATTGGTTACAAACAGGAGGCTACAACCTAGCGTTTCAACGTCTGCATTAGGAAACTTGCTCTTTCCTTTTTATAGTAACCTGGAGATATAAATGGCCTTTGTGGTTGCCTGGTACTCCTGCTTGGGTGTCAGGGTTTATTTGAGGCCAAAGTGATGTGGATCTTCTAAAAGATGAACCCGTTTATTATATTTGTCTCAGGGTTTCCTGGCACCATCTACAACAGCATGTTTAGTCTACCTTATCTCCCCCTTGTTCAGGCTGTAAGTTTTCTTATAGCCTGCTGAAACCTGATGGGAAACGTTCCTGTCCTGACTGCTGCTATAGACAGGATACCATCATAGTCTAATATGCAAAGAAGAGTGCTAAAAGTTGGATCTTTTAGAATTTCAACCCGATAAAGGTTAAAATCAATTTGTGAAGCAAGCAAGCAAGAACTTGGATCAAGTAGACCATCCATACCATCCTAACCATCAAAGTTATTAAAAGGGACACAGAGAAAGTATCAGAGAGAATACTGGACTTGGAGTTGAAAGTTCTGGGTTTGAATCCTGACTGTATTTATATGGTTTCTCTGAGCTGAGCTCCAGTGGTTCATCTGGAAAACGGGCATAATAGCACCTACTTCACTGGGTTATTATGAAGAATAAATGAGATCCTGTGTGTGAAAGTGCCCAGCACTTAGTGGATGCCCAGTAAATATTACTTGAATCTGATTTTGTTTACAGACTTGGTGTCCTCTGTTGCCTTAGGTGGATACAGGAAACACACATTTGCAGGGAGCTGCTGAAAAGAGGAGAAAGTGGTGGTGGTAAGGTGGAACAGATCCAAACTCACTACATACAACTTTGGTCACCAGGAACCTTTTTTTCCCAAGACACCACTATTAGTTGAATTATGTCTCTTGATGTTTTTTGCAGACTTTTTTTTTTAAACGTAGATGTATTTTGATAGAAAACAGAGAAAAGTCATGAAACTTGAGTTCTAGTCAGGGCTCTGCCACTTACAAGTCACTTTCCCTAAGGCTCACTTTCTTCTATCTAAAAAATATATTGGATTGGAGAAGCATTGTGATTCTCTGTTCACAACCTAAATTCATGGGGATGATTGGCTTTTGCATCTTTAATAACTGTAACTGGAAGTTTTTATATAGAGTGAAAAGTTAGGGGAGAGACTGCTGAGTCCAAGGGTGCAGAAACTTAGCAAGGACAGAAACTTCTCTTGCCAGTGAGCAGTAATCAGGAGACCTGATTGAGATGAATATACAGATTGCTTTTTTAAAAAATTCATGCTTTTGAGCTGTGCTGTGAGCGTGTGTTCGGTTTCAAGACCTTGCTAAAGCTGAAGCTCTATTGTGATTTGCTGCACATTAGCAGGATATGGATTATTATTCTTGATAATATATACTTGATCATAAAGACCACAAACTGGGGCCCTATTATTTGAGGACCTATTGCATCCCTTTTCCACCATCAAAATAGGTTTGTAAATTGTTATTGGGGCCCAGCTATCAACCTTCTAAATAACTCTATCTCCTGCTACCTGGAATTACTTTAATAAGGAATGGCAGAGGGACTCAGAATCACATTACATGAGAAAAAGTTGAGAGACCTGTAATTTTTTAGCTTGGGGAATGAGAGTTTAAAGGGGCCATGTTGGCTGATGTGAAAAGCATGAAGTTTTCTCAAGTCCAATAGAATTAAGCTAGTGTGTGTGTATGTGTGTGTGTGTGTACGTGTTTGGTTTTTGGTGTGGGAGGAGGCACACTAGGATTGATGGAGGAGAATTATAGGGAGATACAGCTTTCTCAAGCCAGGCAATAACTTTCCGGCAATCTAAGCTACCCAAAAAGGGAATAAGGAGCCACCTCACAGAGGTGGCAAAATTCCCACGAGCAGTTCCTATTTATAATCCTAGCTGAAGTAAAAAGTGAGTCTCTTTGATTGGAAGGTTGACTCTTTTCTAGAATAGATCTGTAGGGATCCAGCAGTCTGGTGCTGTTTCCACTACACTGAATACTTCCAGGGCCTAGCCTATGTCTCATTTGTGTCCTCAGCACCTAGCATAGGGCTTGGTCATAGAAGGCGCTCAGAAAATGTTTGTTGATTGACTGATTGAAATTGCACTTGCAAGTAACCAAGTAGGTGCTTTTGGTCCTTGGATCAAGTGTGTTAAATTGATTTCCATATAACTATAATGTCCACGCTTTTCTTCAGGTGTTTCTATGCATTTCACTCACAGAAATCCACCAATTAACAACTTGTCATTGGTAGAGAACTAAGAGAGAAGAAATGTAATTTTAGCATTTTAGCTAGCCAGCTTTATGCTCAGTCATGTCCAACTCTTTGAGACCCCATGGACTGTAGCCTACCAGGCTCCTCTGTCCTTGGGATTTCCCAGGCAAGAATACTGGAGTGGGTTGCCATTTCCTCCTACAGGGGATCTTCCTGACCCAGGGATTGAACCTGGGTCTCCTGCATTACAGGCAGATTCTTTACCATCTGAGCCACCAGGGAAGCTCAGTTTTAACATTGAATAAGCATTATTACAGTTACTGCATATATGGTAGCACAAAAATGACTACACACTCTGGAAAGAATTTTATGCATTTTAATGATGAAAATGTTTATACAGAAAAGTAGAAGAGAGAACAATTTAAATCTTCTTTTGTTTCCTTGAGAAATAAGAGGATGTACCTTGTGATTGTCCTGTGTGTACCTTGCAAGAGACCTCGGAGCCAGTTCTGAAGGTAAGTGTTTGTAGTTCCAGTGGCCAGAGGCCCATGAACAAACATTAGAAAACCAAAAGATCGAGAGTTTTTTGTCAGCCCTATTATGTTCACAATGAGACAGCCTAAAGAAAGGAAGATGAGTTTGCTGGGACTCGGTCTTCAACACTGGTTTCATCATTTTAGTCTTAAATCACCTGGTATGATTGGATACTACGTGTTCTTCCTGGTATTGTCAGGCTTCCTGAGGATTAACTCATTTGTCCGGTAAAACATCTTCCCTATCAGATGCCATTGCGTTGATGCTCTAAAGCTGCCTCTCATTACTTTATTGGTTGATTCTATAATTACTAGTTTGTTTTTTGTTTGTTTCTTTTTCTTCTTTTTAAACTTTTGACTGTACTGCTAGGCATTTTGGAGAAGGAAATGGCAACCCACTCCAGTGTTCTTGCCTGGAGAATCCCAGGGACGGGGGAGCCTGGTGGGCTGTCGTCTATGGGGTCGCACAGAGTCAGACACAACTGAAGTGACTTAGCAGCAGCAGCAGCTAGGCATTTGGGATCTTAGTTCCCTGATCAGGGATCGAACCTGCAGTGGAAGCTTGAAATCCTAAGCACTGGACTGTATAACTAACTAGTTTTTTAAATAAAGCACTTTGAACGATGCCTCGTAAAAATCATATTAAAGGAGTACAGAGGCTAAACCTAATGGGAAAATGCAATCTTCTTCCTCGAGTACCTTGCAGATAACGCAATTTCTTTAGAAACTACCAAGAAATGACAGGAACTTCAAAAATATAATTTGATTAGCAACCTAGGGAAGATAACTGATGGCTCTTTGAAAGACTGGCCCCTGAGAAATATTTGAGCTAGTACCTAATAAAGTAATTAAAGATGCATCTGAAACTTTGGTTGTGTTTGCCTGATGTCTTATGACTACAACTTTTGCCTAACCTAACCTACATTCTCCTGGCAGTGGTTTTCCTGACTAGCCAGTTGTGTGGACACTTTATTCCTCTCCAAGGTATGTAAAGTTCTTTGCAGGGACTTCGTAGGCATTTCTTCCCAAGTATTCATATAGGCAGCTCTCAAAGGTAGTTTATCTCCCTCTTTCCAGCTTGTCTTTCCCTCTCTTTTGGTGTGGAGTGGCTTGAGGGTGTCATCATAGGAATACTACTTTTGAGCCACCCTGGTCACCATTTAGAAAAAAAAAAAAAATCCAAGCATCCTGTTTGGACAGATTGTAGGCTGTGACATTAGACCTTCCTGGTATGCAGAATGGCTTTCATCACTCTCCCACCCCATTCGACAAGGTTAAAGGTCTCAGGAAGGTATTTGACTTGTGGCTTAATCTTGCCCTCACTGCTGAGCAATGATGGGTCTTTTTGCTTGAACCACTTAGGAGGTGCCCATAAGAGAAGCAAACCAGAGAGGAGAAGTGAAGAGCAAAAGTGAGTTCATTGCAGCATTTGAAATGAAGAGGGAAATAGAATGTACACTGAAGCCTTTGCTTGTAGCCTTTTTTTTGTTAAGGTTCTACTTAGGAAGTAAAATGGTGTTTAGTGGTATTTTGTTCAGAGACAGTATAGGGAATCTGAAAAAGCACTGTAATTTATCTTAGATGAGATGACCCTTGGAGCCAGGTACTAACGTCCCTTCTGCCATTTCTTTCTTGACCCAGGACCTGGCATTTGCATGGTATCACTACACGTAACCTTATTGACTATTGAAAACTGTTGTATGCTTTCATGTTAAAAAAACTGTGTGTGTGTGTATTACCCAAAAAAGAATTCTGTCCTTTCTGAATTTTGTAATATATAAATAATAAAGCTGTAAGTGTTCATGATATCAATATTTTTATGCCAAGCTTAAGTCTCAGTCTAGGTGATTTTCAGCTAAACTGTTTATTTAGGTGATCTTACTAGTTGTTGCACAACATTCAGAACACTCTCAAAAGACAATTAATTTTAGTTCATTTTAAATAATTGTTTAAAAAGCTTAGAATTTTTGTTTAACCTTGGACCAAACAGTAACAGACCTCAGACTTTTTAATAACTTTATTGAGCTATAGACATAATATTTTATCTCTAATATTTATTAGAGATAAAAATTGTTTTACTGAGATAAAATTCATCCCTTTAAAGTGTACAATTCATTGTGTGTTTTTTTTAGTATATTTGCATGGTTATGCAGTTATCACTACTGTCTAATTTCAGAATATTTTCATTACCACCAAAAGAAAGCTTATATCCATTTGCAGTCCTTTCCCATTCCCAATTTCTGTCAGCCCCTGGCAACAGCATTATACTTTCTGTCTTTATGGATTTGCCTGTTTTGAACATCTTGTGTAAGTGGAATCATACAGTATTTGTCCTTTCCCATCTGACTTCTTTCACTTAGCATGATGTTTTCAAGGTTCATCCGTGTTTTAGCATGTATCAGAACTTCATTCCTTTTCATGGCTGAGTAATATTCCGCTGGGTTTCCCTGGTGGCTCAGACAGTAAAGAATCTGCCTCCAATGCAGGAGACCTGGATTGGGAAGACACCCTGGAGAAGGAAATGGCAACCCACTCCAATATTGTTGCTTAGGAAATCCTATGGACAGAGGAGTCTGGTGGACTGTAATCCATGGAGTGCTTAAGAGTCAGACACGACTGAGCAGACTAACAGACACAGTATTCCACTGTATGGATATACATAATTTATTCATCTATCATGGTTGTTTCCCTTTTTTGCGTATCCAGGAATTTATCCTGAGGAAATAACTAAGTGGGTACATAAAGAATTAGTTATAAGGTTATTCATTTGATATTATGCAATTAAGAAACTGAAAATAACCTGAATCTCCAACATTAAGGGATTGGTTCAATTATGGGATATTTATATGATGGAATATTGTACAGCTCTTAAAAATGACATAGGAAAATGCTGACAACTTATTATTAAGTGACAAAATATTACATATAGTGTGATTCCATTTTTATAAAAAATTATTTAATATGCCCAGAAATAAGGCTGGAATCACGGATAACAGGAAACAGTGATTTTCTCTAGATAATGGGGTTATGGGGGTTTTACTGTCTTCTTTTTTATCTGTTTTCTAATTTTTCTAAAATTAAATCATAATTATTTATTGAGTACTTTGTATGTGCAAGACATTTTGTGGTGTACATGTATTTTGTAACAAGGAAATTAAAATCAATGTTATTATTAAAAACAATACAAAAGGGAGTGGGGGATTATGTATTGTGTCTACTCACATGGGCATATACCAGCTTCTGGAGATGTGAAAGGATCTTATAAGCAGCACTAGGGTCTGATGCCTGAACTCCAAACAGATTAAGAAGTACTGATAATGACATGTTTATCAGATAAGAAAGACACTGAGTCACTTTTTTGAAGCAGTCCTGTGCATTTCTGCTTTCTCAGTGGAATGTCTAGCTATTCTTTCCCTACAGGAAGTGATTGGAAGTGGAATGCAGAGTTTATTTCCACCTACACGGTCTGACATTTTGACATTTCCTGAACTGCAGGATGTTTGAGCACAAACAATTTGGCTTTTACTGCAAAAATTAATTTACTGCCACTTTCTCATAGTGATGGGCCTTTCTTTGTAAGAGGACAAAGCTATTCAAGTGGAGAAAATGAGATGGTTAATAGGATGACGGTAACATAAAGGTCTTGAGTCTGGAGAAAAGGACCTCGTTAAGCATTGATTATCAGCGTGGTGTAAACTCTTTGAGAAAGTGTTACTACATTCAGCACCACTGTTGAGTGAGGGAATTTAAATCTGCGTTCCATTTACATCATAAATGAGATGTGTGTATTCTAATAATAGGCTGCTCTTGCTTTTGCTGCATCAGTACACACGCATTTGTTCAGTTGCTCTGACTGGTTTGTCACATCAAGCCAGTCATTTGTGTGTTGACATGCAACCCTTCTGACTGTCTGGAGATAAAGACAATTTGGTCCACCAGGAATATGTATCTTTGAGTTACTTTTGTGGGCAGGACGTACTGTAGGGTAGAAGTTACTGAGTACAGTCAAACCAACCTGAGTTCTAATCCCTGACAAGATCGAGTCTCTGAGCCTCAATTTTCTCGTTCATAGAATGGGGATGATAATATCTGTCTCACAGAGTTGATGCACAAATTAAATGAAGTTATCTTTTCAATGCACTCAGCATATTCCCTGGTACATTGTAAGGGTTCAATAAACTTTTATACTTTTAATGGGTGTGCAAAGGAATTTAGGGAAGAAAATTGAATTCCTGTTATTTTCCTTTTTTCCCTCTTCAGTACATCTCAGCTTTCTCATTCCTGTTTTTTTTTTTTTTTTTTATCTTTGCCTAAAGTGAATTTTTTAAAATTTCTAAACTGTAAATTTTAAAATGTAAGCTTTAAGATTACTTTATAGCCCAATGAGGAAATCCTGACATTGTCATGGAACAAAACAAAATGCACAAAGACCCATAGCATTCATACCCAACAAAGCTTGTGCTTAGTAATCTCGGTCATATTTACTTACAGTCATCTAATTTTTGCTTTTTTCTTCTCAGCCTTAGACCTTTCATAAGGATAAACATATATCTAGATCTAAATAGATTTGGCCTCTTAAAATATAAGGCTTTTGTGGGTTTTTCTATAATCCTCACCAGAACACCAACCTATTAGTACATTCCTTTACCCCTCTAACTTGCTGCTTTTCATCTGTTTGGGGCTGAACAACTAGGTTACAAAACTTATCAGAACTGCAGATAAATGAAAAATATTCAGTTCTGAATGAGGACCGGGGTTGGAGAGAGAGGGATCTACATTGTTCCTGCTGAGATACCTTTTCTTTGATTATATTCTGATTCTTTTTTAACTCTGGCCATCGAGGATACCTATAAGGGAGATCCGAATACTATTTCTCAGTAAAATGTGTGACCCTGTTAACATAGAAGAAGAATCTTCTTTGACTCCCTAAAAGGAGTTATTTAGGAAGCTATATGTAATGACTCTGTGCCACAGAACCCAAGCTGTAGTGAATTGTTACATGGGTCAGGTATTGCCGGGGTCACCACAAATGAGCTTTCCAAAAGTGATAGGTGATGTGGAGTCAAATATCTTGGGGAAGGGGAATCTTTGAAATTAAGTCAAATGGCATGTTTACAAGAGTGAAATATTTAGTGCTCTGATAATTGTCTTCTTGATAGACAAAGGGGAAATATTTCTATCCAAAGTATCTGGTTAATATTTGACAACAGACAGTAGTCAGAATGGCAGGCTAATATCTCGAGAGTAAACTAAAATGACCAGAAAGCACCTAATTTAGATGTGGAAAAAAAATTTGACTTTGTGGTTTGTGCCTTTCCTAATTTGATATGACAAATGAACAGTTCATCTCTGATATCTTTCGATGAATTTTCTTGTACTATAGTTTATGTTGAGCATGGATTAGGCTTTTAAGCGAATGCGAGACGCAGGCTTTGACAGTTGTATATTTACATACAGATGACTTATAATTTTCATTCAGGAAGATTCTTGTCTATTAATGTCCCCGAGGTTCTCTCTGTAGATACACAATTACAGCATTGTAGCTGGGACCTTGCAGTCAGCATCTATTGGTTGTTTAATCTCAGTATCCCAGTTTCCTGATATGTATTGATATAATGGAATGGCTAACAACCCATTCAAAAGGTTGCTGTAAAGATTAAATGAGGTAATATGTGCCAAGCACCTAATACAGTGCTTGTACATCATAGAAATCCATAAGTTAATGTTATCACCTAGAGCTGGTCTTGGCTTTGATGATTGGCTAAGGAGACATCCACCAAGTGACCTAGCTGTGTATTTGGCTTGTGATTTGTTAAATCTCTGGAAGACCCAAGGGCTTATTGCAGTCTAGAGGAATGAGACTCTGAGAAGTGAAGACAGCTTGCATGCAGAAAATTGATAGGCAATCATGATGAAGTATTCTTGACTCGCCAAAATGAAAACTTCTTAGTGCAATTGGTAAACGTAGTTAGAGGCTGTTTATTTCTTTTGCTAGTGAAACCTTGCTATTCAGTGCCTCAAGTCTCTCTCTTCCTTAGAATATAGCCTTTTAGAGGAGGACCTATGGAAACTTTCCTGGGATCTCAATGAGCTTAATAAACTTCATCTAGGAATGAGCCGGAGGAGATTTCTTCATCTAGGAATAGGCAGGAGGAGAAGGGGACAACAGAGGATGAGATGGTTGGATGGCATCACCGCCTCATTGGACATAAGTTTGAGCAAGCTCCAGGAGTTGGTGACAGACAGGGAAGCCTGGCGTGCTGCAGTCCATGGGGTCACAAAGAGTTGCACACGACTGAGTGACTGAACTGAACTGACTGAGGAACGAGCCATCATTACCATAATAAAGGCTCACTAATCACTGTTGAAAGCCACAGGTTAATTATTGTATAAGGGTTGTATAATGTAGTTTCAGGAACTGAATAATTAAAAAATTTAAAAGACCATTTAACATATCTTTGACACAGAGCCAGAAAGTAGAAGACAACCTTACTTTAATCATTTAACAGGGATTTAGCAACTCAGGCAACATATATCTGAAGCAGTTATTAATAGTATATTGTGGTTGCAGTGTTGAAGAATAACATTTCCTCAGGACAATTGAAATTCAGTAATGAAAGCTAAAATTGAATACAAATAGGGGGGTTGCTGGGGGAAGAGTATTGGTAATGAGGACCATATAACGTTCAGAATTTGAGTATCTAGATTCTAGAGTATATCCCAATACACTTTGAATTTCTACCCCCCCTAAAGTTGCTTAAAAGATTTCTTTGGCTTAATTGCCCTCTCTTTCATGCCCTTCTTTAGCTTAAATTCCTTATATTCTGTAAAAACTGACTTGCAATTCCCCTGTCTCATTCTGTGTCTTCTCAGTACATACACAGTAAGGATATGTTGCATGTAGAATCCTGTTAAAGGGCAGGATGACAATAATGGTCACATTGTATTAGAGACTCATCGAAACAAATGCCTACCACAAACCTACAGTTTTGATTTGGCCATGCTAAGCTGGGTACTCTAAATGCTCTTACAAATGAAGGGATAGGGAAGATTGTACAAAAGAGGCTATTTTGCTGATTCCAGAGCAGTGGTGTCTCTAAGTAAATACCTCTATAACCTTCTACTATAATTGTATTGGAAAGCAATACAAGTGGGATCTATAAGTATTGAAAGGCCCATAATAAAGACAGGATAAAGGTATTCTTAACCTTTTGTAGGTTTTAAAATTTGTTTATTGTTCATGGGGTATGTCCAACTGAATGCAGAGTTCCAAAGAATAGCGAGTAGAGATAACAAAACCTTCTTAAGTGAACAATGCAAAGAAATAGAAGAAAACAATAGAATGGGAAACGTTAGAGATGACTTCAAGAAAATTAGAGCTACCAAGGCAACATTTCATGCAAAGATGGACACAATAAAGGACAGAAATGGTAAGGACCTAACAGAAGCAAAGAGATTAAGAAGAGGTGGCATGAATACATATAAGAACTATACAAAAAAGATGTTAATGACCCAGATAACCACAATGGTGTGATCACTCACCTAAAGCCAAACATCCTGGAGTGTCAAGTCAAGTGGGCCTTAGGAAGAATTATTCCGAACAAAGCTAGTGGAGGTGATGGAATTCCAGCTGAGCTATTTCAAATCTTATAAGATGATAATGCACTCAATATGTCAGCAAATTTGCAAAACTCGGCAGTGGTCACAGGACTGGAAAAGGTCAGTTTTCATTCCAGTCCCAAAGAAAAGGCAATGTCAAAGAATGTTCAAATTACCTACAATTACACTCATTTCACATGCTAGCAGGGTAATGCTCAAAATCCTTCAAGCTAGGCTTCAACAGTATGTGAACCAAGAACTTCCAGATGTACAGGCTGGATTTAGAAAAGGCAGAGGAGCCAGAGAAATTGCCAACATCTGTTGGATCATAGAGAAAGCAAGGGAATTCCAGAAGAGCTTCTACTTCTGCTCCATTGACCACTTTAAAGCCTTTGTGTGGATCACAGCAGACTGTGGGAAATTCTTAAAGAGATGGGAATACCAGACCACCTTACCTGCCTCCTAAGAAACCTGTATGCGGGTCAAGAAGCAACAGTTAGAACCGGACATGGAATAACTGACTTGATTTTGAACCAGGAAATTGGGAAAGGAGTACAATTTACATGGGTGTATCTTGTCACCCTGCTTATTTAACTTACATGCAGAGTGCATCATGCTAAATACCAGTCTGGATGAAGCACAGGCTGGAATCAAGATTGCTGGAAGAAATATCAACCTCAGATATGCAGATGACACCACCCTTATGGCAGAAAGTGAAGAGGAACTAAAGAGTCTCTTGATGAAAGTGAAAGAGGACAGTTAAAAAGCTGACTTAAAACTCAACATTTAAAAAACTAACTCCTATAGCTGATTCATGTTGAAGTTTGACAAAGCAACAAAATTCTGTAAAGCAATTACATTTCAATTGAAAAATAAATAAATTAAAAACTAAGATCATTGCATCCTGTCCCATCACTTCATGGCAAATAGATGGGGAAAGTGGAAACAGTGACAGATTTTATTTTCTTGGTCTCCAAAATCACTGCAGATGGTGACTGCAGCCATGAAATTAAAAGATGCTTGCTCCTTGGAAGAAAAGCTATGACAAACCTTGACAGCATATTAAAAAGCAGAGACATGGCTTTGCGGACAAAGGTATGGGTAGTCAAAGCTATGGTTTTTCCAGTAGTCATGTATAGATATGAAAGTTGGGCCATAAAGAACGTTGAGCACTGAAGAATTGATGCTTTCAAACTGGTGCGGGAGAAGACTCTTTGAGAGTCTCTTTGACTGCAAGGAGGTAAAACCAGTCAGTCCTAAATGAAATCAGTCTTGAATATTCATTGGAAGGACTGATGCTGAAGCTGAAGCTCCAATACTGTGGCCACCTGATGTGAAGAGCTGATTCATTGCAAAAGACCCTGATGCTGTGAAAGACTGAAGGCAGGAGGAGAAGGGGACAACAGAGGATGGGATGGTTGGATGGCATCACCGACTCAATGGACGTGAGTTTGAGCCAACTCTGGGAGATGGTAAAGGGCAGGGAAACCTGGCATGGTACAGTCCATGGGGTCGCAAAGAGTTGGACATGACTGAGTGACTGAAGACCAACAAATTTGTTTAAAAGGTGATTAGGGAAGGACTTTAGATACACATATTCAAAGAAAGGCAATGCCAAAGAATGCTCAAACTACTGCATAATTGCACTCATCGCACACACTAGTAAAGTGGTGCTCAAAATTCTCCAAGCCAGGCTTCAGCAAATACATAAACCGTGAACTTCCAGATGTTCAAGCTGGTTTTAGGAAAGGCAGAGGAACCAGAGATAAAATTGCCAACATCCGTTGGATCATAGAAAAAGCAAGAGAGTTCCAGAAAAACATCTATTTCTGCTTTATTAACTATGCCAAAGCCTTTGACTGTGTGGATCACAATAAACTGTGGAAAATTCTGAAAGAGATGGGAATACCAGACCACCTGACCTGCCTCTTGAGAAACCTGTATACAGGTCAGGAAGCAACACTTAGAACTGGACAAGGAACAACAGACTGGTTCCAAATCAGAAAAGGAGTACGTCAAGGCTGTATATTGTCACCCTGCTTATTTAACTTATATGCAGAGTACATCATGAGAAACACTGGTCTGGAAGAAGCACAAGCTGAAATCAAGATTGCCAGGAGAAATATCAATAACCTCAGATATGCAGATGACACCACCCTTATGGCAGAACGTGAAGAGGAACTGAAAAGCCTCTTGATGAAAGTGAAAGAGGAGAGTGAAAAAGTTGGCTTAAAGCTCAACATTCAGAAAACGAAGATCATGGCATCTGGTCCCATCACTTCATGGGAAATAGATGGGGAAACAGTGGAAACAGTGTCAGACTTTATTTTTCTGGGCTCCAAAATCACTGCAGATGGTGATTGCAGCCATGAAATTAAAAGACACTTACTCCTTGGAAGGAAAGTTATGACCAACCTAGATAGCATATTCAAAAGCAGAGACATTACTTTGCCAACAAAGGTCCATCTAGTCAAGGCTATGGTTTTCCCAGTGGTCATGTATGGATGTGAGAGTTGGACTGTGAAGAAGGCTGAGCACTGAAGAATTGATGCTTTTGAACTGTGGTGTTGGAGAAGACTCTTGAGAGTCCCTTGGACTGCAAGGAGATCCAACCAGTCCATTCTGAAGGAGATCAGCCCTGGGTGTTCACTGGAAGGACTGATGTTGAAGCTGAAACTCCAGTACTTTGGCCACCTCATGCGAAGAGTTGACTCATTGGAAAAGACCCTGATTCTGGGAGGAACTGGGGGCAGGAGGAGAACGGGACAACAGAGGATGAGATGGCTGGATGCATCACCGACTTGATGGACATGAGTTTGGGTGAACTCTGGGAGTTGGTGATGGAGAGGGAGGCCTGGCGTGCTGGGATTCATGGGGTTGCAAAGAGTCGGACACGACTGAGCAACTGAACTGACTGATTCATATATATGTTTATGTGTGTGTATGCACACAGGCATGTATTTATACATATGTGTATTTCTAAATTTAGACTAGCAGACCATGAAGTCATTCTCAGCAAAGTTCAGAGCCTGTCTTTATGTAAATGATGGCTCAGCTTGAGACATTTTGTTGGACCTAGGGAACTGTTTTAGCAGAAGATGGATATTATCTTAGGCTATCTGGGGAAGGGAAAATGGGAGCAGCTGTGGAAAAATTTGAGTTATCTAGTGGGAGCCAGATTAGAAATAAGGTTGTCAGGGGTTGGATAGGCCTCCCTCCACCAGGTATCCTGCTTCAGAGCAAGACATCTTCCCATTCAACCCAGCTTCTTCGTTGTCCCCAGCCTGTTTGCACAATTAGTGCAAGGTCGGTCACATGATGAGGTAATGGCAGATGGAGACAGTAATTCTCTGTAGGCAAAGACTTGGTGTGCAACTTTGCTCTTGTTTAGGGGCAGAGTTGGTGAGCACAATTTAGGTTTTGTAAATGCTTGCTGACTTGTACCCCACAGGCAACTCCTTGTTAATTAAATTGGCAGCTAAGCCACAAAAAGTTGTTTCAAATATCTAGTGGTCATTTAAATGGAAATCAAGCAAAATTATGTCTTTCATTCTAGGGACAAAAAAGGATGATGCATCTAAACACATCCAAAGGTATTAAAAAGCACATTTCTAAAGAGCAAGTCCAAGGTCCAGTATCTTTCAGGAGCAGAAATAGACAAATTCAAGCAGGGTTTAAGGGCCATATCACTCAGTAGCACCTATGAACAGTTTTAGTCAAGGTCCACATTTAAATGGTTGTTAGTCAGGTCAAGCTATAGATTAGGAAAGGTGGTAGATGAAATCAACTCAGGGTCTGGCACCAGTTACAAAAGGAAGCAGGTCATTGGGTTGTGTTTATAGAGGAAAGAGAATGGATTGTAAGATTGTTATCGCTGGAATCATGGTAGGGGAGGGGATACCCTCATTTGAAGCCTGGGCCCCCAGACTAAAGGAGCCCAGAGTGCTTTAAGGACTCACATTTAATTGGCCATACATTCCACAGGAAGAAGCCCTGCCTCTGGCTACATCCCTTTGCCTTGAAGAAAGGAAAAGGAGGGGAGGGGTGGGGGAGAGCCCTCTGGCATCCTGGGAAGACGTTTCTAAAGCATCTCCAGATTTTCTAGCCTGGTTTCAGGCTTTATACTGAACACTGGCAGATATTTACACACCCTGGTTAACAACTTGGTGAAGAGTTTCTTTTACTGTTGCATCAGTAAGCAGTGGCATATGGAGTTTATACGATCCGGGTTGTTTGGAGCCAGATGATCTCCTAGCCCCTTCGATGTAAATGTTTTATACTGCTTTACAGTTTGCAGCAGTACTGTCCCTGACCCTAGAGGGAGGGAAAAAAAGAACTAAATTCTTCACTTTGAGAATCCAGGTAACAAAGTGAAAAATAGAAGTACAGTTTCACATGTATAATATCATATGTGAAACGAATCGCCAGTCCAGGTTTGATGCATGATAACAGGGTGCCTGGGGCTGGTGCACTGGGATGACCCAGAGGGATGGCACGGGGAGGGAGGTGGGAGGCGGGTTCAGGATGGGGAACACGTGTACACCCGTGGTTGATTCATGATGATGTATGGCAAAACCAATACAATGTATAGCCTCCAATTAAAATAAATAAATTTATATTAAAAAAAATTTTTTTAAAGTTAAATTGCTTAAAAAAAAAAGAAGTACAGTTTCATTAGCTAGAGGTCTTGGGTGTAGTTCACCCTGTTGAATCATACATGATGATCAACATGAATACAAGCAGCTAAGTAGTTTTCATTAGGATCCAATTAGTAGGTGATTTGGTTGCTAAATGTGTTTGCTAATTCATTAACAATTAGGTAAATTAAATTTAATGGAAATGATTTAAATTTGAAAATAAAATGCTGTACATATTAATTTTCACTTTATAGATTAAAATCCATTTGCTGCCTCCCCCATCCCCTTCCTCCCTCTCTCTCTTTTTAAATCATACACAGCACACAGGCAATTAGAGCACACAGGGTAGATTGTTTTTCTCATTTAAAGTATCTCTTCGCTCTGGAAATCAGTCCTCCAGTGGAGCATGTCTGTCTCTGGTTGAGTGTCAGCAACAAATGGTGCATGTGCACATAATACTGATGGGGATTGTTGGTGCAAGTGAGAGCAGGAAAAGCCCTTTGCAATACTGGGAGGGATTCTGGAAGGTATTTTAGAATTTGAAGGGGCTTAAGGCTTGATTCCGCTGCTGATATTGAATTGCAGCATGACCAAATGATTAACAAACTTGTCTTTCTTGAAATATCTCAGGGCAGAGAGGTTCTCAAATGATTGCAAATTGGTTAATGACTTTAAAAAGCATGTTTCTGGCTGTAAATATGTAACTTTGCTGGGTTTTCCTGAACAGTTGAGTATGTTTAGGAGGTAGCAATATAAATCAAGATATACCGAACTAGAAAGGTTATGTTACTTTTTTGTTAAATCTCAGAAAAAGCTCTTCAGTTCAGGATGATTCTTTGAAGACTGGTATCTCGATTTATTTTAAATAAGTTCATTTCAGCTTTACTATCAGTGATTATAAAAGTTGCAGTGCATTTCCTATTGTAACGTTTTGGGTTGTTTTCATTGTCTTTCTGATTTTTTCCTGATCTTTGAATAGGACAATAGTTGAATTGACAACTTCCTGGAAAAACAACCAGTCTTTTCTCACAGGGGATCATATTATGTAATTTTTCCTTGTTGTCAAATAGAAGATTGAACTATCAAAGCTAAACAGGTAGGCAAGGCAGACTTTAATGTGGATTGGTCTTTTCATTTTTAAATATCGTATTCAAATAGGATGGTTGTTATTGTGTGTATCTGAAAGCAGTAAGATGCTGAAGGCCTTTGTTCTTTGGACTTCCCTGGTGGCTCAGTTGGTAAAGAATCTGCCTGTAATGTAGGAGACCCAGGTTTTATCCCTGGGCCTGGAAGATCCACTGGAGAAGGAAATGGCAACCCACTGCAGTATCCTTGCCTGGAGAATTCCATGGACAGGGGAGCCTGGTGGGCTAAAGTCCATGGGGTTGCAAAGAGTCGGACCTGACTGTGAGACTAACACTTCCACTTTTCACTTTCACTTTGATCTTTACTATGGAACAGTGTGAGGAGAATGTGTGACCCAGTATGGTTGGTGACTTGCCAGGGTAGGTTCACATTTCTGAGAAACTGGCTGTGATTGTACAGTTAACATCAGTATTTTGCTTTCAACTCATGTTAATAGGTTGTTGAAAGTTCAAGTGAACATTGTTGAGGTTGAGTGAGTGAAAAAATATTTAATGGGGTCTGTTAAGTATAAGAGGAGATCATTCATTGCTGGCTTCCATCAGGATATCTAATTTCTCCTTGAGGATCTGACCTGATTTTTTGTCATATGAGGGTCAGATTACTATTTACCTCAAAGTCAGCTACTGTGCTCATAAAAGTTGTGTTTATTTTCTCTCTCGGATATGTGGCCATAAATATTGGGTTAGAAGCATCATTGGATTTTTGTCCTGCTTTTACAGTGCCTTCTCTTAGTGAACTTGTCCTGTTTTCTCCCTTTTACATTCAGTTTTATGGGATTCTATAGAAAAATCTTCATAATATGAAATGGATGATGACTTTTATCTTTTTAAAGAGTTTAAGCTATGAAAAAGAGGAGAATCTTGGAGTTAAGCAAGATAGTGATAGTTGGTTCAAAAAATAATGAGGATTCAAGTAAGGATTGCATTCTTATTTTTTTTTAAATATAGATCTATTCATTGGATTGTCCTTATTGTTTCCATTCATTAACCTTGTCAAGTGATCATTTGACTGATAGACCTCTCAATATCACCAATTTTTGAATTTTCAATTAGATGTTACAGAGATAACCACTGAGTTGTTTGACTTTGCATTTGAAGTGTACTTCTTAGAAGCTTGCATCCTGTATATAGATAGACTAAATCTTTAAAAAGCCATAGATGGAAATTTGGGTAATTTTCTTATCTCTCAGGATGGATGAGGGAACAGGGAGACAAAGCACTTAATCCTATGCAGATAGTTCACTGATGTCTCAGTTTTAAAATGTCTCCCTGGATGTGCCATGGCCCTTTCTCTTTGAGGCTTATTCAGTCCAATAAAGCACAGCTGTCAAGTGAACACGTTTAAAAATTCTGTCATTTATACCTCCAATTTCTATATTTGTCTTGTATCCTCCCATTTCCCTATATTTTCCAAAATATTCGAGTTTTGTATAGTTTTCTAGGATTGCTGTCTTATCTAGCAGTTTATAGGTTCTAAGTTTGTCTTCTGGACTGGAGGCCTTGCCAGTGATGAAGATAGATAAATGTATTGTATCCTCATTGGTCATACTAAAGAGGACACTTCTTCACTTGACTCCTGCAGTCATGTGGACATTTTTGCTGTGTATCTAACTGGACAGAGTAGTGGAATATATTTTCTTACCTTAGAAAACAAAAAATGTTGTATAGCTAAAATAACTCTAAGGAGTTTTCAACAGCTTCTGATCCATGTTATCAGGTACCATATGTAGAACGAAAAGAAAAGGTAAGAAGCACATTTAAGGTGTGGAAAGTCAAGCAAGGCCACAGAAGGAACTTTCTCAATACAGTTCTTTTCAGAAACACTTTTTTTAGTTGAATTATTTTTGTCTGTTGACAGTGAGGATTTGAATTTCCCTAACAATAATGTGAAGTGAAGTCGCTCAGTCGTGTCCGACTCTTTGCGATCCCATGGACTGTAGTCTACCAGGCTTCTCTGTCCATGGGATTTTCCAGGCAAGAGTACTGAGTGGGTTGCCATTTCTTTCTCCAGGGGATCTTCCTGACCCAAGGATCGAACCCAGGTCTCCTGCATTGCAGGCAGACGCTTTACCCTCTGACCCACCAGGGAAGCCCCTCTAACAATAATAATATGATCTTATTTTTGTAATGGGCTTCCCAGCTGGTGCTTGTGGTAAAGAACCTGCCTGCCAATTCAGGAGACAGTATGGCAAAAACCACTACGATATTGTAAAGTAATTCGCCTCCAATTAAAAAAGAAAAAGAGATATGGGTTTTATCCTTGGATGGGGAATATCCCCTGGAGGAGGGCATGTCAACCCACTGCAGTATTCTTGCCTGGGGTATTCCATGGACAGAGGAGCCTGACTGGCTACAGTCCATGGGGTCACAAAGAGTCCAACACAACTTAAGCAATGTATTATTCTTGTAATATTATCTTAGCGTTTACAAATGTACTTTCACAAATATTTAATACCACCATCCAAAATAGCAGTAGACAGGCAATATTACTTAAAATTCATTTTCAGATTATAAATACAATGCATGGTTTTTAAAGAAGATTTGAAAATGCTGAGTATAAAAAGACAATAAAAGTCATCCATAATTCCTTCTAAAGATAACAATGAGTCAATAGCTCGTGTTTTGGCTTATTTCACTGCAGTCTTTCTCCTTTGCATATGTTGTGTTTGTATCGTTATTTGCATTAGGTTTTATGTACTGCTTGGAAACCCACTTTTCTGCTGTGTGTTTATTGTGAACCTGCTAGTTCATTAAGTATTCTTCTCAATACTGCAGTTTCCACTGTATGGATTTATCCCAATTTATTTGGACTTCATCATCTGTTTAGATTGTTTCTGACTTTTTCAACAAGAATTCATGCTGTGATTAACATTCTGGTACCTAAATATTTGGGTGCATTTCTAGTTATTTTATCAGGATAAAATCTTAAAATTTCAGGATTCCTGAGTTAAAAAACATGTATGAAGATATAAAATTCTTTGATGTATTTTCCAAGTTACACTTTGAAAAGTTGTTTTCGTTTAGTCCCATCTGCAGTGTGTAAGGAAAGAACAATTGATATTATCCCAAAAGCTCGGGTCTAGAGAGACTCAAGACTTGCCCAGGGTCATATGACTAATATCACTTGTCCTTTGGTTTTCTGGCAGTTCTACAGTTTTTCCACTCCACCACTGCTGTTGTAAAGTTAGTGACAGATCTATAGTAATTTAAGTGTGCAGTTTGTGCAGGGAAACCTCATCCAGCCATGGCTTTAAAATAAATTTAGTTCTATTATTATTTACAAACTTTAACGTGTTTGGAATTTGATAAATAATGAGAACTAAACATGAATGCGTGGGTCTCTTCTCAAAGGCATTCTTTTAAATTTGCAATATGTTTTCTGACTTACACCTAAAATATCCACTATAGAGATTATGCTTAACTGAGAAATGATAGCCTAAAGTGATTTTGTTGTTCTTTTCTTGGTCACAAAGAGGTGGTTTAAAGTACTATTCTTTATTAAGTAACAGTTTTTCCAGTTCAGCATCAAGACATTGAAAAGATTACTTCTGTCAAGATTGCATATTCTCTCAAACCATAATAAGTAACCCTTAACATCTACAAAATGAACTGAAACTTTTGTTGACTCTCGTTTTTGGAAAAAGAAGGAAAAAAAAAAAAAACCACATAATTTTTATGTGTTTTTTATGTCAGGACTTCAGAATGAGATGGAATATAGCAATTAAAGATGGTTTCCTTAATTGGAATAGAACCAAACCAAATGTGGGAAGTAAAACAAACCTCTGCTCCACCACCACCAAAACAAAAACAAAACAATACTGCCAAAAGGCAAAACCACATTGGTAGCCTTTACTTCTTTCCCGTAGCATACACTCAATTCTTAGAACAGCTCAGCACCATGGCTGTGTGAGGATGGCCCATTCACAAATTCTAGGTCACCAGGGAGCCATATTTGGACTCTGTTGAAGGCCTTTTGCTCTTTGTCTTAGGGAATCAGTGTGATGACATTGTTTTACTTCTGGATTCCAAGGTATTGGAATAGATAGAAGGGACATAAACTGAAACGACAACATTCAGATTCTGAAAGCTGGGGTAAGGCTTTATCTTATTTAAGGCCATGTTCTCTTTAGTATCACCTTACCCTGGGGGCCCTGTGTAAGTGTTTAATAGGTACCATTGCTTCTGGACTTAGTAGTATGTTGTTGGAAGTCTTCTTTTCGTATCATGATACGCCTTTGAGGGGAAAACGTTTTCCAGGTGTTAATGGGATCTGTATTCTGTTGTAGGCCTTGTCATTATTATTTCAAATCATATTATCTTAATGAAATAGGAATCTATGTAATATGAATTTTGTTATGTTTGGCAACAATTAAAGATGCTTGGGAATGGTGCTCATGTTATTCTAATTGCCTAAAATGTGTTAATGTCCCTTACTTCAGTTGTTTTGTATTGGTTGAACAGCTTTCCAGGTAGATGGCAAATCCAGGTAGATGGCTTTAGTAATAAGGATCTAAATAGCCTATTAATATTTCTGAATGTAGCAGTTCTTCAGTGTTTTGGGAGATGACTTGTTTTTTTCAGCTTTATTGAGACATAATTGATATATTGTCTGAGTGTAAGGTCAACAGTGTAATGATTTGATATATGTATATATCATGAAATGATTACCACAATACCATTAGTTAACACATTACTTACCTCACATGGTTATATTATGTGTGTGTATGTGCATGTGGTGAGAACTTTTTGTTAGAATTAATTAATTTATTTGGCATGAACCCCATGGACAGAAGAGCTTGGTGGGCTACAGTCCATGTGGTCACAAAAGGATCAGTCATGACTGAGCAAACAAACACAAAAAGTCTCCAGGTCTTAGCTGCAGCACACGAAATCTTTAGCTGTGGCATGTGGGATCTAGTTTCCTGACCAGGGATTGAACCCAGGCCCTCTGCATCAGGAGTGCTGAGTCTTACACTTTGGACCACCAGGGAAGTGCTGTGGGGAGAAGTTTTAAAGACTTATTCTCTTTGCAAACACAGCGTTGTTAACTATGGTTACCATGTTGTATATTACATCCCCAGAACTTTTAGTCATGTTATTACTCTTTGAGCATCTTCACCCAAGGAAATGCCGATTTCTCATCAAGGTGTTTACACTGAATTCAGATAGTGATAGTAGTGGAGGTCTCTGTTGCTTAACTGTTATCAGACAACAAGAACTACATTTTGAATATGTGCATCTTGTGAAGTTAAATTCTCAAAATGTCCATGTTACAGTAAGCATCTTGAGACAGATATCAGTTGACAGGTTCAGTCAATTTGCAAGTATTTATTGAGCATCTGCCAAGTGCCAAGTACTGTGCTAGATACTGTGAGGGTGGTATGTCAGATGCAATTTCTACTTTTAAGTGAGGGTTTATAGTCTAGTTAACAAAGAGGTCATGCACATACTATCCCTTTTTGAGCTAAACCTGAATGATGGAGAGGCTATTGATGAAAGGATATGAGAGACTGTGATATGTATTGTATATATAATGGCCTGACCAAAATCTTGGAGCCAGGAAAAATGAGCCTTGTGGGTGCCAAAGTAACTATTTGGGCTGGAATAAATGGTTCCTTAAAGGGAATAGTGTAGTGAAAGAGAAAGTTGAAAAGGCAGGCAAGGGACCGAACACCCTCATTTTCATTTCCCAGCTGTTTTCTAGGGCTATATGCCTAGAGCTCAATAAATATGAATAAATTTTAAAAACTTGTCTAGTTTAAAGCAACACCCAAGGAACAATATCTTGAGTTAATCCGTACAACATGTGGCATTGTAAAATAACCCTTCAGGGTGTCCCACTTGAAGCAGCCCCCTTTTTAGTTTCTGCATATATCATGTGGGCCACCCAATGAGACCAGTTGGAAATGAAAGACTTGGATTGGAAAATTTGCCAGAGTGGTTAACATCTCTTTGGATCAAGCTGAGCAGCTGTGTGATTTCAAACTCACTACTTTCTAGTTAAATGATGTAGTATGTATTCCTGGATGTTTGAAAGTAAAAGTTGTTGATCAAATGATCTCATATGTGAGCCCTTCATATGAGACATTCCACTAGCCAGAGGATGGCTCAGAGTCTGTCCTTGACATAGTATCTGTTTTTTTTTTATTATTATTATTCTGTCTTGGCCACTGCCTTCATCTGACATATTTTAAAAGCAAGACCCTAGGAGTTTACCTTTGAAGTCAATATTCTAAAGCAAATTTTCTGATGCATTTAATTAATGGCAGTGAACCAGAAGTATGAGCAATTACAAATGGCAGATGATGAATAACTCATTTATATGAGACTTAGAAAGACTGTTTATATTTACATTTGACTATGGGTGAGTCTGTTTTTGAAATTCACTTTCAAACTAAATAATGAAGTCTTACTATAAAGGTCTGACTTGAGCTGCTGAGAGGCTGGCCTAATTTCCTGCAACTGCTCCATGCTGGCTAAAGAACAAAAACATCGCCTGTTGTCCAACATATTACTTACATAGCATCATTCTCAGTCTAACTGATATGACTACCTGAAAAATTTTACTCTCTGGCTTACAGCTATTTCCTCTTGGTTTGTCCTCAACAAATACAGAAGGGAACAAAATCAGAGGACTTGAAAGTAAGATAGTTGTGTATAGGGAACTGTAGGGAAAGAAATATAAGCATAAAATGGAAGGATTAAGACTCAGCAACATAAGCAAATCTTTATACTTTTATTTGTTAATTTTTGGCTGTGCTGCTCTGAGTCTTCATTGCTCTATGGGCTTTTCTCTAGTTGTCGTGGGCAGGGGCTACTCCCTAGGTGTGGAGTGAGGGCTTCCCATGTGGTGGCTTCTCTTGTTGCACAGCACAAGCTCTAGGGTACGTAGCCTTCAGTAGTTGTGGCATGTGGACTCGTAGTTGTGGCAAATGGGCTTAGTTTATTGGTGGCATGTAGGGTCTTCCTCGGAGAAGGCAATGGCACCCCACTCCAGTACTCTTGCCTGGAAAATCCCATGGACGGAGGAGCCTGGAAGGCTGCAGTCCATGGGGTCGCTGAGGGTCGGACACGACTTGGCGACTTCACTTTCACTTTTCACTTTCATGCATTGGAGAAGGAAATGGCAACCCACTCCAGTGTTCTTGCCTGGAGAATCCCAGGGACGGCGGGGCCTGGTGGGCTGCCGTCTATGGGGTCGCACAGAGTCGGACATGACTGAAGCAACTTAGCAGCAGCAGCAGCAGCAGCAGCAGGGTCTTCCTGGACCAGGGTTTGAACCTGTGTCTCCTGCATTGGCAAGGGGATTATTTACCAATGAGCCCCCAGGGAAGCCAAACAAATCTTTAAAAGGGATGAGATAAAGGAGTTGCAGCAAAACTAAGATAACATGACATTTAATGCTCAAGTAGTTAGTTATTGGTCAAACCAAACAGAAAAAAAGTTTCTCTGAGATTAAAAAAATAGGATTGTTTATGCACTCCCAAAATGCAATTGCAAAAGATTAGGGGCTATAAAACATGGAATAGAAGGATTATAACCGTATTCTAGAAAAACAGTTGAGGATAATCATGTTCCTTAATAAGAAGGAAATGTTCATAAAAATGTCATTGTAATTTAATGATTTGTTTTGGGTAGAAATAAGATCCCTAGTAAACTTTGGGAACGCTTCTTAGGTATCATAATTAGAACTGGATCATTTCTGCACTTTCAAGGAGTCTGCTTCTGAAGATCAGGTTCTATTTTGAAATTATGCTCATTCAGTAAACCATTGTGGATTTAAATCTTATGAATGTGTCTTACTCAATTTTGGGGAAACTGTGTAGTTTCAGCCATTAGCTCCTCTTGGTTTGAATAATGTAATGTGTTCTCTATGTTTAAATTGGCTCCTTCCCACCATCACCCATTTTAATCTGTTTTAAGCTTAGCTTTGTTTACTTTTGAAAGTCTTCTTTATCTCTGCTGTATTAGGATTTGGCGAATAAGTTCACTTCACCTCATCAATATCCATTATTATTTGACAGACTGATTATATCCTTTCCTAGCCTCAATCTGTTTTGACTGGAGTGCCTGAGGTCTGTAATCTGCCTTTCTATAGCATCCCCTGAAGATATTAGCTAAATTTCTCAAGCTTTATTCTGTCTTGTCACCAGGGAGCCCAGAATAGTATGTTGCAACCCAGGTGAATAAGCATCTTGCTTATACCCCTGGCGCCATTTTGTTCATTTTAATACTTTGTGGATGGTTTACATCTCAGCAACAGTCTTTGGATTTTTGAGGGGAGAGCATATACAATAGGCCTAGCTAGTATTTTCTGTACTTTGTGTTGGTTGGTGTACCTGGGAACCTGCGGAGTTGTCTGTGATATTTGTTAAATGGCAAAAGAATGCCAAAGGGTAGTGTTTCTGCCTGGCATCATTGTAAAATGCATTAGCCTTGCATTTTACTTTTGTAGTAAACTTCTGGGATGGCAGCCTGCCAGGGCCTATTAACTAAAGTTTAGAAGACTGTGTGGTTGAGGTTCCAGCCGTCTGTTACCTGTACAATTCCTGCCAGTTAGGTGACTGTGACTAGGGCTACTTTATGAGGGTATAAAAACTTCTTAGCAAATTCAGCTTTTTATTATGTACTGCACAATTCCTATTTCAGGAAGACAGTCTATACCAGGAAATATAAGGGAAAGGAAAGACTTTTAAGTGCTCTCTGTGGGGGCCTTTTAAACATTTTAGCTACTTTGGCAGTTGGCACTGAGTGGGGCGGGGGGCAGTTGTCTTTTAAAAGGGATGATTTTTACATCTGTGATTTGGGGACACACAGTGAGGTGAATGCCCTAGCCATCAGGCAGTTAGGTCAGGCAATTTTCTTCCAACATTGATGCTGTTCCTACCCAAGATTTCCTTATCAATAGTTAAACCCATACAGCAAAATGGAACTGAAGGGAAAAGAGAGGCAGACTTTGCAGCCAGCAGGCAAATGATTAGTTGAAGTAGCCAGGCTCACAGAAGTTCTAAAAACTTAGAAACACCGTCTGTATCCTTTCTTCCTCTCTTCTCATCTCTGTATCCCTCTATCCCCATCCCTCTCAAGGTCACATCAAAAGCCCAGAGCAACACAAGAACAAAGAAAAGACAGTTGGGAGGAAGCAGAAATCATTCTAGTTTTCTCCTCTCCACGTCAACACTGTTGTAGGAATAGTTTTGAGCTCCAGAGAACCATGAATTATATAAATAAAACCAGGAATGTGTCTTTTACTGATGACATTAGATGTTTTAGTGTGATCAGGATACCCACAGAGGCAGTTAGGTAGCCCTACACAGCTAGTTCTTTTTCTGTAAGAAGCTACATTTGCATCCTTTAACATCCCCTTGGCATTTATATACCAAGGAGAATGTCTGACACTCAGAGGAAAAAAAAAATGAGATTCCTGGGTACTTGAAACAGAAAATTGCACTTCTTCTTTCTGTCATGTTTCTTCAGAGTCTTTGGAGAAGGTATTGTATGATGTGCGTGGAGACAGTTAATATAAAAGGTAACCTGTTATCATCTTCCAGTTCTTTGGGTATTAAATGGGGTTGAAACCATTTAAGGGACAATGTCTTGTTTGGCATCCTGTTGCTCCCTTTGGAAGGGACTAAATATGTCGGCCCCGTTTTCACTGTTGTATGGATACATCTTTCTCTGTGAGAGAGCACGTTTCTACTTAACGTGTACCATACGGTTGCACTACTTGAGGAGAGTGGACTGCCTCGTTATAGCACCTAATCACTTCTCCATTCCTACTTTATATGTGGTTAAAAGTGTACGATCTCTCACATGAAACTTTTTATTCAAGGCTTTTATGTGTTTACAAGAAAATTCTTCTGGGATTGCCAGTTCGTGGTGATGGTTGTTAATAGTTGCTTGGCATCATCTGTAGGAAAATGATGGCGTATCAAACACAGATTTATTGTTCACCTGCTATGTGAGCCATGCTGTGTAAAGCACTGAGCAGTGTCCCTTGCATTGCACGGATGATGAAGATCTTAACTTGGGAAGTAGCAGAGGAGATAGAGAAAAGCTGGAGATGGGTGTGAGAAATATTGAGGAAAAGGGAACTGGTTAAGACTTGATGAGTGGATGGATAGGGATGAGTGAGAGGAACGAAAGAAAGGTTTTTTACTTTCAGAGCCATTAGTAACTGGGAACTAGCATGCTGATGCCCTGAATAGAAATGGGGAGATCAGTTGAAGCAGTAAGGATTGAGTGGCAGTCATTCCAGGAGAGAAGATGATAACCTTAGTAATGTGTTAAGACAGAGAAGCAGGGCATCATAGGAACTCAGAATATCTTCTGTTTAATATCTTCAATTTTATCTGGTAAAAAGGAATGTTATTTGCTAGAAGTGAAGAGGACAGGATTGGGTTTGGGACTTGGGAAACTTGGAAAGAGTAGAAAATGGGAAAGATTTAGATTGGCTGTCCTGGAAAATGCCAGGTAATCTGCAAGATATCAATAAAAGGCTTGCTTAACATCAACCAGGGCTTAGCTAAAGTTAAGCTTTATCTTGAATGTATGCCATCAACATGGCAAAATTTCAAGATTATCTGGAGAAAGTCATGAAATTAAGAAGAGAAGCAGTGAAAGTAAATGATTTGGGAGTTGGCAAACTGATGATGGTCACACAGTCATTATTTTGGGGGGACTACCAAGAGCACTGAATATTTGGAAAAGAAAAGTGATCACTTAAATCATACATTTTCCAACCATGCATTCCTTTTGAAATGAATGAATTCAATTGTCCTTCCAAATGTTGCTTGGAAAAAAGAGGATCCCCTCTACTCCCTAACTTATTGCTGTTACAGTGGTGATTGATACATCATCACTAAAAAGAAAAAAAATCAAAGTTGAATTTCCATGTGTGAGAATTCACTGAAGTCGTATGAAATGTAAAATGGTGATTTCTGTAGTTGCCCAGGACTCTTAGAACCAAAAAAACAGTCCCTCTCTTTCCCCACCCTTTGGAAAGTTCAAGTTTCTATTCTGAGCTCATTATTAAAGCAGACTGGGCCATTCAAGCTTGAAATGTGCTTGTGTTGCCATGGTTTGTGTCAATATTCTTCCCATCACGCTTACAGTTGCTTGTGTTCAGTGAACCCCAACAGGTGTGACTTAATGTAGAATGTAAGGAAGAACGCATGAAAACATCTGTTAGTGCTAGATTCTGTGTGCATTTCAAATGAAGTTATAATTGTGACATTTACAATTACTCACACAAGTTAAATTTGCAAGGCATTCCTTCTAAAAGTCATTAGTTCTTCCTAGGCACCATGCATCTGATCTAAGATGACTATTCTTGCACAGAAGCTGTTAAATCTAACTCATATTTTCTGAGATGTAGAGGACTGGCATGTTTCCTTTCAGAGACAACCAGTTTCCTACCATTACATTTCCTCTTCAAGTTTTAAGTGTGTGAAAGAAAAGGATGGTAACAGGGTCGAAGAAAGGTGGGTAGTGCTGAATACCGGAAGAAGCCTTGAGCTCAGTGAAAGGAACTAGGGAAATCAGGCCTAATCCCATCTCCATTCCACTTAGGATCTGTGATAGTTGTTTCTGGAGGCTTTTTAGGTTTCTTAGAACTTCTCTGTGTGTGTTATTAAACCTTGTCTGTTCCCCTATAGTTATTAGCTGTAAAACCCTTTACAAAACCTCAAAAGGGTTTCTGGGCTTAAGTAGATACAGATGGGGAAACTATATAGCTGTGTTCTGCTTGGCAGTGAGCCCAAGAGAAAACCTGAGTCAAAGAATAAGTGCTGGCAGCAGAGGAGGGGCAGGAGGGAGCCAGCACCAAGGGCCTGTTGAAACTGAATGAAGGACGATTCGGAGGGCTCCAAGAGAGGGTGCCCTTTTCAAATGGCTCCTCCTCATGAGGTCCTCTCTTTTTCCTCCAGCTGGAATTCATCTTCCATTACTCTAGACTTCATGTGTATCTCTTTAAAGCAGCAGTCCCCAACCTTTTTGGCACCGGGACCAGTTTCATGGAAGACAATTTTTCCACCAACCGGGGTTGGGGGATGGTTTGGGGATGATTCAAGCACATTATATTTATTGTGTACCTTATTTCTATTATTATTACATCAGCTCCACCTCAGATCATCAGGCGTTAGATCCTGGAGGCTGGGGACCCCTGCCTTAAAGGCATCTGTTATTTAGTATCTTGCATTTGTTGTTGTTCTTATTTTGTACTTTAACAGCTATTTGTAAACATGTCTTATACCCTGAGCTCCTTGAGGGAGCTCTTTGTCTCTCCCACGGCGTCTGCTCCAGTGACTTGCCCATAGTGACTGTTTAATAAAGTTTGACTGATTGACCAAGTGAATGTGTGCTACAGTATGCCATTTCCCCATAGATTCTGCCAGTATTTTTTGAATGTTGCCACTATGGGAATAGAGGGGATTTTCAAGATGGAGGCCTGCCCTCCAGGACTTGCCTAGCTAGGTAGGAGGACCAGACACCAAAGACTATTCTACCTGTGATTCCTTGGGCTTCATTCAGTTCTGTGCTTGCCGTGACTTGTTCAGGTATTTTTTTCATTTCCCCAGTTGCTGTTTTAGCTAACGTTCTCTTTCCTCTGAACACTATTATCAATTCTCCTTCTGCCATTTATTTTCTGGGCCTGGGAACCTAATAATTCAGCATCTGATTCAGTGAAGACTCATTGCCAAACGTGCCACTGACAGTAACAAACTCCTTCCTGGGAGTTAGTCATTTCAAGTCACAAGAGAATCTTAGCGTTAAATGATATTACTCAGGCACTAAATGCGTAGCCTAGAAGCCTGAGAGAGAATGACGGCTTCTTCCTCGAGTACTTTCAACCCTAGAGGAGCCACTTCCATCTCTTATTTACCTATTCCCTCTTCTAGTTCTGATGATTGACTCAAGAGGTTTGGGGGCTTGATCTCTAAAAAAACATGGAAGTTCTTTGAAAATGACTTTAGTTTTATTGAAGAACATTGAAGTAGCAGGTTAGTCCGGACTTTTTTTTTTTAATCAGGGAAATTCCATTTCCTGTATTTGGTAAGAATATTATGAATGAGTTAACATGTTACTGTAGGTTAAGATAATCTAGAAATGTATCTGGAAAATCTATTTCAATTACCTTCTGGGTGCTTTTAGTGAAAACAATAAATTTCAAAGAATTAGGCGAGTCATAAAAATAAATGTTATGAGGGGATGATGCCTCGTTTTTCACCTTCAGAATTAAACATGCACTGTGGAATTATGCACGGCCAGGGTCACTGCCTTGCTTGTGGGTATTAATCGCTGCCATAGGTAACTTCTGAAGGAGGTGAAGGGAACGTTTCCCATAACACAGAGATTAAAGCATGCAATTTACTGAAAATCTCCTAAATAAATAGCGACCCAATGCTGGATTGTGCATTAAAGGGAATGCTGCTTCATATTTACAATTTGCATATGGATACCCTGTTGAAACTTGCATTTGCATATATAAGGTATTGATTTTGGTTAATGGAACATGAGGTCATTTCTCTTTAGTTTCTTTCAATTTAAGTATCATTTTCTTTCTCGTACAGCTCAGAGAGAGGAAGGCAGAAAAATAGCTTCAGATGATTGTGTCTGGAAATACTACACATATTCGTCTGTTTTTATTTCAATTTTTCATATTTAAATTGCCTGTATTGCTTATTAATCTCTGTAGCTGGCCACTTCTTAAAACTAGAAATTTGCATGACAAGTAATATTTACTTTCCTGAGCTACATTAAGTGGATCTAAAATGCCCTCAGACATCCCTGTAGCATTGTCTCCTAAAATCAGTAAGGCCCAGCATCTCTGGCCCATGTGAAGTGGCTTGGTTGAGTTTTTTTGCCGTACAATTCAGTAAATTGCCTGGCCCTCCTAATTGTGCTGAAGATTTAATGTCAAAATGGTGCCAGGGCTTAATTAGCTTTGGGCTTCAGGTTTTTGTAACTATTATGTTGGTTGCTTACCAATTACCACATGTTAGAAAAGATGAAAAAGGTACTCCATTTTACTGAGACAACAGAATCAGCTGATTTACATCTGCCTATACATTTTCAAGTAAGCAAATTTTATATAGTTTTTTGTTGCAGCAACCAAAACCCAAACTGAGTTCTCCTTCCATGAGTGCTCTTTCCTGTGTGAAATGTTTCTTGTTCTTTCTTCCCTCCTGCTTGATTCAATAACATACACAGCTCATTATAGAGTGGGCACTCCATGGAGAGGATTGCTTGTGACTTTCCAACATGAAATGACAGCATTGATATGCAACTATTTTGTGAAAAAGTGCAAAAGGATTTTGAAACATACCATCTGTAATACTGTAACCTCAATTACATTGTTTTGTTGGCTTATACATAGAAAAATGAGAATGACTCTTATTGCTTCTCAGTACCAAAATCACCCAGTGTAATGTTATCTCTTTAGAATTTATGGTTTCCATGATAGGTTTGAATTTTGAACTTATACAGGGAGAAAACATTAATATTAAAATATCATTTCATTTTGTGGGGGATATGGATAAAAAGACATCCCACAGATAGCTGTAATTGAATTTTATTGAAAGAAGAGAACTTATAAATAGAGCAACAGCTGGATATGTTAAATTAAAAAACAAAACAATACCACATTTAAAGTACTTATGTCTAAGAGTATGTTTATTGTGCCCATATCACATTTTCAGTTCAAGAAGATCAAGGACATCCTTTTCCCATTGGCAAGTTATAATCTGTGTAAAACACCAGGTATGTTTCCATAGGCTATATAAATGCAGGGACATTCAGAATGAAAGAAGACCCCAAATCAACACTAGTTATTTTAGTTTCATTTCATTCACAGTTTGAGAGTTGTGTTTCACACTCATATTTGAGTAAGAAACTTCCTGGCTTCATGAATAAAAATGTTCAACAAAAAAGTTAAATCAAATGTTTGGAAATAGCAACACATTTCTCCATAAATTTTCACCAAAACTTTAGAATTGTATTCCCAAGAAGAAATATTTTTAAATTGGGCAACTTAGCCCATCTGTCAGTTACACTTGGGTTCAGAGGAGACAAGGCTGCTGGAGATGTGAGTGTTGCCTGTTCACAGAGATTAGGGATGGGGCTGAACAACGATCAGAGCCAGGTGGAAATGAGAGGCGATGGGAGTTGCAGCTGTTTGTATCTACCAACCATCATGCTATGCCAACAGCTGGAGAACAAATTTGGTATAAATTCCCAGGAGCTACTGTCGGTTAATGCGAGCCTTCCAGGAACACATACCAAATGATAGCCTACTTTCCTAATTCTATTATGGGAAATTTCTTCAGAGTCAATCCCTGTGAAATGGGATCAGGAAAGGTTTTAGCCAAAACCATGAAGTGAGTGCAATTTGGGTTTCCTGCCCTTTAACCTTTTCTTCAACTTTCATCCCTTCTTCTCCTTTCCCCTCCTAAGATGTCCAGTATTTGATGTCTTTAAAATACTACCCCAACTGTCCTTAGCCCTCCCATCCCAAAACCAGCACTGTGCTGCACTTTTTCTAGAAAATAGCCCTGTGATCAAGGTTTTGAATCTATTGCCCTATGTTGTTCTCACTCTACTTAAAGTTAGCTGGGTATTCCTTTTCTTCCAGACGCTGTATGTGGAAAGGAAAATGTGCCAGTAATCAGAGATTCTTATTGTGTTCTCTCTCTCAGGAATGTTTTCATGTTAACTAGGGGTATGTGTGTGTGTGTGGCAATACTGGTCGGTGACTGCACAGTGCCCTTAATAAAGAGTGAGGTAACATAAAGGATAGCATTTATTAGTTGTGTGGCCTTCTCAGCACTCTTCAAATTCCATCACTTGGGTGACCCCTTCTCTGCCTGCTAACGCTATCCTGGAATAGGAGATTTTGCATCCATTCATTTACTGCCTGCCAGAAATAACAATTTAAAATTATTCCTGTGGCCCAGTGGAACCAAGAAGAAACTTTCAAGATTATCAAAATGTTCATTCTTACTTAGAGTAAGAGAGGGATAACATCATTCTTCAGTATTCTCTTACTATGCTTAAAATATTTTTTCCTTAGAGCATTGGTCAGAGTATTGCAATCCAGATTTATGGCTATTCTATTGACAAGGGGTTATTGCACAAATGTTTTACTTGCTGTTCCTAGGGGCTTATCAAAAATAATTGACTGGATGTCATTTTCTCTTTGAGACCAATTACTATTGACCCAGCTTTGCTTATTGTTTTCATTACTGTCTAATAAAGAGTGAAAATGTTGCTGAATGTTCTTAGAATTGACATGAGAAGAGCAGTCTTAAGAAGTGAGCAGGTATCTCTTGTGCTTTCCTAGTGCTGCTAAACAGAGCCCATATTCAGTGCCAGGAGATTGTGTGAACAAAAGCGTCTCCAGTATGTAAAAATCAAAACTGCCCAAGCTATGTTTTGGGATAACTGGGAGTGGGGGTAGCAGTGGGGAAATATAGTAGACTGATGTATGCAAGCATGTGGGTTATGCTCTGCATATAAACATCATGGTCCACGTGCAAGTCACAGCCATATGTGGAAGCCTGGGAGGCATTAGGATAGCTTTTGTGGCTTCTGTGATTAATATTGTCTAGAAGTGAGAAGGCTATAATGTATGAATCAGCACCTTATAAAGGCATGAGCTGCCTGTTTTACTTTTGTTATATGGCCTGTTGGTTGGACATTAACTATATCTTGATACATCCTTGTGCTGTCATCTAGGGATGATTGTTATTTTCTACAGTGGGAAGAGCCTGGCAAATGATACTTGGGTATATGCTGATTAGACAGGAAACTAGATGTGACTTATTAAATATGTTCCATTCTTCATAGGTAGAGTGGAAAGTAAACCCTCTCACTTAGTGAGCGGCAAAGAAATGCCCCTTTCCCCAAAATACTAAGACTTAGCCTTAATAAAGAGGAAATGCAAGTTTATATTCACATATAAGACTAATTTATTTATGAGTTTGGTTTAAGGAGCTGAAAACTACTCTTTATAAATTGGGGCTTTCTCCCTTCAGTTTCTTTAAGCATCTCCAAATATATTTAGTATCATCCATGATCCAGTCCCCATTTAAACTAGTACAGAAGACATACTTTTAGCTTATCCAACTTTGAGGTTGTTAATCTTATGGAAACAAGAACTCAAAGTTGAAGCTTTACATAGTAGCTGGCCAGATTTCAGTTCTTAGGATCCAAATTTCAGATATGCCTAAGTAGGTTTCATTCTTGGATTTAAATCAAATGATCCCAGTCATAGATCCTGTTTTTGAGGGCCCAGATGAGATGCAGATTAGTTACTTACTATGATGAAATTATCTATAAATAAAAATTTAAGGCCCTGCAGTTTTATGCTTATTATTTATATAGTTGCCTCCTCCCAACTGGGTTAAAATGAATATTCCAATCAACATTTTTCTTCCAGTTTTACTGAGATATAATTGACATTCTACACTATATATATTTAAGGTGTGCAGCATAAAGATTTGACTTACAGACATCATGAAATGATGTCCACGATAAGTTTAGTGAATATCCATCATCTCATATAGATACAAAATTAAAAATAATTTTTTCTTGTGATAATCAAATATGGAGTCATGTGACGAACAAGGCCCCTCTCTTTTATTTCCTGTTGAGATATTATACATATAAGCATGCTATCAGAATTCAGTTTTTGGAAGTATCTCATCCCTACAAAGCCATTCTTCCTCTTTTGGTTATTATTTGCCAATAATATTTGCTGATTTACACCAACTATTCTTATGAACTCTTTGGATTTATTCTCTTGACAACTTTCATATATAACATACAGCAGTATCAATCACATTGTAAATTACATCCTTAGTATTTATTTATTTTATAGCTGGAATATTGTGCCTTTTCACCACCTTCATCCAATTCATCCTCCCTTCACTCCTCAAAGCTGGTAACCACAGATCTCATCTCTTTTTTTCTGAGTTTGTTTTTTCAAAGTATCATTGACGTACAACAAACACTATGTTAGTTCCTGTTACAGAACATAGTGATTCTGTGTTCATTGCATCACTGTTTATAATAGCCAAGATATGGAAGCAGCCTAAGTGCTCATCAGTAGATGAATGGATAAAGGAAATGTGGTATACAGATTCAATGCAAAAAGAATGAAATCTTGCCATTTGTGACAACCTAGATGGACCTAGTGAGTATTATGGTAAAGATGAAATAAGTCAAAGGAAGACACATACATGATTTTACTTATATGTGGAATCCAAAAACCAAAACAAATGAACAAGCATAAGAAAACATAGATACAAAGACAAATAGGTAGTTGCCAGAGGGGTTGGGAGGCAGGGAGGAAAAGTAAACAAATAGATGAGGGAGATTAAGAGGCACAAACTTCCAGACGAGTATGAAATGTACAGTGTGGAGAATATAGTTGATAATGAAGTAGTATCTTTGTATGGTGACGTATCGTAGACTTATCATGGTGATCATTTTGAAATGTATAGAAGTATCCAATTAACTTTTTTAAAAGATTTACTATGTGTACTAGAATAAGAAGCTTAAGATGCTCTCAATGTTTGGTCCATAGGACCCTCTACAATTCGTAGTTAACATCTCGTGCATGCGTGCTAAGTCACTTCAGTCATGTCCGACTCTTTACAACCCTGTGAAATGTAGCCTGCCAGGTTCCTCTGTGCATGTAATTCTCCAGGCAAGAATATTTGAGTGGATAGCTATTCCCTTCTCCAAGGGATCTTCCCCACCCAGCGATTGAACCTACATTCCTGCATTGACAGGCGGGTTCTTTACCACTGGCGCCACCTGGGAATCCCAGTTAACAGCACATCTATTGTCAAATCAATTTGAGTTAGAATTCTGGTTTACTCTATCCTAGATGGTCAACTCTGAAATAGTCCATCTTTCTCAGGCCTTTTCTCATTTCTAGAATAGGAATATGGATAGACCTTTCTTCCTTGGAATGTTGTCAGGATTAAACAGGACAGTATCCATAAAGCACTTAGCACAGAGCCTAGTATTTAGTAAGCACTCATTAAGTGCTGCAGAGAAGGCAATGGCAACCCACTCCAGTACTCTTGCCTAGAAAATCCCATGGACATCATGCATTGGAGAAGGAAATGGCAACCCACTGCAGTGTTCTTGCCTGGAGAATCCCAGGGACGGCGGAGCCTGGTGGGCTGCCGTCTGTGGGGTCCCGCAGAGTTGGACACGACTGAAGCGACTTAGCAGCAGCAGCAGCAGCAAACATGCTGCTGCTGCTGCTGCTGCTGCTAAGTCGCTTCAGTCGTGTCCGACTCTGTAGTTTTCACAGTGGTCTGAGTGTCACTTATCAGGTGATCTCCCTTGTTAGGCTGTGAATTTTTCCAGGAAAGGACTATGTCTGCCTGATTGTCCTTTGTATTCCCAACACCTAACCCAGTGACTATTACAAAGCAAGCCCTCTGAGTCTCAGTTTCCGAGTCTAGACAAAAGGAGGATAAGAATGGTGCTTACCTTCACAGGTTTGTTATGAGGATTTAAATTATTCACTAGGATAACATATAGATGAAAATCTCAGTGATTTACACATATATATCAATACTAGGAATTTACTTCCCTTTTTAAATATTTTTTTTATGTGGACCATTTTTTTTTTTAAACCTTTACTGAATTTATTACAATATTGCTTCTGTTTTATGTTTTGGTTTTTTGGCCATGAAGCATGTGGGACCTTAGCTCGGGGATTGAACCCACACCCCCTGCACTGGAAGGCAAAGTGTTAACCATTGGACCACCAGGGAAATCTCTACTTCCCCTTTTTAATTCAGAGGATTGCCAAGGGTCCAGTGAGATAATGCCATTATCGCTTTGCAAACTCAAAATGTTGACATAGAGGGTGTCTGTAAATCTGTTGAAATTTTCTTTTTGTCAGGAACCTGGCACCCTCACAGACAAGCAATGTCTCTTTCCCAAGCCTCAGACCTTGTTTTCTAAAGTCAGTCATTATCACCCCTTTATCTCCACCCCCACACACCAAAACCGGGTCCGGGGGTCCCTGGCAGAGCACAGTTCTTTGACAATAGCTTTCCTTCACCAGGTGCACGTCCTGGATCCTAAGGGACACATTGAGCCAGGGGCTTCCAATCTGCAATCATTGTTCTCTGGGAACCCGGTGCTAAGGCTCCAATAGCTCTGCTTTCAGACATCCTCTCCTCTCCAGGAAAGGTGGCTGGGGTGTGCAGAAGGGCTGTGTTCTTGGGGAGTATACTGGGAAGGAAGCCTGGAATGCGTGGAAGATGGGGCTTTCTCAGCAGATTCCACTGTTTATAAGTTTGAGTAATTGTGGGTGAAACAGAGCCTTATTCACTAATGTGTGATTTTAATTTCCAGGGCATACAGTAGATAGAATTTCCAAGACTCCAAGAAATAGTTAATGGCACTACCAGTGAGACTCATTCAGGTTTCCATATCGCAAAATGATTTTCTTCTCATTAAGATACTGACCGAAACCTTTAATTTTCATTCACTCAGGGATGAATCTGGGTGCATCCAGAGCACAATGAGAAATGACAGTAGTACCCATTATGACTGGATCAGTGATGGAAGTCAGGGAGTCGAATGCAGGAGTGGGTAGCAGTTTGTCAGAAATTAACCTGACCTGGACTCATACTGGAGCAGGGGTGTGGAATTGGAGGTAAGGAGTAGGAGCTAGGAGCAGGCACCATCAGGGTCCCAGAGTATGCTAGATGGCAGGCTGAAGGGTGCATCATGTGGGAGCTGAGATCAGCCAGGGTATTGGTTGCCAACCATTGCTTTTTGGGGGGGGAGTCTGCCCCCAAAGGGCACTATTTGCAATCCCTCATCGTTTTTCCAGCTGGGTGAGCCAGAGGGAGTGTCATTTGGTGCCAGAAAGTAGCCTTTTCCCACTTTGCACAAAGGCGCACAGTGTACTAGCAGTGGCCCCAAGGGTGATTACCCGAGGTGGTGTGGGGGCGAGAATGTCTGTCTGGTGTTAGATGGGACGGGTGGAGGGAAGGTTAGTGATTGCTGGGAATTTTCTCTGGATAATGGCGGGGCACTCCATCAGCAGTCCATTTCCTGAACTGTCCACTTATGAGACTCTGTCCACATGGCCTGTTCTGTGTACCCAGATATCCATTTATCTTGATAACAATCTGATCTCACATCCACCATACCATCTCAGAAGATTGTCTGGCAGACTAAAATATTTCCTCAGCTTTGCTCCCCGACTCTTATAACAAGACTAGCTCCCTTTTCCCCATTTTATCCCTTTTATCTATAAGTACTTTAAAAAAAAAAAAAAAAAAAACAAGGGCTGACAGCTTTATTGTTCAGGAATAATTGCCAAAAGGCTTAGTGGACTGTACTTGCCAGTAAAAGGTTATTTGCTGGCTTGGGATGTGGGCTCCCGTGCTGTAGTGTGTCATTCCAATTATGTTGTCACGTATTGAGCTCCTGCTTTGTGCCTTGTGCTGTTCTGGGCGAGGGCATAGTGACCAGTAGAGGCAGCTCATTTATACGGTGGTATGTTCCCATTTCCCATCTCCCTGCTCCCCTGGCTCTGAGGCATGGAGTCTTGAACAGCTGTTGCGGCTGAACTCATAGGGTGAAAGGGGTGATGACATTCATATTTGAATGTTTCCTAACTCATACAATTTCCATGGATAACTATACCTAGCAGGCAGAGAAGGCAATGGCACCCCACTCCAGTACTCTTGCCTGGAAAATCCCATGGATGGAGGAGCCTGGTGAGCTGCAGTCCATGGGGTCGCTAAGAGTCAAATACGACTGAGCGACTTCACTTTCACTTTTCACTTTCATGCATTGGAGAAGGAAATGGCAACCCACTCCAGTGTTCTTGCCTGGAGAATCCCAGGGACGGGGGAGCCTGGTGGGCTGCCGTCTATGGGGTCGCACAGAGTCGGACACGACTGAAGTGACTTAGCAGCAGTGGCAGCATACCTAGCAGGAGTCAAAGAATGGCAATTGAAAAAATAGTTCTATCAACTTCATATCCAAGTTAATTAAACAAACTTTTATTGATTCAAGAGAAACTGGTTAATCAAGTTCATGATTCATTCATAATCAATTTAACTTGGTATGACAATATTTGCCGGTGTGAGCAAGAAATGTAGGCAAAACGAGCCAGAGAACAAGAAGAATAGGGCAGAAGAAGGGGTATTTGGGGAAAAGAAACGTTTCGTGGGGGTGGACAGTGGTAGACAGAAATCTGGGAGTCAATAGGCACATAGATAACAGAAATGACAGTGGGTGAAACTGCGGAAGACAATCTAAACAAACATCATACAGTAGAGAATGAAAATCTCCATTACTACTTGCTGTGTATCTTTCTTTCCTGAGTTCAAAGCATTTCACCAATGCTCTCACACTCACCATCACAGAATCCCTTTGAGGCATGGAGTAATTATTGATTTCCTAAAACAGACACGAGTTAAGTGACCTGGCCTGAACCAGAGCCAGTGGAGACAGAGCCTGAAAGTATTGCAAAGGTCCATGGCAGTAGAATGGACTCACTTCAGTAACACATGGTTATTCGTGTTTGTCTTTGCTAACTTCTTGGACAATCTAGTTTTTCTTAGTTGAGTTTTGGCCCTGTAAAATTAGTACACGTTCACTCTAGAAAGTTTTTTTAAATATAGAAACCATGAAGAACATAAAACCCAGACTATCATCTTGCCATCCAAAGAAAATTGCTATTAACTTTTTAGTGTATGTTCTTCCTTTTTATATGCATTGTTATACCTTTTTATTACTACAAAGCAATAGTACTGTTACAGAAAATTTGGAAAATTCAGAGAAATATTAAAAAGAACAGTAAAATCACCTGTAATCACACTACCTGGCAATAATTACTGTTAACGTTCTGGTATATTTCAGTCTTTTTTCTCTGTGCATTCACAAAGAAAAATATATTGTTTTAACAGAATGCGATTAAGCTTATATTCAGTTTGATACCTGTCATATTCCCTTAATATTACATCATGAGTATTTTACCATATCATTACACATTCTTAAAAAGTTTATTTTTAATGGTTGTATAGAATTCACTTTTGTGGTTGTACCGTGGTTTCTTATGGATGCACTATACTTTATTTACCATCTCCACTAACAGTGTATGAGTACCCATCTCACCACACTGTTGTCATTGCAGTTTATCTTTTTATATCTTTGCCAATTTGCTAGGAGAATGATGGAATTTCATTGTTTTAACTTAAATTTCTTTGACTACTAATGGGTTTAGCTTTTTTAAAGCAGCTCAGTTTTTTGACATGTGGCTTTCAGCACCTACTGAATGTACAACTTCTAGTCAAAACCACATATACATGTTGAGGACTCGTGGCTCCAGTTGTGACAGAACAAAGATTGCCTTGCTAATATGTTTTATATAGTACTGGGCTCAGTGCCACAGCCGCTAAATAAATCATAAGCTCACTGACAACCAGGCCCATATCTTAATCATTTCTGCATCTCCCATAGCCCCCAGCCTAATGCCTGACACAGAGAAAGGCTTAATAAATGTTTGTTAAATGGCTATGGAGGTGGAGTTTTTGTGAGGGTCAATATTAGGTTACTAAAATAGTATTTGACGTCTTGACGTGTTAGAAAAAAAGAATCTGTGGATTTAAAATTTTAAATCATTGCCCAGGACTCAACCTATCATCTTATTTTATAAGGAACAAGGAAGAAACTGATCCTTTCATACTAGGGAACCTCTTTTTGCCAAAAGAGCTGTTTTGCAACCATAATATCAAATCTATAAACACAACACCATCATGATAGAAGAGAGTCAAAAGCAAAGCTACCAGAAATGACTAGTTGGCTGCAAGGGAAAATGAATGCATGAGAAGAATAGGAGGAAAGAAGAAATAACTGTGGAATTCAGAGCTATTTTCCCTTCACTTGCCTAGTTGGTAAAAAGTTCCAGACTTTTAAAGTCACAAGGACTAATGGAGATTCTTGACTCCTATCTGTTCATTTTTCTGATAAGGAAAATGGGCTTAAAGGGGTGGGCTGAACTGGCCAAGGCGATGCAGCTTGGATAAGAGCATAGCTAGGACTGGAACGAGTGTCTTTTTCCGAGAGATCTTCTTTGACTACTGTCCTAACTCTCACCCCCAGTTCCCACATCAGTACAATACAGCATTTTGGCGTTCCCCATCCCCCCTCGCCAGCTTTGTATTCATACATCTCTCACTTTCTTTATTGAGGCATAATCAGCACACAATGCTGTCATAGTTTCAGGTGTACACGAAATGTTCTGTGTTTGTAAATATTGTGAAATGATCACCACTGTAAGTCTAGTTAACATCTGTCACTATACACAATTACAGAGTTTTTCCTCTGTGATGAGAATCTTTAAGATCTATTAGCAACTTACAGTTGCCATACTGTACATTGTATCCTCATGTCTTATTATTTTATAACTGGAAGTTTTGACCTTTTGACTTCTTTCACCCATTTACCCACCTCCACCCGCTGCCACTGACAACCACCTGTTCTCTATATCTGTGAGCTTGTTGTTTTCTCAGATTCCACATTTAAGTGGTATCATATAGTGTTTGTCTTTCTGTCTTCCATTTTACTAAGCATAATATTCTCTACATGTATCCACATTGGTGCAAATGCCAGAATTTCATTCTTTTATGGCTAAAAAGTATTCCATCACACACACACACCCACACCCCCCACCACCACCACATCTTTATACAGTCATTTGTTGATGTGTCCTTGGGTTGCTTCCAAATCTTGGCTATTGTAAATAGTGCTATTAATGACTATCAGGGTGTATGTATCTGTTCAAATTAGTGTTTTTTCTGGATATATACCTAAGAATGGGATTGCTGGAATGTATGCTAACTCTATTTTTAATTTTCTCAGGAACCTCCATACTGTCTTCCATAGCAGCTGCACCAAATTTAATTCCCACCAACAGTGTAGTAGGGTTTCCACATATCTTTATTCTTGTGCTTGTTACACTCTACTACAATTATTTGTTTTTAAGTCTGTCTCCTCCAATAGACTGATTTCTTTGAGGACCTAGCATAATGCTCTATCTAGATACTCATGATAATCACCCAAGGTGTGTTGTTACATTTTGGCATTTAAACTCAAAGTGTCTAGAAGTCTTCCTAGTCCTATAAATCTGCAAGGTATCCAATCAGTCCCAGTAAGTACTGCTAATTACTCCTGATTTTACCATAAGGCATCAGTTGGAAAGAATAACTATTAAAAATTCTTTATTCTATAAAGTTAAGTGAAGTCGCTCAGTCGAGTCCAACTCTTTGCGACCCCATGGACTGTAGCCTAGCAGGCTCCTCTGTCCATGGAATTTTCCAGGCAAGAATACTGGAGTGGGTTGCCATTTCCTTCTCCAGGGGATCTTCCCCACCCAGGGATCGAACCCAGGTCTCCCGCATTGCAGGCAGACATTTTACCATCTGAGCCACCAGGGAAGTGGCTCAGATTTTCCCTTGCAGCCATTTATATTGAAGTATAAATGATTATACCACCAGGGCTTCCCTGGTGGCTCATAGGTTAAAGCGTCTGCCTGTAATGTGGGAGACCCGGGTTCGAATCCTGGGTCAGGAAGATCCCCTGAAGAAGGAAATGGCAATCCACTCCAGTAATCTTGCCTGGAGAATCCCATGGAGGGAGGAGCCTGGTAGGTTACAGTCCATGGGGTCGCAGAGAGTCGGACACGACTGAGCAACTTCACTTTCACTATAAATGATTAACAATGTTGTGTTAGTTTCAAGTATACAGCAAAGTGATTCAGTTATAATATATATGTATCTGATCATTTTCAAATTCTTTTCCCATTAGGTTGTTATGTAATATTGAGCAGTGTTCCCTGTGCTATGCAATAGTCCTTGTTGGTTATCCATTTTAGATATAGCAGTGTGTAATAACTATTGTAGAGAAATGCAGACTGGCAGTAGAAGGGCAACGTGAAGTAAACAGAGGAGATCAGGGTAAACTGAAGAGGGTAGTGGGTAGAAGGAGATCCTAAGGGAAATGAACAGTTATTGTTAGGCATATGGTGCTGCACTACGTGTTTTAACATGCACACATTTCTCACTGTAGTATCACACCCATTTTACAGATGAGGGAAATGAGAGATGTTAACAGTATCACCCAGGGTTACACAGTTATGAAGTGGCAGTGGTAGAATCCAAATTCTTGCTTCTCTGATTTCGAAACCTCTGTTTTTCCTTAGGTTTTCTGATACTACATGCTGCTTCTTTCTATATAGTCGGAGGTCACTAACATTTAAAGGAATAAAACATAAGATGCTTTTTTTTTTAAGAAGTTTAAAAAATTACATGTCACATTTACCAAATATTAATGATATGCCATACCTTCTTCTTCTGAGACTTTCCCTTAAATTTTCTTGATAATTCTTAGCCCTTTGGGTTTGCTTATTTATGTAACATTACCTGTGATGTGCTCTACAAGGAAAAGTCATAGGCGACAATGATATTAATGAAAGATTTTAGCATTATTTTAAAGCATCAAAGTTATATGTGTTATCTTGCCTTATTATTGAAATAGCAGACTGTGCTGTTATCAGAAACCTGGCTACCTTGAGCCCCTTCCCCCACTTTTGCCTCCCTGTTGGCTCTGCCAAACTCCTACCAGCTCAATGATCCTTGTCTCAGTGTGTTGTTTATTTCTTGACTGGCAAAGTTCCTACTTATTACTCTCTGTCAACCAATTGGCAGATGATTAGAAATGATATGTAGCTTGCCAAGATTTGTAAAAGTTTAGGGTGTATTTAGTCCCCTAACAATGAGGAAGTCTTGCCCTGATCTTCAAAGAATTCCATTTGAGCTGCTGCTGCTGCTAAGTCGCTTCAGTCGTGTCCGACTCTGTGCGACCCCATAGACGGCAGCCCACCAGGCTCCCCCGTCCCTGGGATTCTCCAGGCAAGAACACTGGAGTGGATTGCCATTTCCATTTCCTTCTCCAGTGCATGAAAGTGAAAAGTGAAAGAAAGTCTGTCAGTTGTGTCCGATCCTCAGCGACCCCATGGACTGCAGCTTTCCAGGCTCGTCCATCCATGGGATTTTCCAGGCAAGAGTACTGGAGTGGAGTGTCATTGCCTTCTCCGCCATTTGAGCTATGTGTTCTCAAAAGTAAAGTTAATACCCATAGCAGTTGATTGCACCTAGTTGGTTGAACAATATGCCAGATTCAGTAAATTTTCTAATAATTTCCCTCCTCTTTTCTAGAGGCAACCTGGCATCAGCTTTAAGGAAAGGCAGGAAGATGGGTCAGTCTCACCCCTTCACCCCTCAAAGGCCTTATTAAATTACAGATTCCATCTTTTCCCCAAGAGGAGCTCAAACTGAATAAAATATTGAGTCGTTTGGGATAATATCTTGACTTGGCTTTGCTTTAATGAATTTTATCTTCATTCTACAAGAATCTAAAAGTTTTCTTAGCAAAATTTGAGACATGTAGCTGGATGAGTATATTGTAGGACCTTAGACCTTGAATAAATAAGCCCCTCAATGCAGCCATCTGCTTAGGTATCCCTACACCTAAATCATATATGAGTTGTGGTTTTCCATCTTATTTGAGATTTTGAGACATAGATATTTTATGTCTTGTTTTTCCTCATGGTCTGTTTCAGTGTTTAAGTCTAACTCTTTTTCATGGGCAAGAAGTTATTCCTAATGTTTGAATTCTCTTCTAGCTATGCATTTAAGCCCAAATGATTGGAGAAATTTTGAAATCTTGGCAAGATTCATGACACTGAAATTTGCTAAAAAGTACTCAGGGTTGAATTACGGTAGAAACAATGAAGAATCGTGCCAGTCAGTAGGGATGTAAACAGAAGAGGAAAATGCAGAGCTGCTTTGATCGTGAATTTGCATGCATATAGGGATGAAGCCATGTATGGGAGAAGGACAAACAACAGGAAGGGAAAGTAGAACTTACATTAATGTTATTGGAAGTGAATCAATAGAGGAGAAAGATTTTAAAGTAATAGTATGAAATAACTGGAGGAAATAAGGCCTACTTCACAGAGAGTAGCAAGATGTGTGGGGATAGCTTTTCAATGGAGAGAACAAGACTGATTGTATGAAATCCATGAAATCATTATAATTAGTGTACTGGGAAGTTGGAGAGTAGATAGATAAAATATTAACTGGTTTACCAGGGGGTGGGGTAGTGCTACAGTATCTAATAAGCTAAGTAATCCACTGATTTTTAAGCATAAATGAAGAAAAACTCTTTGATGCAGTAATTGGAGTGATGTGCATTATGGGGTTTTATTTAGCAAGGATTTATGTTAAGGCCTTGGCAAAATTAGAAGTCATGTTTGAGAACTATCCATTTTGAACACGTATTCATGTGGGCCAGGGTAAAGGCCTTTCTGGAGGTTCAGTTCAGTTCAGTCGCTCAGTCATGTCCGACTCTTTGTGACCCCATGAGATGCAGCACTCCAGGCCTCCCTGTCCATCACCAACTCCTGGAGTTCACCCAAACTCATGTGCATCAAGTCAGTGATGCCATCCAGCCATCTCATCCTCTGTCGTCCCCTTCTCCTTCTGCCCCCAATCCCTCCCAGCATCAGAGTCTTTTCCAATGAGTCAACTCTTCGCATGAGGTGGCCAAAGTATTGGAGTTTCAGCTTCAACATCAGTCCTTCCAATGAACACCCAGGACCAGTCTCCTTCAGAATGAACTGGTTGGATCTCCTTGCAGTCCAGGGGACTCTCAAGAGTCTTCTCCAACACCACAGTTCAAAGGCATCAATTCTTTGGCGCTCAGCTCTCTTCACAGTCCAACTCTCACATCCATACATGACCACTGGAAAAACCATAGCCTTTACTAGATGACCTTTGTTGGCAAAGTAATATCTCTGCTTTTGAATATGCTATGTAGGTTGGTCATAATTTTCCTTCCAAGGAGTACGCATCTTTTAATTTCCTGGCTGCAATCACCATCGACAGTGGTTTTGGAGCCCAAAAAAATAAAGTCAGCCACTGTTTCCACTGTTTCCTCATCTATTTGCCATCAGGTGATGGGACCAGATGCCATGATCTTAGTTTTCTGAATGTTGAGCTTTAAGCCAACTTTTTCACTCTCCTCTTTCAATTTCATCAAGAGGCTTTTGAGTTCCTCTTCACTTTCTCCCATAAGGGTGGTGTCATCTGCATATCTGAGGTTATTGATATTTCTCCCGACAATCTTGATTCCAGCTTGTGCTTCCTCCAGCCCAGCGTTTCTCATGATGTACTCTGCATATAAGTTAAATAAGCAGGGTGACAATATACAGCCTTGACGTACTCCTTTTCCTATTTGGAACAAGTCTGTTGTTCCATGTCCAGTTCTAACTGTTGCTTCCTGATCTGCATATAGGTTTCTCAAGAGGCAGGTCAGATGGTCTGGTATTCCCATCTCTTTCAGAATTTTCCACAGTTTATTGTGATCCACACAGTCAAAGGCTTTGCATAGTCAATAAAGCAGAAATAGATGTTTTTCTGGAACTCTCTTGCTTTTTCGATGATCTGGAAGTTAGGGGAAAATAAATGAGGAATAGGATCTTTGAGGGGTGAGTTTTGAAATAGCTCTTTTAGACAAATCAAAGTTCTCTTTTAACCATGAATGTTATCACTTTTTCACTCCTAATTGGAGATTCTGCCCAGGGAAAGAGGAAAGTGTACTAGGTGAAGACTATTCCCATTCAGAATTCATTGTTGGGCACCTATGCTAAGGATAGGTGCCCTCATCATTGCCATTGATGAGGAAAGATGAACTCATAAAATACATATGTCTTATACATACTTGAAGGCTTCCCTGGTTTCTCACACAGAAGAATCTGCCTGTAATGCAGGAGATCCAGGTTCGATCCCTGGGCTGGGAAGATCCCCTGGAAAAGGGAATGGCTACCCATTCCAGTATTCTGGCCTGGAGAATTCCATGGACAGAGGAGCCTGGTGGGCTACAGTCCATGGGGTCTCAAAGAGTTGGACACGACGGAGTGACTAACACTTTCACTTTCATACATGCTTGAAGTTATATGATCATTACACTAGTATTTAAATGCAGCTTCTATGACTCTGCTCAGCTCAGCTAACATTTCTTGGTACTTAAAGTTAGAAGTTTTTGACTGAGGCCGGCAGCTATTGTAAGGATTACTGAGTAAATACCACATCTCTGTTTGATATTAGCTATTGATCTCCACCCCCCTCAGAAATTGGACAGTAGTGATCTTTTCTCATTCTTCAGGGTACTTCCCGAGCTTTGGAGGTTCTGATAATTGTGTGAAGTTTTGAACCTTCACTTTTCAAATCATTTTACAAGCGACTGTGGAGAAGCTAATGAGAATCCTGTGAATTTGCTGGGTTTGAACTTTTTTTTTTCATCTTAAGCTTTAAGGAAGGAGCACAGCTAGCTTTATTTAACAAAAAACTCATGTTAGACCATAAAGAAGAACATATCTGGTGAATAGAATTTTAGTATCTTAGAGTTTAATTTTGAGGCTCAAAGTAAAGATTATTGATTTTATCTATTATAATATTTTATACAATAATCCAGACTTGAAAGAAATAGACAATTAAGTAAGTTCCTGTCAGGGACCTGTTAGGTTTAAACCATGGCTTTAAACCTAGGAAAGGGCTGTAACTCAACTCACTGAATTTCAATACCCAGGCAGTTTCCTTGAAGTCATAGGGATCCTGAGATGAGTCAGCCATAATCTCTGCCCTCAAGGGATTTCTAGTTTGCTAGAAAAGAGAAGATACAGCCCAGTAATAATCCAAGGTAGAATTTGTCAAATGTGCTAAGACAGGTAAACACAGAGCTCTACAAGCTTAGAAGTGGTTGAGGTTACCTTTGAGTGGGGGTAGGGAGATCAAGTAAGGACTGGACCAAAGGATCATGTGACAGTTAAGTGGGTCCTGTCTCCAGCAAGGATCAGGCAGACTGGGCACAGGAAATGAGATTTTTCTGTGACTTTTTTGCCAGATGGAAAAGATTTTGAAAGTGGATGAGGGGAGCTTACTAAAAAAAAAAAAAAAAAAAGAGAGGTTGATGAAATAGAAATAGTTACCTTTTAAGCTGAGTGCTGGTATTAAACTTTATTAGAAAGTTATGGTGAATTATGGGCATATTATTGTTATATGTTGACAGATCAGGATGGATGTTAAGTACAGTGATTGGAAAAAACATGTATCTCCAAGGTCTCTATAAAATTTGTATTTTAATTTTAGAGTGCTTGCTAGAATTGATCAGAAACTGATCAGAGCCATATGGAACTTCAGTGAACTTATTTATTCTGTTGTCCAGCCTAGTTCATCTTGGTTATATGAGAATCCATGTTATTTTAAGGTATTTTCAGTTTCCCTTAGTAATCTTGGGCTTCCCTGGTAGCTCAGATGGTAAAGATGGTAAATGAGGGAGACCCAGGTTCGATCCCCAGTTTGGGAAGATACCCTGAAGAAGGAAATGGCAACCCACTCCAGTATTCCTGCCTGGAGCACCCCATGGACAGAGGAGACTGCCAGGCTGCAGTCCATGGGGTCACAAGAGTCGGACATGACTGAGTGATTAACACTTTTCATTTTCACTTAGTAATCTGTCCAAGTATTTGACAAGAAGTCTTCTTTGTGTGTAACTTAAGTTTAACCTAAGTCATGTAAACAGTGTTTCATCTTGTCCTCTCTTCAGCAGAGATGGAGATCAGCCATGCCCATTCCCTTCTCCAGGGAATCTTCCTGACCCAGGGATCAAAACCAGGTCTTCCACATTGCAGGCAGATTCTTTACCATCTGAGCCATCAGGGAAGCCCAAAATATCCTGGTGTGTGTGTGTGTGTGTGTGTGTGTGTGTGTGTGTGAGTTGCTCAGTTGTATGTGACCCCATGGACTGTAGCATGCCAGGCACCTCTGTCCATGGAATTCTCCAGGCAAGAATACTGGAGTGGGTTGTCATGCCCTTCTCCAGGAGATCTTCCCAACCCAGGGATCGAACCCAGGTCTCCTGCATTGCAGGCAGATTCTTTACTGTCTTGGCCACCAAGGAAGCCCATAGTATCCTGGAAGACTTATGAAATGTTTTCTCCATTTTATCTAAGCATAAATAATTCCACTGTCGTTACCTTTACTTAAAAACTTACTCCCAAACTTTTTAATGATCTTCTTTTTCTCTAAACATCTTTATTCTGTACATCCTTCCGCCCTCCCAGAGATATTTAGAGAGCATGTGAGTCACTGTGCTAAGTGCTATAGCGTATCAGCCTTCCTTCCCCTATAACACTGATGTGTACCTTGCTGGTTATGGGACCACCTGGCCCTTACGAGAATAATGTACCATAAAGGAAGGGTGTGCCTTTGAACCGTACAGTTTTAATGACCTCGCTAAAAAAATACATCAGCATCACTGGAAACGTTGGATTTCTTGTCTGTTTCCAACTGAGTTCAGTTTCCTCTAGGAATGTGATCAGCATTGATATTCTTGCAGTCTGTCGGCATGCATGCTTCAGTGCTGCTTTTTGTTTGGTGTGACCACTTCGGTTGGTTTATGTGAAGATTGTGTATCTCCTAGTTCAGCTTCCAGTCCATTACCCTTCTCCATCTGTGAGCTCTATGGGAGGAATACCACAGACTCTTTCAGGAAGCAGGCCTATGATAAATTTTTTTCAAGGTAACAAATTCTTCCTTCTGTTTGTTTCTTAATCCCCCTTGGCTCCAACCTCTTCTCTCACTCCCACCCCATATTTCTTTTCCCCATAAAACAAGCAGAAAATCTGTGGCCATGAAGTGTCAATGGACTCTGACTTAGGTTAGCTGAACTAATTTTGAATTCTTGGTTGTCATGAATGTTTCTGCAGTAATTAGCAGCATCTCTTTCCACCGTTGTTTTTATTAATACTGATTGACCTTCCTTGTTCTATCATTTCATGTATGTGAAATGACACCCCTTTCTCTTCCTTCATTGAAGTGGCAGCATTGATTTTCTATGCTTCTGTTTTCAGAAAAAACAATCAGACACACATTGTTTCTGTGAGTAGCTGTTTCTTTTGTCTCTTCTGGCTGGTGTTTTTAATACAAATTTCCTTTCTTATGATCAAATTCTTTTGTACACTAATAGAAGCAGGCATCAGAGAAGTAAGCACATAACATTAATTCTGATTCTGACTCCCATCCAACAAGTCAGGGACTCTGTATTGTGCTTTTTTCTCTTTAAGTGAACACAGTTGTGAGTATTAACTTATTGTAGTTTGAAAATAGTTCATTCTTATTTTTAAGTTATGAAAAATTTCCTCTTTATAGATAACAGGTCTATGCTAACTGTTGCTGTAAAAGTTCTTTATTTCAGATACAAAAAGCTGTGAGCTGGAGAACTGTCATGGAAAGTAGGCAATGGAAAAGTCTCCTAAAATTGGTCCAATTTAAGCCAAGTTGTTCCATTTCTAAAAACATGATATAGTCAGTTGGATTTCTACTACCAGTGAGTGCATATACAGTGGTATCTGAAATTGAGAGCATATGAAATCCATGTTTCATAGAAGATATCTTTTCTGAATAATGAAAATTATGGTAGGGAAATCAATCTTCAAGCAGGAATCAGCTTTTAAAGAGTTTTTTGAAGGTATCTATGCCTACTCTGAAGTAAAAGAGGATAAAATACCTCCTTTGGTGAGAGAAATAAAAATACTCCTTAATACAGATGGCAAATGGTAGAGAAATGCCCTATATGAGATGTCATGTGTAATTATATAGTTTTATCTTGAAACATTTTATGGGTTTTGCTTTGCTGCATGTCTGTTGTCTTTATCCTATGTCATATGCATACATTCGATGTATATGTATGTATACATATAATTTGTTTCTATAAATCCACTTAAGTTAGGTGCTCTTGGCTTTTTCTTTGCTTTGTGACTGGAAGGGTCACATGTCAAAGGTTTCAAAATAGAGAATATTTGAGATGTCAGTCTTTATTTTTAAATGTCTGTTATGTGTTAGCTCTCATAAGGAGTAGTTTGAGTAATGGAAGCTTTACGATGAGTTCTATAGGCACAACTAGTTTAGGTGATGAAGTTCTGTTTAATAAAATGATATTGAATCTTGTGATATCACATCTTAGAATTATTCATCTGTAACTGATAGGCACAAAACTATACAGTATGTATTTATTAGGGCTGGTTAAACTATAAAAATAAAATATTTTGATGGCACTTAGAGAGGAGAACATTTTTCAGGATTTCCGAAAGAACACAGTTTTGTAGAACTGAGTGAATTCTGCCTTTTCATGTTGGATATCATTCTGGGTCTCATCCACATTGGGTCACAAGTTCAGTATCATAAATTTATGATGACTGTAAAACCAAACCATCCCTTCAGGTCTTTGGAGAGAAATATGGAAAAAGTACTGGAGAAAACAAATATGTATTTTTGTTAGCCAGGTTGTGTTTAAAGGACGTAATTATTAGAGTATTTGTCATTCACTTCAAAATCGTGCCTTTGGAAAGTGAAACTCTGGCAAGAATTCTTCAGTAGCTCCCAAAAGAAAAGTTATATTTTTGAGGTCGGGTGTATCATTGGGGTGGGAGGAGAATTATTTCCATGTGTGTTAAAGTTGGCCTGTATTTGAAGTTATTTAAAAAGATCACAGTTCAGTTCAGTTCAGTCACTCAGTTGTGTCCAACTCTTTGTGACCCCATGAATCTCAGCACACCAGGCTTCCCTGTCCATCACCATCTCCCAGAGTTCACTCAACCTCATGTCCATTGAGTCGGTGATGCCATCCAGCCATCTCATCCTCTGTCGTCCCCTTTTCCTCCTGCCCCCAATCCCTACAGATCACAGTTAGACCTCATTAATTCAGAATTCTGTTAATTTGTAAACAAGATTGCCTGAGGAAGCCTTTAAACTTCCTGAGACTAAACTTCTCAAATACTTTAGAAGTAGCTCCTGGTAGACTAATTTCAAATAGTTATTTGCATGTGAGGCAAAAATTCTTGCTAGGCTACGTTTTATTCACTTTACTCTAGGTATAGTATATATACAGTAATCCTTCCTTAAGTCTGAATTCAAAATTGCAGCCTGTAAAGACTTCCACCTATGTATTTTTCTCATCATCTCAAGAATTTTGGATTAACATTACAGAAATCTCCATTTATTGTCAGTTGTGAATTAGGGAGTGTTATCTAGGGACTCAGTATCAAAACATTTGGATGGAGGAAGGAAAAAATGTCTCTTAATATTTTATTTGTAACATTAGCTGCTTAGTCGCTCAGTCGTGTCTGGCTTTTTGCGATTCCATGGACTCTAGCCCACCAGGTTCCTCTGTCCATGGAATTTTCCAGGCAAGAATAGTGGAGTGGGTTGCCATTTCCTTCTCCAGGGGATCTTCCCGACCGAGGATTGAACCCGGGTCTCCTGCATTGGCAGGTGGATTCTTTATGATATGAGCAAGTGAATTTATAAAGATCTCACTCAAACTATTGTGGCAGAAGATCCTGGAAAGTTTGCAGTCAGCAGATAATGGTAAATAAAAGTTAATTGTATCGTACCAAATATTATTGGTATTCTTTTATTTATTGTGCTATTTTTCTTGTCTTATTTTGATGAACATTAATAGATATTTATAAAAGTTGTCCTAGAGGTTTCCTGGCAGTCCAGTGGTTAAGACTCTGCACTTTCAATGCAGGGGGCATGGGTTTGATCCCTGGCTGGGGAACCAGGATCCTACATGACTCGTGGTGTGTCCAAAAAATAAAATTAAAAAAAAATTTTTTTTAAAAAGGAGTTTTCCTAGGGTCACTTCTACCATAGTCTCCTGAACTCTAGGGAGTGTGGTAACTAAAGAGAGACTTCTGATGGCGCCTTGAAGGTACTGGGTGTTTATGTTCTGCTCCTGGGACCCACACTGATGTCAGACTAGGATCTTCTTTTCCTGAGTATCTGAGAGGTGAGCTTTATCTTTCTTGTTTTATTCTGTTTCTCTTGTCAAATACTGAACTTCTCTAGGCTCCTCTCATCTTTGAAGAAAGAAAAACTTCCACACAAACCCCACCTTCTGTCCTCAGCCAGTCACATTGGTGCCCCAGGCCTAATTCTCATCGTTTTAAGTCAGCAGGACTGTGCTAGTTGGTAGCTATACCCTCCCCCAGTTTTCAGCTCCTTCCAGCCCTGACTTCCCCTTTCACCTCATCTAATCTATTATTAAGTCTCAGCTTATTGTTTCTCCTGACCAGCACCTTATCTCTTCAAAAGTAGCATGTACAAGCAGAGTCATTTGTCTAAACTGGGAAGGTTGGATCCTAGCTCCAACCATGAGGAATGTGCAAGGAGTGCAAAAAAGGGACTTGGTATTTCTGCTCCTTCCACTGTTGCCTACAACCTCCTTGCCTTCTGAGCCAGGACCCTCAGGGTTTGTCCCTGGATTAGTCATTTATTTTCTATAGTTTCTTCCAGTAGTCTCACTGGCTTATTGACCCATTATCTGCAGTGACTGTTACTTTCTGCAGTGAATATGGTGGAGGCATGTGATGTAAAATGGGACCAAACATTTAAACATCAAAACTGTTCCTTATGTGCTGCCATTCTTGTGAGTCAGTCATATGTTTCTGTCTTTCCCTCACCTTCCAGAAACTTAAGGGTAAAGGGGGGGAGGTAGGAAGAGTGAGAGGGTTTTGTGAAATAAGTCTTGCTTCTCTTTGAATGTGAAAAATAAGTTCTGATTGTCTCCATTTTTTTTTTTTTTCCTGAAGCAAAGTGGATTTACCAAATAAGGTTTCACAAATAGGTCTGCTTTGTCTTCCATAAACCTGGGCTCCTGTACAATCATCCTTGGTGCGAGTGGTTAATTTGGGCTCCTCATACACTTTATTTTGGAGAACAAGTTTAATCAATTTACCATGAATGTCCAGTCACATTTTTAAGATTCTACTGGCCTTCCATGTCATGGTTAACTTGTCTTTATTCACAAGTATATTTTGCCAGGAAGATATTAGGATAATTATTTTAGTTTCCTTTCAATGATTGTCTTCTGTGACATAGATTACCTGGGACTTCGTCTCTTGCTAAAAGGATGTATAAACCAAGGAATGACCCCCAGCAACAGCCATGTAGTTCATGTAGTTTTAAGATACATTAGTTGATGTAAAGGACAGGGAGGGAAACAGTAATGAAATGTACCAATAATGACTGAGTGGAAGAAACTTTTCACAGCAGGAAATGTATGGTTCTGAATAAAGTGTTACAGATTTTTTAAAAAACTGTTGATTAGATTTAGGAGAAGGAGGCATTTGTACAGTTATCTATTTCTGCATGACAAATCACTCCAAACTTACTTGCTTAAAACAGCAATGACAATTTATCTCTCATGGTTTCTCTAGATAAGAAATTGGGGAATGGCTCAGTTGAATGGTTCATAATGTGGGTTCTCTAATAGGATTGCAGTCAAATGGTGGCTGGTGCTCCATTTATCTGAAGTCTTGACTGGGGCTGGAGGATATATTTCCAGATGGCTCACTCACTCGGCTGGCAAATGGATGCTGATTGAACGTGGGGAGTCTCAGTTCTTCTACATGGGCTTCTCTGTAGGTTGGCTTGAATGTCCTCTTAGCATGGTAGTTGGCTTTTCTTAGGACAAATGATCCGAGAGACCAAAATAGAATCCACAATGCCTGTTTTGATCTAGACTTGGAAGTCTTACATCATCACTTCTACTGTATTTTGTTGCTCAAACGGGGCCAGATCTGATTCATTTTGGAAGGAGACTCTTCTAGGGCAGAGATTCCAAGAGGTATGAGTCATTGCGGGCCACCTTGGAAGCTGGCTACTGCACTGTCTACGTGAATAAGGAAAAGCCCTCTGAGTACTGAAAATAGGAATGATCACAACAGTGATTCTGGACTGGCGTTCTTTCCTGATTGTTCTTTACTCTTAGCCTCTATTTTGTCTCTCTCTTTCTTCAGTTTACCCTTCCAGTATGTTTCCTCGGGGGCTCATCTTTGCTTTTCCTCATTGCATACACTGTACCTGGCTGACTCACAGGCTTACTGCTGAGGACTCAAGTATATTCATAGTTTCAGCCTAGACTTCTGTCATTCCAAGCAGCTATCTAAGGGCATTGCAAACTGAACATGTTCAAAACATAATTGACCACCTTCCTCTCTAAGTTTGCCCTTCCTGCATTCCCTTTCTGGATACCTCATCACTGGACTGTGAGTCCTTGAGACTAGGGCCAGTGTCTCATTGCCTTTTTATTTATTTAGTTAGGTATACTAGATATTGGTTTTTCCTGTGGTCATATATGGATGTGAGAGTTGGACTGTGAAGAAGGCTGAGCGCCGAAGAATTGATGCTTTTGAACTGTGGTGTTGGAGAAGACTCTTGGGAGTCCCTTGGACTGCAAGGAGATCCAACCAGTCCATTCTGAAGGAGATCAGCCCTGGGATTTCTTTGGAAGGAATGATGCTAAAGCTGAAACTCCAGTACTTTGGCCACCTCATTCGAAGAGTTGACTCACTGGAAAAGACTCTGATGCTGGGAGGGATTGGGGGCAGGAGGAGAAGGGGACGGCAGAGGATGAGATGGCTGGATGGCATCACTGACTCGATGGACGTGAGTCTCAGTGAACTCCGGGAGTTGGTGATAGACAGGGAGGCCTGGTGTGCTGCGATTCATGGGGTCGCAAAGAGTCGGACATGACTGAGCGACTGAACTGATCTGACTAGATATTAGCTGTGGCATGTGAGATCTTCAATTCTTGTTGCAGGATCTTTAGTTGGGGCACGCAGGGTCCTTAGTTGCCACATGAGGGTTCTTTTATTTGTGGCATACAAACTCTTACTTGTGGCTGTGGGATCTGGTTCCCTGACCAGGGTTTGAACCCGAGCCTCTGCATTGGGAGCGTGGAGTGCAGCATAGCCACTAGACCACCAGGGAAGTGCCGTCATCACCTTTTTAATCCCATGCCTGCCTGAAGTCAACATGGGAGTGTTTGCAAATGATGGTATGCATTATGAAGTCTCTGTCTGTAGGTGTCTTTATGCTTTTGACAGTAGTGGAATGTGACGCTGGTAAAAATAAGTTGATAAAATTTTAAAAGTATAGATGATGCATTAGGATTACACGGGCCATATATATATATATTATATATATTATATATATAATATATATATATAATTATAATTTTTAAGGGATGTTTCAAGGGCTTATTTATGGACCAGAAGAGATGTCTGAGAGTCATTGCAAATGTTCCTTGGCATCTCAATATCCAGTTCTACCAGAAGGGGCCCACATAGACAGGCATCCTCAGGATAGGAACAAAGCTTTGCCTTTTAAAAAAATTCCCCTTTTATTGGGTACTTCGCCATGTGGCCCTTTGTAATCGTTCCTTGCTCCAACTTAAGCAGAGTTCCAACTTTCTCCTTTGACCCGCATACCTTCCATATAATGCACTAGTTCTGAGATGCTGAGACTGAAATCTCTGTCAAAGGAGAAGGAAAGAGGGTGATGACAATTCAGAATGTTTTCTAATATTCCAAGTACTGTGTTAAAGTGATCTATCTGCATTATCTCATTTAAAGTTCACAGCAGCTTAATGGAAAAGATACTACTACCTTTAACCCTGTTTTAGAAAATGAGGAAACTGAATCTTCCATTACACAGTGAAAGAGAGATGGATTCAGATTGGGATTGAAGACTTTCTTACTCGAGACCTTTCTGTGGCATCTTTTCCATCCCTGAGCCTTACCTTAATGGTTGCTAGCTGTATGTATATATGTATCTATTATAGAGGAGATGTATGTATTATAGAGGAGATAATTTTGCCTAGAGTCATTGTTAGAGGGAACTCTAGGTCATATATGTTGTTTATAAATATACATATGTTGGATACAAAACAGTATTACTTCTGTTAATACTTTAGTATCCTAATTTGAAACTCTGTACAGTTCAGTGAAGTATCTATGAAAGCTATTTTCACCATTTACACAAGAAAAGAATCTGAAATAGCTACGTGGCTTGTCAAAAGTCATCCACTGAGCTTAGAACTGAGCTGGGACTAGAACTTAGGTCTCTGAAAACCAAGTTCATTGTTTTTTTCTTCTTTTTTAGTGTTTCTAGTCACATGTCTAATCATTATTAGCCAGTAGATACACATGAATGCTTTGTGTTCTGAGTAATCTCAAATGATACTTATTTTTAAAATTAGGCAACAAAGGACTAATATTAGTTGTGAGCTTGAGAATCACCCTCAAAGGTTTCGATGACTCATTTGCCTTCACCCAAGCACCCTCTTTATTCCTTTAACTTAATTAAAATAAGTATATTCTCCCAGGACCCAGATAAAAGTTAGCTCCTGGGTCCTGGCACAGGGTGTGCGTTAATACAGCTTCTCCCCACAAGGGGGAGCCAAAAATGCTTCGGGGCCTTAGCGACAAACTACTCAAATACCAAGTTCTGAAAATCCTGCTGCCTCTGTTTTCTCAGTGAGGACCTCCCAGTACCATCACCAGAAAGGAAAAGCAGATGGTGCTTATATTGATGGTGGTGTGTTTGGGTATGGACATGGGATGTGGGTGGGGGATTTTCATCTGAAGAAACTCAGCTCTGAGAAATAAAGCTATTATGAGTCAGTCCTATGCTCTCTTTACCTGTTTCTCCTGCTGGAACATTGTCCTTCAAGCCCTTCTTTGGCCACCGTACACGTGAATCAGATAGCTCCCTGCTGAAGTCAGCTCCCTTAGCCCTGGATCAATAATCTTTCCATGTCATCACACTGGAGCTGTTTCTGCCACCTTCCATTAAGGGAGTTAAAGAGTACTTGGTAGAAAGGGTTCCACTGCTTCCTTTGCAGATGGTGGGTGGTGTGGGGAGGGGGCAGACCCCACAGGGTTATGCCCTTTGCTCTTTGCTCGGCTTTAACTTTAGTACTTCAGTTAGGCCAGGAGCAAGAATAGTCGTTGCGGCTTTGACAGATACAGCAAACATCTGAATTTGCATTTGAAGAATAAATTTGGATAACAACCAGGTATATAAAGGGTGGGGAAATGAAAGCTTTTTCTTTACATAAAAATGAAACTGTTGTTTTCATTGACACCATGTGGATCTCTTTTCTATCAGAAATATTTAAGAAATTTAAGTGTGATTATAACTTTCAAATATAATGTTTCCAAGTGTCAAGTTAATGTGTTCAGGGAACAGAAAGACTCAAATACTCAGTGTGAGTCTCACGTAACATCTGCTTCCACAAGTACTTTGGGGACCCTTTGAGGCAAAGACAGTGGGGAACCTTGACTTATTTGCTAGACATGGAGGTGGAGATGGGAACATCCCTCCGACCTCCCTTTCTTTTTGAAAATGAGGATTTCTGAACATAACCTATCATTTCAGGAGAAAACAAATTATGAGTCATTTTAGTTACATAGATAACAATATTCATAAATGAAAAATGGGGTTATTTTTTAGGACAGAGAAAAGCAGGCTATCACCACAATGTACAATGAACAGTATAACCCCCCAGCTAAGATGTAATTACTGAATTTTTAAAATAGTAAAGCAATAATCTAGGCATTTAAGAATTACTGTTTGTATTTTGGAGTGGAAGTAACATCTTTCTCAGTTATTTTTTGGAACATGGCCACTGCTGAATAAAGGGGTCCAGTTTGTACATTGTATTTCTTCTGCATAATTGCACTAAAAGAATACGTTGGCATATTGTATGGTTTATAATGAGCTGGAAAAAACCTCCAGAAACCCTCCACAATGAATTAGGTATTCTGAAAACTTTTATTTTTTAAACAGTGATACTCTGTTCAGTTCAGTTGCTCAGTCGTGTCCGACTCTTTGCAACTCCATGAACCGCAGCACGCCAGGCCTCCCTGTCCATCATCAACTCTGAGTCCACCCAAACCCATGTCCGTTGAGTCGGTGATGCCATCCAACCATCTCATCCTCTGTTGTCCCCTTCTCCTCCTGCCCTCAATCTTTCCATCATCAGGGTCTTTTCAGAGGAGTCAGTTCTTCGCATCAGGTGGCCAAAGTATTGGAGTTTCAGCTTCAACATCAGTCCTTCCAATGAACACCCAGGACTGATCTCCTTTAGGATGGACTGGTTGGATCTCCTTGCAGTCCAGGGGACTCTCAAGAGTCTTCTCCAACACCACAGTTCAAAAGCATCAATTCTTTGGCGTTCAGCTTTTTTTATAGTCCATCTCTCACATCCATACATGACTACTGGAAAAACCATAGCCTTGACTAGCCGGACCTTTGTTGACAAAGTGATGTCTCTGCTTTTTAATATGCTGTCTAGGTTGGTCATAACTTTCCTTCCAAGGAGTAAGCATCTTTTAATTTCATAGCTGCAGTCACCATCTGCAGTGATTTTGGAGCCCAAAAAATAAAGTCAGCCACTGTTTCCACTGTTTCCCCATCTATTTGCCATCAGGTGATGGGACCAGATGCCATGCTCTTAGTTTTCTGAATATTGAGCTTTAAGCCAACTTTTTCACTCTCCTCTTTCACTTTCATCAAGAGGCTCTCTAGTTCTTCTTCACTTTCTGCCCTAAGGGTGGTGTCATCTGCGTATCTGAGGTTATTGATATTTCTCCTGGCAATCTTGATTCCAGCTTGTCCTTCCTCCAGCCCAGCATTTCTCATGATGTACTCTGCATATAAGTTAAATAAGCAGGGTGAAGCAAGGTCTGATGCTGTAAAGAGCAATATTGCATAGGAACCTGGAATGTTAGGTCCATGAATCAAGGCAGATTGGAAGTGGTCAAACAGGAGATGGCAAGAGTGAACATCGACATTCTAGGAATCAGCGAACTAAGATGGACTGGAATGGGTGAATTTAACTCAGGTGATACTATGTAAATTGAACAAAAAATGTCAAAAAATGCTTGTTGGTTTTTAGTGTTAATCACTCAGTCGTGTTTGACTCTTTGTGACCCCATGGACTGTAGCCCACCAGGCCCCTCTGTCCATGGGATTTCCCAGGCAAGAATCCTGGAGTGGGTTGCCATTTCCTCCTCCACGGGATCTTCCTGACCCAGGGATTGAACCCAGCTCTCCCTCATTGCAGGCAGACTCTTTACCGACTGAGCCATCAGGGAAGCCTTTTGTTGGTCTTTAGGCCGAGAGTTAAACCAAAGCTCTCCTAGATACAGAACAGGCCAGTGACTGGACTTTTGATTCTTCCAAGGAGGTCCTTCATAAGGCAGTTCAGCTCTGTCTAAACCTGCCCTTGAAGACATTTTGGGTTAGGTCCCTTGGACTGCAAGGAGGTCCAACCAGTCCATTCTGAAGGAGATCAGCCCTGGGATTTCTTTGGAGGGAATGATGCTGAAGCTGAAACTCCAGTACTTTGGCCACCTCATGTGAAGAGTTGACTCATTGCAAAAGACTTTGATGCTGGGAGGGATTGGGGGCAGAAGGAGAAGGGGACGGCAGAGGATGAGATGGCTGGATGGCATCACTGACTCAACGGATGTGAGTCTGAGTGAACTCTGGGAGTTGGTGATGGACAGGGAGGCCTGGCGTGCTGCGATTCATGGGGTCGCAAAGAGTCGGACACGACTGACTGAATGAACTGAACTGAACTGAAACCTGTTCTTTTATCACCATGGCCCCAAATCAAGCACTAATGAGGTTTTGTGACCCCCATGGCCCCAGTTGCAACTAAAGTAGTTAATTGTTAAAAACACATGCAGTTGTTCTGTGACAGTGACTGTCTTGAACCACGAGCAATTCTTTCACCTTTTGGCTGTAGATTCTGCACTTTCTTCCTAATTGCTTCTGTGGATTCTATACGAGTCTAGTCAGGGAGTACAGATTGTTAAGAACTGTGATGGGTTGAATTTTTACCTAACTTGCTGGCAGGAGGCACAGGGTTCCTGGATCAGAGATGAAGAACAGTTTCTTATTCATGCAGTAGTCAGAGTATTAGCATTTTTGCCCTGGCCCTAGTACCCACAGATGATGCGAAGACAGGTGGGTGGTAATTGTACGCTCAGTGGGTTGAATTACAGGAGAGGAACCCTGAGTTTAGGGAGCTCAAATCTTTTATAACGGGCAGTAAGTACACCATCCGTTTGCTCCAGAGAGACATTATCTTCATTATACTGGACCACACTCAGCTATATCTTCTAAGTGAACCTGCTCTTTCCTTCAGAGTTAGACACTCTCTCTGTCTTCCAAGGCTGTTTGCTATACATACATCCTCGAAAAAATGTTCCAAAACAAAGGCACTCAGTGCTTCTGTTCACAAGATATGTAGAAACATTAGTTGTCCATGGAGAATTGTCTCCCAACACAGACCAAAGCCAAGAGGGCCTCCGAAGAACTGTTGGGTTGTTCCATCTTTGGGAGTCCTGCTGAGAGGACGAAGCACTACAGTCATCACCATTACTACTATTTCCATTGTCTGGAAGAGTATGGTCCTGAAGGTACTTTATCTCCCCTAACCAAAAAGTCTGGACTCCATTCCTGACTCCATGTTTGGCCAAGAGATTAGGGAGGATGTCTCTTGGTTACCATAATTTGTCTTGTGACCAGAGATTGGGAACCAGTGGTCCACAAGTTACCATGTTCCTTTGTTTTACCTCTGTTCCCTCACTTAAAACACAATAAACTTATCTGACTGAGGCTTTATGTAGTCCTAACTCAGAGGCACAGAGCTTTTAAAAAGAAAGACCATTCTATTGTAAGGAAAGAGGTGGAATTTGAAAGCTCAGGCCAACTCCTTGTCCCTGAATAAAAGTCAGTTTCCCAACATATCCTTTAATAAGCTCTGGATCAAGAGGTCAGAAGGCCAGCCAAAAGAACTGTCTTTGTCTGCCATATTTTTAAGCAAGCAAGATGTATAATCTGAAATTTAAAAAAAAATATTGAATCCTAGAACGGTGTCCATCACAGATGTCCGAAAATGATTCTATGTGTTTAAAAATTCTTTTGCCTTGAAAAATACATTGTTTCTCTGTTGTCTGATTTTAGGGCTTCCAACCTGAGAGGCGGCTGTATTGCCAGACTGTATTTGATGGACACAGTTGTAAGGAACCATCGAGTCATGTAGCTTAGCCGGATCCCTATCTAAGTCCTTGGTCTAGCATCTTGCCAGAACTCAGATGATAGCTGGGGCATCAGAGCTCTGTACTGGGTGGAGCCCTGGATCTGTTCTAACGTCTGCCATTAATTTGGCTATGACACTCTGTGGACATCATGAGTCTTCTCACAGCCTAGGTGTACTCAATCTAAATAGAGAGGCTTATAGTATTCTACCAGCTCTGGCATGCCTCTGGGTGGGTGGGTGGGTGGGTGGAGTCATCTCTAATTTCTGCAATATGTGAATATTGGAACTTTGTAGAAGGATGATTCTCTTTTCTTGATAACAGCACTAACACATGCTTATTTTAGAAAAATAAGAATATATTGATTTACAAAAAGAATAATTTTTAACCCTATTTTCAATTTCAGTGCCATTTTTTTTCTCAGTGCCATTTAATAGACCATTTTTTGGTCTATTTTATTTGTGTATCTGTGATATAATTGAGATCATATTGTGGTGTAGTTTGCCTTTTTTACTTAAGCTACCATGAACATCTTACCATTACATTTATACTTTACCCTGAAGATGAAAACTCTTATTAAGTGGAGAGCCATTGAAGAGTTTTAAGTAGGTTTCACTGTAAGTCCTCTCTCTTCAGATCAGAGATAGAGAAAAGGGCCTATTCATAAAATTTTGAGTTGGATTCATTCCATTCTTCATTGCTGTCTGCACAGAAAAAGAATGGCTCAGGGTTATATGCATTAAAGATGGGAGTTATAGATTAGAGGTTTAGTTATCTTGAGATGCTATATTATTAGCACTTGCATGTACACATTTATATGTTATGAAAATGAATTCGAATGGCACAGATCAAGACATCAATCACATGCAGACCACAATCAAAACTATCAACTACGGAATATCAAATCTCACAAGCCCCGATCAGATATGGATAGCTATCGAGCCAGGTTTTAGGAGCATGTGTCTCGTTGTTACCATAAAGCTTTTACTGACTATATTTAAGATTCCTTTCATTCCATGTACCTTCAAAATGATCCAAGGTAGTATATAAAATTTAAAAAAATAAACATAGGACCTTTCAAATAGAAAAACGGAGACAAACCAAAGGAACCAGAAAGGGTGGATGCCATGAGGTATTTGGACAGGCCAATCCAATAATCTGTTTCCTAGCAGCAAAAAGTAAACAGGAAAATACACTGGCGTGTATAGTTTTCATTGTTACTGAAGAAAAATATGTATACTTCTTTTCACCAGACAAAATTTATCATGAAAATTATTATACGGACCCTTCTGTGAGAGATAATAGATTATAGCAGACATCTTCAGCTACAGTTTTGCAAAGGAACAACAACCCTGTTGAAATGGGTAATTGCTGTATCAGCCTTGCACATAAAGGGTGAGAATGTGATATTAAATCATAATTCAGTTTAGGCATTTCTTTGGAGGCTGAGATAATGTGGGCCAGGTACTTGGCTTTCTGATGATTTAAATTAATATGAGAATAGAACTTAGGAAACACAGATGATCATCTTGGAACATGCCCAGTTTTTTGTCAAAACTTTTGAGTTTTGATTTGAGGTCAGATGCCTCAAATGAACTATTGATTGATGATAGCTTGTGTCGGAAATCATACTGGAAACATTGGTTGGGTTATTCTAAGACTAAGGGTCTGACTTGATTCATATGTTTTGAGTAGGCGAGTGATAACCTTTTTTTGAGTGAATAACTTAACCCGGACCCACAGCATGGGCAGAGTCTTTCCTCCCTCTTACTATTTCCTCTCTAGTAAGAACCAGGTTACCTGAATCCATTTTTTCTTTTCACAAAGTGCCCGACTTCTCTCCTTATTTATCACCGAAGGGTCTTCCACTCTTCCTTTTTCTCTTCAGCAGCTGTACCCTGGGGCAGCCTGAAACCGCCATGTTCCTGGACAACAGCTGTCACAGAATGCAAACAGGATTGCATTTCAAAAATAACTCCTGGTATAATTGCAAAAATAGGAAACAACAAGTCATAAAGGACTGGTTAAATTATGAAAGAGCAATATGATGGAATCCTAGGCAGCTATTAAAAAGATGCTGTTGAAGATTTAATAATATGAATAAATAGTCATTCTATATTTTAAGTGGGAAAAGCCCTGAGTGTGTGTGTGAGAGAGAGAGTGTCTACATATATTTCTGTCCATAGATATAAAGAGAGAGACATACCTGTCTGTCTAGAAAGAGAGAAAGACAGACTGAGATGCAAAGAGAGACTATGCAGCTTTGAGTGGTGGAGGTACATTTTTTTTAACATTTTTTCTGTACTCTTAAAATATTGTACAGTAAACATGGATTATTTGTGTTTAAACAAAAGACATAAAATGTGAAAGTTCTTGGCATAGAATACAAGGCCCTTCAGTATATGTTTGCTGCATCTTCCTTCAACTTATTTCTTGGTGATCTCCCGTCCTTTGTCGTATGCCCTGAAAACTCCAGTTACACAGCCCCACTACTGCTGCTGCTGCTGCTGCTAAGCCACTTCAGTCGTGTCCGACTCTGTGCGACCCCATAGACGGCAGCCCACCAGGCTCCCCCGTCCCTGGGATTCTCCAGGCAAGAACACTGGAGTGGGTTGCCATTTCCTTCTCCAATGCATGCAAGTGAACAGTGAAAGCGAAGTCGCCCAGTCGTGTCCGATTCTTTGTGACCCCATGGACTGCAGCCTACCAGGCTCCTCCGTCCATGGGATTTTCCAGGCAAGAGTACTGGAGTGGGGTGCCATTGGCTTCTCCAACACAGCCCCACTAGTATTTTCCCAAAGGCTTTGGGATCTTAGTGGCTTGCCCAGCACTTAGCAGGTGCTCAGTGCCTGTTTGTTGAATAAATAGCAAAGGTGTCACTCTCCCCTCCCAGTTTTCATCAGAACCTCACTCCTCCTTCCTGGTCCCTGGTGCACTTCTTCCCACACACTTTCCAACTGCTGGCAGAGTCATGCATTTGAAATATAAACGGGCAGTTTAGTTCTCAAATGGTGGACCTTAGAGCATACAGCTGGCTCGGGTATGTTAATATGGATTTGGGGAAAGTCAGAATGTGTCTGCGGTTGTTTAACAGTGAACTTACATACATTCTTGCTCTTAAACATTTCCTTACCTCTAAGCAAGCTCACTCCTTGTGTACTTCATGAAATTAGCCCTTCATTTTAGGACTTATTTTGAACATAGAAAAGAAGGAAACGATCCAAAGGCATCTTAACTATAAAAACCCGCAGGATCCATTTCCTTCCCCAAACAACGTATCTGGCTCTGTTTTCCCTTCAAAGTAAAATCAGTCCTTGAAGAGACAGTACAATTTACAAAGCGCCACCCAATTAACTTTTCTGGTCAATTTTATTTCAAAAACAATAACTAAACATGGTCCTCTATAACATCTATTCCTTCTCCCCAAGGAGAGATTTTGTGTTACTTGTTTTTGTCTTTGCTCAGCACTTTGGTGTGTGTGAGTTTTCATTAACCATTCTGAATGTAGGCAAAGGCAATGTGGTTGGAACAAACACAAATCAAGACCGCATAAATTAATAATCTTTTTAGTACCATTGTCCTACATGCCTTTAGAAATTAATTTTAATATCAGCAAACAAGTTAAAAACTCCTCTTCCACTTCTGCAGCTACTATAGGAAACCCAAACCTCTTTTGGCAGTTTTGTGAATGATAAAGGTTCATTTTTGTTTATGTTTAAATAGCAAGTGTCATATGGATTTATGCAAGGAGACCAAAAAAATTCATGGCAAGAAACCAGCCACCTGTGTTAATCAGTACAGTCTGTGGGAAAGTGAGATGTAAATTCCGACAGGTAGGTCTTTTGCTTCTGCTTTTCGTCTCTTCCTGACTGATTGGTTGTTTGAATTTAAATCTTAAGGACTTTCTTTAGAGAGTATCAGTTAATAAGCACCTCAAATAGGGTTATTAATGAGGAGAGAGTATCTTCTAAAGAGCTTGTAGTATAGAGCATAGAACTCGGTAAAGCTTCGTAATTAACAGTAGAGACTCTGGACTTAGACTGAAGTTTGGCTTTAATCTCAGCCCCATCTCATCCCAGCTCTTGTCATTTTAGACAGATTATTTAAGCTCAATATGTATCACTTTCCTTGTGTGTAAAATGGGGAGAATACTTACTTACCTCCTCCTGCTGCTGCTGCTAAGTCACTTCAGTCGTGTCCAACTCTGCAACCTCATAGACGGCAGCCCACCAGGCTCCCCCGTCCCTGGGATTCTCCAGGCAAGAACACTGGAGTGTTGCCATTTCCTTCTCCAGTGCATGAAAGTGTAAAGTGAAAGTGAAGTCGCTCAGTCGTGTCCCACTCTTCACGACCACCTGGACTGCAGACCACCAGGCTCCTCTGTCCATGGGATTTTCAAGGCAAGAGTACTGGACTGGGTTGCTATTGCCTTCTCTGACTTACCTCCTAGGATTACTGTTAAAATTAAATGAGTTAATATTTGTCCAATACTTAGAAAAATGCCTGGACTCTGTAAGCGCTATGTGCATATGTGCTCCTACTTTTAAATCTCTAGGTTGTGAAACGACAGTATTACTCTCATAATTGTTATTTTATTTTAAATTAGCATACAATAAATTAGCATATCTTTTGGTGTAGAGGTTTTTTACTGTTTACGCATGCATAAATGCATGTGACCACTATTGAAATGAGGATTCAGTACAGACATCACTTCAAAAAAACTTTGTCTTGCTACTCCTTTGTAACATCCCAGTCCTGTTCTCTATTGCTCTGGTTTTGCATTTTAAAGAATGTCACATAAGTGGCATCTTCTAATGTTGCAGCCTTTTGAGACTGACTTCCCTCACTTAGTGCACTGGCTTTGATATTCATCCAAGTTGTTGCATGTATGAATACTGTGTTCCTTTTTACTGTAAAGTAGTATTCCGTGGTTTAGATAGACTACAGTTTGCTCTTATATTCTCAAGTTGAAGGATATTTGGGTTGTTTATAGTTTGGGGAAACTACAAATAAAGATGCTATACACAATTGAGTATATAAGTTCTATAAGTTTTCATTTCTCTAGAGAATTCTAGAGAATCCACATTATCTAGATGTGGAATTTCTGGATCATGTGATAAGTGTATGGTTAACTTTATCAGAAACTGCCAAATGGTTTTCCAGAGTAGCTGTACCATTTTGCATTCCCACCAGCAATTGATGAGAGTTGCTGTCACTTCACATCCTAGTCAGCACTTGGTATTATTGTCAGCAATATTTGTTTTAGCCATTTTAATAGGGGTATAATGGTATCTCAACAGTGACTTTAATTTGCATTCCTGCAGTAGCTAATGATATTAGCATCTTTTCATGTGTTTACTGGTCATATATGTATCCTTTTTTAGCAAAATGTCTGTTCAAGTTGTTTGCCCATTTTTAAATTGGATTGTCTGTTTTCATATTGCTGAGCTCTTTTAGTACAACTTTTAATTTTGAAAAAGTTTACAAATTACAAGAAATTACAAAAATACAGAGATTTTTCTCTGTACCCTTCACCTAGATTGACCCAATGATAATATTTTACATAACCTTAGTACATTGTCAGGAGAAGGCAATGGCAACCCACTCCAGTACTCTTGCCTGGAAAATCCCATGGACGGAGAGCCTGGTAGGCTGCAGTCCATGGGGTTGCTAAGAGTCGGACATGACTGAGTGATGACTTCACTTTCACTTTTCACTTTCCTGCATTAGAGAAGGAAATGGCAACCCGCTCCAGTGTTCTTGCCTGGAGAATCCCAGGGACGGGGGAGCCTCGAGGGCTGCCGTCTCTGGGGTAGCACAGAGTCGGACACGACTGAAGCTACTTAGCAGCAGCAGCAGCAGTACATTGTCAAAACCAGAAAACTGGCACTGGCATAGTACTGTTAACTTAGTATAGATTTAATTAAGGTTTCACTACTTTTTACACATACTTTTTCATGTATCATTCCCTGAAATTTTATTACATGTGTCAGTTTGTATACACATCATGAAAACCGGGATACTAAACTGTTCCATCACAAGTAAACTCCCTTGTGTTGCTCTTTGATGGTCATACTCTTCCCTCAACACTAACGTGTAGTAACCAGTGATCACTCTTCTAGCACTTTAATTTGGTCACCTCAAGAACATCATATCAATGGAATTTGACAGTGATTTTTTTTTCTCTCAAGATAATGCCCTTCAAGATCTATTACTCGAGGTCTCTTCATATACTATAATATAAATCCCTTGTAATAATATGATTTGCAAATATTTTCTTCCACTCTGTAGTTTGTCTTTTTGTTCTCTTTAAAAGTTTCTTTCTCAGGGTTTCTCTGGTGGTTCAGTGGCTAAGACTCCTTGTACCCAAAGCACGGGGCCCAGGTTCAGTGCCTGATTGGGGAACTAGACCTACATGCTGCAACTAAAAAAAAGAAAGGAAAAAGAAATCCAACATGCCACAACAAACATCCTGAGTGCCCAGCTAAGATCTGGCACAGCGAAATAAAGAAATAATGAATAAGATAAAATTTAAAAGTCTCTTTCTCAGAGCAAAAGTTTTACTTGTGATGAATCAGTCCAAGTGATCATTTTTTTCTGTGGTAGATTGTGCCTTCAGTTCAGTTTAGTTGCTCAGTCGTGTCCGACTCCTTTGCAACCCCATGAATCGCAGCACGCCAGGCCTCCCTGTCCATCACCAACTCCCGGAGTTCACTCAGACTCACGTCCATCGAGTCGGTGATGCCATCCAGCCATCTCATCCTCTGTCGTCCCCTTCTCCTCCTACCCCCAATCCCTCCCAGCATCAGAGTCTTTTCCAATGAGTCAACTCTTCGCATGAGGTGGCCAAAGTACTGGAGTTTCAGCTTCAGCATCATTCCTTCCAAAGAACACCCAGGGCTGATCTCCTTCAGAATGGACTGGTTGGATCTCCTTGCAGTCCAAGGGACTCTCAAGAGTCTTCTCCAACACCACAGTTCAGGATTATGCCTTAGGTGTCATTTAAAAGAACTCTTTGACCAAACCCAGGTCAAAATATTTTCTCACATATGTTCTCTTCTAAAAGTTTTATAGTTTTGCAATTTACATTTAGATCTATAATCAATTTTTTGATCTGTAATCAATTTTGAGTTAATTTTTGTGTAAGACATGATTTTAGGGAGAGGTTCATTATTTTTCAGTACATGTGTGCAATTACTCCAACACCATTGCGGAAAAGACTGTTTTTGCTCCATTAAATCGCCTTTGAACTCTTATCAAAACTCAGTTGGTCATATTTGTGTAGATCTATTTCTGAACTCTCAGTTCTATTCCATAGATCTATATCAGTACTGTCTACTGTCTATACTATTAGATCTTTAAGGAAGACTTAAAATTGTGTGCTGTGATTGCTTTGATTTCATTTGTCTTTTTCAAAATTGTTTTGGTTATTCTAGGTATTTTGGGTTTCCATAGGAATTTTAAGATTGGCTTGTCTGTGTATACAGAGAAAATCTTAGAGAAATTTTGGTTGGAATCATGTTAATTCTATAGATCAATTTGGGGAGAATTGACATCTTTACTATATTATGTCTTCATGTATCTTGAAGCCCTTTTGTTATGTGCATGCACATTTATAATGGGTAGGCTTTCTTGGTGGATTGACTCTTGTCATTATGTAATGTGGTATCCCTGATATTTCTTTTTGCTCTGTAATCTACATTTTCTGGTTTTAAAATAGGCACTCCAGTTTTCTTTTGATTAATGTTGGCACGGTAAATTATTTTCTACCTTTTGCTTTAAATGTCCACATATTTTGTGAATTTCTCAAATTTCCTTTTGTTAATGATTTCTAATTTCACTCCATTATGGTCAGAAAATCCTGTGTATCATTTCAATCTTTAAAAATTTTTTTAAATTGTTTTTGATTTGTGGTCTATCCTGAAGAATGTTCCATGGACACTTGTAAAGAATTGTATTCTACTGTTTTTGGAGGGAGCATGTATAAATGTGAAGTCTGGTTGGTTTATATTGTTGTTTGTGCCTTGTTTCTCTGCTCATCTCCTGTCTAGTTGTGCTATATGTTAATTATTGAAAATGGGTTGTTGAAGTCTTCAACTATTATTGTTGAATTTTTTCTTTCTTTAATTCTGTCATCTTTTGTTCCATGTATTTTGGTTTCTATTATTAGGTTCAGATGTGTTTATTGATTGTCATTTATTTATTTTGGCTGCACTGGGTCTTCATTGCGTTTGTGTGGGCTTTCTCTAGTGGCAGCCAGCGGGAGTTACTCTTTGCTGCGGGCTTCTCCTCTCCGTGGCTTCTCTTGTTGCAGAGCACAGGCTCTAGGAACATGGGCTTCCGTAGTTGCAGCGTGCAGGCTCATTAGTTATGGCGCACATGCTCCGGAGGTGCAGCTTGCGGGCTCTAGAGCACGGGCTCAGTAGTTGTGATGCGTGGGCTTCTTGGCATGTGGCATCTTCCCAGACAGAGATTGAACCCATGTCCCCTGCATTGGCAAGTAGATTCCTATCCACTGTGCCACCAGGGAAGTCCACAGATATGTTTATAATTGTTACATCTTCTTAACTTTTTAACATTATAAAATGTCCTTTGTGTCTAGTAACAATTTTTGATAGTGTTATTAGTGTAATACTTTAGCATAGCCACTCAAGCTCTCTTTAGATTGCTGTTTTCATGGTATATCTGTATCTTTTTCCATCCATTTACTTTGAAAATATTTGTTTTTTTTTTATTTAAATGTGTCTCTTGTAGACAAAATATAGTTAGATTATATTTTATATCCATTTTGTCAATCTCTTTCAATTAGTGTAATAAATTTCCATTTAATGTGATTACTAATACATTAATGTGATTAGTAATTACTAATAAAAGGTCACATTTACACCTGCCATTTTATTATTTATTTTCCATGTCCTGTATCTTTTCTTATTCTAGTATTCTTCCATTTCTGACTTGTTTTGTTTTAAATATATGTTATTTTACTATGCCATTTTAATTCCCTTATCACTTCTGCTGTAGAGTATCTAGTTATTTTCTTAGTGCTTGTCCTATTAACTTCTTTTTTTGCTCTTTTTCTTAACAGCTTTATTGAGATATAATTTACATACCACACAAGTCACCCATTTAAAGTATACTGTTCAGTGGCGTTTAGTATTAATATATTCAGAGTTGTACATCCATAATAACAATCAATTTTAGAGTATTTTCTTTACCCAAAAGAAATCTTGTACCTCCTAGCCATGACCTCCAGTGCTGTCATTCCCTCTAGTCCTAGGCAGCTACTAATTTACTTTCTGTCGCTATAGGTTTGCTTATGCTGGACATTTCTTTTCTTGTTTTTTTTTTTTTTCTTTATCCCTCCATTACCAAAGGAAAAACCCTTTTATTTCTAAATTTTTTTATTTAAAAAATATTTATTGGCAAATAGTTGATTTACAATATTGTGTTTCAGGTGTACAGTAAAGTGATTCAGTTATGCATATATATATTCATTCTTTTTCAGATTCTTTTCTCATGTAGGTTATCATAGAGTTACTTCTTAATTTTTGATGATCTAGTTCAGGTTAATATCATCTTGATATATAAAAACTTTGCTCCTCCCTGTTCTTTATGCTATTATTTTCATAAATTATGTATTATACATTGTGTTTCCAAACACAGAATTATAATGTTTGCTCTATGCCCTTGTTTTTTAAATAAAGTAGGAGGGAAAATAATTATTAAAAAATATATTTATACTCTTTTTTATATTTACCTGTGGAGTTACCCTTATTAGTGTTCTGTGTTTCTTCCTGTAGATTGGGGTCACTGTTTCTTTTTCCAGTCATTGCTCTAGGAATTAGAATATGCATACTCTATTTTTCACAGTTTTTACAATCCATACTTTACCAACCAAAGCTGAATGCAGAAATCTTCCACTGTATAGATCCCTTTTATATTCTCTTTTTATATTATTTTATCCAAATATATTGAAAATCTTGCCAGACATGGCTATAATGGTTGCTTTTAATTGTGAAGCATATTTTAAAGAACTCAAGAAGAGGAAAATGTTGTATTTTATTTATCTTGATATTCATTATTTTTTGTCTCTTACTTCAGTCTTGATTTTCCAATTTTCCTTCTGGTATCATTTCCCTTCTCTACAAAGGACTCCCTTTATAGCAGTTCAGTGGCTGTGAATTCTCATAGTTTTCCATCACCTGAGAATGTTTTTTTCTCATCTTTATTTCTTAAAAAATATTTTCACTAGATGCAGAATTGTGGGTTGATAGTTGTTTTCTGCAGTTTAAAAATGTGCTGCTTTTTTTTTCTTACTCCATGGTTTCACGTGAGTAATCCATAGTCATTCAAATTGTTATTTCCTTGTAAGCAATATATTAGTTTTCTCTGGCCAGTTTCAAGATTTTTTTGTTTTTCTTTAACTTCAGCAGTTTATTATCTGCCTGAGTACAGATCTCTTTGACGTTATCCAGTTCAACATTTGCTGAGTTTCTTGAATGTGTAGATTTATGTATTTTGCCAAATTGGGGTAAATTTCTTCTATTTATTTATGTTTTTCTGTACACTCTTCGTTATCTTTTTGGACTCTGGTGGTACAAATATTAGACTTTGTGTTTTATCTTTCCACCATAAGCCTATGTTCATTTTCGTTTGCAATCGTTTTCCTCTCTGTTATTCAGATTGGAGAATTTATATTGCTTTATCTTTGTCATCTCCATTCTGCCATTGAATGAACCTAGTGAAGTTTTTTTGTTTGTTTCTTCAGTTTTTTTTTTAATTGTGTTGCTCAGACCTAAACTTGCCATCTGATCTTACTTATGCCTTCTGTTTCTTTGCAGAAACATACTATCTTTCCATTCCTTTCAAGAGGGTTTATCCTTATTTTTTGCAGCATTTTTATAATAACTGCTTTAATATCTTTGTCTGACAACTCTATCATCTTTGTTATCTCAGTGTTGGCGAGATAAGATTGATCATCTTTGCCCTTGTGAGTTGTTTTGTTTTTTGTTTTATTTTAGTTTTTGTGTGCTAAGTAATTTTTGGTCATATCCTGGACATTTTGTATATTATACTGTGAGACTCTGGATCTTTTAATATCCTATGGTAATTAGGTTAATTGTATCTTCTAAATATGTTTGAATGTTTGGCCTGTGTTACTTATGCATGTTCTTTAGGAAGATAAAATGCATGGTCTCTGCAGTATACAGTTACCTGTTTAATAGATCAAGTGATGCCAATTCATAAAAGAAGTTTTGGGAACATATATACAATGGAATATTACTCAGCCATGAAAGGAACGAAATTTGGTCATTTACAGTGATGTAGATGAACCTAGTGGAGAAGGCAATGGCACCCCACTCCAGTACTCTTGCCTGGAAAATCCCATGGACGGAGGAGCCTGGAAGGGTGCAGTCCATGGGGTCGCTGAGGGTTGGACACGACTGAGCGACTTCACTTTCACTTTTCACTTTCATGCATTGGAGAAGGAAATGGCAACCCACTCCAGTGTTCTTGCCTGGAGAATCCCAGGGACGGGGAAGCCTGGTGGGCTGCCGTCTATGGGTTCGCATAGGGTCAGACACGACTGAAGAGATTTAGCAGCAGTAGATGAACCTAGAGTCTGTCATACAGAGTGAAGTAAGTCAGAAGGAGAAAAAAAAAAAACATTGTATATTAACACATATATATGGAATGTAAAAAAAATGGTACAGATGAATCCATTTGCAGAGCAGGAATAGAGATGTAGAGAATGGACATATGAACATGAGAGGGAAGGGGAAGCTGGGCCGAATTGGGAAAGTAGTACTGACGTGCATACAATACCATGTGTAAAATAGCTAGCTAGTGGGAACCTGCTGTATCACAGGGAGCTCAGCTCAGTGTTCTGTGATGACCTAGAGGGGTGGGAGGGAGGGGATATATGTATACATATACTTCATTAATGCTGTTATAGAGTAGAAACTAACATAACATTGTAAAGCAATTATACTACAATTAAAAATAATAATAGTGCCTATCTTAGATTTGTTACAAGGTTTAATAAAGCATTTTTTAAAGTTTGAAAAAATAAAAATGGAATTATTTTAAAAATAAATTCAAGGCAATCTGTTTCGATAAAATGATGTTGGGGGTGTGATAATTGTAGAATTATTATCATACTTGTTTTTAATATGCCTGTCTTTCTGGCAAACAAAAAATTCCAGGGTCAACTATTATGTGTTTTTGAAATTTTCATCACCAAGCAACAAATGTTTCTAAGGCATCTGCTCACTGTTTGTCTGGCACAATTTTCATGTCAGTAACAGATATAAAGATGAATAATATCTACATGGAAAGAGGTAACCTTAGTTAATGTGGGTGGGGGATCTGAGGCACAGAGAGTTAGCTTATCTACTAAGTGGCAGAACTAGGCCTTGGTCTCAGGTTTTCTGACTCTAAATGATTTGCTTCTCTCTAGCCCCAGGTTGTCTCTATTAAGTACACAGTCTAAGAAAAAAGGATGACAGAGCTTCAAAAGAGGTATAAAATAACTCTCCATTCCACCACGATTTGGACAGAATCATCAGTGTGCTAATATTCCTGAATGATAGATACAGTTGACAGTACAAGGATTGTGACATTGCTGTTCTTCACTTATTTGGGCCAGTTAAGAATGTGCCAGGATTATATAGAAATTAAAAATATGAATAATTGGTATATATTTAACCAAAATTCTTTTTTCTTTCTTATGAAGTCAGAAAGCATATTAGTCATTGTAGTAGACATGTTGCCAGCTGGCAATAATTAGTATACATTCATATTTCCAAAATAAGCTGTTTTGATGTTATCCTTGGTTATTAACTTACCCTCATTTTTAGTTATTATGTGTTGAAAAATATAATTTTATAGAAAATGTTGCTATGTAGATGTGTGACTAGAAAGATCACTTTGCATACACTTGGAAATTTTCATCCTTTGGTTTTTAGGCATAATCTCTTTTGCAGGACTTAAAAAAATGTGTTGAGATCCTATTGTGTGCTGGCAATTAGACTAGCTTCCTGGTATATTTTCTCAGTCATAACTTTGACCACAGTCATTTTGAGACTCTATTGCCAGAGTGCCTAATCACATTTCTGTACTGTCTCCCACCTACCAGCTAGTTATTCCTGTGTCTGTTTTGCTCAGCCAGATCTCATTTCCCTCTTTGCTACTAGCTGAAGATATAACTGGTGTATTTCTTCTGTGAGAGAAAGTACATAAGAGTATCTGGTTCAAGCCAGGTGCCTCAAAGAATGATTTTTTGTATGGACTTCTCCCATGTACTCCACTCAAACACATGACTCCACTGCCTGCTCTGAATTCCGATGTCTGCATCTTTCTTTATCTCTGCATAATCTCCTTGGCTTCCTGACTTTTCAGTTGTGCTAACTACTAGTATGGCCTTAGCAAACTTCGCAGTCCCATCATTTATCTGATGGCCCCAGCATTACTGTCACTCAAAGTCCTAGCATGACATTTTATGGAAAACAAGGCATTCTGTTTATGATTCCTTCACACCAGCTTGAAATAACTGCTTCTGCTACCCCTAGCTAAACTGCATCATCTGACATCATGATCAGTAAGTATTGTACTAATTGGCAAGGAAAAAATGCATTAGCAGCACTACTGTAAAATCAAGTTCAAATAGACTAAATAAAATATATGTCTTATGCTGCCCTTTGTATTCTTGTTACAGCATCCATTCTTCGCCCTTAGTGTTGAGACACTTGTTTCTCTTCAATTAGATATGTTATTAATCGTGACATTGATAACAAACATGGCTTGAAGAAGTGAGGTTTCCATGTTTTAATTCTAACTGTTTCCTGAGCAGGTATCTAAGTTGTCATTGACTGCTCACTCGGTAGATGGGATTATTCGGTTCTATTCTGGTTAGCTTTATGTGGCCCAGACCTGATTTCTCAGTAACCAGAGGGACAGTGAAGAAAATAACTCAGGCTTAGATTGAACTCGAAGAGCTGATGGAAGTCTTGATGGTAACCTGATGGAATCAGTGGTAAAAGGTGATTTTAGAGCCATCTTGACCATGGTTTGAATATAAACTCTACAACTATGTATGACTTTGAGCAAGTTTACTTAAGCTCACTGAACCAGTTTTTTCATATTAAAATGGAGATAACAATCTGATAGGATTGTTATGAGGATCAAATGAGATATTATGTACAGCACACCTATTGTGCCTGCCACTGATGCACAGAGAAGCTAAGTACCTTGCCTAAGATCACACTGCTAGTAAGTTGCGGAGTCTAGTCATAGACCCAAGTCAGTTTGGTTCCAAAGACTTAAGCTCTTTTTACTCTGTTTTTTTTTCCCCACTAGCAATAGGGCATGTGAGCTGTTAATACTTAGAAACATAGAACTTTAGGACTGGAAGGAATTCAGACATCATCTATTATGCCACTAATTAGATATTTGAATTCCCTTTACAACATATTTCACCAAAGCCCTCTCAAGATATCATTGTGCTTCTCGTGAACACTTCTATTTTATCTGTAATTTATCTCCTCTGTTGTTATGTAAAGTGCCTGACCATGTTTGTGTTATGTTGGAGAGGACACTATCAGAAAGATGTGCAAAGAGAATAGGCACATCGTTTAATGAGGAGAAGCCCCTGCCTCCTTCAGTGTTGGTAGCAAGTTTTTTTGTTAATTTTTTTAAACTCTCAGGAGAGAAAATCACCAAGGCATTCTCCATTGCAGCATTCCCTAGAGCTGGCTTTATCAGTCAATCCTAAAGGAAATCAGTCCTGAATATTCACTGGGAGGACTGATGCTGAAGCTGATGTTCCAATACTTTGACCACCTGATGTGGAGAGCTGACTCATTGGAAAAGACCCTGATGCTGAGAAAGATTGAAGGCAGGAGGAGAAGGGGACAACAGAGGAGTAAATGGTTGGATGGCATCACCAACTCGGTGGACATGAGTTTGGGCAAGTTTCAGGAGTTGGTGATGGACAGGGAAGCCTGGTGTGCTGCAGTCCATGGGGTTGCAAAGAGTCAGACATGACTGAGCAACTGAACTGAACTGATGTGGGGTTGCGGTTGTGGCACATCAGTTTTAGAAAGAACTGCTTTGACCTGAACCCAGCTCCTTTTGCTGAAGTACAGAATCATCCCAGATTCCCAAGGGGATTGGGCAGCCTTTTGTTGCCGTAGTGGAGATAGCCATAACTTTACAACTTACCCAGATTAGATGTGGCCAACCACTCTGTTGAGCTTGTTAAGCTGTTTGGGTAATTTGCTTTTCGGCTTCCTGCAACAAGTATTATGTTCTGGGGAGCAACCAGTCTATTTCACTCTTCATTACCTATCATTCAATATCAACATCTAGGGAATTCAGGATGTCTGATTCTGATTGTTTTTGTTTAGTCACTAAGTCATGTCCAACTCTGTGCAACCCCGTGGACTGTGGCCGGTCAGGCTCCTCTGTCCATGGGATTTCCCAGGCAAGAATACTAGAGTGGGTTGCCATTTCCTTGTCCTGGAGTCCTGGTTTAAATCCTCTTTGTTGGGATTACACAGCTGAAGCAGCGCTCTAAGGTTTAGTAGTTAGGCTAACTCTGGAAATGCCCAGCTGCTTTAGACCAAGGTAGGGAGGGTGGTCCTCCATTCTCAGCTTATTTCAATTCCATATCTTGGGGAGGATGCTACTCCGTCTTGTTTGATGTCATAATTTTAAACCACTTGGAATAATATTCTCCTTTGCTTTAATGTTATACATCCCTGTGCATGTTCTTCAGTAATTGAAAGGGATATCGGACAAATTTGATCTGTCTAGCTTTGACTTATGCTGTCCTTATCTTGGCCTTTGTGTCATTAAGAAAAAAATTGGTATTGATCTCGGACCATACCACTACATTGTGCTGCAATTTTTCTTCCTTGCTAGTGGAATATAAATCGATAAAAGGCAGCTGCTTTAGACCAGGGCCAGATATGGTGCTGTCATTTATATATTGTAAATCCAATGATAGCTGATCAAATCAGTGCCTCTCCTGTTCCAAACTTGACATGATTGAATTGTCAATAAAAAGGATTTTACAGTAAGGGAAGGAGAGCTGACAGTGTAAATGTCTGAAAACCCAATGAAATTCAGTGTAAAATGAAACAATGAACTAGGATATCATTTTATAATTTCCAATGGGAAAAAATATTTAGTGAATCATAGCTGAAATTGGGGATGATCACAGGAGGAAGGAAGCAGGAATGAAAAGCCAGCTCACTCGTATTATAATTTTTGAGAAATCTGAAATGCAAATTTGCAGATGCAAATTTTTGGAATTATGCATCATACTCACTGACTTGTTTATTTACAGAAGTGGTTCAAATACTCTCCACCTCCTCCCTCTTCCGTGCACATATTTTCTAGTGATAATACCCAGTTGCTGGGGAAAAATAAGCATTTCCTTCCCCAGGAGTCCTACTGACTTCTCACACGTGATTCAGGAACAGATCTGGTAGAATTTAACCCTACATTCTTAAAGTCAACCAGTAGAGCTCTAGTTTCACTTAATAGGTCCCTAGTGGAGAGTGAAAAAGTTGGCTTAAAGCTCAACATTCAGAAAACGAAGATCATGGCATCTGGTCCCATCACTTCATGGGAAATAGATGGGGAAACAGTGGAAACAGTGTCAGACTTTGTTTTTTGGGGCTCCAAAATCACTGCAGATGGTGACTGCAGCCATTAGATTAAAAGACGCTTACTCCTTGAAAGAAAAGTTATGACCAACCTAGATAGCATATTCAAAAGCAGAGACATTACTTTGCCAACTAAGGTCCATTTAGTCAAGGCTATGGTTTTTCCTGTGGTCATGTATGGATGTGAGAGTTGGACTGTGAAGAAGGCTGAGCACCGAAGAATTGACGCTTTTGAACTGTGGTGTTGGAGAAGACTCTTGAGAGTCCCTTGGACTGCAAGGAGATCCAACCAGTCCATTCTGAAGGAGATCAGCCCTGGGATTTCTTTGGAAAGAATGATGCTAAAGCTGAAACTCCATTACTTTGGCCACCTCATGTGAAGAGTTGACTCATTGGAAAAGACTCTGATGCTGGGAGGGATGGGGGCAGGAGGAGAAGGGGACGACAGGGGATGAGATGGCTGGATGGCATCACTGACTCGATGGACATGAGTCTGAGTGAACTCTGGGAGTTGGTGATGGACAGGGAGGCCTGTCGTGCTGCGATTCATCGGGTCACAAAGAGTCGGACACGACTGAGCGGAACTGAACTGAACTGAGAAGTACTCAAAAAAATTTAAAGGGAAAACTCTAAATAAGAAGCTCCGACAGATGTAACTCTTGGTATGTGGCCCATCAAACTTAGTTTAGGTAACTAAGATCTGACCCCTTGAAAGCTGAAGAAATCCTGCCAATTTTTCATGAGACCTGATTAATCTATTTGCAAATGTAAGAGCATGGCACTTAATTGTATGTTGAGAAGCATATGCTGGGAGAGGCCAGGTTGGGAACTGATAAGAGGATGCTGTTTCGTTTAAATGCTGCCAGAGGCATGTTTGCATGACATTCTTCCCTCTGGACCTGATTAGAGGAGAATTGGCTTCTGAGAGATGCTTGACTTCTGAATTTTCAGCTTGAAAACTGTATTCCGAGTTTGATATATATTTTTGGAGGGCTCTTTTTCCACATTTTCTCATGATAACAGGGTTAACTTATAAACTGTAGCAACCATGACTACCACTGCAACAAGCGTGTTCTTGTGTCATCATGAGGTACCTTATAGGAGAGGGGATTAATCACCACTGTGCATCTTGGAAAGTATTATTTTGACCAGGAGTAAGGCGAGTCTCCTTTCCTGATTTGAACTTGAGACAACTCAAGTAAAATCTAACCTTGTTCCTTTGCTCTTGTTGAGGTACCTCACACCACTAAGAGTCCTCTTCCTCCTGTGATATGCTCTTCTCCTTGGGCTTCTCTTATACTGCTCTTATTTGAAACTTGTCAAAGCTTGTTCTTTGTCTCGTTCAACCAGTTTCTTTCTTCTGTTTTTCTCAACTTATTATCATGGCTACCATTTCTAGGAGTGATATACAAACCAGGGACTGTGCCCTTCAAATTATACCTATTATTTCATTTAATATTGACAATATCTCTATAAAAATCAACCAACTGAACCTGTGCAGAGAACAAAAGAGGGTCAAGGATATGCTAGATTCTTGGTTAACACCCAGTTTTACTGGACAGGGAAAAGAGTAGGAGTGAAAGAAAGAAATGGAGAAGTAGCGATCAGACCGGAAGGAGGGAACCAGAAAGGGCAGGATCCTGGAAGTCAAGAGAAGTTCATGTGATACCCACTATGAATAAAGCTCCCAGCCTGTCTCTCTTCATTTTCAATTTATTACTCATGGCTTATACCAAGGGTATTGTGAGTGGGTTTTGAAGAGTCGCTGGCCCTATGAACTGTGAAGCAAAATTTCAAGTTCACACAAGTGTACATTTTCTGGGGAATGGATCGGCAGATTTCTTTAGTGATCCATACATAAAACAAAGGTATATCTTCAAGCTCACACCTTCAGCTTTCCACTGGACATTTTCCATCATTCTTTCAAAGTCAGCATGTCTAAAATTTAACCTTTGTACCACCTCTTTGCAAACCACCCATCTTACCCCTCCCCTACCTTCTCCTGGGAATCTTGTGCTTTCCCCTTCGCATCACCATTGTCTCTAGGGTTTATCCTTTCTCTATTCTTAATTTTCACTACCTTTTCTTGGAACCTCTTCTCCTAGTTGACTGGATTATTGAGGTTACTCTTTTAACTTTTTTAAAAATTTGTTTGACTGTGCCAGGTCTTCATTACAGCACAGGGATCTTTAGTTGTGGTATGATAGATCTTGTTCCCTGACCAGGGCTTGAACCTGGGCCCCCTGCATTGGGAGCGTGGAGTTTTAGCCAGTGGACCGCCAGGGAAGTCCCCTGGGCATGTGTGCTCAGTCACTCAGTGATATTTGACTTTTTGCAACTCCATAGACTGTAGCCCACCGGGCTCTTCTGTCTCTGGGATTTCCCAGGCAAGAATATTGGAGTGGGTTGCCATTTCCTTTTTCAGGTGATATTCCCAACCCAGGGATTGAAACTGAGTCTTCTGCATTGGTAGGCGGATGCCTTACTACTGAGCCATCTGGGAATCCGAAAGTCCCTTGAGGTTGCTCTTAACCAGTATTGTTGCTTCCTAACCTTCTCTGTTTTATAATAATGTCATACTTTTTGAAAGTTACCCTCATCACATAAAGCAAGCTATTTACGAGCACAGTGTTTACGGGCAGTGGAATCTGACATAAAGTGAAAGTGGTATTCACTTAGTCATGTCCAACTCTTTGTGACCCCATAGACTGTATAGCCCGCCAGGCTCCTCTATCCATGGAATTCTCCAGGCAAGAATACTGGAGTGGTTAGCTGTTCCCTTTTCCAGGGGATCGTCCCAGCCCAGGGATAGAACCCAGGTCTCCCGCATTTCAGGTGGATTCTTTACTGTCTGAGTCACCAGGGAATCTGACATATCTGGGTTACAGTTCTGATTTTTCCTCTTGTTCACTGTGCAGTCATAGTCAAGTTGCTTAATATTTCTGATCTTCATTTTTCCCTCTTTAAGAAAATAGGGGTAATGCCAATACTACCTCCTGGGCTTGTTGTGAATACTCAATGAGATAATCCATGTAAGGAGCTTAGCAGAGTGCTAGCACATTTGTAAGCTTTCAGGAGAGAGCTATTATTTTCTTCCAAAGAACATAAAATGTCTCCCTGACGCTTACCTCACCACACATAAAATCTTCTGTGTGACTTTTCAGACCTACCAGAAACTGGTCCCCAACTTGCCTGACCCTCAGAAGATGTGTACATCAGGGTTCTGTGTCCTAAATGTGCTCTCATCGTGCATACCTCACCCCCACCTCTGCATTTTCACTCATGCTGTTTCCTCATCCTAAAATGTTGGAGCCCATTCATTCAGCCTTCCTTCACACTCCAGCTCCTGTACCTTCTCTGGTCTCAAGTCCCCCGGTTCTCAACATATTCTAATTTCTCTTGTACTTCGTCATTGTCTGTAGTGCCCGATTAGTACCTTATAATACACTGTTCAGCACAATTTGTGCTTTACTTATGAGTTTATAGTGTTGCAAAATATGAAGCTGTTCATTTCCTTCCTGCTTGTTTTTGTTTGTTTTTTTCCTATCTGAGCACCTATGGGCAGGGATCAGGTCTTGACTTTTTTCCTCTGTTCCATGTGACTTGTAACAGTTTCTCTGTAATTATGTGCTGTATTTGTTGGGTTTTCTTTCTTTTCTTTTCTTTTCTGTTTTTGGTTGTTTTAATCAAACTGTCAAAGTTTGGATGCAGAAGACATGTTATGTAAAACTTGCCACCATGCCTTATTTTTTTATGAACTCAGATACCTGGAGACATGGAATCTAAAGCCGAGATTGCTGGCTTGGGGAAAGCCGAGCACCTTCTTTCTCTCATTTCTAGAAATACTGGGTTTTCCTGGTGGCTCAGATGGTAAAGAATCCGCCTGCAATGCAGGAGACTTGAGTTTGATCCCTGGGTGGGGAAGATCCCCCTGGAGAAGGGCATGGCAACCCACTCCAGTGTTCTTGCCTGGAGAATCCCATTGATAGAGGAGCCTGGTGGGCTATAATCCATGGGGACACAGACAAGATGGAGCAACTAAGCACAAGTAAGACCAGCAGGCTGGGTGAAGTCTCTTAAGTCCTCTCTGATCTCCTAGGACTCTGCGATTCTGATAAAACTAAGAATCTGCTCCAAAGGCCATACGGCTTTATTCTCAGCCTTTGCCCTGGCTTGCTGTGGTTTTGACAGAATGTAGCATCTCAAACAAGGCTTACGTGCTGTCCTTAATTGAAACTGTTTGTCCCTCCTAGTGAGCAGACAAGCCTCAGTTGAGGAAACCACGTCAGCAGATTTCATTCCAGGGTGGGGAACTGTTTCTGACAAGGAGCCCCATAAAGTATGTGTGCTTCAGAGAAAAGGGAAAACTGGGTAAACAAATACTCCCTTTGCTGAAGAAGGATGTGGGTTGAAAATCATATTATAGAAGAGGTATCCTGGAGTGTCCTGGGTAACCAGCCAAAAACTTGATCTGGTTTCTCTTAGCATGGGGTAACTCACTACGCCAACTGACATATTTCTCCAGTGACCTCTGCATCTGAAAATGTCCCCTAAAAGCACAGCTGTCCATTCTCCATGCTCCAAGCCTCACCGTTAGCCCTAACAGCCTGCAAGATGCTGTTGTGCGGGCATTTCTTCAGCATTTCTCAATAGAGGGGCATGTTCGGCTCCTTTCCATTTCTGACATTTGTGCGATTGAATCCCTGCCTAGAGAACAGGAGTGGCTTTTATATGGCCTAGGCCCTCTGTGCTGGGCAAGCCTGGGCTTTGTTGTAACAGCATCTTACTGTTGTTCATCCGCTATTTACCCACTGCCCCGATCTGAGCCGACAGCAACTTGAAAGTTGCTTCCTCAGGATATTCTAGGGAGCAGAGTGGAAAGAAGAAACATTGGCATGTCCTCCAGAATTTTAACTAACCAGAGAGCTGTCTGCTGATGGGTGCTCCGTGCACCACTAGCTCCAAACCCTCACTAATTATACAAACTCATCAGGAATGTCGCCTAGTGTTCTTCTATTTAATGGGTGGTTGTGCACCACATTCCTTTCATTCTGCATTCGAATTATTGACATAATATTGACATTCATGGGCAGGTTAGTTTTCTAATGATGGTCAGAAAATCAAAGTTTTTTTTTTTGTATTTCCTGACTTTACCTGTCCTTTCAGAAAACCTGAGAGTGTTATTAATACTTAATGCTGCATACAGTTTTCGCAGCAGTACTCCTTTCCCCAGAGGTTAGTCTCAGAGAATACAGGACAGGGTAATTAGGTCTATTGATCTTTGCTATAGCCAGTGTTATCGGAATGGCTATCAACTTTATAAGTAAGATGTGGATATTCATTTTAGTTAAGGAGCTGTGACAGCTCTTGCTTCTTGAACATTCTTTACCCTAACAAAGGCATTTCTCAGCAGCAGCTATCTCCAGCTCTCTTTTCCTAGGGCTGGTATTAGGGGCCAGAGTGAATAGGTGCTGTGCCGAGAATGGGAAAACCTTAAACTTAGATAGATTTGGCCTGTGGGGCAAGTTTCAGAAAGTCAAAAACTCTCTTAAGGAGTTCCTGTCCCTGCCATTTAAGTTGACAAGTGAATTCTCTGAGAGTCTCTCGGGTAAAATGTTCCATATTGAACCCATCTCAGGAGACTCTTCTTTCACTTCACTGAACTTCCAAGTGGGGCAGATAATAGCTTAGCTCATAGCTGGAGATGTGTTAAGCAAGTGGCTTTGACAATGGTATTGGAACTTCAGTTCAGTTCAGTCACTCAGTTGTATCTGACTCTTTACAACCCAATGGACTGCAGCATGCCAGGCTTCCCTGTTCATCGCCAACTCTCAGAGTTTGCTCAAACTCAAGTCCATTGAGTCGGTGATACCATCCAACCATCTCATCCTCTGTTGTCCCCTTCTCCTCCCACCTTCAATCTTTCCCAGCATCAGGGTCTTTTCTAATGAGTCAGTTCTTTGCATCAGGTGGCCAAAGTATTGGAGCTTCAGCTTCAGCATCAGTCCTCCCAGTGAATATTCAGGACTGATTTCCTTGAGGACTGACTGGTTTGATCTCCTTGCTGTCCAAGTGACTCTCAAGAGTCTTCTCCAACACCACAGTTAAAAAGCATCAATTCTTTGGTGCTCAGTTTTCTTTACAGTCCAAATCTCACATCCATACGTGACTACTGGAAAAACCATAGCTTTGACTAGATGGACCTTTGTCAGCAAAGTATGTCTCTGATTTTTAATATGCTGTCTAGGTTGATCATAGCTTTTCTTCCAAGGAGCAAGCATCCTTTAATTTCATAGCTGCAGTCACCGTCTGCAGTGATTTTGGAGCTCAGGAAAATATTGTTTCCCCATCTATTTGCCATGAAGTGATGGGACCAGATGTCATGATCTTCATTTTTTGAATGTTGAGTTTTAAGCCAGCTTTTTTACTCTCCTCTTTCACTTTCATCAAGAGGCTCTTCAGTGCCTCTCTGCTCTCTGCCATAAGAGCAGTGTCATCTGCATATTTGAGGTTATTGATATTTCTCCCGGCAATCTTGATTCCAGTTTGTGCTTCATCCAGCCTGGCATTTCTCATGATGTACTCTGCATAGATGTTAGATAAGCAGGGTGACAATATACAGCCTTGATGTACTCCTTTCTCAATTGGGAACCAGTCTGCTCTTCCAAGTCTGGTTCTGTTGCTTCTTGACCTGCATACAGGTTTCTCAGGAGGCAGGTCAGGTGGTCTGGTATTCCCATCTCTTTAAGAATTTTCCACAGTTTGTTGTGATCCACACAGTCAAAGGCTTTAGTGTAGTCAGGTGAAGCAGAAATAGATTTTTTTTTTGGTTTGAATTCTCTTGCTTTTTCTATGATCCAGTGGATATTGGCAATTTAATCTCTGGTTCCTCTGCCTTTTCTTAGTTCAGCTTGAACATCTGGAAGTTCTTGATTCACGTACTGTTGAAGCCTAGCTTGGAAAATTTTGAGCGTTACTTTGCTTGCCTAGAGAGGTACATCAGCGTCTACTCAGAGGGCCAGAGAGTCTGAGTGCTGGTTAGGACTGTTTTCTGGATTGTCTGGTGTATAATTCCTAGAGTCAAAGATTATTAGGTCACTAAATCCCTGAGAATAGCTCACAGGGAGTCAGGACTCCTTGTGTTTATTGCTGACAGTAGCCACCCTATGCTCCGTTCTCTTTGGTTTCCCAAGGAGGGATTGTTTTTAAAAAACGGAAGCTCAAATATTCAGGGGCAGTAGGTTCAAACATTTGTCTGGCAAGAGATGTGGTGGGGAAAGATGGAGGCTATACCACCAGGCACACATATACCACTAAGCAAGAGTCTAAAACGTGAATCACCTCTCAGACAGCAAGATAATTTAAAGTCAAGCTAGAAGGATCTGGACTGAGATCTCTTTATATCTCCTTGCCACCCATGTCCACCCTTCACCCTCAATTTCCCATAGGGTTTATGGAAATTGTGGCCACTGCTTTCCATGCACACCTGTACATCTATATACATAGCCTGAGCCAAATATATCAAGATCGAAAATCATTTGAGTTTAAATATTAACAGCATTTTGTTTCTCAAATGGCCTTGTAATTAAAAAGTAGATCCTTCTGGCTTGAATGATAAATAGTTTTTGAGGTTAGGCCTGTCTGCCAGGTATTTCTTCACTGGAAGTATCTAATATTTTTTATATGATGAAGTCCATTAGATACTCGTATATATCTGCTTCTAGGTTGACAAAACAAGTGAAATATTTAGATTCCAAAGAAATTTCAATAAGATTTAACCCAAAGAGCATGAATACCAGAGAAGGCAATGGCACCCCACTCCAGTACTCTTACCTGGAAAATCCCATGGACGGAGGAGCCTGGTGGGCTGCCGTCCATGGGGTCGCGAAGAGTCGGACACGGCTGAGCGACTTCACTTTCACTTTTCACTTTCATGCATTGGAGAAGGGAATGGCAACCCACTCCAGTGTTCTTGCCTGGAGAATCCCAGGGACGGGGGAGCCTGGTGGGCTGCCATCTATGGGGTTGCACAGAGTCGGACACGAGTGAAGCGACTTAGCAGTAGCAGCTTAGCAGCATGAATATTTGTTGAAATTTTGTTCTATTTCAATAATTTAGATATGGTTTTGGGTTTTTACAATAGTTTGTTGTAAACTTTTGTAATCCCAGGAAAGGTAGACTTGGGAATTATCATCACTGTTTCCAACAAAACTTCTTTTCCTTATTTGATTTTTAAAGTAAAACTTTTATGTGAGACATACATTTTAAATTAGATTTAGGTACCTTTGAGGAATTTCTTTTAAGTAGCCTCAATATTTAAAGAAGTTATTTAAGCCTGAAATTCTCAAGACACATTTAAACTAGCACCCTAAACTCTGTGATTATTCGAATAAGAATTGTTGGTGGCTACCCAAGGGCAGATTTCAGCCTATGTGAGCAGCTATGTTGAGTTTTGTGACTTCAGAATGGCTAGTTTTTAGAATTAGACCCTTTTCCCTCAATTTAACTTATGTGCCTTGACCAATACTATATATAAATGGTGTTTGATGATAAAAGGGAGTGAGTCACACTTAAGGAGCAACATCAATGCCCATTAAGCAGAATATAAATAACCCTTTCTAGATATGCAATAGAGATTTAAAATGGTCCCATGGGAGCTGAATTATATAGGAGAATTTCCTGTGTAATTATTCTGAAACAAAAAAACAAACAAAAACCCTCAATAATTTCAGTTAGAGTCTTTACATCTCTTTAGCCAAATAGAGGAAACTCAACTTTACGTTCACTTTAGTCAAACTTATTTCTTTTTATGTCACTGGTTTTATCCTCCCTCCCTCCCTTCCTTCCTCTTTTTCCTCCTTCCTTTCTTTAGGAATGAAGCTCTGTAATTTTAAGCATGTTAGCTAGAGATATGTAATTATCTAGAGCTGTGTACCAAAGTACAAAACTTACATTTAAAAATGACTCAGAGGTAGAATGACAATGTAAATTATTGTCCAAAAAGGGACACTATTGAGAGTGAAAGAAGAGCTAAAAACAACCAACAGGTTGGTTGATCTACAAGGTGTAAATGGAGACTTTAGCAGGTTTGTTGTTGTTCAATCACTAAGTTGTGTCTGACCCTTTTCAACTCCATGGACTGCAGCAGCACTTCCCTGTCCTTCACTTATCTCCATGTCCATTGAGTTGGTGATGCTATCTAACCATCTCATCCTCTTCTGCTCCCCTCTCCTTTTGCCTTCAATCTTTCCCAGCATCAGGGGCTTTTCCAGTAGGTCAGCTCTTTGCATCAGGTAGCCAAAGTATTGGAGCTTCAGCTTCAGCATCAGTCCTTCCAATGAATTTTCAGGGTTGATTTCCTTTAAGATTGACTGGTTTGATTTCCTTGCTGTCCACAGGACTCTCAAGAATCTTTTCCAGGACCACAATTTGGAAGTATCAGTTCTTTGGTACTCAGCCTTCTTTATGGTCTAACTCTCATATCTATATATGACTAATGGAAAAACCATAGCTTTAACTATACAGACCTGAGTCAGCAAAATGATGTCTCTGCTTTTTAATATGCTGTCTAGGTTGGTCATAGCTTTCCTTCCAAGGAGCAAGCGTCTTTAAATTTCATGGCTTCAGTCACTGTCGTCGGTGACTATAGATCCCAAGAAAATTAAATCTGTCACTGCTTCCACTTTTTCCCCATCTATTTGCCATGAAGTGATGGGACCAGATGCCATGATCTTAGTTTTTTGTATATTGAGTTTTAAGCAAGTTTTTCACTCTCCTCTTTCACCCCCATCAAGAGGTAGCAGGTTAATCAGAATGTATGGTCACCTTATTCACAGGGAAGCCTAGTTAAGGTGTAAGAGGCTTTAGAAAGCCTCTAGTGTACACTTTTTCACCGAGGAAACTGAGACTCTGGACCCATAATACCTGGTTCTCGTCCAAGTCTTCTGGCTCTCAGCCCAGGCTTCTTTCAGTTACTCTCCGTGCCTCACCACTCTGGCTAGATGAAAGAACAGACAGCACAGAGCCATTTCATTCTCATATTTTCTTTCTCCTAACAGATAGCTTTTTAGATGTGAAATTTCTCAGACATGAGACTCACCAGCCCCTCTTCCCTCCAAATCAGTGCTTCACAGTTAATTAAGTGCACTGATTCTTATTGAACCTTCAGTACAAATTCATTGTGATCTTTCTCTCACTTTCTTGTGGTTTAGTTAGGATGATAAGTTCACAAAATCTAAGCCAATTAGATATTATAGAAGCATTTGGATAGTTTAAATCCAAAAATACTTTTCTTTTGAGAATGGAACCAAGTGAATCCTTAATGGATTTCAAGGCATATTTTTCAAACTAGCCAACATTAGGCAATGGAGTGCAGTTTTTCCTGAAATAATGAACTTGAACTTTTGCATCTGGTTGAGAGTTAAGAATGACTAAAAATCTTTGCTGTTGGCTGACATATTTGAAACTGCACAAAATGTAACTGAAAGAAATGGGCCAGAAACTGAGATTAAGGTTATAAATGTAATACTCATGGTCTCCTCTGGCTTTTATCCTGTGTGTATTCTTTCATCCCTGTGATTGAAACACTAGCTTCCCTTTCCCTGGTGATAGACAGGCAGTGTAGTGATAACCTCATTAATGAAGAGGATGTTCTCCAATGATATACTTTGTTGTCAGAAACTTCATCACCAGTGATACAAATGACAGAGAAAATGTTCAGATGAGTTTAGGGATACATGAACAAAAAAGATATAGAATAAAAATATTGTCAGATTGTGATGGAAATCAGCGTGACTGATATAAGGCCCTCAGCATTGACATCAACATCTCACTCCCCTTTTATGTATAGCTCAGTCGTCGTTTGTTGACTGAATAGCATTGTTGGGTGCCACCACTGAGTCTCCAAGCCAATTGTTCTTCCTTTCATTCATTTAATGGCTCTGGCTGGGCAACTTGGAAGCTATAGCTAGAGGGTGTCTCTAGCTCCTTCTCACTACCCTCCGTTTTGCCCTCCTGGTTGGCACTTTCAAACTAGTAAATTGATTACTTTGGAACTTGCTCTCATCCAAACAAACTTCTGATATTCAGGCAAGCTAGCATTTGGCTTCACAATTTACAAAGTTGTAAGAAATGAATGAAAAGGAGCGCCAATACAACTAACTTCTTTGTAAGTGAATTTCCTAGAGAGTTCGATAGTGGAGGTATATGAAATTGTCTACGTGTTGCTGAGGGTTGGTTAGTTATTTTCTCGAGTCATTTGTGCATTGGTGTTCTTCCACCCCCTAATGTCTCATCCTCCTCTCACATACTTTATAGAATTGATGTTTCTCTTCTTGGCCCTCATATTGGTTCATTTTCTAACCTTACTCTTATATATAGCTTTCAGTTTTTTCCCATCTTCTGTCTTTCCTCCACATCACTGACCTCATTTAAATTCAGGAAACAAGGATTTGAATAGGAAAATGAGAGTAACCTGAAAGATACAGTGAAAAACTAACTTTTCTAGTGCATTCAGAACATATTTTCATTTAAATGCATCTTCTTTATTTGTATTTGGGAATACTGAAGCCATAAAAAGTACTATCTTTTTATTATGTATGAAGTTTCTTTCTGTGTGTTATGCATCTTTGTGTGCGGGAGGATATGTAGGAATATAGTCAAAACTGTAGGTGCTGGTATTATAAATTTGCAAACTTAGAACAGGTATTTGGTTGTTTCCTGGTTTTATAATAGTAATTGTGTGACTGGTACTTTACATATATTATCTCATTTAATTCTCACCACAATCCTGTTAATGGAGTCTTTTCTGTCATCTTATAGCTAGTAAGTGGTAGAACCAGAATTTGAATCCAGATTTCTCTGCCTCCAAAGCCCCAGTCTCTTTTCACTATATTATACTGCTTCCAAACATAAAAGATTCTGGGTTTTTTTATTTCCTAATGTTATAGCATATAAGGACCAGGCATATTTCCCCACTGACCTGCGTGTTCTTATATTCAATTTTTTATATCCAAAAGTCTGTAATTTTTTATTTACGAAGCATTCTAAGCTTTGATTTGTATTTTGGGATTGGACGACCCTTCTCCCATTTTCTTTCCCCAACACATATGGATTACTTTGAAAAATTAAACTGTCATTTGAGACTAAGAAGGAAAGGCAGAGTGTGTTAAATTTCTCCTTGTCTTGAGGGCATGTTTTTCATTAAGCTCTCTGCCTTTCTTGCAGGGAACAACTCTTTGGGGCTGGGCTTATGTTTAATTTGTTTTATGTAGACATGGTCTCCTCCCTATTCTCAGGGCCCTTTCATGATTACTTCATAGTAGTGTAGCCAAGTCCTGCCAATGGCATTGCAGTGGTTTGGCCTTCAGTACTTGGCTAGTATTATTAACAGAGTTACTTTCTCTCTGTTCTGCACTAAGTACCATATATTCATCCTTCTACTACATAGTCATTCATTCCTTAGAGGTTGTGCATTTGCCAGATATAACCAGATATGAAACACAGTGTATGCCTTTCCCAGGATATACTTCTTCAAAGTTTAGCCTGCAAGACATAAAATTGCTGATACTTGACTTTTTTAAACTGAAAAAAATGGCAGTTTAGTACGATTCAACCCCTGGTGACTCAGTGGTAAAGAACCTACCTGCCAATGCAAGAGATGCAGGAGACACGAGGTCAATCCCTGGGTCAGGAAGGTCTGCTGGAGAAGGAAATGGCAACCCACTCCAGTATTCTTGCCTGGGAATCCCATGCGCGGAGGAGCCTGGCGGGCTATAGTCAATGGGGTCACAAAAGCGTTGGAGACAACTTAGAGACTAAACAACAACAAACCTAATAGTTTCAGATAATATAATTTTCAAATAGATATGTAGAGTAATTCCTCAAGGTATCTAATAATGATGATAATAGGGATAAAAGCTAGCATTTACACAGGGCCTGCTATGTGCCATGTACTTTCTATGTGATTTCTCATTAACTCCTCTCAACAAACATAGAAGGTATTATTAACACTGTTAGTATCCTCTCTTTATAATGGAAGACACTAACTCTCAGAGAGGTTAAGGAATTTGCTCAAAGTCATGCACAATCAGTTAGCAAAGCTGGGATCCCAACCTAGGTTTGGCTGACTCCAAAGCTTGGGCTCTTTCTAATGTACCATCACTCTTGTGTTGTAATTGAGTATGTGGAATTGTGAATGGTGAGACAGAGTTCACTGATGATCACATTCAAAGATAAGCTGTCTTACATCCAGCTCTAACTTTGGTCTAGAACTTGACCTTATATTTCACTATCTCCAAATCCTAGACTGTGTCTCTTCCCTTTCACCAGTTAAATTCTTCCTTGAGGCATTATCGGAAAGGGAGTTCCAGACAAGGCACCCACTTTTATTTTCTTCCTAGTATTAGATGGGGGGTGAGGGATAGTTGGAGAGGTGAGGGGAGGATCAAGATGAAGCTGTGTAGATGACCCAGTTTGTGACACTACCACAGCTTTCTGTGTCTAATATTTGTCCTCTTTATATTCCCCTTTGGTTGTCAAGACCAAATGATAGATCAGAGAATTCTAACAAAGGCTACAGCTTAAGTTCTATTATCATATACTCAGCACAACTCCAGGGCCAATTTTAACCTCCATGTGCTTGCTTTTGTGTAATCTGGTGGATAAACAATCTCTCTGAAAAGCCGATGATGGAACTTGCCTCTTCTGATACTTAACTGATACTTCAATTAAGGCCTATTTTAAAAGGAACCAATTTGATAAATAATGGTGATATTCCACGTCTGCATACAAATAATATAATAAGCCTAGTTGATTTTTGTAAATAAAACAGAGTGTTTCCTAGAGTCCATTCCTTGAAAAAAATGTATGTGGCCCCCAAGAAAACTGGCAAATAAAGGATGGTAAAAGTTTGTTCCAAGTTTTTAAATTATCAGTTAAAAACAGAGTTTTAAAGGAATATTAAGGTATAAGGTTGGGCTTGCCAGGTGACTCAGTGGTAAAAAATCCACCTGCCAATGCAGGAGAGGCGGGTTCGATCCCTGGGTTGGGAAGATCCCCTGGAGAAGGAAATGACAACCCACTCTGGTATTCTTGCCTGGGAAATCCCATGGACAGATCCGCCTGGTGAGCTATAGTCCAGAGGGTCACAGAGAGTTGGACATGACTTAGCGACTAAACAACAGCAAGGTATAAGATTGCAAGCCAGCTAGAATTCTAGTTCATAGAAGTGCAACTGATCTTGGCACTTGTCTGTTTTTCATGTTAAAAGCAACCTGAAATGAGACTGAAAGAAGGAACAAGTTGGAGAGGAAAAGAAACAGATTCAGTATTTGGGCCTTAGTGCATTGGAGGTGCCCCTCAGATACCCAGAGGGCTTATCTGGAGCTCAAGAGAAAGGTCAGGACTGGAGAGAGACAGGAGCATCCTCAGAAGAGAGCCAAGTTGATACCTGAGGATACGATGGGTTGGTACAGATGTTTTGAAACTAGTTAAAAGTACAGATTCTTTGGCCTTGCACTTGGAGGTATTTATATGGGGTCTCTGTTTGTTGTGGTGGTCATTTTTGTTTTCCCTTTTGTTTAACAAGCTCCCCAGGCCATTCTGATGATAGTTGTGGTTCAAATTAACCTGAATCAAGTATAGATACCAGGCCATTTTTGAGGTTGAATATTGGATTTTTCCCCTCCAAGCATTGTCTCCAGATCTAACTGTAAGCCCTGGACACTCCAGGCTTCTCGAATCAGATCTGTTTCTCATTTGAAACAGATGGAACCATCAAGGATTTTTCCCATTTGACTATGCCTGGGGAGAGAAGAATGCTTTTCCCTTTGGGCACGTTTAAGGCCAGACCAGTCAAATTGAAGGATGGAGGGAGCAGTCTCTATTTTAGGCGCCAAAGGGTCAGAAGGGGAGTTGTCTTCTCAGGTGACCTAGAAGCCCAGAATGGGATCTTTTGGACCATGGTAGGGAACCTGGAAATTTCAGTTGGTCTAAATTCTTGGTTATGGAATTAAAACAAGTTATATCTACTTTGGTTATCAACTTAGCCTAGTATTTTGTCTCGGCTGCATCCTGCTGGAGTCATATTTTACTTTTGAATTTCTTCTCTTGTGACCTTGCATCTTTCACACATCTCCAAGTTTTCTGCTCATTCTCTCCTTCTGCTCATCTAAACAGATGTTTCCCAGTGGAGCTGGACTGGTCCCTAGTCTCTGGCAGGATCTTTCATTAGATAAGAAACTTGGAAAACATTTTGCATGCTTGATCAATCACTAGCATGTAATATGTAGATTGTTTTTATTGATAAAGTATTGTTGTTGCATATTTGGAGGGATGTTTTTTAGAACAGTTTTATGCGTGTTATCTGCTTTTCACAATAGGCCTGTGAGATAGAGAGGGTAGGGAGGTTTAATACTACCATTTTCCAGACTGGAAACCAAGGTTTTAGATTTATCTCAGTCCAGAGCCCTTGCCATTCAGCCTTCCTGTGGATTGAAGAAGACAAGGAGGAATTGAGAAGAAGATATGGATGCATGGGCTTTGAAACAGCTTTGCAGATATGCAGGCAGGGGATCATCATGATTAATAATTTGCCCATAGGAGGAAAATTATTAAGCACATTCTTAATAACCACACAGTTCATATAAGACTGTTTACAGGCTAGACTCAGTCACAGATTTGGCTTTGAATTTATTATGTTGTTTTGAATATAACACCTGCTTCTTAAATACCATTAACTTTTTATCTTTTCAAATTACTTTTTCTTGGAGTATAATTGCTTAATAATGTTGTGTCAGTTTGTACTGCACAACAAAATGAATCAGCCATACATATACCTATAACCATCTCTTTTGGATTTCCTGCCCATTCACGTTGCCACAGAGCATTGAGCTATACAGTAGGTTCTCATCAGTTACTATTTTCATGAGTTGTTGAGGGTGTGCATGTGAATGTATATAAAAAGTAGAGTTCCTGGAGCTCTCCCTAGATGATGGAGACCTATTGTGCTTAACAATGTGCTTATTTTATATATCGTACTTCAGATATAGAATACATGGTTCTATGAAATGCTGCTTCTATCCAGACCTTCAGAAAGTTTAATTATTCATCTTATTGTTCTATTTGTATTGAGTCTCACATTGGAAGGGGTTATAAGGCTTGGTGTTTATGATTAAGAGTGTTAGAGTTTATAATTAAGTGTGTTACCAATGGTTATCAGAAATGGAGATGTCAGCAAGGGCTTTTTTTCCCCTCTAGGCCCGTTTATGTTTCTTCATTGTATTCTGTCACTATCTTTGAACACATACACACACATACAGATAGACACACACACACACACACACACACACACACACTCACTCACTCCCCTCTGGATGGTTAATTCATTCACGTGCAATTAAACTTAGAATGCAGACTTCCTGGAGACAAAACATAAAAAACCAAAGCTTAAGAGACCTATTAGTGAAGTTCATCTGAGTGCCTGAGGTATAAAGAGTCTTTACAGCCTTGACAAAATGTATCTGTAAGTGTTCTTTGTTTAACCAAGATGTGCTAATACATGTTGTGTTGTATTTTAGTGTTCTTGACCTTTTAATTAAAATCCCTTGAAATGAAGACTTGAAGAGATAACTGAGATTTAGTTGAAGCTACCCAAGATTAGTATTTCTTAAGGTCATGCCAGTTTTGCTGTCAGTTTTTTAAAAACACAGTAGCTGTTTCTTTCCTTAGAGAAAAAGAAGTGCTTTCTCCTGCATGGTTTTTTAAAATTGTACTAGCCTTTATGTGGATTTACTGGATTCTTAAGCAGAAAGATGCATGCATAAGCACACTTTACCAAGCGTATTTTTATGAAAAATTAGACTTATGAACCTCCATTTTCCAATGTAGAAAGGAAGCAAGCTACAACTCCATTGCTTAGAATACTTTCAATTGAACCTGACAAAAAGTAGAAAATGTATTTCAAAGACCATCTCTGCATGGGCTAGTTAAAGACTGGGACCACCTATCTATCTAATTTCTATGGCTGCTTCAGATGAAAAGCTCTTGGTGGTCACATTTCTCTTTGAATTAAAAGGAACCCCCTCAGTGAACTCTGTTGCCACATTTTTTTTTCTTGTGAGATATTCCTTACAAGAAAGTTTCAGAAGTCATTGATCAATCCTGCTGTTTCTACTAACCTTGATTACTAGTGCTCAGATCTCCTAGTTCATTTACTGGGGAGATTCTTGATTATTCAATTAGTTGCTTGTAAGGGAAGATGTCATACACGAGTAGACTTCAGATGGAAGCAGTGATGGCGTCATTGCAGCTTAGACTATTTGAAATCAGCACATCAGATCAGATCAGATCAGTCGCTCAGTTGTGTCTGACTCTTTGCGACCCCATGAATTGCAGCACGCCAGGCCTCCCTGTCCATCACCGACTCCCAGAGTTCACTCACACGCACGTCCATCGAGTCAGTGATGCCATCCAGCCATCTCATCCTCTGTCGTCCCCTTCTCCTCCTGCCCCCAATCCCTCCCAGCATCAGAGTCTTTTCCAATGAGTCAACTCTTCGCATGAGGTGGCCAAAGTACTGGAGTTTCAGCTTTAGCATCATTCCTTCCAAAGAAATCCCAGGGCTGATCTCCTTCAGAATGGACTGGTTGGATCTCCTTGCAGTCCAAGGGACTCTCAAGAGTCTTCTCCAACACCACAGTTTAAAAGCATCAACTCTTCGGCGCTCAGCCTTTTTCACAGTCCAGCTCATAGATGTGCTTAAACAAAAGGCTTACTTCTCCCATTAATTGGCCGTTTAAGCCTTCCCATAGGGAGAGAAGTAGAGTCCAGTTCAGTTTGGGAATTCTCTCAAACATTGGTGGTCTTTAATGATGCTTTTTAATTTAGTTAAATTCCAAGCCTTCCTAAGTGATCAATGCAAAGAAATAGAGGAAAACAGTAGAATGGGAAAGATTAGAGATCTCTTCAAGAAAATTAGAGATTAGAACATTTCATGCAAAAATGTACACAATAAGACAGAAACAGTATAGACCTAACAGAAGCAGAAGATATTAAGAACAGGTGGCAAGAATACACAGAAGACCTATACAAAAAAGATCTTAATGACCCAAGATAACCATGATGATGTGATCACTCATCTAGAGCCAGACATCCTGGAGTGCAAAGTCAAGTGGGCCTTAGGAAGCATCACTATGAATAAAGATAGTGGAAGTGATGGAATTCCAGCTGAGATAGTTCAAATCCTAAAAGATGATGCTGTGAAAGTTCTATACTCAGTATACCAGCAAATTTGGAAAATTCAGCAGTGGCCACGGGACTGGAAAAGGTCAGTTTTCATTCCAGTCCCAGAGAAAGGCAATGTCAAAGAATGTTCCAACTACCGCACAATTGCACTCATTTCACATGCTTGCAAAGTAATGCTCAAAATTCTCCACATGAACCAAGAACTTCCACATGTACAAGCTGGATTTAGAAAAGTCAGAGGAACCAGAGATCAAATTGCCAAGATCTGTTGCATCACAGATAAAGCAAGAGAATTCCAGAAAAACATCTACTTCTGCTTCACTGACTACACTAAAGCCTTTGACTGTGTGGATCACAACAAGCTGTGGAAACTTATTCAAGAGATGGGAATACCAGACCACCTTACCTGCCTCCTGAGCAATCTGTATGCAGGTCAAGAAGCAACAGTTAGAACTGGACATGGAATAATGGACTGGCTCAAAATTGGGAAAGGAGCACGTCAAGGCTGTATACCGTAACCCTACTTATTTAACTTCTAGGCAGAGTACATCATGCAAAATGCCAGGCTGGATGAAGCACAAGCTGGAATCAAGATTGCTGGGAGAAATATCAATAATCTCAGATATGCAGATGACACCACCCTGGAACTTCCTACTGTACATAGCTCCAATGGTTCTTTCTACAATCTTTCCACAATACACTAGAACATTTTTTTTTTTTTTTTTGCTTTTGCTTTTTAAATATGCATCCTACTCTATTATTTGGAAAACCACTCACATGTGCTTTTTTCTTTTGTTTTCTTGTTTAGATAAATGACCACCTAAAGAGATTTCAGGACAAAATGAACCCCCAAAGGCTAGGTTGACAGATACCATAATAACCAGTATCTCAGAGTTCTGCATGCTTGAGTTTTATAATACAGTGGATGAACTCAGATTGAGTGTGGAACCTGGAATTCTTTGCTCAAGTCCCCAGAAATCTAAACACCCTGATGTATTATCTGTAATATCTGGGCTGGTCTATGTATTTATAAAATGTTTTCTGCGTTGAGAAGATGAACATTTCTGTGGAACATTGAGTAAGTTCTTTGGTTCTGGGGAATTCTCAGATGGTGAAGTGAAGTGAAAGTCTCTCAGTTGTGTCCAGCTATTTGTGATCTCATGGACTGTACAGTCCATGGAATTCTCCAGGGCAGAATACTGGAGTGGATAGCCGTTCCCTTCACCAGGGGATCGTCCCAACCCAGGGATCAAATCCAAGTCTCCCACATGGCAGGCAGATTCTTTACCAGCTGAGTCACCAGGAAAGCCGTCTCAGATGGTAGAGGTGGTCATTTGAAGCCAAGACAGCCATCTAATCATAGGGCGACATAATTATTTTTACCTATTCCAATTATTGAATTTGACTCTTTTTTTTCTTATTTTGTCTGTTACTTTATTTGTACAAACTCAATTTCCCCAAGGCAGTCAATCTTTGGGAGGCCAATGAAAGAAGGGATTAGAGGTATCATGGGTCAAAGAAAATGCAAGGTTAGTTGATCAGCTCTGTTCAGAAGGGTGCTGCCAGTTCTGGGTGGCTCCCAGCAAACTGATAAGAGAGCAGAGACCTCTCTGTAAAGTTATTCACGTTCACTTGGGTTGACACACTGACCCATCAGGTCACCCTGGGAAAAGTGGAGCCTATCCTTTTTCCTTTGAGGCTTCCCTGGTGGCTCAGCTGGTAGAGAATCTTCCTGCAATGTGGGAGACCTGGGTTCGATCCCTGGGTGGGATCCCTGGGAAGATCCCCTGGAGAAGGGAATGGCTATCCATTCCAGTATTCTTGCCTGGAGAATCCCATGGACAGAGAAGCCTGGTGGGCTATAGTCCATGGGGTCAAAAAGAATTGGACACAACTGAAGTGACTTAGCTCTCATGCATGCACAATCATACGGAGCCCTGTGCTTAGGGCATAGCACTTGGTTAAATGTTGTCCACTTGCAATTCTCAATTTTTTAAACAAAAAGATGCCCTGGATTTTTGTTTGCACTATTGTGGTTTAGTCACTAAGTCGTGTCCAACTCTTGAGACCCATTGGGCTGTAGCCCGCCAGACTACTCTGTCCATGGCATTTTCCAGGCAAGACTGGAGTGGGTTGCCATTTCCTTCTCCAGGAGATCTTCCCAACCCAGGGATCAAGCCCAGGTCTCCTATGCTGCAGGTGGTCCCCTGCATTGCACGCAGATTTTTTTTTTTTACTGACTGAGCCACCGGGGAAGCCTTGTTTGCACTGGGACCCACAAATTATGAATACTGATCTGCTTGTTGATGAAGGCAATGGCCCACCCACACTCCAGTGTTCTTGCCTGGAGAATCCCAGGGACGGGGGAGCCTGGTGGGCTGCCGTCTATAGGGTTGCACAGAGTCGGACACGACTGAAGTGACTTAGCAGTAGCAGCAGCAGATCTGCTTGTACCATGTCCTGCTTTAACAAGTGTTGGCCTGAGATGAAATAAAAACATCCACCACCCTTTTTTGCACACTTTCATCTTCTATATGCCACCCCAGCTCTGTCCCAGTGAAGGAAGCACCAGATTATACTAATTTCTACCTAAGTTTAGAGGACCTAATGGCTCTCACTTCCAAGGACAATTTTCTTTCTAAAAGAAGGTAGCAGACAAAGGGTAGTGTTCAAAGGAATGCATTTTTAGGTCATTTTTTGTTTGTTTTTGGCCTTTTAAAAAAATATAAAGTGTTTATTGGGACTTCCCTGGTGGTCTAGTGATTAGCACTCTGCGCTTCCACTCTAAGGGGTTTAGGTTTGATCCCTGATCAGGGAACTAAGATCCCACATGCCTAACACTAATCCTAAGATCCCACATGCCATTCGGTCAAAAAAAGTGTGTGTGTATATATATTTATATGTGTGTGTATAATATAAATATGTTTAGTTATGGCAAAAACAGGAACAACAGCAACAGTTGAACTTAGCTGTTTACAAAACTCATTATTGCAGATTGTTCCACGTACAAAGCGCAGGCAGTGTGATAGTGTTGGTGTTCTATTCAGGAGAGGTAAATAAACAAGCTGGATGGCTCAGAGAAGTTCCTGAAAATAAGCACGTTCATCCTGTCCCATGGGGTTCAAATGCCTGTCCTCGATATCTAAGAGCCTTGGTACTGGCTGTTGGAGGACTGAGCCCTACTCCTTCTTCTCTTGCCAGCATCAATGGGCCAGCAGATCTGAAGACACATAGACCAGGATCTCCTCTCTTGGGAACACCATCATTGCACCATCTGTCTGACCAGCACCTCTTTTAATTATTAGCAATCTGATCTTTCAGTGAAGGAAAGCCGGTTTGCTCTGTTATTTTTGCCAGTTAAATATAAAATGAAGTGTACCACCTTAATGTGTTACTGAGCTCCAGCTGAATTTGAAGTTGACCTTTCTTCACCTGTGCTAAAGAGGCATTATAAAAATTTCTTGATGTTTTGACAAACTTAGTCTATTGAGAAAAGATTTGTAAACATGAGATATCAGGAAATTTCTTACAATTTTTTTTCAAGGAGTAGGAATTTTTTTCTTAATAACATTGAGAGGTTTGAGAGAAGACAAGAAGAACAGAACTAAGATCTAACAATTATTTATGTAAATTTTAGATGCAAAATCTAAGAAACTTGTCCCTAAGCCTTTAAAGAAACTCGGGAACATGGGGGTGGTGATCAGAGAAAATTTCAGAAGTTTAGCTTTATGAGGATAACATCAGTTCAAGTAAACATGGAAGTAAATGATAAATATGGTCGAGGTCTACTGATTCAGCTCTCTCTAGGCTTTCTACTGGTGAAGGCAACGGCACCCCACTCTAGTACTCTTGCCTGGAAAATCCCATGGACGGAGGAGCCTGGTAGGCTGCAGTCCATGGGGTCGCTAGGAGTCGGACACGACTGAGCGACTTCACTTTCACTTTTCACTTTCATGCATTGGAGAAGGAAATGGCAACCCACTCCAGTGTTCTTGCCTAGAGAATCCCAGGGATGGGGGAGCCTGGTGGGCTGCTGTCTATGGGGTCGCACAGAGTCGGACACGACTGAAGCGACTTAATAGCAGCAGCAGCAGCAGGCTTTCTATATGCTGCGCCTTGTGTTCAGTTCTATGGAATAAAGATGAATATAGTAAGGTCTTTGTTCTTGAGTGCAGAGTCTAGGAAGGGAGATAGACCTGTGCCCAGTTGGGATATCTGATTTCAGCTGAGCCCATCTGACTCTAGTTAAGAACATGGATTTTTAATCCTTGGCTCTAAGGCCAGAACCATAAGGAGCAGCAGCAAGGGAATCCAGAAGAACTAGAGTTCTAGCCAGGAAATCAAGACAAGAACTGAGTCAGGCAAGATAGAGTGTCAAGGACAGGCGCAGGATTCCCGGAACTGACCGAGGCATATAAATCTCATTGAGTTACTAAAGGCTCCCTTACTGCAACTGGAGTAAAATGTCAGAGCAGGACTAGAAGCCCAGGGAGACTTGATGCTGAGCCTTGGGCTTTCTACGAGCTTCCCTGGTTTCAGAGATTATCCTGAGACAAGGTAGGACTGGGCTTGTCTGTGGTCACTCACAAGTAGTAGTGATGAGATTTAGTTAGGTTAACTGTGAGGGCAAAGCAGACAGCGTTATGGTTTCTTGAACAAAAAAAGAAAAAGTTATCTCTGACAGTTTATAAATTGTACCACTTAAGCTTTGGGTCATTTGAAAAAAAAAGTGTCCTCAGAAATCCTAATTTGACTGGTGGCTACTCAAGTAATTGAAGCAGTGGATATTAGAGAAACCTCATCTAAATAAGCACTGAACTGATCTATAGGAATAGAGAATGTTCCAGAATTTAAGTAGGCTTCCTTCTAAGTAGTTTCTGTTTTGAATCTTAGATAAGGTATAGCCAGTTCCTAATTATCATGTTTTCACTGAAAACCATTTGTTTCCTCCCAGTGCACCCCTTTCTTGGTATTACTATGGCAAATGTCTAACTTGTCAGTACATTTGTCTTCAGGCACATTTAAGGATTTGTCATATATGGTGGAAAGTGCTATTTTAAAACTCATACTTAAAAAACTATCAGCTTAGGGTTGATTTTGTGCTTATACTTTAGCATTCAGAAATGAGTTTCTTGATCGTGTTGAAATGTTTCACATTGCCTTCTAAGTTAAAAGTAAAAATATAAATTACTGAAATATTAAACTATTAGGAAATGGCTCTAGTCTATGTCCCTGAGGACTTTGGCTCCATGGAATGTACTTAACCCCATGTACAATATAGATGATAATTGTTTATTTGAGATCCTTATGAGAGGGTTGACCCACCATTTTTCATATCATAGCAGCACAAGAAGTAGAATAGTATTCTAGCACATAATGTGTTTTTCAAAAGCTTCAAGATAATTTATATTACTTGTAATATAACCTTTTTAAAACAGATTTTTAGGTCCATAAGTATTTAGATACATAAGCAAGATAGTAAAGTTGTTTTACTGTTTTTTTCTTTTTGAAGATTTGAATGAAAAATTACATTTCACTGGATAGTTTTCATGACAATCTATCTTATCGGACCAAAGCCAGGTTGTTCAGAATAGAAGCTGGAAATTTTCTCTTGTCTCACCCCACCTTGACCAGGCATTGCAACATGAATTTGGAATTGGGACCATGTGTGACCCTTATCCATTTATTTAATATTTAATCCTAGCAAAGCATAAGCAGACTCTCTTCCTTTGTAGTTTTTCATGGCTATGACCACTTTATGTGAATTACCACAAGGGGAGAACATGGGTCCTGACAGGCAGATAAAGGATAGTGTTTCTGAAGGACATTTTTCCTGAGGAATAGAACAACTTTTTGAATGTTCCTTGCTTCTTTTGATTATATCAGTTGTTTTCTGGTTGGAATAATCATATCTGTCTTAACTACTAAGGTTTTAAAAACATTCTATGATCCACACATTAGCTTATTTTCAGTTGGCAGATTTTAGGCTGAAGGCAGTGTTCTGTTGACTCTTGAAACAGAGCTGGATTCAGGTAGATAGTTATGGAATGCCCCTTTGTGTGTCAGGCTCTGAGGTAAATACTGAGACACAAAGATGAGAGAGACAGAGCCCCTAGCCTCTCAGGGTTCACAGTCCAATGGGGTAGACTAAGAGATAAATAGTTTCCGTGTATCGTGATATACTCAGATGGAGGTATGCAAAAATGTGCGACTGGAGCAAGTACGAAGATATTGTTTCTGCCTCTTAGAACTTGTTTGCCTGCTTGCTAGTCACCAAATTTTTACATATTCCTTAAACTAGACTAGGAAGCCAGTGGCATCTTCTGCTGCTTAGTAGCCAACCTTCTGTCCTATGGAAGGACATTTACAGTGGATATGCTTTTGCGCTCGGATATATTTAGGCTCCGAGATACCTGAGGCCACTGTCGAGACAGGTTTCCAACCCCAATTCAGGGTAGTTGGTTTTGGCCTTTTCCACAAGGTTGAGAAGGAACAGACAATAAGTGGAAGCAGGAGGAGGGGAAAAAATGGGGAAAGCTGGAGAAATACTGGGAGGAAGGAGTAGAAAAAATAAGGCAGCAGGAATGGTACACTCCTCCTGTCTCTCAAACCTAGGTGCCTTCAAGGCTAGAAAGGTTACTGACCCGGGTGTAGACTCTGTGTGTTTTCGGTAAGCTATATTTAGCTGTCTGCTCCTCCAGCTCCTTCTTCGTAACTTTCACACAAAGGAGGCCTCCTTTGTGCTTAGGGACATTCTCAAGCACTTAGGTTTTTTCCCTGGAATTCACAGGCCCTGCTCTGTTCTGTGTTTTATTGCTTTCAGCTTACTTCCTGTTCTTTTGATTAAAAACTAAAGCCTCTGTAGAAATGATAAGAAGTTTAAAAATGGAGCAGACACCAAGCAGTGCTTACTGGTGTCCACGCCCTGTCCAGGTGCCGTGAATCTAGGGCAGCTGGGGTAAAAACGCTAAGTGGAACCAGCTTTCTGCACATATCTTGTGCATAGGAAAAAGGAGTGCTTTTGAAAAGGCTTTGCTTTTTTGAATTTTCTGTGGAGTTATTTATGTAAGTTTAGAGCTGTTTATTTTTTTTCTTTCATTCTGCTGTGTCGTATGTAGATGGAGGAGAAGTCTGCTATGTTAGCTTGGTTTAAATGATGCTAAAGGGGATACGTTTGCTGACACTATCAGGGGGCCGTCTGAAAATGATCACCTCCGACAGTCCAAGATGGACCAGCTCTTTCTTTTTACCTCCTGAGGGTTGAAACACTCTCAACTTTATTAATAGGAATTTGTAGGGACAAGCCTGCTAAGCTTATCTAGTTCCAAATGAATACCTTAATTCATCAAACGCTTACAGCGAGGCTCTGCAGGTTTATAGAAGAAACACCATACAGAAGCCTCTCAGAGGTCCCAGGCAGTGATGTAGCTCTGAAGCTAGAGATTATTGGTTTGCCACACAAATATATAGAGGTTGTTAGTATTTTGAGCAGACTGCAGTTGGTGGCCTGAGGGGTTGTGTGTGACACTGGAGTCCATAAAAGGATGTACCCAGGGAGTAGAATTTGGATATTGTGGGTTTGGTGAATTAGGGGGAAAATATGAAGAAAATCTGTTTAGGCGTAAGACTTGGACTATATTTACTAAGAGCATCAAACCTGTTATTTCACAGGAAGGAATGGTTAAAATTAAATATGTATATTATAGGTGCTAAGAATTCAAAACCAATAGAATATGACATCACAATCGAAATTCACATATTGAATGGTTTTCGATTTTCATTAAGGCCTTAAATTTCATAATAGAAATTATGTACATATGCCCATACATATTAACTGTAATAAGGTTTTCTTTATATATATTTTCATACATACCTTTAATATTGTAGCCGAGTGCTCAATTTTTGGATTTAATTATACTCTTTAAAAAAAGAAGCCCCAGTTTATAATGGGTACAGTATTTTAATTAAAGTGCACTTTTAGCAAGTCACAATGATAAATTTCTTGGAGAGGCAAATAATCAGCTTGTAATGTCAGCTTACTTTGATGCCAGGAGTTGGCTTTTTTTCTGGGTGAGGGGGAACTCGGGATGAGTGTAAACCAAAAGATTATCATTATCATTTTATTACATTACTCTAATTAAAGAGAACACATCAAAAAGAAGATTGCATTTGGCAGCCCTTTACATAATGGGCTTTTGTTACAAGGAAACGTGGCTCCCTCTCCTAGTGTGTATAGAGCAACCCGGGACGCTTCTGGCAGCTGGCCATGGAGTCCGTCCTGGCTTTGGCAAGAACAGATGGTTTTGGGGTCTGTTGTTCACGTTTGAGTTCCATGTTACCAATTTTGAATGAAGTCTTTACTGAACCCTTTGTCCTGCAGTCTACAGCTCCTCACGTCAGGGGGCAGTTAGGCGCCGTTCCTGACATGCCAATTGAACGCCGGAGTCCTGCCATTTCTTCTGAACTTGGATTCTCCCTGCCTCTGGCCCTCTGCTGGATGAAAGCAGCAAGTGTGGGTCTACTGCCCCCCGGTGTCCAGCTCGGAGAGATGCCGGACAGCCCTGCTCTGAGCTCTAGGAACCCAGGGGAGACAAATGCCTGAGCTGTCTCTCTGGCTCTTGGGAGCAGATGTGGAGGTGCCTGCTTGACTACCAAATTCTTATCAGGACATGCAGATGCCATGGTCTGTAGACTTTCTACTTTGAGAAGGACCTTGCATTCATCCATTTCACTGCTTTAATTGTCCCACTCTATACACATTTATTGAGCATCTACTATGCTTTTAATTTTTAATTCAACAGATACTTTTGGCACCTACTGTGTGATAGGCACTGTGCCCTGAAGCTAGGGCTCTAGCTGTGGAAGGGAGGCAGTGATAAAGAAAAATCTCTGCCTTAATAGAACTCAAATTCTATTGGCAGGTGAGGAGGTGGAGGGCAAGGAGACAGCAAACAAGGAAATGTGTAAATAAGGCAATTGAAAATTTGTGCCAAGTGCTATTATGGTGTAAAGGTAAGGCAGACTCAAGTAAAAGAGTGAGGTAGGTGGTGATGAGATGTCAGAAAAGCCTTTCCAATGAAGTAGTATTTGAAAGGAGAGCTGAATGAAGTGTGAGAACACACCATTGTGAGGGTGCTAGGGAATGGAGGCCAGAGAGGGGAAGAGACTAGCCTAAAGACACAGCTTTTTCCACAGCAGAAGTATGACTAGAATACATGTGTTCCCTGACTCCAAAGCAATGATCTTATCTCTGTGCTGCATCCAGATAAAATAAGTGGGGAAAATCGTTACTGAGCTTCTATATATTGAGAGGACACCTGGCTTATAAGGAGAGACACAAACATGAGTTAAAGTTAAGAGAGAGGCTAAATCTCTAAGTGTGTGTGTCTGGCAGGTATCCTTGGCATAGAAAAGTGTGCAGTTACCTGCATGAATGGCAGTCTTGCTGCTCAAGTATCTCGTTGTAATCCTGTGGTGCCTGAGAGTAGCCTGGTGAGTGCTAGGTGGCCTGTGTGTCTTAGAGGAAGGGCTTCCAGGGTAGATACAACACTAGTTCGTTTGCTGTCTCTCCCGCCACCTCCTAACCATCCCCTCCCCCCAGCAGAATGGCTGCTCCTTGTATTCTCCTCGAGTGCTTGTTGGAAGAGAGGGGCTGTCTCTGCTTGCTTTAAAAGGCGCCAAGTCAGGAGAACTCTGTAGAGGATAAGTCTCTATTATTCACAAAATGGTGGGGGTGATGCTCAAAGGTCATCAGATTCAGAGAAAGGGTCAAAGCACTAATGAAGTGGAACCCTCATCCACATGGCAGTCTAGTCACTTAGGATGGACGGAGGAGACACTGCCTTTGTTGAGAGCCTGCCCTATGTGCACTTTCTGGCATAACCTTGGCCCTTCCTGCTTTTTACGACTTAACTCCCACTCCTTTCATGGGGTTATCCGTACTGTGTGTTTTGACTTGGGATCTTTCTTTAGAAGAAACAGCCTCCTGTTCTCATTTCTTTTTACATAACGATTCAAAGATTGGAAGGGAGTATTTTCCTAGTTGACCTTTAAAGTTTGGTTTTCATCTCTTTAAAATCTATTATCATATGTAGCTATGATGTCATATCTGACAGCCTAATTGTGGACATGCCTTTGAACATACCAATAGGCATGTAGTATAAGGGTGTAGCAAGTGACCAGCTTAACCTTTATTTACCTATGCTTTTTCTGCTGCCAAAGGGAATTTTTTTTTTAAGTGAGCATTTTTGGAGTAAAGATATTTCTAGCAGAAAACATGTCCTTTTGAAAGATAAGCATGTTTCATCTCCTATAATAACATAGCCTTTTATGTCCCCCACCTCCAACTTGGAGAATGACACATGAAAGTTAAAGAAGAAGAGTTTGAAATGAAATGTGATGAATATAATTGGAGGTCGCTTTTAGAATGGTCAGTTCAGTTCAGTCACTCAGTCGTGTCCGACTCTTTGCGACCCCGTGAATCGCAGCATGCCAGGCCGCCCTGTCCATCACCAACTCCCGGAGTTCACTCAAACTCACGTCCATCGAGTCAGTGATGCCATCCAGCCATCCCATCCTCTGTCATCCCCTTCTCCTCCTGCCCCCAATCCCTCCTAGCATCAGAGTCTTTTCCAATGAGTCAACTCTTCGCATGAGGTGGCCAAAGTACTGGAGTTTCAGCTTTAGCATCATTCCTTCCAAAGAACACCCAGGACTGATCTCTTTCAGAATGGACCGGTTGGATCTCCTTGCAGTCCATGGGACTCTCAATAGTCTTCTCCAACACCACAGTTCAAGAGCATCAATTCTTTGGCGCTCAGTTTTCTTCACAGTCCAACTCTCACACCTATACACGACCACTGGAAAAACCATGGCCTTGACTAGACGGACCTTTGTTGGCAAAGTAATGTCCCTGCTTTTGAGTATGCTATCTAGGTTGGTCATAAATTTCCTTCCAAGGAGTAAGCGTCTTTTAATTTCATGGCTGCAATCACCATCTGCAGTGATTTTGGAGCCCCCCAAAATAAAGTCTGCCACTGTTTCCACTGTTTCCCCATCTATTTCCCATGAAGTGATGGGACCAGATGGCATGATCTTCGTTTTCTGAATATTGAGCTTTAAGCCTACTTTTTCACTCTCCTCTTTCACTTTCATCAAGAGGCTTTTGAGTTCCTCTTCACTTTCTGCCATAAGGGTGGTGTCATCTGCATATCTGAGGATATTGATATTTCTCCCAGCAATCTTGATTCCAGCTTGTGCGTCTTCCAGCCCAGCATTTCTCGTGATGTACTCTGCATATAAGTTAAATAAGCATAAGCAGGGTGACAATACACAGCCTTGACGTACTCCTTTTCCTATTTGGAACCAGTCTGTTTCTCCATTGCTGCCCTGTAAATGAATTCTTCAGTACCATTTTTCTAGTTTCTGTATATATGCGTTAAAATATGATATTTCTCTTTCTCTTTCTGACTTACTTCACTCTATATAATAGGTTCTAGGTTCATCCACCACGTTAGAACTGACTCAAATGCGTTCCTTCTTATGGCTGTGTAATATTTCACCATGTATATGTCCACAACTTCTTCATGCATTCTTCTGTCAGTGGACCTCTAGGTTGCTTCCATGTTCTAGCTGTTGTAAATAGTGCTGCAGTGAACAATGGGATACATGTGTCCCTTTCGATTTTGATTTCTTCAGGGTATATGCCTAGGAGTAGGATTGCTGGGTCATGTGGTGCTTTTATTCCTAGTTTCTTAAGGAATCTCCATACCGTCTTCCATAGTGGCTGTATCAATTTTCATTCCGACCAACAGTGCAGGAGCTTTCCCTTTTCTCCACACCCTCTCCAGCATTTATTGTTTGCAGACTTTGAGGATGGCCATTGTGACTGGTATGAGGTGATATCTCATTGTGGCTTTGACTTGCATTTCTCTAATAATGAGCGATGTTGAGCATCTTTTCAGGTGTGTGTTGGTCATCTGTATGTCTTCTGTCGAGAAATGTCTGTTTAGGTCTTTTTCTCACTTTTTGATTGGGTTGTTTGTTTTCCTGATATTGAGTTATATGAGCTGCTTGTATATTTTGGAAATTAATCCTTTGTCAGTTGTTTCATTTGCTGTCATTTTCTCCCATTCTGAGGACTGTCTTTTCATCTTGCTTATCGTTTCCTTTGCTGTGCAAAAGATGCTAAGTTTAATCAGGTCCCACTGGTTTGCTTTGATTTTTGTTTCCATTACTCTAGGAAATGGGACATAGAGGATCTTGCTTTGATTTATGTCAACAAGTGTTCTGCCTATGTTCTCTTCTAAGAGTTTTATAGTTTCTGGTCTTACAGTTAGGTCTCTAATCCATTTTGAGTTTATCTTTGTGTATGGTGTTAGGAAGTGTTCTAATTTCATTCTTTTGCATGTAGCTGTCCAGTTTTCCCAGCACCACTTATTGAAGAGGCTATCTTTTCCCCATTGTATATTCTTGCCTCCTTTGTCAAAAATAAGGTACCTGTAGGTGCATGGATTTATTTCTGGGCTTTCTATCTTGTTCCCTTGGTCTATATTTCTGTTTTTTTTTTTTTTTTTGTGTGTGTGTGTGTGCCAGTACCATTCTGTCTTGATGACTGTACCTTTGTAGTATTATCTGAAGTCAGGAAGGTTGGTTCCTCCAGCTCCCTTGTTCTTTTTTAAGACTGCTTTGGCTATCTGGAGTCTTTTGTGTTTCCATATGAACTGTGAAAATTTTTGTTGTAGTTCTGTGAAAAATGCCATTGGTCATTTGATAGGTATTGCACTGAGTGTGTGGATTACATTTGGTAGTGTAATCGTTTTCACAATATTGATTCTTCCATCCCAGGAACATGGAATATCTCTCCATCTGTTTATGTTTGGTTTCTTTCATTAGTGTCTTATAATTTTCTGTGTACAGTTCTTTCATCTCCTTAGGTAAGTTTATTCCTATATACTTAATTCTTTTCATTGCAGTGGTGAATGGGATTGATTCCTTAATTGCTCTCTCTGATTTTTCATTGTTAGTATATGGAAATGCAAGTGATTTCTGTGTATTGATTTTGTATCCTGCAACTTTGCTAAATTCACTGATTAGCTCCAGTAATTTTCTGATAGTATCTTTAGGGTGTTTTATGTACAGTATCATGTCATCTGCAAACAGTGAGAACTTTACTTCTTCTTTTCTGATCTGGATTCCTTTTATTTCTGTTTCTTCGCTGATTGCTGTCACTAGGACTTCCAGAACTATGTTGAATAGTAGTGGTGAAAGTGGACGCCCTTGTCTTGTTCCTGATCTTAGTGGGAATGCTTTCAGTTTTTCACCATTGAGACTAATGTTTGCTGTAGGCCAATCATATATGGCCTTTACTATGTTGAGGTAGGTTCCTTCTATGTCCATTTTTTGAAGAGTTTTAATCATAAATAGGTGCTGAATTTTGTCAAAGGCTTTTTCTGCATCAATTGAGATTATCATATGGTTTTTATCTTTCAATATGTTACTATGGTGTATCACATTGATTGATTTCCATATATTGAATCCTTGCATCCCTGGATTAAACCCAACTTGATCGTGGTGTATGAGCTTTTTGATGTGTTGCCGTCCAGCATTTACCAAAAAGTTTTCAGGAGCTTAACTGAAGTGGTGGGATAGTGTAGTTTGTGTGTCATAGGAATCTCCTCAAAGGATGATGTCATCAGTGTGAGGTCCTAATTGTGTCCTAGAAAAAGTTAGAGCTGGTGAAAATGTTGCCTTCAAAGACTGTGTGAGATGGCAGGTGTGGACACTGGCCCCACTGAGTAGACAGGTGACGGTGTATCGTTTCCCTTTGAAGGTGAAGGTTCAGTGTAGCTGAGAAGTTGTTGAAATAGGCAGTGAAAACAGCATGCTAGCCAAATGTTTTGCTATGACTGAAAAGTATTTGCCAGTTATTTGTTGGAAGCAGTATTATCAACAAAATACATGGAGCCCTAGTGAGTGGGGCCATGACACCAAGGGTACAAGTTCACACTGAGGCCCTGTTCTTGCTTTACAGCTTTAAGATCAAGTAAAATTTGTTAAGTGCAGCAGAAGTTGGGATAATCACACCTTGCTCAGTAGGTTTCCTATAACAGGTTTCAATTTGTGAAGACCCTGCTTTCATTGAGATTGAATCTTTTAAAAAACAACTGAGGTGAAAAGTGTGATTGCATCTAAGGGAAAAGGGCCATAGGGTCTCATATTTTAAAGGTGAGTATAGGGGCAAGGGCTGAATTTTATTACTCATTGAGTTAGATTCTCCACGTGCACTAGAGGCTACTTGGGGTAATGGAGGTTTTGGCACTGGGAAATGTAGGCAAGGCAGTAATTCCAGTGGTTAAGGTTAGGCATATCTGTTTCTATGTCACGTTCCTTTACTCCCTGGTTGTTTGTAGTAGCTTGCCCAAATGTGGGCCAGAAGAGGAACAGAAATTGATGAGGGGCAAAAACTCAATTGTCACACCTGAAAAGTGGGATCTGATTATTGCACAGAGCCACCACCCCTACATCACCCCTCTCCCTAGATGGGACCTCTGAAACACACAGAAACACCAAGTCCTTTTCCTTCTCACCAGTGGGATGAAGAGTTCAGGAAGCAATCTTCAGTCTGCAGTTCTCAGTCTTCACCCAGTCCTCAGTCCCAGTGTCTGGGTAAGTATGGACTGGCTGGTCTGGGCCCTAAACTGAAAGGACGCCTCCTCCCTCCCTCCTCACACACCGGACCCTTCCCTTTCTCCCCTCTCCATCATCAAAAAAACACGCACACACATCTTTTTACTGCTTGTTGATACTTTAATCGTCAACATCTGAATACTTTGATCTGTCCGGAGGGGACCATCGTTGTATGTTTGATGTCTGCACAAACGACTATTCTGCCTTTGCTTTTCCTGGAGTTACAGCAGATGGCTCAGCATCTTGGGCTCCAGGTGGGCACAGGGGCTTACTTGCAGAATCGTCAGAAGTGTTGGAAGAATCCTCTGGGGTTTCTTCATCCGCCATTGGCCCACTTTCAGTCTTCTTTTTATTCTGCGGGTGGTGGTAGAAGACTGGATTCGCCGACTTCTTCCCTTTCTTTTTCCGGCCCGGATTCCGCTGAAGGGTTGATTTTACCTTCCTCGTGGGCTTTCGTATCTGGTAAGAAAACAGAGTCATCCAGAAAGACATTAGTGGAGGAGGATGGGAAGAACTTTGAGAGAACGGGTGTGCATTGAGGAGGGGTTTGTGCCAGGCAAGCTGCGGCAGGGCGAGTCTTGGGTGGGGGCTGAAGAGGAAGAACATGAGTAGGGTAATCTGACCTTCTGACTGTCCAAGCCATCGGACTGATCAGTGTTCTTTCTCTTCCTTTCGTTAGCACTTGAAGCTTGTTGCTGCAGATTGAAAGCGTCTATCTCGATTTCTGTTTCCTCCTCCTTCACTTCCTTAATTAGGTCTGCCATGTTGTAGCAACGGTGGCCTCCACCAAGGCGCCTGGCGTCTCTATATATACCGTCGCAGGACAATGATGAGCCACAACTGTCCGTTTGATTGGTCAGCAAGAAATTTCTCCAGCCAATGGTAGCCCTGACACTGCTGACATCACAAAGCGCCACTTGGGAACATCCATGGGGGCGGGGAGGGTGCAAAGGAGTCCAAGTGCTCTGGTTTGAGAAAAGAAGTGCTTTCGCAACAACCATTAAAGAGCCTTCCCAATTTGACTTTCCGGAAAACATTTCCTCATCTTGTCCAGTTCAGTTCTTGTGGTGTAGAAGTTAGGGAGCCAGTGTTCCTTCCAAACCATTTCTCATGGCCACCCCCATTCAGTGTTTAATTCTGTCATCTTCCGGATCTCATTACCTAGTATTTGGTGTGTTTTTTTTTTAAACAGTTTACTTTAGAGGTTTTAGATTTGCACGATAATTGTGAAGAGTGTTTTCATATACTCCACAACCAATTCTCTTGTTTACCATTGTACATTAGTATTGAACATTTGTTCAAATTAGTGGACCCACAGTGAAAGAGTATTATGAACTAAAGTCTGGACATTATCAGATTTCTTTCAGTACAGTTCAGTTCAGTCGCTCAGTTGTGTCCGACTCTTTGCGACCCCATGAACAGCACGCCAAGCCTCCCTGTCCATCACCAACTCCAGGAGTTTACCCAAACCTATATCCATTGAGTCGGTGATTCCATCCAACCATCTCATCCACTGTTGTCCCCTTCTCCTCCTGCCCTCAAACTTTCCCAGCATCAGGGTCTTTCCAAATGAGTCATCTCTTTGCATCAGGTGGCGAAAGTATTGGAGTTTCAGCTTCAACATCAGTCCTTCAAATGAACACCCAGGACTGATCTCCTTTAGAATGGACTGGTTGGATCTCCTTGCAGTCCAAGGGACTCTCAAGAGTCTTCTCCAACACCACAGTTCAAAAGCATCAATTCTTCGGCGCTCAGCCTTCTTCACAGTCCAACTCTCACATCCATAATGGTCAGTGTGAGTGTAATCAATCTCCTGAGGAAATGATCGGCCCCTCTTCCCAGGGAGAGATGCTTCTTGTGGCTGGTAGGAGAGGAACAGGTTCTTTCTTTGCCTCTGACGCTTGCTAAAATCCAGGACTTCTTTGCTGCACATACCTCTTTCTTGGGGCTTTATCATTCATTTTCATTCTCTCTCCCCCTCTTCCTTCTTTTTCTCTCTCATAAATCAGCTGGTGTGTGTGTGTGTGTGTATGGCTGATCCCCACGTTCTCTATGTAATCCAGCCAGTTGACTCCTAATTTATCAGTTAATTACTAATACTGCACTGATTACCCTAGACTTCTCCCAGTCCCGTCTGGGGAGGAATCTGCCCTCATTGACCTCATTTCATTGTATCTCTTGCATCAGCATTGTTTTGGAAATAAGTAATTGCCTTGGGGAGCTTAAATAAAAGCCATAGTTAAGCAGGAGTTCCCCCAAGCTTTTAGCTGACTGAGAATATTTCCCTTTGGGAAATTCTTCCAAGTGCGCTCTGGTCTCATTTACAACTTTATTTGGTAAAGTTGACGAATAGCAAAATGATCCATTTGTGTTTTTTCAAATGATAATAGCTTGTATTTGCAGGGTCCTTTAAAAGCATTTCTGTATTTGTTTCATTTTTCTCCTGTAACAACCCTGTGAAGGATATAGCATCATCCTGTTTGATGGTGAGGCAGCAAGGTGTAGTTGAAAGCCTTTCAGACTCAGAATCAAAGGACCTGGTCTCAGTTGGCCGTCCATGGAGGTGACAGGTGTCCCCTGAAGACTCTGAAAATAGGTTGTTCCCTGATAATTAAACTTTAAACAAGATGCAGTAGATCAAAGCAGAGAGGTGTCACCGGAAGGTATTAACATTGTTAAAGAAGTGATATGTCAAGGAGAACAGAGGCTGGAGAGAGTAATTGAGGGCATTCTGCAGAGCCTGTCTAGTTCTAAGGGCCAGTTCCTGTAGCAGGTTTATTTTCATTGCGGAGACGGTTCATTAGATTACAAAGACCTGATACCACTGAACGTGATTTCACTGACTCATCTGGTAATGATTCCGACTCACTAATCAACCCTCTGATTATAATTCATCTTTTCATGTAGCTTGTCAGTGGAGATATGGCCAGGAATATGAGAATCTAGTCTCCCTAGTAGTAATAATTCATATTGCAAATGAATACTTAGGCATTCTGGTTGCATATGCCAGTTACTTGGGATCTTTCTTAGCATGAGTCAGGTGAACACTGGGACACTGACAAAATATGTCAAAATGAAGCCTCTTCGCAGTGGTTGCCTTTCCCTGATGACACCCTTCATTATTACTATGCACATATTCTTTTGAACATCTTTTGAACATTTTTGTATTTATAGATTGTACAAACTTGAGCAAGTCATTCCTCTGCTCTGAACTTGGTTTCAAATCGGGAAAGGAGTATGTCAAGGCTGTATATTGTCACCCTGCTTATTTAACTTATATGCAGAGTATCATGAGAAATGCTGGACTGGATGAAACACAAGCTGGAATCAAGATTTCCGGGAGAAATATCAATAACCTCACATATGCAGACGACACCAGCCTTAGGGCAGAAAGCAAAGAAGAACTAAAGAGCCTCCTGATGAAGGTGAAAGAGGAGAGTAAAAATGTTGGCTTAAAACCCAACATTCAGAAAACTAAGATCAGGGCATCCGGTCCCATGACTTCATGGCAAATAGATGGGGAAACAGTAGAAACAGTGACAGACTTTATTTTCTTGGGCTCCCAAATCATTGCAGATGGTGATTGCAGCCATGAAATTAAAAGATGCTTGCTACTTGGAAGGAAAGTTATGACCAACCTAGACAGCATATTCAGAGAAGGCAATGGCACCCCACTCCAGTACTTTTGCCTAGAAAATCCCATGGACGGAGGAGCCTGGTAGGCTACAGTCCATGGGGTCACTAGAATCGGACACGACTGAGCGACTTCCCTTTCACTTTTTACTTTCATGCATTGGAGAAGGAAATGGCAAGCCACTCCAGTGTTCTTGCCTGGAGAATCCCAGGGACGGGGAAGTCTGGTGGGCTGCCGTCTGTGGGGTCTCACAGAGTCGGACACGACTGAAGCAACTTAGCAGTAGTAGCAGCAGTAGACATCATATTAAAAAGCAGAGACATTACTTTGCCAACAAAGGTCTGTCTATCAAAGCTCTGATTTTTCCAGTAGTTATGTGTGGATGTGAAAGTTGGACTATAGAGAAAGCTGAGCACTGAAGAATTGATGCTTTTGAACTGTGGTGTTGGAGAAGACTCTTGAGAGTCCCTTGGACTGCAAGGAGATCCAACCAGTCCATTCTGAAGGAGATGAGCCCTGGGATTTCTTTGGAAGAATGATGTTAAAGCTGAAACTCCAGTACTTTGGCCACCTCATGCGAAGAACTAACTCATTTGAAAAGACGCTGATGCTGGGAAAGATTGAAGGCAGGAAGAGAAGCAGATGACAGAAAATGAGATGGTTGGAGGGCATCACCGACTCAGTGGACATGAGTTTGAGTAAACTCTGGGAGTTGATGATGGACAGGGAGGCCTGGCGTGCTGCAGTCAATGGAGTCACAAAGAGTCGGACATGACTGAGTGACTGAACTGAACTGAGCCTTGGTGTCTGCATTTTTTGAGTGCTTTGGAAACTGAAGAAATGTAAGGTAGTAGTAGAATGATGAAGAGGAAGGAAGAAAGCAGGTTTGAGGTTTGGCATCAGAGGTAATTTACCTGCATATATATGGAATCTAGAAAGATAGTAGTGATGAACCTATTTGTGGGGCAGGGATAGAGATGCAGACATAGAAAACAGACTTGTGGACACAACGGTGTAAGGGTGGGAGGAACTGAGAGAGTAGCATGGAAACATATACGTCACCGTATGCAAAATAGATAGCCAGTCGGAATTTGCTGTATGATGTGGAGCTCAAACCCGGTGTTCTGTGACAACCTAGAGGGGTGGGATGGGGTGGGATGTGGGAGGGAGGTTCCAGAGGGAGGGGACATACGTATACCTATGACTGATTCATGTTTGTGTATGGCAGAAACCAGCACAACATTGTAAAGCAATTTTCTTCTAACTAAAGAAGAAAAAGGTAATTTGCCTAACATCACATACCTAGCTGACAGCAGCCATAAGTAGCATATGACCCTCACTGTATTCTAGGCACACAGGAGCAAGAGATGGGGACAGAAGCCAGATTTAGGATAGGCTAGGCTAGAATCCCACGGACAGAGGAGCCTGTAAGGCTCCAGTCCATGGGGTCGCAAAGCATCGGACACAACTGTAGTGACTTAGCACACACACAGCAGGGTAGGATAGGACAGGGTAGGGTAGATGTAAGTTGTGAAGCAGGGGACTGGCCTTCTACATGGCATTTAGGCTTCTCCCACTCTGTTTAGTCCACCTTGTTCCAAACTTCTTTGTGCTGGAGGGAAATGGTTAACTGAATTCTCAGGGGTTCTTCACCACTTGTTCAGTGTTCTTTCTGTTTAAAATCAAAGCCTGATTGCTGTAAGAACTAAAGACCAGATTGTTTTTTTCCAGAAAAAAATTCCAAAAAGTTAGTTTCATACAGCCATTCACTCTTCCATGGGACTCTCAGAACCTAGCTAGAATCCAGGAGTGTTTCTTTTAGATGGTTTTGCTGAGAGGAAAATATATACATTCCAGTATCAGGTTATTGATACACAGTTGTATCCTAATCCTCATTCCTTTGATACTGATAAATGTTGGTAGCTCCAGTCTGTTCTTCCTGGGTGTAATTTGATGAGGTTCGGGTAGCTGTGGACCAGAGATTCAGTTGAACCTAGTTCTTAAGGATTATAGGAAATCCTATAGACATGGAATTCTGTTGGGAACCCACTGCTTTGTGATTATATTCTATTGCTGTAAACAGCATTAAGCATCAAGTTATTGCTCATTAAACCTGACGTAGTTAAATAATCACTACAGGTAGAGACCTATGGTAATTCCCTTGTTTCTGTCCACCTACCAGATGGACTGTGTATACAGTTATAAACTCTTCGACTTGGAACTTTTATTAGTGAAGATACATGCTTAATTGTGTTTAAAAATCCTGTTGGAATTTCACACATACTTTGTAAAATATGTATTCTTTATTTTGACAGGATTGTGTTTAAAGGAGTCTTTTGATGATAGACATTTATCTTTTCTAGATCTTTTGTCCCTGGCGATTTGCTGTAACTTTTATAAGTCAGAGGGCTTATTGATCTATAGATTTTATATTATGCTGTGCATGAATAGCTATTGCTATATTACTGGAGAAACTGACTGCTGTATAGTCTGGGTGAAACATATTGATTTTCATGGACTGTAGTATTCTTCACAGAAAGAACATGTTGAATTTTAATTTCCTGAGAATGTCAACTTGCCTTGCCTGTCAAGAAATTAATCTGAGGCTAGTGTTTACTGGTGTGATAGCAGTCTTTTACTTGCTCTGACATCATGTCATCTTATTACATCAATATCTTTTATAGGCATTGCCAATCCTTGTATTCAGAATCTCATCTTTCCTTTTAATGGAAGGTAAGTAACCAGTGAATACAAAAACCTGTACCTGGCACATAATAGGCATTTAATTTGAGATATTTAATGAGATACTGCAAATACCTGCTCTAGTACCAAGTTATCTATATCTATATTCACATCTATCTGTCTAGCTATCTGTTTCTCATTTCGTCCTCAAAAAGAATCCTGTGAGGTAGATCCTACTCTTTCTTTTTCACAGGTGAAAAACTGAGGCTCAGAGAGGTCATTAAAGCTTGCCCATAGTCACACAGCAGAGAATACATAAAAAGTGGTGGAGCTGTGGTTTGGACCTAGTTTACCTGGTTTTGGAGTCTACTTGGCTATCCTACTTCCTACAAACAGACTGGGACTGACTTGGAGATACTCACGTCTACCCTGTCTCTGACAAATCGCAAAATAAGACCCTCCCACTTTCCGAAAGAGAACGATACCTGGTGGGAAGGGCTGTGCTCAGGCAGTGCTGTCTGTCAACACCTGTCTGCATCCAGAAGTAAAGGCCCTAAGGGAAGTTTCTCGCAAGGAAATTCTCAGGCTGGTTTGTTCAAAGACGTAAATTTTAAATGGAACCACCTCAACATTTCCTACTGATTTATTGTTTCCTGAAGGGGAAAATCCAGTGGTTACTTAAGAAACAAAATAAAAGTCAAAAACCCTTATGCAAAAAGGAATGATTGTCCAGAAGAGGCAAATCCATGCAGACAGAAAGAATAGGGCTTGCCAGGGCTGGGGGTGGGGAGAAGGGGAAGGAGAAGTGACTCCTAATGTGTCCAAGGTTTCTTTTTGGAGTGGTTAAAATGTTTTGGAATTAGGTGGCAGGGATGGTTATACATCTTTGTGAATATACCAAAACCCACAGAATTGTATACTTTAAAGTGGTGAATTTTATATTATGGGAATTATATCTCAGTATTATTTTTAAAAAGGAAACGGAACATCTGCTTAGAACATCCCCTAAGTGTTCATAGTGCTCTAAGATGCCTTTTTGTGGCCTATGACTTTTGATCAAAGATCAGTGAGTAACTTTAAAATCAGCTCTGCCCAGGGGCTTGTCAGCATGGACTCCTAGTTACCAGTAAAGATTTTTAACTCTGATTACAGTTTTCCTATGAAAATCAGAGTGCCAGATTGGGTCCCTGACCCTCTGCAGGATATCCAGGTAAAGGCTGTGTTTTTCTCCTTAGGAAAAAAATGTGAATAGAGATTTTTAACTCTGATTACAATTTTCCTATGAAAATCAGAGTGCCAGATTGGGTCCCTGACCCTCTGCAGGATATCCAGGTAAAGGCTGTGTTTTTCTCCTTAGGAAAAAATGTGAATAGTTAAAGTGTAACTTCCCCAAATAACTTGATTTATCTTAAAGTGCAGCAATTTGCTACACGTGTGGTTTTCAGAAAGCACTAATCAATTCCAGGTCAGAATCAGTTAAAGCGCTCCACAAATTGATAGTGAGGTCTTAAAAAGGCTCAGCAGCTTTGGAACGTTAAATTTACTTGCTGTAAATTTGGAATAAGAACATAAAGAATCACTTTCCAGCAAGATGATGAAAATTCATCATGTACATTATGTGTTTCTTCAGAAGCACACTACATTAATTTTCCAGCTCAAATAAGTGGAGGAAGTAAGGTTTCTTGTTACTAAAAAGTTGCTGTGATGTTTAGAGAGGCAGACCAATTCCATTAATGAATCCAATCTGCTCTGACTTGTGATACTGCCTAAAGTGTCCTAAAAACCCTAATGTTGATAAATGTCATACAAACCAGTATTAGGCTTTTTCCCCTTAAAACAAGACTGAGAAGGTCTTAGTCTTAACTTAGTTTTGTTTCCCAAGGATCCGAATGCTTACAGTCAGCTCTTGATTATCCAGGCCAATCGTGGAGAGCAGGGGCATGGCTCCTCTGAAAATCTCTCTTTGCCTTTGGTGTATGTATCAGCCCTCATTTGACTCTGAGGGCTGCCTAAGAATGAAAGAAGGCAGAAAATTTTTAAAAAGTCCCGCTAGTCAGCATCTCTCCTCAAAACCCTCTTCAGACATCTGTCCCACTCTAGGCTATGCTGAAGAATTATGGCATCCCCACTCAGCCCAGAGGGGTCTTCTCCTAGCTAGATGAAAATCATGAAGTTTTCATGTTTAAAAGGCCTCCTGCTTCGTTGCTGGCCCACAGAGAGAAGTGAAAAGAAGAGCAAGGCAACATCAGCCGTTCTTTCATCTGCTTCGCTTAACTTTGTTAATAAACATGTGAAAGCAAGGTAATCCACCCTAGGATACCCAAGATTTGCTTTCTTATCTTTGTTGGCCTGTCAAACACAGCTTTCCATCTCATCTTAAAGCACCCCCAAAAGCTTTGCAAATCTATGCTGTGGTCTAGAACTGCTTCACAGCTCCTGAAATGCAGTCTCTGTTGTTGTGAATGATGGCAGCTATTAAATAAATCCTGGAGATGCTGCCCTGAAACTCAGATCAGGAAAGGCTCATTGTACCTTGCCTTCATGTGGTCCCAGCACCTCCAACTGTAGGATCCCTGGCTCTCTGTGGCCCCTATCTGCTTGGATTCTCCTGACCAAGCTGAGTAGTACCTTGACACGTTTTTTTTGCCTGATGTCTGCTGTGGTGGCACAGGTCTCTTGGTCCCCTCCTTGCCTACTGATTCTTTGACATCTGCCAGACTTCTCTGGTGGCTCAGTCAATAAAAAATCTCCCTGCAATGCAGGAGACCACCTGCAGTGTAGGAGACCTGGGTTCAATCCCTGCGTGGAGGAGATCCCCTAGAGGAGGAAATAGCAACCCACTCCAATATTGTTGCTTGGAAAATCCCATGGACAGAGGAGCCTGGCAGGCTACAGTTTGTGGGGTTGCAAGAGTCGAACAGGACTTAGTAACTAAACCACCACCAGGCTCTGCAGGCCCAGCAAACTCTGAGAGCTGGCCTCTGCTAACCCATCTCTTTGCTGTCTGGGTTGAAAGCTTTGGCAGCCAGTTTGCATAGATGTGTAACACCTATTCTTGTGACAGATCTCTGTTACCATGGGAACTAGGCACAGGAAGTCCATATACCAGACATCCAGTCTGAATTTCTGTGGTCATTTCTTAGTTGTTAGTGCTAATGGAGGGAAGCAGGGGCATTGGTGATCTGATTGAGTGGATGATCCCAAATTCATTTGTGTTTGATGTTGGAATGGACATGCACAGTCCATCAGCAGCCATGGATAAGCAGACTACTCTGAGTCTGACTAGGACTTCCATCCTCTAGTAAGATGCTAGGAGAATATAGAGAAGAAGAAAGGGGGAAAGGGGATGGAGTAAGAGGGAGAGAGAGAGGATGGGGCGGCATGTGGAATAGGAAATGTGAAGAGATGTACTCAGAGAAGGAGTATGTCTATGAGTTAAAGCAGGTGGAGTTCTGAGAGCTTCCCAAGGTAACTGGCTGGCTCTGCTGGGCTCTCCTTTTCCTTTTGTTCACTAACCAGCAACCTCAGGTTTGCATTTCTATCATGGTTTCAAGCATGATTACTCTTAACAACTGCTTCTCAGAAAGAGAGCCACCTTTTTATTATACTTTCCATAGAGATGAAATTTAGCAAGTGGTGGTAATTACGGTTAGGTCCCCAGCCCCTAGCAGAGAGTATGAGCTTGCAGGGTTCGTGTATGTACCATGATGTTGCTTTGGGGCTGGGCCAGGGGCTTAGGGCTAATACTCTGTCTCGCACAGAAAAGATGGAAGGGAAGGTCTGCCCTTTCAGTAAGTAGGATCCCTATGGTGACTTTTGGGGCTTCTCTGGTAGCTCAGCTGGTAAAGAATCCACCTGCAATGCAGGAGACCCTGGTTCGATTCCTGAGTCAGGAAGATCCGCTAGAGAAGGGCTAGGCTACCCACTCCAGTATTCTTTGGCTTCCCTGGTGGCTCAGACAGTAAAGAATCCACCTGCAATGTGGGAAACCTGGGTTCAATCCCTGGGTTGGGAAGGTCCCCTGGAGAACGGCATGGCAACCCACTCTAGTATTCTTGCCTGGAGAATCCCCATGGACAGAGGTGCCTGGCGGGCTACAGTCCATGGGGTCGCAAAGAGTCAGACACGACTGAGCGACTAAGCACAGCACATGATGGCTATAGGGCTGTCTCTTCTTAGAGCAGTTCCTATTTTGGGAATGAGCTCTCTGATGAATCTCTAGTTTGCATGATTCATGGAGGTCTTTGCAAATGACAGTGCTTCTGACTCAAAAGGAGTTCTTAATTTCTGTCCTCAGAAGTGCGTGTAACATTAAAGCCCCAGGAAGCCTAAATAAACTGTTGATGACATGGCAGAGGTTGGATTTCACACCCGGCAAGGTCCTTCTGGACGAGACTCACATCTGATTCTCTTTGGGGCATGTGGCACCCATAGTACAGTACAGGCCCTCACTGTACCTGGGAGCAGAAGCCACACAAGCCTGGCCTCGGCCAGCTCCTCACTACCAAGCTGCCTCTTCCCCACTTTCCTGTGGCATACTTACACCTAGTTTCTGCTTCATCAGCCTTGTCCAAAGAGTTTCAGAAGAGAAGTCTACTCTAACGTATCACTTCCTCCAAGCAATCTAGAGTTCGCCTTTGCAAATAGGAGTCCGCTAGTAAAGAAAAGGGTGCAAGTTATTATTTTCTCAGTTTGTTGGAAAAGTGTTTTATTGGTCTCCTGTCATCCTGGCCTTAGAGTCATTTCATGGAGTCCCCAGTTGCCTCATTTTGAGCTGTGACACCTGGCCCAGCTTTAGCCTCTATGATCCTGGCAGTATACCCAGCCGGCTGTGACAGTTGCCATCTGGCCTGGCCTTTCACTCCTCTTACATCAGGATTGACTCATGTGGCAGGAAAACATTCCCATTACCTTTTTGTGGATGAGGCATGCCAGTGGATTTACTTCTGTAGTGAAGGAAATGAGACCGAGAGAGATTTCCTTCCAGCCTATATTGCCAGAGAACATCACTGTGAGGCACTTGAGAAAGAAAATGTCGAGCTACCTTTGTAGACGCGGAGGATCGATTCAGAGAGAAAATAATTAAAAAAAAATACAGAATTAAAAAGAAACACAATGTAAGGCTGTAATTGGAGGAGGAAATGCAATATTGCTCATACCGAGAATATCGTTTCTGTAATAATTTTCAATAAGTCAGTGTGAACATTGTAATTCTACTGGGATTTGAGATATGAGAAAAATGAAGTAAATATTTGGAATGAGCCATTATGGAGAAAGGTCCCTGATGAGTTGCTATTCACTATGACTATACTATAATGATGCTAACACAGAAATCCTTTGGAGCCTCCTTTTTGAAAGTTTTATTGAAGTACTGCAGTTCATTGTTCTCTATCCCTTTTGGGGTAACAACACCCCAGGTAGACTGTGAGGGGTTTGATCAAGGTGGTGATGTTGCCTATCGATCACTCTTTAAATCTCTGGCAACAGAACCTACTTGTTTCCCAGGCGAAGGACCACATTTCTGAAGGGTGGCTATCACTAAGACCACAGTTCCAGTGTTGCAGAAGCAAGTTGGTCGGTAATTATATGTTCTTATATAGATTGCTTTCAGAGATAGGTAATTATTGTGAAACTGACCAGCTGGAACTTACAGTTAGCTCAGGTCTAGACTTCCCAGGCTACCAGCAACCACCTGTCTTTCAGACAGGGTAATCTTGGACATACATTGTTTCTCTTTAATATTATAAAACAGAAAAGCAATGAAAACGAGATATGAGTGAACCCTTTAGAAAAAAGAATCTGTTATTAAAACAAAGTACAAAAGGATATATTGTATCTTTTAAAAAGCTTCCTTGTGGAGGGACAGGTAAGAAAAGGAATTGCTCTGAAACAGTTGTGGCAGGGTTAAAGAGAAATGAACTTTACTATTGAATAGTGAGAAAGCTATAAACTGCTCTTTTAGCCTGCAAATAGCTTTCCCTTTTTCCTTTCCCACTTTTATAACTCAGAAAAATGTATTGACCCTCCATAGCTTGTAAGATCAAACCTAAACTCAAGCATGGTGCCTAGGTCCCTTCTCAACCTGGCTTCCGTCTGCTTTCAGCCTCCTCTTCCATATAGTCTCCATACCCACCTCATTTCATCTATCTATATGACATTTATACAGAGGCGCCATGTACAAGACATCACTAGGTTCGTTGTGATCTAACACACATCATTTTACTTCAGTGGGGGCTTTATTAGTTTACCATGCATCCAACATGAGCTCCATTAAAATATTATGAGGTGCTATGTGCCTGGGCTGGGATTGTAGCAATAACCTGGAGGAAAAAAAGGAGTCTTGGATGTGGTGGGAAAGGGAAGAGTTGAAACGATGAGGGAGTTTGAAAAAATACCATTGAATAACAAAAATGATGGGTATGATCTACCTCCTGTTTTTAATTTTTAGTGATTTTTTTCCAAACTCCTATGAACTCATCTAAAATTATGCAAGATGAAATTGGCTAAGCCAATGAAACATTGCATAGTTACATGAAAATGTGCATATGAAATAATGCTATTAATAATACTTAACATTGAGTATTAGTATATTATGTGCCAGGCACTGTTCTAAGCATTTTTATAAATATTTTATCTTGTAACCCTCAGAACAACCTTCTGAGGGTAGGTACTATTATTTTCCCAATCTTACAGGTAGAGAATCCAATAATGAAAGTTTGAGTGACTGACTGAAGGTCACCCATCTAGCCTGTAGCAGAGTCAGGATTTGAAAGTACATGTATTCTGGCTCCAGAGTTCATGCTTTTAACTACTATAATACATCTGTCTCTAAATGGAAAAGAACTTCAAAAAGTATATAAATGTATTTATGCACATATAGATACATTGACAAAGATAATTCAAATAAATAGATTTAAAATTAGACTCATTCTCTGGTTGTTGTTGTCCCATTGCATCCGACTCTTTGCTACCCCACGGACTGCAGCACGCCAGGTTTCTCTGTCCTTCACCATCTTCCGGAGCTTGCTCAAACTCTTGTCCGTTGAGTCGATGATGCCATCCAACCATCTCATCCTCTGTCACTTCTCCTCCTGCCCTCAATCTTTCCCAGCATCAGTGTCTTTTCCAGTGAGTCAGTTCTTCACATCAGGTGGTCAAAGTATTGGAGCTTCAGCTTCAGCGTCAGTCCTTCTAATGAATATTCAGGATTTATTTCCTTTAGGATTACTGGTAAAGAAGTTTAAATTCATAAGAAAAGGAAAAGAGTAAGAATGGTTTAGTGTCAGAGAGGTCAAGAGAAAGCAGTTTAGGAAGGAGGATATCAACAGGTTCAAATGTCAACTGAATTAGTAATTAACTGATTAACTTAATAACTTTAAGTAAGTCACTTAGCTTCCTTTGTAATTGTTTTCTTATCGTTAAAAATTGCTGTTGCCTTACAGCTATGTTTAGAAGATTATTGAGATAATGTTAAAAAAGTCTTTGTTGTTTCCTTAGATAATAAAGACTTTTTTGAAATACCCCCACACTATTGTAAGCCATGTCCTAACAGATAAAGCTAACGGCAGATTATGTGTGAATTTTCCAAGTCTTGTGCAGTAGTCTGAGGTGTTTTATGGGCTTCTCTGGTTTCTCATTGGTAAAGAATCTGCCTGCAGATGCAAGAGACACGGATTCAATCCCTGGGTTGGGAAGATCCTTTGGAGAAGGAAATGGCCACCCACTCTAGTATTCTTGCCTGGGAAATCCCGTGAACAGAGGAGTCTGGGGAACAACAAACAGTCCATGGGGGTCGCAAAAGAATTGGACATGTCTTAGCGACTGAACAACAACAAAAGTGTTTTATGTCCTTCAGTTCTAGTTGAAATGTCTTGATATTCGAAGGCAGTAAAAGCAAGCATATTCCTAGTTTGGTATCTTGTAGAAAAACCAGTTGATTGATTGTCTAATTTTTCATTGTTAGCATTCATTATGCACAGCGTGAACCATCCATGATGTCTAGTTGACGTCCTTTGATTTCTCATTCATCTGTTTACTCACTCATCCATTCATTTAGCAAACACACATTGGGAACTAGGCTTCCCTGGTAGCTCAGTGCTAAAGACTCTGCCTGCCAGTGCAGGAGCTGCAGGAGACTGTGGGTTCGATCCGTGGGTCGAGAAGATCCCCTGGAGAAAGAAATGGCAACCCACTCCAGTATTCTTGCCTGGAATATCCCATGGACAGAGGAGCCTGGCAGGTTTAGTCCATGGGGTTGCAAAGAGCTGGCCATGATTGAACAACTAAACAACGAAATTGGGAGCCTCTTATGTAACCAGAATCTATCTAGGTGCTGTAGTTAAGATGAATGAGACACACAGTTCTTGCCCTTAGAGCACTCATATGGAGAGATAGGTTTGTAAGTGTAGACTGTCATTACACCTTAGTGAGTATGCTTTAATATAAGGAGTACACATGATATACTCTGGGTGCACGGAAGAGAGATAGAGACTAAGATAGGCAGGCTTGTTCTTTCTTTTTTTTAATTTAGTTTTTTATTGAAGGGTAATTGCTTTATAGAATTTTGTTGTTTTCTGTCAAACCTCAATATGAATCAGCCATAGGTATACGTATATCCCCTACCTTTTGAACCTCACTCCCATCTCTTGCCCCATCCTACCCTTCTAGACTGATACAGAGCCCCTGTTTGAATTTCCTGAGGCAGGCTTGTTCTTATTCAGTTGCTAACTCGTGTCCAAATCTTTGCAACCCCATGGACTGCAGCATGCCAGGCTTCCCTGTCCTTTACGATCTCCTGGAATTTGCTCAAATTCACGTTCATTGAGTTGGTGATGCCATCGAACCATGTCATCCTTTGTCACCCCCTTCTCCTGCCCTTAATCCTTCCCAGCATCGGGGTCTTTTCCAATGAGTTGGCTCTTTGCATCAGGTGGCCAAAGTATTGGAGCTTCAGCTTCAGCATCAGTCCTTCCAATGAATATTCAAGGTTGATTTCCTTTAGAATTGACTGGTTTGATCTCCTTGCTGTCCAGGCTGTTGATTCTTTTTCATTAAATTGAAAGTTTGTATAATCTTTCTCTCTTTCCAGGTGACCAAAATAGCAATAAGTTGAGAAGTAGAGAAGATAACTAAAATTTCTTAATCGTAGCAAATACACGCACAGCACAGACTTGCAGACTCTAAGGCCCCGTACCTTTGTAGGCAATTGCCATACACGTGTTCCACCACCTTTATTACATTTGGATCTAGGTAAACTCATAGCCAAATACTTTTGGTGTCAGCTCTGATCACATATATAAGCCCAGTGCCTTTGTCACATCTTTATATAACTCTCCCACCTGCTATTTCTTGAGTCACCCATGAGCCCTATTCTCTCATATTCAAACCAAGCTTTCAGAGGCCGTCAGGCAGTCCCAGGTAAAGAAAACAATCTGGTATTTCCAGCTGAGTCTTACATGTCTTTGGCTACTATATTTAACTAAGTTTGAAGTGATTTTTTACATTTTTACCAAGTGGGAGATCATGATAATGCTGTAATAGACTTTATGGTCATCTGACTCAGGCCCAAAGTAGTTGATTATTACCTTAAATTCTCAGTTGTTTGTATTATCAAATAATCACACTATTGGTTCTATTAATGTCACCCCACCCCAGTACTCTTGCCTGGAAAATCCCATGGGCAGAGGAGCCTGGTGGGCTGCAGTCCATGGGGTCGCGAAGAGTCGGATGTGACTGAGCGACTTCACTTTCACTTTTCACTTTCCTGCATTGGAGAAACAAATGGTACCCCACTCCAGTGTTCTTGCCTGGAGAATCCCAGGGACAGGGGAGCCTGGTGGGCTGCCGTCTATGGGGTCGCACAGAGTCGGACACGACTGAAGCGACTTAGCAGCAGCAGCAGCAGATAAGAGTTTATTACTAATTTTGTTTCCAAAATATTTATCTACAGTGGAAAAATTTCTTTGTGTAAGTCTCTTCTCTTTTTTCTCTTCTTTTAAAACTTTTATTTGGTGGGAAATTGTCTTACAATTTTGTGTTCATTTCTGCTGTATGGCAACGTGAATAAATCATAATTTTGCATATATATCCCTTCCCTCTTGAGCATCCCACCCCTCTAAGTCATCACAGGGCACCAGGCTGGGCTCCCTGTGTTACTCAGCAACTTCCCACTAACTATTTCTTTTGCACAGGATAGTGTATGTATGTCAATGTACTTCCTCAGTTTGTCCTGCCTTCTCCTTCCTCTGCTTTCTCCACAAGTCTGTTCTCTGCTAGGTTCATCGGTACCATTTTTCTAGATTCAACGTACATGTGTTAATAGAAGATACTTGTTTTTCTCTTTCTGACTTAACTTCACTCTGTATAAGAGGCTCTAGGTTCATCCACCTCACTATAAGTGACTCAAATTTGTTCCTTTTATGGCTGAGTAATATTCCATTGTATAAATGCACCACAACTTCTTTATCCAGTCATCTGTCAATGGACATCTAGGTTGCTTCCATATCCTGCCTATTGTAAATATTACTGCAATGAACACTGGTGTACGTCCGTCTTTTCGAATTGTGATTTTCTTAGGACATGTGCCCAGTAGTCAGATTACTGGGTCATATGGTAGATTTATTTATTTCTAGTTTTTTAAGGAATCTCCATACTGTTCTCCATACTGGCTGTAACAGTTTACATTCCCACCAATGGTGTAGGAGGGTATCCTTTGCTCCACATCCTTTCCAGAATTTATTGTTTGTAAATTTTTTGATGATGGCCATTCTGACCTGTGTGAGGTGATGCCTCATTGTGGTTTTGTTTTGCATCTCTCTAATAATGAGCAATGTTGAGCATCTTTTCAAGTGTTTATTGGCCATCTGTATGTCTTCTTTAGAGAAATGTCTATTTAGGTCTTATGCATATTTTTTTGTTTTGTTTTGTTTTTTTTCCTTCATATTGATCTGTTTGAACTGTTTATATATTTTAGAGATAAACCCTTAGTTGGTTCATCTGAAAATTATTTTCTCCCATTCTGAGGGTTGTCTTTTTGTCTTGTTTATAGTTTCCTTTGCTGTGCAAAAGCTTTTGAATTTTATTAGGTCTCATTTATTTATTTTTGTTTTTATATTCATTAAACTAGGAGGTGAGTCAGAGAGAATCTTGCTGTGATTTATGTCAAAGAGTGTAATGCAGATGTTTTCCTCTAAGAGTTTTATAGTTTCTGGCCTTACATTTAAGTCTTTAATCCATTTTGAGTTTATTTTTTTATGTGATATTAGGAATTGTTGTAATTTCATTCTTTTACACATAGATTTCCTGTTTTCCCAGCACCACTTATTAAGGCTGTCTTTTCTCCATTGTTTATTCTTGCCTCCTTTGTCAAGGAATAGGTGCCCATATGTGCATGGGTTTATCTCTGGGCTTTCTATCTTGTTCCATTGGTCTATATTTCTGTTTTTGTGCCAGTAACATACTGTCTTGATGACTGTAGCTTTGTCGTATAGTCTGAAGTCAGGGAGGTTGATTCCTCTAGCACCATTTTTCTTTCTCAAGCTTGCTTTGGCTATTTGGGATCTTTTGTGTTTGCATATAAATTGTGAAATTTTTTGTTCAAGTTCTGTGAAAGATGCCTTTGGTAATTTGATAGGGCTTCCCTGTTGGCTCAGATGGTAAACCGTCTGCCTGCGATGCAGGAGACCCAGGTTCGGTCCCTGGGTTGGGAAGATCCTCTGGAGAAGGAAATGGCAATACACTCCAGTAGTCTTGCCTGGAAAATTCCATGGATGGGGAGCCTGGTGGGCTACAGTCCATGGGGTCACAAAGAGTCGGACACTACTGAACAACTTCACTTTTCAATGAATCTCTAGGTTGCTTTGGGCAGTATAGTCATTTTGAAAATATTAATTCTTCCAATCCAATAACATGGTATCTCACCATCTGTTTGTGTCATCTTTGATTTCTTTCATCAGTGTCATAGTTTTCTGCATACAGGTCTTTTGTCTCTTTAGGTAGGTTTACTCCTAAATATTTTTTTCTTTTTGTTGCAATTGTGAATTGGATCGTTTCCTTAATTTCTCTTTCTGATTTTTCATTGTTAGTGCATTGGAATGCAAGGCATTTCTGTGTATTAATTTTATATCCTGCAACTTTACTAAATTCACTGATTAGCTCTAGTAGTGTTTTGGTGGCATTTTTAGTGTTAGGTTGTATGTGTAAGTTATTAAACTGTAAGCTAAACTGGAAGCAACTAAAGCCTAAGGCTGTCTGAAGGGCTACAGTTCTTTCTTTGCTAGTGCTTCTTTTCCATTTTGCTTTTGGCTGTTTGGTTCTCATCCTATTGTCTTTATAAAGAAGGGGTAATAGGTAGATTAGATAGCTCATGTAATCATTCTCATATAATTCTCTTGTGCTCCAATGCAATGCTCAAACTCAACATTCTCTCCTGTTTGTGACCCATTTAAGTTTTGTGGAGGAGAAATCATAAATATTCAGGAGTCAATATGTGTCACCACGAGATGGCTGTCTTCAATAGTGTGCAACCCTTTTAAAAGGGTTTTCAGAGAGTTTTGAGAGGGCTTTGAGAGACTGCAGCAATGAAATTAAAAGACACTTACTCCTTGGAAAGTTATGACCAACCTAGATAGCATATTCAAAAGCAGAGACATTACTTTGCCAACAAAGGTCCGTCTAGTCAAGGCTATGGTTTTTCCAGTGGTCATGTATGGATATGAGAGTTGGACTATAAAGAAAGCTGAGCGCCGAAGAATTGATGCTTTTGAACTATAGTGTTGGAGAAGACTCTTGAGAGTCCCTTGGACTGCAAGGAGATCCAACCAGTCCATCCTAAAGGAAATCAGTCCTGAATATTCATTGGAAGGACTGATGTTGAAGCTGAAACTCCAATACTTAGGCCACCTGATGCAAAGAGCTCACTCATTTGAAAAGACCCTGATTCTGGGAAAGATTGAAGGTGGGAGGAGAAGGGGCTGACAGAGGATGAGATGGCTGGATGGCATCACCGACTCAATGGACATGAGTTTGAGTGAACTCCGGGAGTTGGTGATGGACAGGGAGGCCTGGCGTGCTGTGGTCCATGGGGTCACAAAGAGTTGGACATGACTGAGCGACTGAACTGAACTGAGAGAGTTTAGCTGATAGGCCACTCTGTATTCTTTACAAACAAGTTTTTTGTGGTCATGGACATTATAACTAGCTCTTATGCAAGATAGTTTCAAATGCTTCTCCCTGCAGGAGAGACAGAAGTATGATAGAAAGAACAAAAGACTGGAACTGATGAGCTTTGGGTTTTTTAGTAGCTTCTAAGTTTCCTCATCTGTGAAATGACAGGCTTGATAGTCAGTAGGCCCAGACCTATTTCTATACCAGACTTACCTTGGGAACTTGTTAAAATGTGGATTCTTGAGACCAATGCCTAGAAACTCAGAGTTTAGACATTTGTAGTAGGGCCTACAACAAGCACCCCGGGGGATTCTGGTATCATAGATTTCCAGACCAAAAATGTCCAGGAGACACTGAATTTGATGTAGGCAGAATTGATAAGAGGATCCTTATATTAATATTTTCACACTAAGCTTTTGTTTTCTGGAATTAGAGTTCTCGGTGTCAGGCCTAACTAGAATATATTGGTGAGGTTGTGGGTTCAGCCAATGTGCTGGAGTCAGGGTTCAGATTTCTAACCTGGGAAGGGGAGGTGAGCACTATGATGCCATGATTTCAGGTCAAGAAATTGGCCTCCAAGGGTCTGGAGCAGATAGGAAAAAATGAAGAGGAGTAGAAGCCAACCTTTTACAGGAGTTGGTCAATTTGGAATGCAAGTAATTCCTGGATCAAGAGGGGTAGAGACCAGGGGAGAAGTAGAGATAGAGAAGGTGAGACTGGAGAATAAAATCTCAATTTTTAGAATGGCTGATGGTCCATGCATTAGTAAAAGAAGGCTGTGACTGTCTACTTTTTGCACTAATTTTGGAGTATACTCATTGCTATAATGCTGTAAGAGGATGTGCGCAGGCAAGTGCATGGACTGTGAGTGGAACAGAAATGTTTTTTTACATAATAAGGTATTAGAGATGCACCTGGCTCAGTATTCTTCTGTGCTTTGGACTATCACTGTAGGGGCTGAGAAAAATGACCAGAAAGGGATGATTGTCAGACAGTGTGAGCAGAGATAGGAAGATGAAGGTGGATCAGAAGGAGCCTGGGATGTTCAGCTCAAATGATCCAGAGAGATTTGATAACACAGAATAATGAGGAACAATGAAGGGTTCATGGCATTAGTAAATTTAAAGGACATGTTGATTTTCTATGTATAAAACAATGATATGAATAGGCAGATTTTGCTACTCCAGTTGAAAGCCCAGAGAATAAAAGGATTATACAGTTGTTTGCCTTAACACTGGCAGTAGAACACTCTGGATCTCTGCATAGTAGGAGTGTGCCAAATGCTGTCTGAGAAAGGTTCTGTGAAGGGCTGAGGCAGGAGGGATGTGTTATGTCATACCTGGCGTGGCCAGGAGGGGGAGCAAGTCATTTGGTTGATAGTTCATAATCTATGATAAGATTCTTTGAATGGTGTTTTTATCAGAAATAGCAATGAATTTAGTTTATAATATCTCCTCTGTTTTCTGCTATATATATATTATGAGAAGGATATACTTAGAGTAGATAAACTATAAAAATAACTCTATAATGACAACTCTAGAAGTTTAATGTATCACAGACTGAAAAAGGCTTCTTTGATTCAATGGAAAAGATTTCTTTGACCATTGTTCACTGGGCTCACTTGTTGATATTTGCCATGCACACCACAGTTTTCCCCTTCAGGGAGGCTTTTTAGTTTGCATTAATTTTGTGGTCTTATCCTTTTGCAGATAACCTTTAAAAATAGTTTTGGGCACGCATCTTTCTTTAAACCCCAAAACCAACAACCCCTTTAATTTTTTGTTTTGAAATAAATATAACTGTAATTCATCTGATATCGTGAATTATGTCTGTGAGTTTCAGAAATGTTCAGAGGTGCTTCTAAATAGGTTACTTTGCTATTTCCAAGGTATCTCTTTTCGAAATGATGCCCTCAGTTTTGCTAAAGTCACCCATGTAATTAATTGTTTATATTCAATCCTGTAATTTCCTTGTCAAAATGTAAATACTTTTGCATTGTTGGGGAAAGCTTGTGTAGTCACTGACTCCTTTAAAATGCCATTTTTTGCAATCTTTTATGCCGACCTGGATTTTTCTTAACAATTAAGAGAGTTAAGCAAGCTAGACAAAGTATATGGTTTTGAATTCTGCTGTTAATATGATGGTCAATCTTATCTACCTGTTTTTATACCAATCTTACCATATCTGGTAATAGGTAGTTAGGGCATGATAGCAGCTTGAAGCGGCCTCCCCAAGCACCTGAAAATATTGAAAATAAATTTCCCCCTAAGAGGTAAGCTAGGAAATCAACAGGTTATAAAGGAGAACAGAGTTATGCAAATTCCCTTTGAAGAGAGTAAATTATAAAAGAAGAATGTCATCACATATTATTTGTATAATTTTTAAAGCATACATGTAGAAGAAAAGACTGGAAGCAAATTGGCAAAATTTACCTATTGTTGATAGTAGTTCTCAGAAATATGGGTGATTATTATGCTGCTTCTTTGAATTTTATTTTTTAAATTCCAAAAAGAGAGAGAGCAATACTGAGACAGAGACAGGCAGATTTAATGGCTCCTAGGGAAAAAGACCAGACAGCAGCCTGATTGACCATGTCAACACAGCTGAAGAAAGAATATGTCAGTTAGGCAGCGGGAGTTAGGGGCTGTTGGTCATGAAAGCAGAGAAAAAGGAGAAAGTCACAGAGAAAGCTAGTAGCTCTGATCAGCCCGCTCTATCCAGGTGAGAGACTGCCTTGTATGGCTCTGGAGTAGGCGTCACAGCAATGAAGCAGCATGGTTATGAGTGAAGTCCCATAATCAGACTGATTAGTGTTCATGTCTCATGCCTAACACTCCCTAGTTTTATGATCTTGGGCAAGTGGCTATATGTTCAGTCTTTATTTTAATAATGTTACTTACCACATAAAGCCTTTGTGAGAATAAAGGAAGATAATTTATATATTTAGCACAGTGCCTGGTACATTGCAATCCCTCAATAAATGTTAGCTATTGTTGTAACATGTTATTATAAAATCCTAGTTATAGAGCTATATCTTAACATGATGCTATTATTAAACATTCAAATCTTATAACTTGAGTTGATACCAGCTCTATGTTTGTTAAGCAAATCTTAGATGATACTTTGGCTTCCTATGTTATTTACCAGGGAGATTAGTGAGGATCTGACACGTTGTAAATTATGTTTATCATTATAAATGTATGCAGTGGCATTTAGCTTTGATATAGCAGTCTTAAGAGGGTTTGATACTATGTGCTTAATTAATTCGAGACATTGTCAAAATTAAGTTTGGAGTCTCCAAAGCCTGGGAATTTAAAAATTTTACACACAGCCCTTTGTGAGCTTGGTTGATGTGAATCTATACCTGAGAGAAGTATTACTCAACTCTGGATCTAGTGAGGCTTCTTTGAAGGCAGTCTTCAGCATCCTCCAGCCGATTAACTCCCTCTGTTTCTATAAAAAAATTCCACAGAATAAAAACAAAAATCACATGCCCTTTTTATTGTGTGAAATTTTAGTAATAGTGAATATGCCATTTCAAACTTCTCTCTTCTCTCCTTCTCCAAGGAGAATCAAGTCTCCCATATTTGGCATTAGAGAGAGGTGCTTAAGAACTTTGGAACCAGACAGACCTCACTCTGAATTCCAGCTGTGCACCACTTACTGGCTGTGTGGGCTTGGGCAAGTTCATTTTGCTCTCTGATCCTCAGTTTTCTCATCTTATAAAATGGGAATAAGAATTGTAATGTCTATATCATAAGGTGGTTGTGAGGATTAAAATGAATTAATGAATGTAAAGGGCTTAGAATAGTACCTAGTTCAAATGAATGTGTCAGGCAGATGTTGGGCTTCCCTGGTGGCTCAGGTGATAAAGAATCTGCCTGCAATGTGGGAGACCCGGATTCAATCCCTGGGCTGGGAAAACCCCCTGGAGAAGGGAATGGCTACCCATTCCAGTATTCTTACCTGGAGAATTCCACGGACAGAGGAGCTTGGCAGGCTACAGATCATGGGGTGTCAAAGAGTCAGACATGACTGAGTGCATGCATGCATGCAAGCAGATATTGTTGTTGCTCTTGTCATTATTATTGTTGTTGTTAGAATATTGTCAATCAGTCATCATTATAGAACCAGTCTGTTGTTGTTCAGTCACTAAGTTGTACCCAGCTCTTTGCGACCCCAGGGACTACAGCACACTGTCCTCACTCTCTCCTGGAATTTGCTCAAATCCATTTCCATTGGGTCAGTGATGCCGTCTAACCTTCTCAGGAGGTGGCAGAGGATGAGATGGTTAGAACCAGTCTGTTGACATGTTAACTAATGATACTTGACCTGGATTGTCAGTGTCAGCACTCGCAGGGCCGTCATGGCATTTCTGAAACAAAATGAAATTAACTTTAATTTTAATTTAAAGAAAAAAGGACACTTGGCACTTATGGCGGTAGGGTATGATCATAGTATTAGCCAAATGAGCTAATGATAGAGACACAGTTCCAGCTAGGTTGGGACCAATTATGGTGGATCTTTTCACTGGGTTGCTGTCAGCAGCATACCTGTCTCAACATTGGTCTGTGCTGGCAGAACACACCAGCACCTTTCTTTATGAGCAACACTGACAAATGGCTGCTCAGATGAATTAACATTCTCATCTGGCCTAACGCATTTTGTGGAAACAAGTTGGTAAGCCAGTGTATGAGCTGACCCACAAAACCTCTTAGCTTAAAAAAAAAAAGTACTGTATATCGTTGTTGTTTAATCACCGTGTTGTGTCTGACTCTTTGCGACCCTATGGACTGTAGCCCGCCAGGCTCCTCTGTCCATGGGATGTCCCAGGCAAGAATACTGGAGTGGGTTGCCATTTCCTCTTCCAGGGGATCTTCCCAACCCATGGATCAAACCCGCATCTCCTACTTTGGCGGGCAGCTTCTTTAGCTCTGAGCCACCTCAGAAGTACCAATATCATTGTACTTGTAGTCTAAGGAGTATTGAGAAATGGCAGATAAACTTTTGTTTTTTCCTTCTGTGGCCGCATTTGTTGACCTCCACTTGGTGTTTTTGAGAGGCCCATAGAAAGAAAACTGAAAATTCAGTAGTGGAGGAGGAAAAGATCACGGCGGAAAGGGGCATCTTATAATTTGTCAGCATGAGTACTGGTCACTTGTTCCACAGTAAAAACTCAGATCCAAAAAGTCCTGAAAAGCCTAAACATATAGCACAGCAATAGGGCAGCCTCATAATGGGTCTATCACAGGGACAATTTGAGCATCATTCACACTACTATTCCAGTGAACCTTTGATGTCGTGGTATGCCAGGACCACAGCGCACTTCTATTTCCTTACCCTTTCCCTGCTAAAAGAACTGAGAGCCTAGGGAAGACTAGAAAAGAGTTCACTTATCTACTTTGGTTTCAGTCATTTTGGACCAGAGTCATTGACCTTGGTGATTTCCACAGGCAGATTTTGGAAAATGAGAACATTGAATTGTAATTCGTCCTTTTGTGGTACATGGCTCAATCGGGAACACTAATGTTTTAGGAACTTCCCCTCAACTTTCCTTCTTAAAACAGAGAATTTTCAGTGCTGTCAGCTCCAGGGTTCTAGACCCCATGAGATGAAATTTTAAAAATTATTTATTTATAATTGAAGGATAATTGCTTTACAATATTTTGTTGGTTTCTGCCATACATTAACATGAATCAACCATCGGTATACATATGTCCCCTCCCTCTTGAACCTCCCTCCCACCTCCCAGCTTTTCCCACCCCTCTAGTTGTTATAGAGCTCTGGTTTGCATTCTCTGAGTCATACAGCAAACTCCCGTTGGCTACCTATTCTCCATATGGTAGTGTATATGCTTCCATGCTCCTCTCTCCATTCATCTCACCCTCTCCTTCCTCTCCCCTCCCACTGACCATAAGTCTGTTCTCTTGTGTCTGCATATCCATTGCTGCCCTGCACGTACATTCATCGTTACCATCTTTCTAGATTCCATATATATGTTAATATATGATATTTGTTTTTCTCTTTCTGACTTACTTCACTCTGTATAATAGGCTCTAGGTTTATCCACCTCATTAGGATTGACTCAAATGTGTTCCTTTTTATGGCTGAGTCATAATCCATTGTGTATAGGTACCACAGCCTCTTTATCCATTCATCTGTTGATGGACATCTAGGTTGCTTCCATGTCCTAGCTATTGTAAATAGAGCTGCAATGAACATTGGCGTACATGTGTCTTTTTCAATTTTGGTCTCCTTGGAATATATGCCTAGTACTGGGATTGCTGGGTCATATGATAGTTTTATTCCTAGTTTTTTAAGGAATGTCCACACTGTCTTCCATAGTGGCTGTATCAGTTTACATTCCCACCAACAGTGCAAGAGGGTTCCCTTTTCTCCATATCCTCTCCAACATTTATTGTCTGTGGATTTTTTGATGATAGCCATTCTGCCCGGTGCGAGGTGATATCTCATTGTAGTTTTGATTTGCATTTCACTAATCATGAGCGATGTTGAGCATCTTTTCCTGTTTATTAGCCATCTGTATGTCTTCTTTGGAGAGCAAGCTGGAATTTATAGCTCAGTTGAGGACAGTTAGGTCAGTGGAGGAGGACACAGTGCAATTGTGCTGTTTCTTCCTTTGCAGTGGCATCGGGGCTGCCTGCAGTCCTGCAAGGGGAGCCCCAAGCATGATTAAGGGAAGTGCTAAGCAACAGGATCAGAAGGTCTCATTAGAGAAAGTGACTGTGGCTTATATTTTAGAGATTGTCTTTAAAATGCCCAATCACAAGATCAGCTTTTTCCAGGCATGTTGCCAAGTTACAGTAATGGACCAGTTTTCAAATGTCCATTTAAAATCAGCTCTCTTGAATGTAGCACTGTGGCAAAGGTCCTTCTGGCAGGAAGCCACTTAAGACATCAGACCACTCCATGCATTATTTTTAAATAGTGCCCAGGCCTTTTAGTGATTTAGGCACTATTTTCTTTGAATCCAGAAAATGTCAGTGTTCCAGAAGCAAACCTAAGTGGTGCTGCCTGGCCAACAACTGGATTTCCTTTTGCGCAGATGTTCCCTTCTTGGGGCTTGAGCCTTGATATTTGTTTATATTGCCCCCTGTCCATCTACCCCATGGAACTATCTTGATTCAGTCCTTTTCCCTATTCCCTCCTAGATTTAAAAATTAGGTTGAGTTTGTGGAGGTTTAGGAATAGAAGAGTTAAAAGGAAGGAAATTCACTGTGGCCTGGATGACACTCCTAGAATATAAAAGAAAATCATCCTGCTGTGAGGAGGCGCCTGTGCTCAGCCCCCCACCCCCTTATCTGGAAAAGGGGGGAGGGATTGGCAAAGGCTGCCAGAGGAGTTTTCCAAAGACATTTCTAAAATCATGAGGTTGGATCTTCTTTAAATAAAGACCTGCAGTTTGCTGGAAGCTCATGGACAAATGGCCAGTCAAGGTGGCCCATGTCTGGGATGCTGTAAGTAACTGAGGTACCTCTGAGTGGCTTGTTTCCTATTTTCTCACTCAGGACCTGGGATTCCCTCACTGATTTTAATATTATTGCATATGATGGTTGCCAGAGGTACTCAGACAACACGAAATGGGAAGCTGAATCAAACATTTATGTTTGTGGGAATGGCTGCTTGTCTTTCTGAGAGGGTACTTTTCTTCTTCCAGGTTGTAATTCTAGGATTACTTCAGTCACCAGCTCTCCATTTTTATAACTCCCCGTTAAGGCCATTTTGTTAAGATTATTGGCTGTTCAAGATTGTTTGGAATGTCAGATTCCATTAGGTCACCTCGTCCTTAGTCATTAACATTGTTCAACAGTAGGACACTGACAGCCCTCGTGGCTGGTGATGTCACACTTCTGTGGAAGGACGGTGGTATACTCTTCTTGCATGCATGGCATTCAGCATGCCCTTCATATATCTTAAAGAAATGTGCCCTTTAAAAACAAATATAATTGTGTGTTTAATAAAAGATGTTTCTGTAACTAATTTCTTAGAATATGTACTAGAAGTTTCGCCTCTTCAGATAGTTGCCAAAGCCCTCAATAACTGCTACAGACCAGAATTCAGGTAGCAGTCAAGCCTCAAAATTTAGCTCATTTGGTGTGAATAGGTACTGATTAATAGTTTATGCATGCCTAGAGAGATGATGTGGAGAAGGCAATGGCACCCCACTCCAGTAGTTTTGCCTAGAAAATCCCACGGACGGAGGAGCCTGGTGGGCTGCAGTCCGTGGGGTTGCTAGAGTCGGACACAACTGAGCAACTTCACTTTCACTTTTCACTTTCATGCATTGGAGAAGGAAATGGCAACCCACTCCAGAGTTCTTGCCTGGAGAATCCCAGGGACGGGAAGCCTGGTGGGCTGCTGTCTATGGGGTCGCACAGAGTCGGACACGACTAAAGCGACGCAGCAGCAGCAGAGAGATGATGGAGGAGGGGATGGTTGGATGGCATCACCGATGCGATGGACATGAGTTTGAGTGGGCTCTGGGAGCTGGTGATGGACAGGGAAGCCTGGCGTGCTGCAGTCCGTGGGGTCGCAAAGAGTCGGACACGACTGAGTGACTGAATTGAACTGAGAGAGATTAGATGACCTGCTTCATAGATCCTACTGATACTGTAGTGGTTTTTTTTCCTTACTGCATTTCACCATTTTAGAGGTCACTAGAACTGGTTCTTTATCCAAAGATTAAGGTGGAGAGGAGGAGGTCTGGAAGAGGAAAGAAATCACAGGCAGTACTCAGATAGGTTCACATGTATTTTTGGATACATAACAATAATTTTCTTGTTAAACAAAAGAAAGGTAATGTCAAAAAAGAGATTATCAAACATCTATTTTTAGAAGAAAGAAAAGTGATTCATGAGAATGTCCATGGAGTCACATTGACTTACTCTCAACTTTTTCCTGAAGGAAGAATTATTTCCTTTAGTTCTTTGCTGCTAAGTAAATTGCAAAACACTTCCCTTTTTGCATGTAAACATTTTTTGACTTCTGGAGACGCATCCAGCATTTATCAAACCCTCCCGCAGTCAAGTCATAATTGCAAATCATAGTGATTTCTCCAGTGCCTTGACGTCCTTGAGAATCTGAGGGAAACATAGACTACCTTGCCCAGCTTCACCAGGGACGTCTTCAGATATTCTGTATTTTTTCCACCCGCTGGCTTTTTTTTGGTCAGGTTCTAACCTTAATCCTATAGTCCCACTGCTTTTCCTACCCCATTCTTTTACACAGACACATACCAGATGCGCACACAGTGTGAGTCAGTTCTAATGTGGAGGCAAAAAGCATTTTATAAAGTTTATAGAATATAATAGCAGCTTGCTAAAGTGAAATATTCCCTCCTTTAAACAAGCTCAGGGGAAAGCCACGTGGTTGACTTTTGCTGGCGTTCCTTGCCTTCCTCCCTGCCTTTGAATTCAGCTGAAGTCATAGTGGTGATTCTGACTTTCCTGCCAAGTCTTTGGTCACTCCCAGAGCCCATTGAGTTCGCCCGAGCAGCTTTCTCCCCCTGAGTTTATCAAGCCAGCCCTCACCTTCCCTGTGTTGCCTGACCTGGAGTGTCCTGCAGGACGCTGATTCCCAAGAAACTGTCAAGATCCTGGCCCTTGAATCCTGTCTCTGCCAGTAGCACTTTGAAGGAACTGTGGGCTCAAGGGAGGGCCTGGCCTTTTTGCAAAGGCTAGCTTTTCAGTTAAATACCATAGTTTTATGATTAGAGCTGAGAGCTCTGAGATTTCATACCCGTATCAGTAATCCCAAGGAAATGCATAGTATTGACCTTTTTCTCTTATTTTCTTATAATTTCCATTTCTTTGTGGCTATAAGGCACTGCAGGCTATGTGTTTCTGGGGAATTTTTGTTCTCTGTAAGTAGTTGGAATCATTCAGGCTTTTGCCTTGTTCTCACATCCTACCCAAGTTATGAAGTTGCTTTCCTGAGATATCCTGGAAACCCAGTATAGCCAAACAGCTGAAATACTTTTTTGGTGTTGAACCACGGGGGGAAAAAAAGGTAAAGCAAGCTACTCACACCTCAAGGAATTATTGCATAGTGTTTTACTGTGTAAGCTTTGGAGTCAAAGTGCTTGAATTCAAACCTTGGCTTTTCTACTTACTGACTGTATATCCTTTGTGGTAAGTTACTTAACCTCTCTGTGCCTCAGTTTTCTCATTTTTAAAATGGAGATAATAGTATACTCACCTCATAGGCAAATGAAGTGAAGTCGCTCAGTCCTGTCCGACCCTTAGCGACCCCATGGACTGCAGCCCACCAGGCTCCTCCATCCATGGGATTTTCCAGGCAAGAGTACTGGAGTGGGTTGCCATTGCCTTCTCCAGGGGATTTTCCCAACCCAGGGATCGAACCTGGGTCTCCTGCATTGCAGGCAGATGCTTTAACCTCTGAGCCACCATAGGGGGGTTCTGATAATACGTGAAACACTGCAGTGTTTCATATCTATGAGGTATCTTATGTTTTTCAAAGTATATAGTAAGAAGATGCTCGCTCTTACTACACAGAAAACTAATCTTTAAGTGCTATGCAATAGTTTCCTTGGAAGGAGATGGTAATAATGGCAAAAAAACATTGCACAGTCAGGAGTCCTGTGTTTCGTTGCTGTCAACAACTGCTGCATAACTATGACTTATGGCCAATCATAGTTTCAGTTATCTCAGCTGTGAAAGTGGGCTAATAATAGTTCCCTTCACTACGCTTTGCATACTTGAGTGTGGGCACACACACAGACAAACACAGATACACACACACGCATGCACATTCACTTTCCATGATAGAGAAGGAGGAGAATTCAATGAGAACACAAACATTAAAACTCTGGAAGGGCATGAAACACTTCAGTTATGGTGATTGTGTTGCCCGGTATACTATGTGTATTTAAGCTATAGTATTCTTGGAACAAAAATTACTTTCATATCTATAAGGTATTTTATGCTTTTCAAAGAAAATAGGCCAGCCAGTATTTTATCACAGCTGGCTGCTGCAAGCCTCTAGGGCATAAGGACTCTGTTTAACTTGGTATATTCACAGTACAGCAGATAGTGTACATTCAGTAAATGTTAAGTGGAAAAAAATGTAATTTTATACAAGTGAAGTTGATCTAATGAGAGAGGTAAGATGCCTTGGAAATGGTCTTTAAATAGTTTTCTAGCAAGTGGTTATTGTTGTTGACTTCACATAATGTCAGAGGCCTGTGATAATTTAGGTTTCAAACAAGTTGAAATTTGGTTCAGACACATATCTTTAGAGACTATGTTATAGCTCAGCAGGAAAAGCCATAGCCTAAGTCTGAGGCTTGGAAACTGCTATCTCAGATCTATCTTATCTTTCATTTGAGAGTAGACTGTAGCCTTTAGGCTCTATATGTGTAAAAAGTGAAAAGTTGTTATAAAGAGTGCTCTGTGAATACTTGTTGAGTGCATGAGTGAAGAAGACCTTGGCAGAGTGTGTGAATAAATTTAAACCAACTCAAACTTGGTACTTCTCATTAGTGTGAGAGGAAGGAGGTTGGAACTGCATCTTCTAGTAACCATGTGGAAGAGGAGTCTGTTTCTTTAATAGTCACTAAAGTGTTGGCTGTGAAGCACTTGGAGCAATATAAAGTGCTACGGAAATTCCTAATAACAGGTTACAGACAGAACTCTTGTTGCATAGACTACTGACAATTAACTTTTCTTAGGTTACTCATTTAGTGTCTAAGTGGTTAAAGGAGGAAAGAAGAGCAAACAAGAGTGAGACTGTATCAGACAAATACATTAATTGTCCTAATATCAACAGAAAAATCCCCTTGTTGTGCTCTTTCTTTTCAATATATAATGGTATATTGAAAAGAAATATGTTTTTATTAGATAAAGGTACTACCAGAATATTTGCATTGAAACTTTTAAGTGAAGCTATTCCCTCTTTATTCAGCAAAATCTTTCATTCAGTAGTTCCATAAAAGACGTTTTATTTTCCTCATGTATGGTTAGTAACAGTAGGAAGTTCAGAAATTCTTTATCCTTGATTCATGGAATTATGGTTCAGTTCAGTCACTCAGTCATGTCCAACTCTTTGCAACCCCATGGACTACAGCACACCAGGCCTCCCTATCCATTACCAACTCCTGGAGCTTACTCAAACTCATGTCCATCGCGTTGGTGATACCATCCAACCATCTCATCCTCTGTCGTCCCCTTCTCCTCCAGCTTTCAGTCTTTCCCAGCATCAGGGTCTTTTCAAATGAGTCGATTCTTCACATCAGGTGGCCAAAGTATTGGAGTTTCAGCTTCAACATCAGTCCTTCCAATGAATATTCAGGACTGATTTCCTTTAGGATGGACTGGTTGGATCTCCTTGCAGCCCAAGGGACTCTCAAGAGTCTTCTCCAACACCACAGTTCAAAAGCATCAGTTCTTCAGTGCTCAGCTTTCTTTATAGTCCAACTCTCACATCCATACATGACTACTGGAAAAACCATAGCTTTGACTAGATGGACCTTTGTTGGCAAAGTAATGTCTCTCCTATTTAATATGCTGTCTAGGTTGGTCATAACTTTTCTCCCAAGGAGTAAGCGTCTTTTATGTTTATGGCTGCAGTCACCATCTACAATTTGGAGCCAAAATAAATAAGGTCTGTCACTGTTTCCACTGTTTCCACACCTATTTGCCATGAAGTGTCGAGACAGAATGTCATGATCTTAGTTTTCTGAATGTTGAGTTTTAAGCCAACTTTTTCACTCCCTTCTTTCACTTTCATCAAGAGGCTGTTTAGTTCTTCTTCGCTTCTACCATAAGGGTGGTGTCATCTGCATATCTGAGGTTATTGATATTTCTCCCAGCAATCTTGATTCCAGCTTGTGCTTCTTCCAGCCCAGCATTTCTCATGATGTACTCTGCATATAAGTTAAATAAGCAGGGTGACAATATACAGCCTTGACGTACTCCTTTCCCGATTTGGAACCAGTCTGTTGTTCCATGTCCAGTTCTAACTGTTGCTTCTTGACCTGCATACAGATTTCTCGGGAAGCAGGTCAGGTGGTCTGGTATTCCCATCTTTTTAAGAATTTTCCAGTTTGTTGTGATCCAGTCAGAGGCTTTGGCGTAGTCAATAAAGCAGAAGTAGATGGTTTTCTGGAACTCTCTTGTTCTTTCTGTGATCCAGCGGATGTTGGCAATCTGATCTCTGGTTCCTCTGCTTTTTCTAAATCCAGCTTGTACATCTGGAAGCTCACGATTCACGTACTGTTGAAGCCTGGCTTGGAGAATTTTGAACATTACTTTGCTAGTGTGTGAGATGAGTGCAGTTGTCTGGTAGTTTGAACATTCTTTGGCATTGCCTTTCTTTAGGATTGGAATGAAAATTGACCTTTTCCAGTCCTGTGGCCACTGCTGAGTTTTCCAAATTTGCTGGCATATTGAGTGCAGCACTTTCACAGCATCATCTTTTAGGATTTGAAATAGCTGAACTGGAATTCCATCACCTCCACTAACTTTGTTCATAGTGATGCTTCCTAAGGCCCACATGACTTTACATTCCAGGATGTCTGGCTCTAGGTGAGTGATCACACCATCGTGGTTATCTGGGTCATTAAGATTTTTTTTGTATAGTTCTGTGTATTCTTGCCACATCTTCTTAACATCTTCTGCTTCTGTTAGGTCCATACGGTTTCTGTCCTTTCTTGAGCCCATCTTTGCATGAAATGTTCCCTTGGTATCTCTAATTTTCTTTAAGAGATCTCTAATCTTTCCCATTCTGTTGTTTTCCTCTATTTCTTTGCATTGATCACTGAGGAAGGCTTTCTTATCTCTCCTTGCTATTCTTTGGAAATCTGCATTAAAATGGGTGTATCTTTCCTGTTCTCCTTTGCCTTTTGCATCTTTTCTTTTCTCAGCTATTTGTAAGGCCTCCTCGGAGAACCATTTTGCCTTTTTACATTTCTTTTTCTTGGGGATGGTCTTGAATTACTGTCTTCTGTACAGTGTGATGAACCTCCATCCCTAGTTCTTCAGGTACTCTATAAGATATAATCCCTTGAATCTCTTTGTCACAAAAATAAAATTTCACAAGCTGAGAAGATAATAACCAAACCTAGAATGTCTTAATGATTTTTTTTGTTTGGCTAAGACATAAGCCATTCTTGTGACTGTTTGGAGCAATCCATGTCCCATAAACTCTTTGATGGGGGGGAACTTTTATTTTTACTAAAATATTTTAGTTAAGTAGAATGATTTGGTGAGCTCTGGGGACTTTAATAAAGTAATTGTGGATTCTGGGAGGAACTACATACAAAACTTGACTTCCTTGGATACTCTCAGACTTTCTGTTGTAAAGAGTAAACTACAAGATCTAAGAACGTGACCCTGAGGCCTCTTTTTGTAGGAGTCATTTATTAGCCATGGCAACCTTGAATATGTAAGAATATTTCCTAATTAATCAAGGATTGGCTTCTTCAAGTGAAAGCCTGGGAGACAGAAAATGAGAAAAAGACTAAAACTTGTGTCTTAGAACTTACTCACCAAGATGACGGGCAAGGTATGGTCTAGCATGAAAAATGCTGGACTACAAGATTATCACGTAAGAATCAGAGTTATTCTTAGTGTATCCACAGTAAATGAGTTCCAGGAGAAATTAAAGTCAACATCTGGAATTCCCTTATATTCTACTGTTAAGCCACTTTCTTGATTTCTCAAGGGTGGCTTGTTCCTTAATCCAATGTGAAAACAGACATATTCCAAGCCATGGTGAAGTCAGCCTTGTTCATGCCTACCCAGTTTTAACATTGTTATATATACTTGACCAATGTTTTAATATATAATAGAAGGGCAGAAAGATAAAAGGTTTTGAAAGGATCATGTATGCAGATTGCATCTCTGGCCCTGACAACTGTAAGGGAAGACAGTGTTGGGCTGCTAATGAGCCCCTGGGAAGTGTCTGGCATTTATGAATACAAACATTTCTATCATTGCTACTAAAACTAAAACTCATGAGAATACATTGTTGAAATAATATTTTATCTTGAAGTAGTAGGTATAGCTGCTCTTTTTCTCCTTCTCCTTATTTATCTACCTACCTATTTATTTATATCCTACCTTCTCCTGAAGAGAGTTTAAAGTACTCTACAAAGGGGCACATAGTAAAAGCAAGATCCAGTGCAACTAAAATACATGGGAACAATTAGGCAAAGGGAAAAATACAGGTAGGGAAGTAAGATGGAACGAGGACTAGGGTTGTGACGCAAAATGCATGACATGAAGTTTACTATGCTTGATAGAGGTAGACCACAAATTTGGTCTATGCTTTCAACCAACATATATGAAGAGAGAAAAATGATTGACGACATGAATCAGAATGTACAGAAGGTTAAAACAAAGTAGTTTTTCAGAAAAGCTAATGGAGGGTGAAGAATAAGAACTAATTGGGCTAATGGGGCAAAAGGTGGTCAACTGTTGCAAGAGTCATAAATTTCCTAGTAGCTATGGATATTCATTTTTGTTTCTGGAGATCCTTTGGGTGAATCATTTTAATTGTCTTCTCTGGTCTGGAATAGTCTTTGGGGGAAAATTCATCGTGTCTATCTATGTATTTATCTATGCATCTATCTATGAAATGATATATATAATAGTGCTTAAAAAATGTTTCCTTCATGTTTTCTTTCATTTATTTCTTTATTTCCAGTTCATGTACTTTGTATTGATATTTGGAAGTCTAGCATGTGAGACTTAGAATGCAAACCTGCATACATTTACAGTCTGGTCATAGACCTGCACCAGCCAATGGTTCCTGTGTAATAGCAACTTATTTCTAAGCTTGTCAATTCTATCTAAATTAATGTGGAACATAAAATTCCAGAAAAGTTCAATAGAAATTGCAGTAGAACTTCTAGTATCCTCTATATTAACTACTGTGAAAAATGTGGGAGGCTTTCTTACCACCTAAACTTGTATTTTTATGTGGTTGATTTTTTTAAAAAAATCATTCAATATTCAAAAGTAGCGTTGACATGTGTTACCTATTTGGGTATTTTGGTCCATTAACTTTTTCCAGTGGTTTTTCCAATTAAAATTACATTGATGCCATATGACATCTATTTGTATGGTAAAACTCCCTAACTCTTGAAAGAAATGTCAAAGCAGATTGAGCAGAGGGAGTGAGTTAACACTTTTCAGTGGTTCTAGTCTCTAGTTCCATCAAGTACTAATTTCCAAGGTTCAGTTTTTCTCATTTGAAAAATTAGACTGTAAAAAAAAAAAAGAAAAGAAAAATTAGACTTTTTTAAAGAACAGTTCTACATTTAAGCAAAAGTCAAGCAGATAATACAGAAGTCCTATTTGCTTCCATTTCCTTGCACACAGTTTCCTCTATTATTAATATTATTAGCATTAATATGTTATATTTCTTGTAATTAGTGATTGAGTATTGATATTATTATTTACTGAAGTCCATAGTTTACTTTAAAATGGACTGTTTCACAGTTCTGTGGGTTTTAACAAACGCATTATGTCTTGTATCCTCTATTAGTATATGATACAGAACTCTGTTACCATCCTAATAATATTTGTGCTTCACCTGTTTACTCTTTCTCCCTGCCTCTCCACCATGCTCAAATCCCTGGTCACTGATCGTTGTTTCCCAATAGTTTTGCCTTTTCCAGAATGGCAAATAGTTGGAATCATATAGTATACAACTTGTTAAAACTGGCTTGTTTTACTTAGCAATAAATGATCTAAGACTCTTCCAAGTCTCTTTGTGGCTTGATAGCTCATTTCTTTTTATTGCTAAATAGTATTCCATTGTGTGGATATACCACTGTTTATCCTTTGAAGGGCATCTTGCTTGTTTCTAGTTGATTATAAATAAAGACTCTATAAACAGTCATGCATAGCTTTTTGTGTGAACTTGTTTTCAATTTGATCCAACAAATATCTAGGAGCACAATTGCTGGGTCATAATTTTATTTATAATAAACTGCCAAACTGCCTTCTCGAGTGACTTTGCTACTTTGCATTCCCATCAGCAGTGTTGTGCTGCCTCTTTGTCAGCATTTGGTATTGTCAGTGTTAAGGATTTTAGCCGTTCTAATAGCTGTGTATTGGTATCTCATTGTTGGCTTAGTTTGAAATTCCCTAATGGCATAAGACATTGAGCATATTTTCTTATGGTTATTTGCCATCTACATATTTTCACTGATGAGATGTTTGTTCAGATCTTTTGTCCATTTTTAAATGAATTGTTTGTTTTTTATTGTTAAATTTTAACAGTTCTTTTATATTTTGCAAATATTTTCTCACAGGCTGTGCTTTGTTTTTCCATTCTCCTAACAGATGTTTGTTTCTTTATTCTTTTAACAAAACAAATGTTCTAAATTTTAATAAATTCCAGCTTATCAATCGTTTATTTCATGTATTGTACTTTTGATAGTCTATCTAAAACCTTATTGCTAAATTCAGAATAATCAAGATCTTTTCCCATGTTACCATCTACAAGTTTTATAATTTATATTTAGGTCTACAGTCCTTTTTGAGTTAATTTTTATGAAGAGTGTAAGGTCTGTATCTAAGATTTATTTCTTTGCATGTAAGTGTCTTGTTTCAGAACTATTTGTTGAGAAGACTATCTTTTTTTCATTGAATTGCCTTTCTTCTTTTTGTCAGTCTATTTCGAGGTTTTGTGTTCAGTTCCATTGATCTATTTCTTTATTCTTTTGCTAACACTCTGTTGTCTTGGGGGCTTCCCTGGTGGCTCAGACAGTGAAGAATCTGCCTGCAATGCAGGAGACAGAAGAGACCCAGGTTCAAGCTCTGCGTTGGGAAGCTCCCTGGAGGAAGGCATGGCAACCCAACCAGTATTCTTGCCTGGAGAATTCCATGGACAGAGGAGTCTGGCAGGCTCCAGTCCATGGGGTTGCAAAGAGTCAGACACTACTGCGTGACTAACACTTGCGCTTTATGCCATCTTGATTACTGTAACTTTATAAGAATTTCTTTTCCCTCTTTGAAAATTTATTTTGGTCTCAGTGTTTCTCATTTATCTGATTGTAGATATAGGCACTCTGAGAAAACAATAATTAACAATTTGATTGTCTAGTAGTTCTTTTTAAAATTTTCAATATTGTATTACTTTCAGGTGTAGAACACAGTGATTCAGTTTTTTTTTTCAGATTATACTCCATTATAAATTATTACCAAAGGGTAGAGGGAAGGGACACAGTACAAATTAGGGGTATGGGATTCATAGACACAAAGTACTATATATAAAGTAGATAAGGAACAAGGATATACTGTATAGCACAGGGAAATATAGCCATTATCTTATAATAACCTATAGAAATTCTTGAACTTGGGTGTCCTAGTCCTGTGGTTTTGTAATTCTTCAGTGTTGTGATGTCTATTCTGGGTCTTTTGCCTTTCCATACAAATTTTAGTATTGTTATCCACAAAATAACCTGCAAGGATTTTGACTGGTCTTCCATGGAATGTATAGACCATGTTTGGAAGAATTTACTTCATAATAATATTGAGCCTTTCTATTCATGAACAGAGAATATCTCTCCACTTATTCTTATACATATTTTATTAAAATTGTATCTAAGCTTTCCATTGGGGATGCTAATGTAAATGATATTGTATTTCCCATTTGAAATACCAGTTCATCATTGTTGGTGTATAGAAAACAATTGACTTCTGTATATTAACTTTGTATCCTGCAACCGTGCTATATAAGATTATTAATTCAAGCGGAGTTTTACATCAATTCTTTGTGATGATCTATATAGACAAGCATGTCATTTTTGAACAAAGACAGCTTTATTTTTCCTTTCCAATCTGTGTATCTTTCATTTCTTTATCTTGTCTTAATGTGTTGCTGCTGCTGATGCTAAGTCGCTTCAGTCGTGTCTGACTCTGTGCAACCCCATAGACGGCAGCCCACCAGGCTCCCGTCCCTGGGATTCTCCAGGCAAGAACACTGGAGTGGGTTGCCATTTCCTTCTCCAATGCATGAAAGTGAAAAGTGAAAGTGAAGTCCCTCAGTCATTTCCGACTCTTCGCAACCCCATGGACTGCAGCCTACCAGGCTCCTCCGCCCATGGGATTTTCCAGGCGAGAGTACTGGAGTGGGTTGCCATTGCCTTCTCCGGTCTTAATGTGTCAGGTAGGACTTTAAATATGATATTAAATAGAAGCACTAAAAGGGACATCCTTGCCTTGTTCCCTTATCTTAAGTTAGGGAGCAAGCCTCTAATTCCTCACCATTAAGTATGATATTAGCTGTAAATTACTTTATCAGGTAGAGAAATTTCCCCTCTATTTCTAGTTAACTGAAAGTTTTTATCATGAATGGTGTTGGATTTTGGTAAATGTTTTTTCTGTACCTATTGGTACAATTTTTTATAGCCCTTTAATATGATGGATTATATGAACTGATTTACTAATATTTTATTGTGGGTTTTTGTATTTATATTTGTGAGAAATATTGGTATCTATCTTTCCTTTCTTATAATGCCTTTATCTGGTTTTGGTTTTAGGGTAATGATGGTCTTACAGAATGAATTAGGAAATGTTCTCTCTGCTTGTATTTCCTGGAAGAGATTGTGTAGAGTTGGTATTCTTTCTTCCTTAAATGTTTGATAGAATTCACCTGCGAAACCATCTGGACCTGCATTGCTTTTGGAAGTTTATTAATTGATTACTTAATTTCTCTGATGAACAGAGAATAATTCAGTTTGCCTATTTGTCATTTTGTAAGTTTTGGTGCCTTTTGTCTTTTAAGCAATTGGTGGTGCATTTTATCAAGTGCACCAAGTCGTGGGACATAGAGTTGTTCATAATATTCATATATTATCCTATTAATATCCATATAATTATTAATAATGACCCCTCTTTCATTTCTAATATTAATAAATTGTATCTTTTGTTTTCTTCTTGATTAGCCTGGCCAGATATTTTAAAATTTTATCTTTTCAAAGAACTAGCTTTTTGTTTCGTTGGATTTATCTATTGATATTTATTTTCAGTTTCACTGAATTTTGCCCTAATTTTTTATAATTTGTATTCTTTTACTTGCTTTAGGTTTATATTGCTCTTAATTCTCTAGTTTTGTTTGGTGAAATCTTAAATTTATTGATCTGAGATCTTTTTTCCTTTTCTAATATAAGCATTCAATGCTACAAATTTCCCTCTAAACACTGCCTTTGCTACATAACACAAATTTCAGTAAGTTTAATGGTCATTTTCATTTAGTTAAACATTTAAAAAAATTTCTCTTAAGACATTTTTTGTCCCATATGTTGTACTGAAATGTGTTGTTTACTTTGCAGAGGATTGGATATTGTCTTACCTTTCTGTTATTGACTTGTAATTTAAATTCATTGAGTGGGCTAAGAACATTATTTGTATGATTTCTGAGCTTTTAAATTTGTTAAGGTGTATTTTATGGCCAAGTGTTACAGTCTGTTTTGCTGAATGTTACACATAAGCCTGAGAATGTATATTCTGCTGTTGATGGATGGATTACCCTATAAGTGTCAATTAGATCTAGTTCATTGATGATGCTAATCAGTTCAACCATGTCTTTAGTCAGTTTCTGCATGATGGATTTATTAGGTATTGATAGATGGGTGCTGATGTCTCCAACTGTAATTGTGGGTTTGTATATATAAGAATTACGTCTTTTTGGAGAATTGACCCTTCAGATTATGTGACACCCTTTTTTATTCCTGATAATATTCCTTCTTCCAAAGTGTGCTCTGAAACTAATTTGGCTATTCCAGTTTTTTCTATCTGGTGTTAGTATGATATGTCTTTCTTCATCCCTTTATCTGTATCTTTATATTGAAGATGTGTTACCTTAGATAATCTACAGTTGGGTTTTATTTTTATGTTTATTCTGATCATCTCTATCTTTTACTTTTTGTATTTAAACCATTCACATTTAAAGTGATTAGTGAGGTAATGTGTTAATATTCATCATTTATAAATGCTTTTTGTTTATTGCACATATTATTTGTTTTGGTTATTTTTAATCTTCTCTTTTTTTGCCTTCTCAGGCTTTAACTGAAGCCTGAGATATATGATTCCATCTCGATTATGCTTCATTTTGAAAATTTTTAGTGGTTCCTGTCAAGTTTGCAATATGCTTTCTAAACTACTTTAAGTCCAATTTCAAGTCTACACTAAATTGCTTCACTGGTAGTTCGAGTGCCTTATAATATTCATTTTACTTATCCATATACTATAATCACTGATACGTTATTGCTGTTATTACTTTGAACAAAGTTATATGTTAAATCATTGTTTTAAAAAAAGAAAAGGTTTTATTTTGCCCTTATATTTATGTATATATATATATTCCTTCTCTGATGCTCTTCCTTTCTTTATTTAGATCTGATTTTCTGGCTTATATACTTTTCTAGAAAAACATATTTTTTACATTTTTTTGCAAGCCATGTCTACTGATGAAAAATTTCTTCCGTTCTTGTTTGTCTGAGAAAGGTTTTTGTGTTCCTTTTTGATGGTAATTTTGCTGGAAAGAGAATTCTAGCTTGTTGTTTTTTCTTTCAATGCAAGATATTTCCTTTTACTCTCTTCTTTCTTGGATGATTTCTGATGAGATGTTCAACATAATTCTTATCCTGTTCCTTTATAGGTAAGATGATTTTCTTTCTTCCTCTGGCTTCTTGGAAAATTTTCTCTTTGTCTTTGATTTTTTACCATTTGAATATGATATGCCTTAGAGCAGGTACTTTGGTATTCAACCTGCTTGTAACTCTGAGTTTCATGGGTCTGTGGATGGTATCTATTATGAATTTTGTGAAATTTTTGGTATCATTTCCTCAAATATTTCTTTTGCTCTCTTTTGTCTTTCTTCTCTTTCTATAATTGCAATTATACATATGTTACAGATTTTGATTTTTCCCACAGTTCTTGGATGTTCCTTTTTGTGTCTTGTTTTTTTCTCGCCATATTTTCATTTGGGAAGTTTATATCACCATTTCTTTAAGCTCCCTGGTTCTTTCCTTGGTCGTTTCCAGTATACTGATAAGCCCATGAAAGGCATACTTCATTTCTGTTTGTGTTTTCTATAAGACTGCTTTATTCTTAAGGCCTTGAAGGGAACTCAATGGTTTATTTATTCTTCTCTCCAAATGATGTATGGCAAAACCAATACAATATTGTAAAGTAATTAACCTCCAATTAAAATAAATAAATTTATACTAAAAAAAAAAAGAAGTCCAGTCTTCTACTGAAAAGACCCTTGGTCTGGGTCTGAATAAAGAAACATCTGCACCAAGTACTAAGGACAGTCATTTTGCTCTGGTGATAGGATATATGTCCTGGGTTAATAGGGGACAAGTTATCGATTCGTTTAAAGAGAGGTGATAGTTTGATTGCACACTTTCCATACCAAACCATATTGGAAAGTTGTGTCCCCTTTGGAGCAACATAATTTAAGAAGGAAGTTGGTAACAGGAAAATGTGTCCAAAATGGGTGACCAGGATAGTGATAGGGGTATTAGTAAATCTAGAAACCTTGCTATATTTGGATGTGTATTAATTTATCAGATGTCTTTATCTGTATCATCTGTCTTTCTATATATAGTGTTAAAAATAGAATGTTTTCTGTTTGGTGCCAAATTTTTCATAATATCTCTGATTTTACATTGTTCTAATTTTTCCTGGATATAATGCTTGACTTTTTCCCAGGAAAGAGACAGAGGAAAACCTCCCCTAGCATAAGTGTACCTTATTATCTGACCAAAAAAAATCAGTAGACTGAACATTTTTTGCAGTAATTCTAGCTCTTGGCTTCATTTCAGGAAACCTCAAGTTGCCAACTTCAAGCTGAGCGTCACTTTTCACCTGGTGTTGGTTCCTCTACGTCCCCAAGGAGTCTTTGCTTGAGTAGTTATGGTTTGGGCTGTTGTCCTGTGATATAGAAGTAAGGGGGTTGGGTAAAACCCAGAGATGTGCTAAGTGGATTCTGAGCTGTGAAAGTTGGAGCAGGGAGCACATGTGAGTTTGAGGTTGCATATGAACCCCTAGCCCTTTCCCCCTGCAATATGTGTTGTTATTATTATTTCTGGAGAAGAGTTCGTGATCTTTTATAATTTTCTTTTCCTGTTGATCCAGCAGTGCTAGTAACAGAAACTTAAAACAGTTATGGCATATAGTGTATGGAATTTCACGGTCATATATCTTGCACATTAGAGAATAAATGTACTGTGCCAAAGATGAAATTTGCCTTGTAGAGAATTCATTTTAGGGTAGCTTCAATGACTGAGATCCACAGGGTAGCATCTCAGCAGCCGTCTTCCTTCTCTGACCTTATGCAGCCCCAAGACAAAGGTGAAAGTACAATTGGCTTTAGCTGCAATTTCTCCCAGTACTTTTCCATTCGGAGAGGAGAAGCCGATAGAAATATAATGAGCTTAAAAATGAACTTGACTTTCAAAGACTTTTGAGAATGTGTGTGTTTGGCCATATGGCTGAGGACAGCTAGAGTGAAACCATTGCTGGGAGACAGTAGTTTGAGTTGACTACTTCTGCTTTGCATGACTGTGGGAAAGTGCTTAAATTCTGCTTGCCTCAGTTTCATCATCTATAAAGTGGGGACTGCAAAACCAAACTCAGAAGATTGTGGTAAAAAGTGGATATTGTAATATACTTGGAAATGCTTTGTAAATGCTATGCATGCCTTTTCAGTTGCTACAGTCATGTCTGACTTGACTGTAGCCTGCCACGCTCTCTGTCCATGGGATTCTCCAGACAAGAATACTCAAGTGGGTTGCCATCCCCTTCTTCAGGGGATCTTCCCAACCCAGGGATCGAAGCTGCATTTCCTTTCTCCTGTGACTCCTGCATTGCAGGCGGATTCTTTACCACTGAGCTACCAGGAAAGCCCCGCTTATAAGGTATATGGTATAGCATTTAAGGGCTTCCCAGGTGGTGCTAGCCACCAGTAGTCATATATGGGTGTGAAAGCTGGACCATAAAGAAGGCTGAGCATTGAAGCATTGATGCTTTTGAACTGTGGCATTGGAGAAGACTCTTGAGAGTCTCTTGGACAGCAAGGAGATCCAATCGGTCAATCCTGAAGGAAATCAACCCTGAATATTCATTGAAAGGACTGATGCTTAAGCTGAAGCTCCAATACTTTGACCACCCGTTGGGAAGAACTGACTCATTTGTAAAGACCTTGATGCTGGAAAGATTGAAGGCAGGAGGAGAAGGGGACGACAGAGGATGAGATGTTTGGATGGCATCTCTGACTTGATGGACATGAGTTTGAGCAAGCTCCAGGAGTTGGTGATGGACAGGGGAGCCTGGTGTGCTACAGTCCATGGGGTCACAAAGAGTTGGACACGACTGAGTGACTGAACAACAACAGGTGGCGCTAGTGGTAAAGAATCTGCCTGCCAATGCAGAGTTCAGTCCCCGGGTCGGAAAGATCCCCTGGAGTAGGAATGGCTACCCACTCCAGTATTCTTGTCTGGAGAGTCCCACGGACAGAGGAGCCTGGTGGGCTACAGTCCATGGGGTTGCAGAGAGTCAAGCATAACTGAAGCAACTGAGCATGCACACACATACCTTATACTTTCAAGACAAGGACAGTATATTATTTATCCCCATCTACTTAGCACTTATATACCCCTAGAACCTAGCACAGAGTCTAGTATTAATAGAGGATTGGTAGCTAAAATTAATGAATAGTTTTAAATCTTCAAATTTCTGATGATTTTGAAGAATTAATTGACTGGTCCTTTGGATTGCATTAGAAAATCTCTTCAATTCATTCAATGTTTAGATTCAAGGATTGAGAATAGTGTATGAGGTTAAGAAGAGATTGTTATAGATAAGCTTTCCAAGAAGTTCTTAATATTCTAAACAACAAAAATCACAAATGAACATTTAGCAATTGATGAAAATGAAGATTAACTTTCTCAAGTGGGCTTGGAAACCCAGTAGAATTGCTCTGGCATCTGCTCAACATTTCTGGGCATGGTCATAAACCCAAGGGAAGACTCTAGTATGCGCGTTCTACTTTGTGAGGGGTCTGGGGCAGATGGTGGTGGTACAACCTAGAGCTCACTTCTGCCACAGATGACTGAGGTGTTTGGCTAAGTGATCCCAAGGAACAGTTGGAATGCAGTCTCCCTAGGTAGTCTGAAAATGGTAATAATTTGATTTTTCAAGGCTCCTGAAATGGCATCATTTTGGGGTACATCTGTTGTGGACCTCTGTTCTTTGGAAGGAAATGAAAGTGCTAAGTTAATTTTAAAAGTCTTGGGAAACTTGATTATTTTTGTTTTTAAACTATGTCTTATTTCTTGAAAAATCTGTTATTGTTGTTTTTCTTTCCCTCATAAGAAATGCAGAACTCTGATTATTTGGGATAAATTGTGTCTAGAGGGCTTCAGTTTGGAGAAAATGGGATGGTGACATTATTACCTTCTCTCTCAAACCAGTGACACGAATCAGGCCTTATGCCAAGGGTTAGGGGCAGCAGATGTAATCCTGAACCCATAGTCTCTGTAGAGTGGATAAGGCTTCCAAGCCATGTGGAAGCCGAACTTACCAAGGAAGCTTAGCTATTATCCTTCCAGATGTTCAGCTTGCAAATAGCAGAGGTGTTATTTTCAGTATCAAATGTATAGATAAGTACATGCCTTGTTTTTTCCATCCTGATACCGTTTAGGGGATAAATTCCATTTTCAGGTCTGGCAATCTGTCAGATAGCTCCGTTTAAAGTTATCTACCAAAATGATTAAATTGGTGATAGCTTTTATTCTTGGCTAAGAACTTGCCTTTCCTCCAGAGATGAACAGGCTTGAATCGTTATGTGAGTTTATATAGTATATGGTTGGTTGTCAAATATTTATCTTTGTCTAAAAATGAAATAAATGTCTTGAAATACAATTTCTTTTTAACTGAATAAATCAATGAGAGAAAAAGAACCTCTCATTTAGCCAATTTTTAATCGCTATTTTTATGAGAGGCCAGAATGTTAACTGAATCCTGACTTTCGTCATTTGAAATATAATTTGTGTGTTTAAGAATTTATGTACACATCAAGGTTTGGACTTCATGTTCAGAAAGGAAAATTGATTTATAGGAACAAACAACTGCAGGAGTAGAGGCAATTGCCAGAAGTAAACACGAGTCAATTATTTAAGGCAAATGGGACCTTAATCACCACAGCGATAGAGAAATCTCAAGTTCAATTAAATACTGGACTTTCATGCTTTAATTTGTGGGCATTTCTATATCTCTTATTTTGCAGAGGCCTTTGAAATTGTCGTTCGCCACGCCAAGAACTACACCAATGCCATGTTCAAGAACAACTATCCGAGCCTGACCCCACAAGCTTTTGACTTTGTGGGTGAATTTTTCACTGATGTATCTCTCTACATCCTGGGTTCTGACATCAACGTGGACGACATGGTCAATGAATTGTTTGACAGCCTGTTTCCAGTCATCTATACCCAGCTGATGAACCCAGGCCTTCCAGAGTCCACCTTAGACATCAATGAGTGCCTCCGAGGGGCAAGGCGTGACCTGAAAGTATTTGGGAATTTCCCCAAGCTTATTATGACCCAGGTTTCCAAGTCACTGCAAGTCACTAGGATCTTCCTCCAGGCCCTGAATCTTGGAATTGAAGTGATCAACACAACCGATCACCTGAAGTTCAGTAAGGACTGTGGCCGAATGCTCACGAGGATGTGGTACTGCTCTTACTGCCAGGGACTGATGATGGTGAAGCCATGTGGCGGCTACTGCAATGTGGTCATGCAGGGCTGTATGGCAGGTGTGGTGGAGATTGACAAGTACTGGAGAGAATACATCCTGTCTCTGGAAGAACTGGTGAACGGCATGTACAGAGTCTATGACATGGAGAATGTACTGCTTGGTCTCTTTTCTACGATCCATGACTCCATCCAGTACGTCCAGAAGAATGGAGGAAAGCTCACCACCACGGTGAGTACCATTCTACCGTTTTCCAAGGAATTGGATTCTATTCGGGGTGTGGTGGCATGGCCAGTAGGTGCCGTCGGAGAGAACTAAGAAAAATATGGGCAGGGATGATAGAGGGCCTGAATGTCCTCACAAAGCTGGGCAGTGCATTAAATCCACAGGTTATGGAGTCCAAAGCCTGGCTTTGCATTTTAGATCCATCTACTTTCTTGTTTTCAGACCTTGGTTATGAGGCTCTGTATGAGCCTCATCTTGCTGATTGATAAAATAAAGATTAAAAAGAATATCTGCTTCATTGGGAGTAACATGGGTTACAGTTCTTCAGTAATTATTAGTTATTGTTACCACTGCTGTTAGTTAACACAACATTCTCGACAACCCTGTGAGGTATGAGCTATTATCTCCATTTTGTAAACGAGGGAACTGAAGCTCAGGGAAACAGAAACTTGACCAAGGGCACCCAGCTATAGTTAATGAAAGAGCCATGATTCACAAATTGATCAGGTGTCCTTTTAATTAGGTTATCACCAGTTTCTCTGGTTCTGATTTCACTCTTGTGCTCTTAATCACATTACTATTTTGAGTAACGGAGAAGGCAATGACACCCCACTCCAGTACTCTTGCCTGGGAAATCCCATGGACAGAGGAGCCTGGTGCACTTCTGTCTATGGGGTCGCACAGAGTCGGACATGACTGAAGTGACTTAGCAGCAGCAGCATTTTGAGTAGTTGATTTGCGATGTTAGTTTTGATGTGCATTTTGAGTAGTGTCTTTAAAAGTAGGAAACCCAGTTAGAACCTACTAACTAAAGCTACAAATGAATGAGGCAAAACATTCATATCTTCCAGCAGTTGTTTCTGCAGCCTTGATTCATACCAGTGTAAGCCTGATGGTATTTGTATTGGGGTGGGACAGTTCTGTGAGGGAGCAGCTTGCTTGGTTTCAGTCAGACGTTATTAGTTACATTGTACCTGCTAAGCTAGGATGCACACATTCAGAACCACAGGAGCACACACTTTTCAATACAGAAAAGAACATAGAGCCAAGAGCTCTCACTAAGGTTATAGTGACTAACTCCTGAATGTTGTCAGCTTTGTTGAAGGAGGTGGCAGAATCATCTAATACACTAGCCTTGTTGGGATCCTACCATCACCAGTTTACATAAAATTATGTCGCAGTAATCCATGGGATAGATCCTAATATTATCCCCATTTTACACAGGAGTAGATGAAGCCAGCTTCAGAGCTGGCTTATGAGTAAATATTAAAAATAACTAAGGTCATGGCATCTGGCCCCATTACTGCATGGCAAATAGAAGAGGAAAAGGTGGAAGTAGTGACAGATTTCCTCTTCTTGGGCTCCAAAATCACTGCGGATGGTGACTGCAGCCATGAAATCAGAAGACGATTGCTTCTTGGCAGGAAAGTGATGACAAACCTAGACAGTGTGTTGAAAAGCAGAGACATCACTCTGCTGACAAAGGTCCGTGTAGTCAAGGCTACGATCTTTCCAGTGATCATGAACGGTTGTGAGAGCTGGTCTGTAAAGAAGGCAGAATGCTGAGGAATTGATTCCTTCAAACTGTGGTACTGGAGAAGATCCCTGAAAGTCCCTTGAACAGCAAGGAGTTCAAACCAGTCAATCTTAAGAGAGATCAGCCCTGAATATTCACTGGAAGGACTGATGCTGAAGCTCCAGTATTGTGGTCATCTGACATTCACAGGTGACTCATTGGAAAAGTCCCTGATGCTGGGAAAGATTAAGGGCAGAATGAGAAGAGGGCATCAGAGGATGAGATGGCTGGATGGCATCAATGATGTGAGGAATATGAACTAGGGCAAACTCTGGGAGATGGTGAGGGACAAGGAGGCCTGGCGTGCTGCAGTCCATGGGGTTGCAAAGAGTCAGACACAGCAACAAGATGAAGCTTAGTGGCTCAGCTGGTATAGAATCTGCCTGCAGTGCGGGAGACCTGGGTTTGATCCCTGGGTTGGGAGGATCCCCTGGAGAAGGGAAAGGCTACCCACTCCAGTATTCTGGCCTGGAGAATTCCATGGACTGTATAGTCCACAGGGCGCAGAGTCAGACACGACTGAGCGACTCTCACTTCACTTCACAGAGCCTAAATACCTTGCCCCGACATCAAAGCTAGTTAAATGGCAGTGGGGAAACTGGGATTCCAACCCTGGGTTGTTGCCTTGCTTGATTCATGCTTTTACCTTCTATGCAGTGCAACTGCTGTGTACTCTGAACCATCGCTTACCCAGAATGTGGAGGGCAGCTTAGGCCATTTAGCCCTGTCCTTAAGCTCTGCAAGTACGAAATGATAGGGGTAATTGGTTTCTTTGGTGAATTAAACAAGAAAGGAGAACAAAAAATGATTCAACCCACAGGATGGCTACTCACAGAGCCGCTCTAATTGTCCCATTCAGAATGTTAGCCATTTAAAACACATTTGCTGAGAAAATATTTTATAGTAAAATGAACAGAAATGTCCTAGCACTAGTGTTCTTCAGTGGTTAATTATTCCTCTGATTGCTTTATAATTCGAGGCCAGATTCTTGGGCCTTAAACAAAAGTAAATCTCAGAGAATTAGAAAAATGAAAAGCCAGTGCATTCGTATGTTCATTTCACCTGATGTTCGTTGAGGGCCCTCTATGTGTCCGACACAAAGCAAGAGTGCCAGGGGTGTGGAAATGTCTTCAATAAGAGGAAAAACAAGAAGATAACGTTAAAGACAGAGTATGGGAGGCTTTAAAGTTTGCCTCTGATGTTGGTCACTTTGACAGCAACATTTTGAAAACTGATGTTGGTCACTTTGACAGCAACATTTTGAAAACATGTTTTCTTCTCTAGTTATTTTCAACACAGAAAAAAAGGTGGGGTGGAGCTGGTAGTGGATTGAGTCCACTATTTTGATCAGGCCCTAGACATGAAAGTTTACTTAGTGAACATTTCTTAAGCATTTGCTCTATTCATGGCACTTTGCCAGGTGCTGGGTACTCGATGGCCCCAGACATAGTTCTTAAGTCTTTAAAAGGTCAGTTTAGCTTTGTTGACAGACGGACGTGTAACTGAATAATTTTCAGCACAGTGAACATCTCACTATAATGTGAATCTTAGAAGGCCTGAAAGAGATTACCTAGTCCAGTCCCTTTGATTTTACAAATGAAAAAATAAAGTTCAGAGAGGCTTGCCCACAGTTATATAGTTAGTGGAAGAGCCAGAAGTAGGGTCCAAGGTCTGCTGCTGCTACAGTCGAGCACTCTTTCCACCACACTGATCTGTCTCCCATAAGACCCTCCCAGATTTTCACTCAAAAAGCTCCGTTAGGATTCTGCAAAGACATCTTGAACTTAAATTGAACAGCTATTTTGGGGGTGCCAACCCTGCTGTATGTTAGGTGCACGTGGGAGCATCTGTGTGTGTGCACGTGTACACACACACACAAGGAGTACATTTCATGCCATTATCATTCAGGAAGAAAAGCCTTGGCTGTCAGGAGGTGCTCAGTGAGGCAGTCAGTCCCTTTCTGTTTTGGCCATTAAGGGCCTGATTGCTCCCAGCTCCCAGCTGGTTATGAGAGCGTGAAGTCTGTCTTCCCCAGGGAATGCATAAACTAGAACAGAAAGTGTATGTAAAGTCTGCCTTGTTACTGGTTTATGATTGCCAGCTCTAAGTAATGTATACCAAATGGTGGGGGTGGGGAATCACGGTCCAGGTGTGATCCAGTATACTCTGTATGCCCCATCAAGGGGCCGGGTCATTCATTATGGGTGGTGAGGGGAAGTGAGGGCTGGGTGGATTGCAGAGCACTGTTCCCGTTAACAAAACCACAGAAGGCCCCCAAGCCTAAGCTCCTTGAAAACTAAGGCATTAATGAGATTCTGCTGCAGCACCCTCACCTTCCGCTTGTGATCAAATGTGAGACCCGGCCAGTTAGTCCTGATTGAGGTTAAGTTGTGAGAGACCTCTGTGAAAATCAGCTCTTCCAGAGCTCTGTTAGGACAGCATTTTTAGCTAGCTATAAGCTGTGCATGAAGTCTGCCATGGGCTTACCCAGTGGCTCTGCAGTAAAGAATCCACCTATAATGCAGAAGCCATGAAGTCTGCCAAGCAGGGACTTTGCTCATCTACCCCAGATCATGAAGGACATTTTGGTTTTATGGTGATGGACAGGGAGGCCTGGCGTGCTGTGATTCATGGGGTTGCAAAGAGTCGAACACGACTGAGCGACTGATCTGATCTGATCTGATCTGACGTGAGTGGGGCACTGTGAATTTTTTATAATTATGCCCTATTAGTGTTTCAGTTTTCCCTAAGATACTTTTCCATTCTTCAGACTACCAAGTGAAGACATGTGAGCAAATGTTAGGATGTTGTTCCTTGCTGCACACCTAGAGGTGATAAGCATGTGGTTCTCAAACGACTCATCACCACAATCATGTAGGGAACTCATTAAACAGATTCCTGGAGCCCCTCCCCCTGCCCTGGGGATTCTGATACCATAGGTCTGTGCCAGAGAATTTGCCACTTAAAAAGTACTCCATTTGATTCTGATACTTCCTTGGAAGCAAATCCAGCCACCTTGTTTAGAAGATAAGACCCAGAGGTTGGAAGTGAATGACAATGGCAAAGCTGTGAGCACATCTATCAGATGGGGCTGATACTTGGGAATCACTGAAATGGTAGGTTCAAAGTACCTGGCAGAGTTCGAGGCACATGGCAAGTACTAACTAAGCCGCAGTGCAGTACTCCTTCTACAGCGTGTTTCTAAGTGCCAAATGGATAATGAGTTTTTCTTAAACTTGTTTTTAAGTGCCAGGACGTTTCATGTTATTTTAACCCAAAGAAGTGAATAAAAATACCAATATTTTATTGTGTGTTTATATGTGTGAGAGAGAGAAAGAGAGAAGAGGTGAGAGGAAGGTAAGGAAAGAGAAAAGTTTTACTGAAAAGTATTAACGATGGGACTGTAAATAGATCCATCTTGGTTCTTCATCTACATTTGTGAACTAGGTTAAATATCATGGCCCCAAGTGAGTACTGAGTAGGTCTTTAATAGTATTGAGGCATCATTTGGGTAGTATTTGAGAGTGTCATTTTAAAATTTATCAGCACATTATTGAATTCCATACCTTATGGATGTGCTCAGTCCTTCAGCTGTATCTGACTCTTTGCGACCCCATGGACAGGATTATCCAGGCAAGAATATTGGAGCGGGTTGCCATTCCCTTCTCCAGCGGATCTACCTGACCTAGGGATTGAACCCGGGTTTCCTGCATTGCAGGCAGATTCTTTTCTGTCTGAGCCACCAGGGAAGCCCAGTAATCAGCATGTTGGATGTTTATTGCTAATTGAGAAAGTTTCCCAAGAATCTCTATGATTGGACTTACTTTCTTTACCCCCCTAAAGTAAATTGCTCATATGTCCTCACATGGCTGTTTGCACTTTTATTTTTCCAATTTTACTTATGTACTTTCTTTATTGATTCATTTCAGAGTTTCTCAGCATTAGTGTTTCCTCTCCCACAATTTCATTACCTTGACTAGTTATGTGCTTCATTGAATGTTGTCCAAAACTGCAACCTTTTCTACCTTCTCTGTTTCTCCCCTTATTTCCTCACTTCAGTTCACTCGCTCAGACATGTCCAACTCCTTGTGACCCCATGGACTCTTCCCTGTCCATCACCAACTCCTGGAGCTTGCTCAAACTCATGTTCATTGAGTCAGTCATGCCATCTAACCATCTCATCCTCTGTCAGCCCCTTCCCCTCCCAGCGTCAATCTTTCCCAGCATCAGGGTCTTTTCCACTGAGTCAATTCTTCCCAACAGGTGGCCAAAGTATTGGAGCTTCAGCATCAGTCCTTTCAATGAATATTCAGGACTGATTTCCTTTAGGGCTGACTGGTTTGATTTTACTGTCCAAGGGACTCTCAAGAGTCTTCTCCAACACCACAGCTCAAAAGTATCAGATTCTTCGGCACTCAGCTTTATTTATGGTCCAACTCTCACATCCATACATGACTACTGGAAAAACCATAGCCTTGAGTAGATGGACCTTTGTCAGCAAAGTAATGTCTCTGCTTTTTAATATGCTGTCTAGGTTGGTCATAGCTTTTCTTCCAGGGAGCAAGCATCTTTTAATTTCAAGGCTGCAGTCACCATCTGTAGTGATTTTGGAGCCCCAGAAAAATAAAGTCTATCACTGTTTCCATTGTTTCCCATGTATTTGCCATGAAGTGAAGGGACTGGATGCCATGATCTTAGTTGTGTTTTTTTTTTTTTTTTTTTGAAAATTTCAGGTGTGTTTATTTTTTTTTTCCTTACAGAAACAGTTTTTTAGTTTTTAATGAATTTGTAAACAAAAAAGCTCCCAGTTCAAAATAAAAACAAAATCCCAGATCATATAGATGTTTACAGTGATTACATTTATCTAAGCAACATACATACATGTTCAGTTGTAAGATGTTAACTAAATTTCTGTGACAAATATGCGTGTTTTTTTTTTTAATACCAAGAACATTATAGAGTTAATGCAGAGTCCTAAGGATAATCTAGTAGTCACTAAGTTTTTCTTTTCTTTTTTTTTTTTTTCAAGTTTCTGCTTATTTTATTTTATTTTTAAACTTTACAATATTGTATTAGTTTTGCCAAAGATCTTAGTTTTTTTAATGTTGAGTTTTAAGGCAGCTTTTTCATTCTCCTCTTTTACTTTCATCAAAAGGCTCTTTAGTTCCTCTTCACTTTCTGCCATAGGGGTGGTGTCATCTTCATATCTGAGGTTATTGATATTTCTCCCGGAAACCTTGATTTGAGTTTGTGCTTCATCCAGCCTGGCATTTTGCATGATGTACTCTGCATATAAGTTTAATAAGCAAGGTGACAATATACAGCCTTGATGTACTCTTCATCAATTTGGAGCCAGTCTTTCCTCACTATGATATTCATTTTAGCACTGTCTGAAATAACATTCATCTCAGGGAACATTTAGTGAGTGTCCAATTGTGGAGCCACTAACAGACACAGGAGGTGCAAGAAGTGGCTGGAAAGATGACCGCAACTGTTGCTGTCCTCAGAAATCATTTGGCCAGGAGGTAGCAGAGCTGGGATTCAAAGCTGGATCTGTCAGACTCCAAAGCACATGCTTCTCACAATTTCTCTACATTGCTCTTTCAAATAGGTTCACTCTCTTCTCACCAAAATTTTCATTCCTTTACCACAGGCTATGTGGGTCTTGATTATCTTGTTTAATATCCTGTATTACTCTCTCCTGTTTTTACAGCTGCACAATCAGTTTGTGAATTCATTCTCCCTCCTTGGAGATTTCTCCTATAGTATTCCTCAATCAAGTGCTACAAAACATGAGATTTTTCGTCTCCGTAACATTTAAAGGCACAGAATAGTTTCTAGAGGAAGAATGAATGTTTTTGTAGGTGATGGAAGACCCAGTCACATGGTGAAACGACTTTGCCTAGAATCTGTATGCACTGTGCCAATGATGAGGGATGGATTATCTTGCCCCTGCAGTGTTTGGAGTCTGCCTGTTGTATCAACATACAGTTTTTAATGCATTTGTCTTTGATTCTGGACTTCAGTACACCCAGGCCTCCATTATGGAGTCTCCTTAATATTAGTAACACTGCCTACTGAGTACCTAACATATTCCAGTATTCAGGTACATCCATTTTCTTAGGTAGAATTTCTGAAGATATCTTCAGTGAAGTCAGTATTTATTTATGTGAGCTAGGAAGCTCTCGGGAAGATTCTCTGTTGATCCTCAATAATAATTCACTCTATCAAATTCTTATATTTTGCTGTCTATGTGAGTGACTGTAGCTCATCAGAATTTCCAAGATTAGCCCTACACTTTTGAAAGCTGAGGTTATTTCTCAGGTGTCAGAATGTCAGTGTTTTTCTCCTCATGCCATCACTTTGGACTTTCATTTTTTAGTCTCATATAGAGATACCTTGTCTGAATTCATACAAGCTGTTGTCAGTAGCAAGTGATTTCAAAGTGATAAAAACAAGTAAATGGCTCACTGCCTAATTACTGTCTGCAGGTCAGCATCTAGAACTGTGGCAAGCAGCTTTATTTCCATGAGGTCCATTTCTGGAGAGAGAAAAATGTTTACAGCATGCCATCTTTTTTTCGTTCACAATAAAAATAGCTTTAGTGATTCCCATGGGGAAAATATATAGTTTTAAAACATAGAGTACCTATTTATTGACAAGCCAAATACAAATGAAAAAATCTACATCACTTTCAGGCACCTAATGTTAATTTTGGGACACGTTTCAAACAGTGGTCACACAAGGGAAGCTCTTTATAATGCTTCATCTTGAAATTATGTATATTATGGGGCATATTAGGGAATCCAGTGGGGTCCTCACAAATCTAGAATTACTTGCCTTTGCCTTGGCACTGTGATTATATGTTCTGAATCTTTAGAAAGAAGTCTTCCCCCCTTGCTGTGGTCTCTGGAGTAATGTGGCAAGAAAGTATCCTCAAGAACTGTGAAACATCTGAGATTTTTACCGATTGCAAACTAACAAGTTACGCAGCCAGTATCATGGATGCTGGATAAGGACAGGAGACTCCAGCTCAGATATGCAGCACAGTTTACTTCTCACAACGAGAGCAGTAGCCAGAGTATCAGCATTTGTGCTGGGTCCCCAAGCCCCAGCTCCCACAGGGAAAGGCAAAGAGGACCAGATGACTCCTACGCACAGTGTGATGCATTACAGGAGAGGAGGCTTGAACTTCAGTTCAGTTCAGTCGCTAAGTCGTGTCTGACTCTTTGCGACCCCATGGACTGCAGCACACCAGGCCTCCCTGTCCATTGCCAACTCCGGGAGTTTACTCAAACTCATGTCCATTGAGTCGGTGATGCCATCCAACCGTCTCATCCTCTGTCATCCCCTTCTCCTCCCGCCTTCAATCTTTCCCAGCATCAGGGTCTTTTCCAATGAGTTAGCTCTTCGCATCAGGTGGCCAAAGTATTGGAGTTTCAGCTTCAACAACAGTCCTTCCAATGAATATTCAGGACTGATTTCCTTTAGGATGGACTGGTTGGATCTCCTTGCAGTCCAAGGGACTCTCAAGAGTCTTCTCCAACACCACAGTTCAAAAGCATCAATTCCTCAGCACTCAGCTTTCTTTATAGTCCAACTCTCACATCCATACATGACTACTGGAAAAACCATAGCCTTGACTAGACGGACCTTTGCTGACAAAGTAATGTCTCTGCTTTTTAATATGCTGTCTAGGTTGGACATAACTTTTCTTCGAAGGAGTAAGCATCTTTTAATTTCATGGCTGGAGTCACCATCTGCAGTGATTTTGGAGCCCCCCAAAACAAAGTCTGACACTGTTTCCACTGTTTCCCCATCTGTTTTCCATGAAGTGATGGGACCGGATGCCATGATCTTCGTTTTCTGAATGTTGATTTTAAGCCAACTTTTTCACTCTCCTCTTTCACTTTCATCAAGAGGCTGTTTAGTTCTTCTTCCCTTTCTGCCATAAGGGTGGTGTCATCTGCATATCTGAGGTTATTGATATTTCTCCCAGCAGTCTTTTTTTTTAATTTATTTATTTTAATTGGAAGCTAATTACTTTACAATATTGTGGTGGTTTTTGCCATACATTGACATGAATCAGCCATGAGTGTACATATGTTCCCCACCCTGAATCCCCCTCCCACCTCCTTCCCCATCCCATCCCTCATGGTCATCTCAGTGCACCAGCCCTGAGCACTCTGTCTCACACATCGAACCTGGACTGGCGATCTGTTTCACGTATAATAATATACATATTTCAATGCTATTGTCTCAAATCATCCCACCCTCACCTTCTCCCACAGGGTACAAAAGTCTGTTCTTTACATCTGTGTCTCTTTTGCTGTCTCGCATATAGGGTCATCATTATCATCTTTCTAAATTCCATATATATGCGTTAATATACTGTATTGCTATTTTTCTTTCTGACTTACTTCGCTCTGTATAATAGACTCCAGTTTTCATCCACCTCATTAGAACTGATTCAAATGCATTCTTTTTATTAGCTGAGTAATACTCCATTGTGTATATGTACCACAGCTTTATTATCCATTCGTCTGCCAATGGGCATCTAGGTTGCTTCCATGTCCTGGCTATTGTAAACAGTGCTGCAATGAACATTGTCTCCCAGCAATCTTGATTCCAGCCTGTGCTTCTTCCAGCCCAGCGTTTCTCATGATGTACTCTGCCTATAAGTTAAAAAAGCACGATGACAATATACAGCCTTGATGTACTCCTTTCCCAATTTGTAACCAGTCTCTTGTTCCATGTCCAGTTCTAACTGTTGCTTCCTGACCTGCATGGAGATTTCTCAAGAGGCAGGTAGGGTGGTCTGGAATCTCTTGAAGAATTTTCCATAGTTTGTGGTGATCCACACAGTCAAAGGATTTGGCGTAGTCAATAAAGCAGAAATAGATGTTTTGTGGAACTCTCTTGCTTTTTCTGTGATCCAGCGGATGTTGGCAATTTGATCTCTGGTTCCTCCGCCTTTTCTAAAACCAGCTTGAACATCTGGAAGTTCATAGTTCATGTACTGTTGTAGCCTGGCTTGGAGAATTTTGAGCATTACTTTACTAGCATGTGACATTAGAGCAATTGTGCAGTAGTTTGAGCATTCTTTGGCATTGCCTTTCTTTGGGATTGGAATGAAAACTGACTTTTTCCAGTCCTGTGGCCACTGCTGAGTTTTCCAAATTTGCTGGCATATTGAGTGCAGCACTTTCACAGCATCATCTTCTAGGATTTGAAATAGCTCAGCTGGAATTCCATCACCTCCACTAGCTTTGTTCGTAGTGATGCTTTCTAAGGCCAACTTGACTTCACATTCCAGGATGTCTGGCTCTAGGTCAGTGATCACACCATTGTGATTATCTGGGTTGTGAAGATCTTTTTTGTATAGTTCTTCTTTGTATTCTTGCCACCCCTTCTTAATATCTTCTGCTTCTCTTAGGTCCATACCATTTCTGTCCTTTATTGTGGCCATCTTTGTGTGGAAAGTTCCCTTGGTATCTCTAATTTTCTTGAAGAGATCTCTAGTCTTTCCCATTCTATTGTTTTCCTCTATTTCTTTGCATTGATCCCTGAGGAAGGCTTTCTTATCTTTCCTTGCTATTCTTTGAACTCTGCATTCAAATAGGTAATATCTTTCCTTTTCCTTTGCTTTTGGCTTCTCTTCTTTTCACAGCTATTTGTAAGGCCTCCTCAGACAACCATTTTGCTTTTTTTGCATTTCATTTTCTTGGGCATGGTCTTGATCCCTGTCTCCTGTACAATGTCACGAACCTCCATCCATAGTTCATCAGGCACTCTGTCTATCAGATCTAATCCTTTGAATCTATTTCTCACTTCCGCTGTATAATCATAAGAGATTTGATTTAGGTCATACCTGAATGGTCTAGTGGTTTTCCCTACTTTCTGGAATTTAAGTCTGAATTTGGCAATAAGGAGTTCATGGCCTGAGGCACAGTCAGCTCCCAGTCTTGTTTTTGCTGACTGTATAGAGCTTCTCCATGTTTGGCTACAAAGAATATAATCTATCTAATTTTGATATAACGGTGATGTCCATGTGTAGAGTCTTCTCTTGTGTTGTTGGAAGAGGGTGTTTGCTATGACCAGTGTGTTCTCTTGGCAAAACTCTATTAGCCTTTGCCCTGCTTCATTCTATACTCTAAGGCCAAATTTGCCTGTTACTCCAGGTGTTTCTTGACTTCCTACTTTTGCATTCTAGTCCCCTGTAATGAAAAGGGCCTCTTTTTTGGGTGTTAGTTCTAGAAGGTCTTGTAGGTCTTCATAAAACCATTCAACTTCAGCTTCTTCAGCATTACTGGTCGGGGCATAGACTTGGATTACCACGAATATTGAATGGTTTACCTTGGAACCAAACAGAGATCTTTCTTTCGTTTTTTAGTTTGCATCCAAGTACTGCATTTTGGACTCTCTTGTTGACCATGATGGCTACTCCATTTCTTCTAAGGGGTTCCTGCCCACAGTAGTAGATATAATGGTCATCTGAGTTAAATTCACCCATTCCAGTCCGTTTTAGTTTGCTGATTCCTATAATGTCAACATTCAGTCTTGCCATCCCCTGTTTGACCACTTCCAATTTGCCTCGAATCATAGATCTAACATTCCCAGTTCCTATGCAATATTGCTCTTTACAGCATCGGACTTTGCTTCTATCACCAGTCACATCCACAACTGGGTGTTGTTTTTGCTCTGGCTCTGTCTCCTCATTCTTTCTGGAGTTATTTCTGCACTGAGCTTCAATAGCATATTGGGGACCTAGTGACTTGGGGAGTTCATCTTTCAGTGTCCTATCTTTTTGCCTTTTCATACTGTTCATGGGGTTCTCAAGGCAGGAATACTGAAGTGGTTTGCCATTCCCTTCTTCAGTGGACCATATTTGGTCAGAACTCTTCTCCATGACTCGTCCGTCTTGGGTGGCCCTACATGGCATGGCTCATAGTTCCATTGAGTTAGACAAGGCTGTGGTCCATGTGATCAGATTGGTTAGTTTTCTGTGATTGTTGTTTTCAGTCTGTCTTCCCCCTGATGGAGAAGGATAAGAGGCTTATGGAAGCTTCCTGGTGGGAGAGACTGACTGAGGGGGAAACTGGGTCTTGTTCTGATGGGCAGGGCCATGCTCAGTAAATCTTTAATCCAATTTTCTGTTGATGGGTGGGGCTGTGTTCCCTCACACAAGCTTTTAGGGAACTCAAATCTTTTCTCATAGATACTAAGACTGTCCCCTGCTTTCTCTGACAGAGACACCATTACTATCTTCCAAGACTATTTGGTACAGAAAGATATTTGATACAAATAGTCTGGGGGTGGGGCGATGTGCCTCTGTTTATAAGACATGCAGAAACACAAGAGGACCATGGAGAATTGTCTTGCAACACATGAGTCCCCCAACCTTGGATGGCTGCCAAAACTTCTCAAGTTCATGATGCTTCTGGAGGATCTGTCAAGGAAATAAGAAGTTGCTGAAAGACACTTAGCTCAGCCTTGACTGTTTAGTCAAAAGGCTGGATGTGCGCCAACTGTTGGACGCTAGCAGAAGGAACATCGAAGAATAGATGGCAGCTGTTTTCTCAGCTCTTCAGAGAATACTCTAAAAAATATAAAAGGGGCATTTGAGTAGTTGCCTCTGGTTAGGAATAAACTCGCCCCTTTGGGCCTCCATCTGCTCACTACTCTGTTGCTGTCTCTTTCAGTCTCCAAGCTCTTGTTTCCTTTCTTGCTTGTTCAGGCTCTGGGTTTGGGAGTTTTGTGTTGCTAAGTAGCTTGCCTGAGACTTTTCTCTTTTATGGACGGAGGAGCCTGGTAGGCTGTAGTCCATGGGGTCGCGAAGAGTCGGACACGACTGAGCATCTTCACTTTCATGCATTGGAGAAGGAAATGGCAACCCACTCCAGTGTTCTTGCCTGGAGAATCCCAGGGACGGTGGAGCCTGGTGGGCTTCCGTCTATGGGGTCGCACAGAGTCGGACACAACTGAAGCGACTTAGCAGCAGCATGATGAAGCAAGTGATAACCACCAAGTAGTAAGCAGATGCTTATCCATGTCTGTAGGAGTGCTGTGGAGGACAGATTTGTGCTTGGAATATATTCAGAAAGGTTAGAGAGTCAGGAATATTTGTTCAAGTGGGCAGCAGTCTAGGAAGCCCCCACTGATGACCTGGTATTCAGAGAATACATCTGTTCCCATGATGAGAATGAGGGAGTCCAAAATGCCTTTTTAATGTTGGGTGGCCCGGGAATCAGAGCAGAGGGAAAGCAGCCTTCTATCTGGTGAGGGTAGAAAAGCTCTCGAATACTTGCTTCTTTTTTTTTTAATTGCAAAACCTTAAACACCTCAGAAAAGTGGAGTCATGTACACAGTGTGATTCCTCTGATTCTTTTTTACCCACTTGGAATAAGGTTACCTTTGGCAGCTGTAGGGCTACGTCATTCGCTTGCAGTAGTGCTGCAGATGGCCTCTGCTATGCATTTTGCTGTGTTTCTCAGGTCTCAGGCAGAAAATGCTTTCCACTTGGCCCGTTTCTTAAAGGGCTGTCACTCCCCACCCACATTAAAAATTAAGCGTGTATTATGAACATCACAGAAACATTTTTAAATGCACTTACACTGTAGTATAGTCATTTCCTCCAGGGAAGGGATAGTTATAATTTTTGCTGTAATAAAGAATTTCACATAAGGCCACGATGACAGAATTTGGGGCAGATTTCTTCCAGTGTCTTACAGCCTTCATAAGATAAAACACACACTTTCATCATCACCAGCAGCCACAACTTTCTGAGTTCTGGTACTGGGTACTCTTCTACGTCTTTCTGTTTGCCATTATTTTCCTTATTGGGTAGACTGTTAATCAGTTCAGTTCAGTTCAGTTCAGTCGCTCAGTCGTGTCCGACTCTTTGCGACCCCATGAATCGCAGCACGCCAGGCCTCCCTGTCCATCACCAACTCCCAGAGTTCACTCAGACTCACGTCCATTGAGTCGGTGATGCCATCCAGCCATCTCATCTTCTGTCATCCCCTTCTCCTCGTGACCCCAATCCCTCCCAGCATCAGAGTCCTTTCCAATGAGTCAACTCTTCACATGAGGTGGCCAAAGTACTGGAGTTTCAGCCTGAGCATCAGTCCTTCCAATGAACACCCAGGACCAGTCTCCTTTAGGATGGACTGGTTGGACCTCCTTGCAGTCCAAGGGACTCTCAAGAGTCTTCTCCAACACCACAGTTCAAAAGCATCAATTCTTCAGCGCTCAGCCTTCTTCACAGTCCAACTCTCACATCCATACATGACCACTGGAAAAACCATAGCCTTGACTGGACGGACCTTTGTTGGCAAAGTAATATCTCTGCTTTTTAATATGCTATCTAGACTGTTAATAGAAAGTGGAAGTGAAGTTGCTCAATCGTGTCCGACTCTTTGCGACCCCGTGGACTGTATGTAGCCTACTAGGCTCCTCCGTCCATGGGGTTCTCCAGGCAAGAATACTGGAGTGGGTTGCCATTCCCTAATAGAGTAAGCTAAATAACCCCTGTTTTGGTGAAGGTACAGAGTTCTTAATGTCCTTTCCTTTAAAGTGTCCCTTTGGCGATAGGGATTCAGAATGCATCAGTAGTAGTGTAGTTAGTCACTCAGTCGTGTCTGACTCTTTGTGACCCCATGGACTGTAGCCTGCCAGGCTCCTCTGTCCATGGGGATTCTCCAGGCAAGACCACTGGAGTGGGTTACCATTCCTTTCTCCAGTGGATCTTCCTGACCCGGGGTTCGAACCCAGGTCTCCTGCCTGGCAGGGAGATTCTTTATCATCTGAGCTACAGCTAGAATGGGCATGAGGGATCTTATTGGGGAGATGAAAATGTTGCCAAACAGGTTTGTCATGGTCGCACAACTTCATAAATTTAGTAAAAATCATTAAATTGTACACTTGAAATGGGCGAAATGTATAAATTGAAAATTACACCTGAATAACATTGTGGAAAGAAGGACTTTGTAAAATTAAAAAACTGTAGAATTAACATATAAAGCATTTCGAATACAACAATGTATCAGCATATTACAAAACACCTAGTAAAATGAGACATGTATAACTGTTAGTCATATCATTCCAATAAATTACTCTCCTGAAAGCCTTCAGCCCTTTCATCCCTTGCCCGGCCTCAACCTCTGACCACCCTCTCTTCTAAGCCTATAAAGTAAACAAAAACAAATAAAAGCAGTGCTAGAAACTAGAAGGTTTAAAAAAGTCTCTTTGCGAAGTGCACCCTCCATCAAGGTGGCTTTCTTGTTTTAAATGGAGGGGGAGTGGGAGGTTGGGGAGGGTTGATTCTGACTTCCTGTTGCCCAAATTCAAATCCTTTCCGAAGAACATTCAGAAAGTGAGTTAATTTGTCCTTTTTTTCATTCCACTCAGAATGCCTAAAACAGATAAAGTAGGAAACAGAGTCATTATATTTGGGTGCTGTCTATTATCATTTACTGACTGAGAGTCTGTCTAAGCCTTTCTGCTTTTTGCAGATAATTAATTTTGTTCCTAAATGTAGGAAAGAGTGATTGTAATCAGTATGTTTGTACTTTCAGCCACAAATAGAGCCCATCAAAGATATGCAGTCCAAATAAACCTCATAAAATATGCAGCCCCAGCAATGCTTGAAGTGAATGTTGTATCTTTTTTTTCCAAAGAAAAAATCTAAATGTATGATTTTTAAAAGTCGTTCTTGGTATTCTTGTGTAGTTAGTAGATGAACCCCTCTTTTTCTAACTCAAACCTACACTGCGAATTATTTTTATCATTAAATTTCATGAAGTAGAGCAGAAAGAGACTTTGATTTGGCCCAGAAATCACCTTGTCAGCATACACATATCTCTTGAGTTTTGGGTGCAGGTTGCTCTTATGCTTCTAGAAAATTATGAATAATTAGATCTGAGTTCAAGGCTCAGGTTCATGCGATAAAACCTAAGAGAGTAATGTCTGTGAATGAAGTTGAAGTCCCCTGAACCCTCCTGAAAGCCTTTAACCCTTTTTTTTCCCCAGTTGCCTGGCCTCCACCTCTGACCACCCTCTCTTCTAAACCTATCCCCCCTCCCTCTTCTTCAAAATTATACCTGTCTCAGTGTCTTTCTCAGTCTCAGTGTTCATTCAGGGTCTGCATTTGGTTTAAAATGATGTTTAATCACGGTTTAGTCATCACAGGAAGTCCATTTCTACTTTTGCTAGTTCTCTAATGTGTTCCCTCTCCTGAGACAAACCCACTTCACTTTAACGAAATTTTATATCACCAGAAAACTCTTCAAAGGGGTTATTAAGGCTGGAGATCTCAGTCACCATGACACAGCTGTAGGGGGAACTATTTAAATGTGTGAGGGGCCTTTCAGTGCTTTTGCAATCACCTGCTATGCATCGTAAAGGGGAAATAACATCAGTTCAGGAAACAGACTATGGATATAGAGTCTGTGCCTTGTGCTACCACAGGAGACTGGTGTTGGCAAAGCGACTTAATCTGTACAGTGAAGAATGGGATGATGATGAAAGTGATTATTATTAAGCACTTGCATATGCCACACGTAGTTCTAAGCCCTTTACGTGGATTAACTCATTTAATGTTTATGACAATCCCGACAAGAAAGGAAAAATGATCATTAGTACCATTTTTCCAGGTTAAAGAACTGAGGCAGAAACACCGGGAAGTAGGTGGCAGCTACAAGGTTGCTTTTTAATGGAGGGCCTTCTTAGGGTCTTCTCTTGCCCAGAGCCACAGCCAGCCTTCAGTGTCAAAGTGGAGCCTGGCTCCCTCTGCAGGTGGTCACAAGATGACTTATTTGGTAGAAATGAGGCACAATATGGAGCCAGGGAATCGCTTAGGGTCTTTCATTCCTGCCTGCTCTCTGTTATCATTCATCCTATTTCCTATATGTAGCCTTGAAAACAGCATGGAAACCATTCTTATGGGCTTAGCTTTTATTCTCTGCATTTTCTCATACTTAAATAAATCCTAATTAGATTTTTCTAAATCTGTTTAGAGCTCAGACTTCCCCCCAGGATCAGGGTCTATTCCATTTACCCTTTAAAAAAAATCCATTTTTGATAAGCTTAGGTTTAAGAGATACTTTAAAAGATAATGGCACTTAAGGTTCCCCCCTTTCAGATCAGAAATCCAATGAAATACTAAGTTCTGTGCCTTTCTTATTATGCATTAAACCCTGCAATGATCTCTTTCCAAACAGGAAAAGGGATTCCATAGTAATTGAGTTTCTGATTTACTCTACTGCCCCATTCTGCTGAACAATTCTTAATGTAAAGTGAATAGGTTTCTTGACTATAGCAACCTCCTAGCAGATTTTTAAAAAATTATGAACACTTTAAATTACCCTTGGACAGTCTCTTCACAAGTTTTCTAGACAAAGTACTGTGGACAAAAGAGCAAGAAACTAAATTAGTGCCCTTACTCTGATTAAAAATAAAACAGTAATTGTGATAAATTGTCGTAATCAAACTTGACAGATGGAAGCTATAGAGTGCGTGTTATATTTCCTTTCAGCATGAAAAGGATAATAACAAGCCCTGGATCACAGAGGGTGAAAGAATACAGTACTTATGGGAATGTTTCCCTCACACATCTGTGTTTATCAAGTTAAAGTCTGTTTCTTCCTCCATCATTTCTTCTGAATCTGTAATCCATTGATTTTTTTAAAAAAATAATGCATGACTCAAACCACTCTGCTGTGAAAAGCCCCATTCAGAATTGTCTCAGCTTTGGTTATCATTGACCAAAGACTCTTCAAGAAACCAGGGATAATAAATTGCAACATTCATTTTAATAGCACCATAGAGATTTTTAAGAGCAAAGCTTTCAAGATGGAAAGCCAAGTCAATATCCTGCACAGGAATGGGCCAGCCTGGTATTGCAAGGAGCAGGGTAAAAAAAGGTGCTCTGATGTAGTAGAAGGAACACAGGCTTCAGGAGTTATGGTGTGAATCTCTGCTCAGCCAATCCTTATCTTAGTGACACTGGGCATAGTGTATAATCTCCCTATTCTTAGCTGTATCATCTGTAAAATGGGGAGGAAAATGCCAGCCTCTTATAACTATTATGCAAATTAGCAGGGATGCCTAGCACCTAGTAGCACTATAAAATCTGACATGTAACATGATAGATTTCATATGCTGTGATACCGAGTGGCCTTTTCTTCCTAGGTCTTTCCTCACATGGGGGCATTCATCTTTGGGATCCTCTCATTAGCAACACCATCATTGATAAATATTTACCGAGCCCTTGTGACAAAAACCCTATGACAGAAGCTGGTAGCACAAATATTAGGCTGCCGTTTCAACAGATGAAACCAGTTGGCTTGGAGCAGAATTTCTGGATTCTTTTCCTAACACTAGGATAGCTCTGTCAGGCTAGGTTGCTTGTCTAGGTACTCCACATGTCTCCTGAGGACATGAAGCTCCTGCAGGTCTTTTCATTCAGAGTTTGGCGTGTTTTATTGATTTGTTTGTTGATTGATTTAGTTTTATTTGTGGCTGTGCTGGGTCTTCGTTGCTGCACAGGCTTCTCTCTAGTTGTGAGTGGGGGTTGCTCTCTAGTTGTGGCACACAGGGTGCTTATTGCGCTGGCTTCTCTTGTTGGGGAGCACAGGCTCTGGGGTGCATGGGCTTCAGTAGTTGTGGTTCAGGCTCCAGAGCACTGGCTCAGGAGTTGTGGCATTTGGACTGAACTGCTCCGTGGCAATGGCACCCCACTCCAGTACTCTTGCCTGAAAAATCCCATGGACGGAGGAGCCTGGTGGGCTGCAGTCCATGGGGTCGTGAAGAGTCAGACACGACTGAGCGACTTCACTTTTTACTTTCATGCATTGGAGAAGGAAATGGCAAGCCACTCCAGTGTTCTTGCCTGGAGAATCCCAGGGACGGGGGAGCCTGGTGGGCTGCCGTCTATGGGGTCGCACAGGGTCGGACATGACTGAAGCGACGCAGCAGCAGCAGCAGCAGCAGCTCCGTGGCATGTGGAATCCTCCCAGACCACAGATCAGACCCATGTTCTCTGCATTGGCAGGCAGACTCCTCTCCACTGAGCCACCAGGGAAGTCCTTGGTGTGGTTTTGAACAAGTTCATTCAGCCTGTATGGCTATAGGCCTCTCCTTCCATTTGTCCAATGCTTGCCACGAATAACCAGGATGATCAATCATGTTCCCCCAGGCATTCAGGCGAGCTGATGCCCAGCCAGGCAGATCAAGTTGAACTCATAAGTTTTCCAGCTGCTCAGAGAGGTCTTCACAGAAGACTCATGAATAAAGGGCAGTGTGATATGTCTAGATTCCCGATGGGGATTTCTAGCATTCATTGAATTTGTTTGGGTTTAGTGCTGAAATACTTGGGAGTGGAGGAGGACTCAAGCTGTGCTGATCGTCCCTTTGTTTTGGAGTGTATCTGATGCAGTATGATGCTAAATTGCTTTTGCTGGGCACTACTGTTAAATGTGATTAAATTTAGGTTGGTAGAAAAATAAATAGATCGGCTAGACCTCATTACAAAATAAAAAGTTCAAATGGAAGAAATGAATAGATACCTAGTACATGTCTTTGGGATAATTTAATGATATCCTCTTGTTTTAGACGTTATACTTTTATGAAATCTCCCAATTTTGTTGTCTGTTCTTATCCATCCTGCCTACTCAGAGTCTCTTCCCCCGCTTTGTAATGAATGGCAACTACCTTTATGATTTGGGGGATTTGGGTTTTCATTCTATGTCTTTGGACATAGGGAGAAGAAGAAAACAATAGGGAGGAAGTGAAGGGAGTTACAGGAGAGAAACAGGAACAGGGGAAGTGAATTAAACCATCTGAAAATGATTTTTTCTTGGCACATGTCATCTACAGTATTTAATATAATCATTGCTCCACTCATGCTGGCACAATACAAATAAGTCATAAATTCTAGATTTAAAAAATACAGTGTGTATCAGGGTTTTCTTGATTGCATCAGTTTTAGCATGTGACTACCATTCTCTCCTCGCCTCTAGTCTTACGTGGGGTAGGGCTTTCATTTTTCTCTTAAATCAAGCTAAAGGGGAATGGAGTCCCTCCTTGGGATAGTGAGGAGCCATCAAAAGTATTGTTGTTCAGTCACTAAATTGCATCATGTCTCTTTGTGACCCCAAGGACTGCAGCATGCTAGGCTTCCCTGTCCTCCAGTATCTCCTGGAGATTGCTCAACTCATGTCCATTGAGTCAGTGATGCTATCTAACCATCTCATTCTTTGCTGCCCGCTTTCTCTTTTTGCCTTCAGCCTTTCCCAGCATCAGTACAGAGAGCATGAATCTCCATCCACAAAATCAGAAGTATAATAAAGTACATTTTAAATGCTTTTTTTAAAATAGACTATTTTAAAGCACTTTTTAGGTTCACAGCAAACTTGAGCAGAAAGTACCAAGATTTCTCATATATCTCTTGCCTCCTCAATATCCATAGCCTCCCCCACTATCAACATCCTGCACCAGAGTGGTACATCTGTTATAATCGATGAGCCTGCACTGATATGTATCATTATCACCCAAAGTCCATCCTTTATATTAGGGTTCACTCTTGGGCTTCCCCGGTGGCCAGAGGTAAAGAATCTGCCCACAGTGCAGGAGACCTGGGTTCAATCCCTGCGTCAGGAAGATCCCCTGGAGAAGGAAATGGCAACCCACTCCAGTATTCTTGCCTGGAGAATTCCATGGACAGAGGAGCCTGGTGGGCTACAGTCCATGGGGTTTCAAAGAGACACGACTGAGCGACTAACACTTTACTTGGTGTTATACATTCTATTGGTTTTGATAAATGTACAGTGATGTGTATCTACCATCACAGCATCATACAGAACAGTTTTACTGCCTTAAAAATTCTCTGTGCATGCCTATTCATCCCTCCTTTCTGCTCCACTCCAGCCTTGAACTTCTAGCAACAGCTGTTATGTTTTACTGTCCCCATAGATTTGCCTTTCCCAGAATGTCATGTAGTTGGAATCATACAGCATGTAGCCTTTTCAGATTGTTTCCTTTCTGTTAGTAGTATGCATTTAATCTTCCTCCATGTCTTTTTGATAGCTCATTTCATTTTAATGCTAAATAATATCCCATTGTCTGGAGCATCTTGTATTTTTAAATCAATTTAATTTCCAGTCCAAATCCTTGTTCCCACTGAGTTAGTGGTAAATCCCACATCATTACTTTTTTAATTTATTGAGATATAATTCATATAGAATACATTTACCAATTTACCCATTTAAAGTGTACAATTCAGTGGGTTTTAGTATATTTGTGGAGTTGTGTAACCATCACCAAAAATCAGTATTAGTACAGTTTTATCTTTCCAAAAGAAACTCTGTACCAATAGGTTGTCACTCCCTCTTCTCCTCCCCACCACCCACCTAAGCCCCTACCCTGAAAACCTCTGATCTGCTTTCTGTCTCTGTGGATTTGTTTGTTCTAGACATTTCATAGAAATGGAATCATACAAGTCCAGCCTTTTTTGTCTGGTACCTTTCACATAACATAATGTATTCAAGGTTCATCCATAGTATAGAATGTTTCACTACTTCTTTCCTTTTTATGACCAAATAATACTCCATTGTATGAATATAGATGGGCTTCCCCTGGTGACTCAGTGATAAAGGATCCACCTGTAATGCAGGAAATGCAAGAGATGTAGGTTCAATCCCTGGGTCGGGAAGATGCCCTGGAGGAGTAAATGACAATCCACTCCAGTATTCTTGCCAGGAAAATCCCATGGATAGAGGAGTCTAGTGGGCTACAGTCTATGGGATCTCAAAGAGTCAGACACAATTGAGAGACTGAGCATAATGACTGTTGATGTTGAGTAATTTTCTTGTGATTGTTGGCCAAATAAGATGTATATCTTCTTTGGTGAAAGGGTCTATAAGATCCTTTTCAATTTTTAAATTGGGGTATCTGTCATTCCATTGTTGAATTGTAAGGATTATTTGTATATTCTTGATATGAGACACTTATCAGATGTATGATTTGCAAATATTTTCTCCCATGGTGTGGGATGTCTTTTCATTTTTCTAATAATATCCTTTAAAACATAAAAGTTTATAATTTTGTTTAAGTCTAATTTATATATTTTTGTGTGTTTGTCATATCTAAGAAATCATTGCCTAATCCAAAGTCATGATGATTTACACCTATGGTTTCTTCTAAAAATTTTTTAGGCTTTGTTGTTATGCATAGATGTATGATCCATTTTGAGTTAATTTTCTATATTTGGTGTGAGGTAGGGGTACAACTTCATTCTTTTGCTTGTGGATATCCAGTTTTCAGGAGAAGGCAATGTCACCCCACTCCAGTACTCTTGTCTGGAGAATCCCATGGACGGAGGAGCCTGGAAGGCTGTGGTCCATGGGGTTGCTGAGGGTCGGACACGACTGAGCGACTTCACTTTCACTTTTCAGTTTCATGCATTGGAGAAGGAAATGGCAACCCACTCCAGTGTTCTTGCCTGGAGAATCCCAGGGATGGGGGAGCCTGGTGGGCTGCCGTCTATGGGGTCGCACAGAGTCGGACACGACTGAAGTGGCTTAGCAGCAGCAGCATCCAGTTTTCACAGCTCCATTTGTTGAAAACACTGTTTTTTCCCCGTTGAATGGTCTTAAAAACTTTTTCAAAAATCAATTGACCATAAATGTATGGATTGAACTTCGAGTGAAATGGCAAGAATGGACATCTCTGTCTTTATAATCTTAAGAAAAAAAGTCTTCAGTCTTTCCCCATTAAGTATAGAGTTAGCTGTGAGTTTTTCATAAATGCCTTTTATTAGTTTGAGGAAGTTCCTTTGTATTACTAGTTTGTTGATTGTTTTTATTATCAAGATATATTGGTTTTTTAATCAAATTCCTCTTCTGCATCTAATATATATGTGTCTTTTATTCTATTAATGTATTAAGTGTACTAAAGTGATAACAATAATAATAATTAAACTATTATACTAGATGTTATACCTCCCTTGCATCTCTGGGACAAATATCACTTGGTTGTGATATATGATCCTTTTAATGCATTGGTGGGCTTTGTTTTATACCTTTTTGTTGAGGATTTTGATATTTATCTTCATGAGAGATATTGGTCTATAGTTTCCTTGTAGTCTTTGTCTGGTTTTGGTATCAGAGTAATATTAGCCTCATAGAATGAGTTGAGATGTGTTCCCACCTCTTCTGTTTTTTCAAAAGCGTTTTATAAGGATTGGCATTAATTATTCTTTAAATGTTCGGTAGAATTTGCCAGTAAGGCCATCTGGCCCTGGGCTTTTTTTTTTAAATGGGAAGATTCAAATTGCTAATTCAATCGCTTTGTTATGAATTGATTCAGATTTTCTATTTCTTCTTGAGTCATTTTTGTTGTTTTAGGAATTTGTCCATTTAGCATCTATGTTATATAGTTCGTTGACATGCAATTTTTCTTAGTAATTCCTTAAGACGTATTTTGTTTATATAAGACTTGTACTAATGTCCCCTCTTTCATTCCTTATATAGTAATTTGACTCTTTTTTCTGTCAACCTAACTAAAGGTAGATTGATCTTGTTAATTTTTTTCACAGAACCAACTTTCAATTTTGTTGCTTTCTTTATTTTTGTATTCTTGATTTTATTAATTTGTGCTCTAACTTACTATTTTCTTCCTTTTCTTTTGACTTGTGTATCTAGTGCATTTATATTTAATGTACTTACAGATATGGTAGGATTTACATCTGCCATTTTACTCTTAGTTTTCTGTTTGCCTCATATATTTTTTTGTCTGTGTTCCTCCTTTGTTTCCTTCTTTGCCATTAAGTTTATATTTTTTAGTGTAACATTTTCATTTCTTTGAAGATTTTTTTCCACTTCTTTTGTTATTTTCTTAGTACCTGTTCTAGGACTTAACAGTATACAACTTAAATTGTCAGAGTCTACTTAGATTTATACTAACAATTCCAGTGAGATATTGATATACCAGTGCTTTGGTTTTTTTCAATGCCCTGTCCACTCTGGTGGCCAAATAATTGTCAACTTGTTGTTCTAGAGTTTGAAAATGATTTGTTATCTGGAAAAGGCCCTCTCACAGTTCTACTATCAGCTCTGCCAACTAATTCTGAGTCTTATTTTGCAGTCATCTACTTTTTTTGTGTTTAGTCTTCATGGAATTTTAATTTTCCTTTCTCCCTACAATTCAATATACTTTGTACTTTCCTTTGGCGACAATGTATCTCAGTGTGATTTCCAAGTTAGTACTGCTCAATAGAAGTATAATGTAAGCCACATAGTAATCTTAAATTTTCTAAAAGCCACAGTAAAAAGTTGGAAGAAATAGGTGAAGTTAATATTTTTATTTAGCCTAATTATGCCCCCGAATTAGTGTTTTGGCATGTAATCAGCATTTTAAAAATTGTTAATGAGATATTTTACATTTGTTTTTCATCTCAACTTGGACTAGTCACATTTCATGTGCTCAATGGTCACATGATACAGATTGGACAGTGTAGTTCCAACCTCCGCTCTGGGAAGGAATGTAGTGACAGTGCCAGTCCCACCCCTGGAAGGCTGCTTTCACAAATAATACTAGTTCAGTTCACTCAGTCGTGTCCGACTCTTGGTGACCCCATCGATTGCAGCACGCCAGGCCTCCCTGTCCATCACCAACTCACGGAGTTTACTCAAACTCATGTCCATTGAGTCAGGGATGCCATCCGACCATCTCATCCTCTGTCATCCCCTTCTCCTCCTGTCTTCAATCTTTCCCAGCATCAAGGTTTTTTCAAATGAGTCAGCTCTTTGCATCAGGTGGTCAAAGTATTAGAGTTTCAGCTTCAACATCAGTCCTTCCAGTGAACACCCAGGACTGATCTCCTTTAGGATGGACTGGTTGGATCTCCTTGCAGTCCAAGGGACTCTCAAGAGTCTTCTCCAACACCACAATTCAAAAGCATCAATTCCTTGGCGCTAAGCTTTCTTTATGGTCCAACTCTCACATCCATACATGACTATTGGAAAAACCATAGCCTTGACTAGATGGACCTTTGCTGACAAAGTAATGTCTCTGCTTTTTAATATGCTGTCTAGGTTGGTCATAACTTTTCTTCCAAGGAGCAAGCATCTTTTAATTTCATGGCTGTAATCACCATCTGCAGTGATTTTGGAGCCCCAAAAATAAAGTCAGCCACTGTTTCCACTGTTTTCCCATCTATTTGCCATGAAGTGATGGGACTGGATGCCATGATCTTCGTTTTCTGAATGTGGAGCTTTAAGCCAACATTTTCATTCTGCTCCTTCACTTTCATTAAGAAGCTGTTTAGTTCTTCTTCACTTTCTGCCATGAGGGTGGTGTCATCTGCATATCTGAGGTTATTGATATTTCTCCCGACAGTCTTGCTTCCAGCTTGTGCTTCATCTAGCTGAGCGTGTCTCATGATGTACTCGGCATAGAAGTTAAATAAGCAGGGTGACAATACAACTAACTGCCCTTCTAAGTTGCCCTGCTGAGAACTGCTCACAAGTAGAAGAAAGTAACTCAGAAGAAAGTGTGTGGTCTCTCTGACACACAACTTCTCATCCAAAGCATACTTGCAGGCAATGAAAAATTAATTTGAGGGAACTAGTTTATATTTCGAGGAAGGCATGGCAAACTACTCCAGTATTCTTCCCTGCAGAATCCCCATGGACAGAGAAGCCTGGGGGGCTACAGTCCAAGGAGTTGGACATGACTGAGCAACTAAGCACAGCACAGTTAATATTTAGTTCTTTGTATATATAGAAAATAAAGTGTAGCAAGCTTTTTAATACTAACATTCTAGGGTGGATACCCTATAAAGGATTGAATCAGGCCAAAGCAAGGGGAAAGCCGCACAGTAACTGTACAAATTTGAGCCATTTCAAGTGCCATTTTGGGTGATCCAGTCCCTCCAGACACCTCTCCCTCCTGAAGAGGGTATTTTTCATTGTTTTGTTTTTGACTGGTGTCTAGGAGGTCGTGAGATGAATAGAAGCGTCTCTATATTTGCCCAAATCTCTCCCTCTATCCTTTTGTCTGATTTGGATGATTACTGGTTTCTTGTCCCTTGAATATTGCCTATTCTTAGCTTACTTTTGGTTTTTAAGGAAGAGTTACTGCTGCTTCTCTCATTCACTTCTTAACCTTTCTTGTTTCATGTACTTCTCTTTCTTCATTTTTGGCTGTGCTGAGTCTCTGGCTTGTGGGTTTTCCTCTAGTTGTAGTGCGTGGGCTCCCCATCGTGGTGGCTTCTGGTTGCGGAGCCTGGGCTCTCGGTGTACAGCTCCTGTAGTTGCGGAGCATGGCCTTAGTTGCCCCATGGCGTGTGAGATCTTCCTGGACCAGGGATTGAACCGCATTGGCAGGTGGGTTCTTTACCCCTGAACCACCAGGGAAGTCCGATTCTTAATTTTTCTTAGTCACTCAATTTGATATCTACCCTTTTTGCCTCAGTTTTGCGGACAGTGCAGATAACTAATTTAGGCCTCTGATTTTTTATAAGGTTTTTCATGTTCTCTCTGGCTTTGACAGTAGTACTTTAGGATTCATGTTCCCTTTTTGTTAATTCCATCTATCTGCCATTCAGACTTTTTGCCCAGATCCTGCTGTCTCCTTTCCTAGACTCTGTATCAGGTCCCTGGGCTTATGTTTTATAGATCCTTATCTGGATGCCTGAAACTTCTGGCCTGAATCTAGTGGCCATCAGGCTTGCCTGGATCTAAATTACTTGCCTGTTTCTCCTTCCATTCCTTCAGTCCCCTCTCTTAATACAGCATCTAAATTTCCTTGCTTCGATTATTAGCCAGAAACCTCACTCCACACCCATACTAGCCAACCCTCCTGGGCTTGGCCTTGGATTTCAAAGTGACAGAAGAAGAGGAAGAAAGAAACACTCCTTGAATGCAACTTTCAAGGCAATACACAGCTTTTAGGAAGTAACAAGTGAGGACTCTATATGGGGAGCTTAACTCTGCAAAATAAAAGACCCTATTGGATAAAAACAGAAAGAAACCTATCAGTCCAGCAGCTACAAAGAGTTATCATAGGGAAGACATTTTCTTGTTTTATCTGTCAAGCCAGAATGGGGAGATTTAGTTGATAGAATGTGGTAGACAAATCAGCAAGACAGAGCAGTGAGGATTAGAAGCACAGCAAAGTAAGCAAATATGATACGACTGCCTGTTGTAAAGACTGGAAAAACAAATACTAAGTGGGTATTTTAGTAGCATCTGTAAGTTCTGGGATCAAAGGAAAAATCCATAAACACTTCAAAATGTTTGCCTTGTACTATTTGGCTAATTGGCCAAATGTAATACCAACTTACAGGGGAAAGTAAAACACTGAAGTGTAGAAATATAGACAAATAGCCCAGGTTAGCACAAGCATACATGTCCATAAAAGAAGACCATAAAAACCTGAAACGTCATTCTTGGGATTGGCCTCATGTCAGTTTTAAAAAGCTGAGGTTGTGCTCTGTCAGGGATGCCACAGGAAGTATCCTCCGAAACCACAAGCTTCCTTTACCGTCTGTTCTCAAAAACATCCTTGGGAAATGCTGACCGTGGGTTAGGACTTTTGTTTCTGTTATTGAAACCTCCTGATCTCTGATCCTGGGAAAAGTTCTCACTTGTTCTGTCTTCCTTCTTTGTCCTGTAGGTGGTATAAAGTTATGCATTTTTTTCAGTTATACATATATATTCTTTTTCATATTCTTTTCCATTATGGCTCATCACAGGATAGTGCATATAATCACCTGTGCTGTATGGTAGGATCTTGTTTATCCCTCCTATATATAATAGTTTGTATCTGCTAATCCCAACCTCCCAACTCCCAAACCTCCTCTCCTGGCAACCAGAAGTCTGTTCTCTATGTCTGTGAGTCTGTTTTTGTTTCATAAATATGTTCACTTGGGTTGTATTTTAGAGTCTATGTATGCTGCTGCTGCTGCTAAGTCACTTCAGTCGTGTCCAACTCTGTGCGACCCCATAGATGGCAGCCACCAGGCTCCCCCGTCCCTGGGATTCTCCAGGCAAGAACACTGGAGTGGGTTGCCATTTCCTTCTCCATTGCATGAAAGTGAAGAGTGAAAGTGAAGTCGCTCAGTTGTGTCCGACTCTTAGCGACCCCATGGACTGCAGCCCTCCAGGCTCCTCCGTCCATGGGATTTTCCAGGCGAGAGTACAGGAGTGGGGTGCCGTTGCCTTCTCCGGAGTCCATGTATACGTGATATCATATGGTATTTGTCTTTCTCTTTCTGACTTAGTTCATTTAGTATGATAATCTCTAAGTCCATCTATGTTGCTGCATATGGTATTATTTCATTCTTTTATGGCTGAGTAGGAAATGGTAACCCACTCCAGTATTCTTGCCTGGAAAGTTCCATCGAGAGAGGAGCCCGGCGATCTACAGTCCACGCGGTTGCAAAGAGTCGGGCACGACTGAGCACACACACAATATTCCATGGTATTCGTGTATCACATCTTCTGTATGCCTTCATCTGTCAGTGGATATTTAGGTTGTTCCATGTCTTGCTTATTGTAAATGGGTCTGCTTGGAACATAGGGATGCGTGTACCTTTTCAAGTTTAGTTTTGTCTCAGTATGTGACCAGGAGTGTGATTGCTGGGTCACATGACAAGTCTGTTTTTAGTTGTTGTTGTTCTTCAGGAAACTTCAGACTGTTTTCCATAGTGGCTGTACCAGTTTACATATTCACCAACAGTGTAAGAGGATTCCTTTTTCTCCACATCCTCTGCAACATTTATTATTTCTAGAGTTTTTAATGGTGGCCATTCTTTCTGTTATGGGGTGGTAACTTAATGTAGTTTTGATTTGCATTTCTCCAATAATTAGTGACAATGAGTATCTTTTCATGTGCCTATTGACTATCTGTATGTCTTCTTTGGAAAATTTAGGTCTTCTGCCCATTTTTCAATTGGGCTTTTGTTTACTTGTTATTGAATTGTACTACTTGTTCGTATGGTTTGCAAATTAAGCCCTTGTCAGTTGCATCATTTTCAACTATTTTCTGCCAGTCCTTTGCTTGTCTTTTATTTTGTTTATGGTTTCTTTACTGTGCAACAGCTTGTAAATTTGAGTAGGTTCTATTTGTTTATTTTTGCTTTTTTTTTCTATTGCCTTGAAAGACAGACCTAAGAAAACATTTGTACAGTTTGTGTCATAGAAAGTTTTGCCTTTGTTCTCTTATAGGAGTTTTATGGTATCATGTCTTATATTTAAGCCATTTTGAGTTTATGTTTGTATATGGTGTGATGGTGTGTGCTAATTTCATTGATTTGCATGTGGTTCTCTAACTTTCGTAACACCAGTTGCTGAAGAGACTATCTTTTCTCCATTGTATACTCTTCCGTCCTTTGCTGAAAATTAACTGACATAGGTGTGTGGGCTTATTCTGTTTCATTGATCCATTGTCTCTTTCTGTGCCAGTTCTACCCTGTTTTGATTACTGTAGCTTTGTAATATTATCTGATGTATGAGAGGGTTATACCTCCTGTTTGGTTTTTTCTTCAGGTTTGCTTTGGCAATTCTGGATATCTTACAGTTCCATATACATTTTAGGATTGTTTATTCTAGTTCTGTGGAAAATTCCATGGGTCATTTGGTGGTGGTGTTGTTGTTTGGTTGCTAAGTTGTATCTGACTCTATTGTGACCCCATGGACTATAGCCTGCCAGGCTCCTCTGTTAATGGGATTTCTCAGGCAAGAATCCTGAAGTGGGTTGCCATTTCCTTCTCCAGGGGATCTTTCTGACCCAGGAATCGAACCCACATCTCCTTCATTGGCAGGCAGATTCTTTACTACTGAGCCACCAGGGAAACCTGGGTAATTTGATATGCTGCTGCTGCTGCTAAGTTGCTTCAGTCGTGTCCGTCTCTGTGTGACCCCACAGATGGCAGCCCACGAGGCTCCCTCGTCCCTGGGATTCTCCAGGCAAGAACACTGGAGTGGGTTGCCATTTCCTCCTCCAATGCATGAAAGTGAAAAGTGAAAGTGAAGTCGCTCAGTCGTGTCCCACTCTCAGCGATCCCATGGACTGCAGCCCACCAGGCTCCTCCGTCCATGGGATTTTCCAGGCAAGAGTACTGGAGTGGGGTGCCATTGCCTTCTCCAATTTGATACAGATTGCATTAAATCTCTAGAGTGCTTTGAGTTGTGGCCATCTTAACAATATTAATTTTTCCAATTCACAAGCATAGAACATCTTTCCATTTCTTTGAATCCTCTTTCATTGCTTTATTAATGTTTTTTAGTTCTCAGCATATGTCTTTCACCTCCTTGGTGAGGTTTCTAAGTATTAAATGAGATTTTAAAGGGGATTGTTTGCTTACACTCCATTTCTGATATTTCATTGTTAGTATAAAGAAATGCAACCAATTTCTCTGTGTTAATTTTGTATACTGCTACCTTGCTGAATGTATGAGTTCTAATAGTTTGTATGGAATCTTTAGAGTTTTCGATATATAATATCATGTTTCTTCCCTACTAATTTCAATACCTTTTATTTCTTTTTCTTGTCTTGAGTGCCGTGACTAGGACTTCCAATACTGTATTGAATTGAAGTGATGAGAGTGGGCATCCTTGTCTTCAGATTTTAGTGGGAAGGCTTTCAGCTTTTCACTGATGAGTATTATATTTGCTGTGGGTTTGTCATAAATAGCTTTTATTGAGTTGAGATATGTTCCCACTATACCCACTTTCATAAGAATTTTTATCATGAATGGATGTTGAATTTTATTAAATTAAAGCTTCTTTTTTAAACCAACTTTCCACTTTATATTTAGAGTCAGAAATAACCCTCAAAGATCTACTCTAGTCTCCTTACTTTGAAGATGAGAATACTCAGGCATATGATTTGAGGCAAAGGATTTTCCAAAGATGAACTAGTTAATGTCATATTAGGGTGTAAAACCTGTGGTTTCTGACAAACACGCCAGTATTCTTTCTAAAATACTATCTAATTCTTTGATAGGACATAGTGAGTATGCTAACTTTCATTATTGGACATGCAAACATACTCGCAGCTTTGAAAGTTCACAACTTGAAGGTTCATATGGAGGGGACTTACTGTATCTGCTCCTACCAAAAAATATTCAAAATAACATCTAAGATGCTTCTTGATTCTCTTTGTTTCTTGATTATAGGATTCCTAGAAATCACAATAAATGCATTATGAGTGTGGATTTCAATGTACAGACTCTTATGAGCCTTTTTTCCCATATGATCTTTTTAATTTTATTTTTAATTTATTTTTTAATTTGAGGAAAATTGCTTTACATTGTTGTATTGGTTTCTGCAATACAACAGCACATATCAGCCATAATTATATATCATAAGCATTTTTAGGTGAAGAAAATTAAAATAGGCAGAGGATGAAATTTCTTGCCAAGGTATCCTGTATCTGTGTGTTTAAAAGTTACCTGAGAAAGTCTTTATGCAGAAGGAATCAAATACAAATATGCAGTTTAGACTTGGAGAACATCTTAAAGATGGCTCGCTATATAAATAGTGAATAGAAACCGTCAGTCTTGTTTCTCTTAGACTCTTGCAGAAGTCTAAGCAAATCAATATGAAAGTGTTGCTCAGAATGTGCTCCAGTTATAGCCAATTAAAGGTCAGCATATATAATTTACACAAAATAGATGAGCAGGAACAAAAGGTATCTGTTGTGCCATGAGGAATGATTCTATTTCATCTGCAGATGAGTACTAAAAAGGTCATTGAAAATACAAGATGCAAATCATTGTTTTTTTTTTTTTCAATAAAACATTTGTTCTAGGTTTGTTCTTTCAGCCAGTTTTATTCTCTTGTTTGCATGCATGCCATAGTCATTAGTACAATTGAATTATAGAATGACCTACACCATTAGACTGTTAGGCTGCTTGATTGAAATTATCTTTATAATGGAAATCAGAGAACACTTTTAACCTTGTTAGAGCACCACTGTACCGTTGATTAATATATAAAGCAAGTCATAAATTTCATAGTGAGCTATTTATTTCCAGACTATCTTGTGAAAACAGTTTGGGCTATATTACAGAAACTTTCTTCATACCTTTTTCTAGCTGACACTAATGATCCTGATTATTTCTAGGACTTTCAAAGCGTCAGTGTTAATTAAACTAATGCTTAAAAATAGGGGTAAAACAGAACATTTGACTGTTATATCTTCAATGTTTGACAATGTGTATGGTACTTCTTTTGTTAGGTGGTTAATTTCAGAAAACTGACTTCCTTTGATAAGGTTTTTCTCCAGAAGCAAATACTTGCCTGACTCAGTGGTAATAACCATTATTACCAAGGTCACAGCTTTATCTATACATCTAATGAGTGTTTGTTGAGTACTTTAGGTATGTTTTGTACTGGATTGTGTGGTATGAATAAAAAGATTTTTTAAAAAGTCGGCCCCTGCTCTCAAAAGAGTTCACTGTCTTGTGAGGGATACAATTGACAGAAACAGAGACCATCCAATGCACAATATAAGGACATAGGTTAAGGGGCTTCTAACCTAGCCTGTGGAGAAGGCAATGGCACCCCACTCCAGTACTCTTGCCTGGAAAATCCCATGGACGGAGGAGCCTGGTGGGCTGCAGTCCATGGGGTCGCTAAGAGTCGGACACGACTGAGCGACTTCACTTTCACTTTTCACTTTCATGCGTTGGAGAAGGAAATGGCAACCCACTCCAGTGTTCTTGCCTGGAGAATCCCAGGGACGGGGGAGCCTGGTGGGTTGCCGTCTGTGGGGTCGCACAGAGTCGGACACGACTGAAGCAACTTAGCAGCAGCAGCAGCAACAGCAACCTAGCCTGGGAAGCTGCCACAGAGAACTTCCCCATGAATAAAGGCTCTTCCAGCCAGTGAAGAGGTGAGCACCAAGTTTGTGAGGAATAGATGACTGTGGACAAGGAAACACAGAGGCATGGAACTTAGGTAGACACTATGGAATATAGAAGGAAGAGGGTCTTTCTTACTCCCAGAACTCATCCTATGGCCCAGACTTCCGTCCTAAGCAGTAGCAGGCCACCCGGATCCTGAGACCTTGGATTGACTTTGGAAGAAAGGAGTCTGATATACTGCCTTTCCCCAAGGCCCACTGTAGCTGGCTCCAGCAGCAAGAGGGCAACATGGGTGCTGGAGAGGTCAGGCCTCCCACTCCCACCAGTCACCTGTATATATGGGAGGTTTGGAAACAGGAGCTTGGACGTCTGGGTGGGCCTGGCTTGTTTCCAGAAAAGAAAACAGAAAGGGTTTGTGGGGAAGGGAACTGGTCCTGTTTCTAAAGAAACCACTTCCTATAAAATTATACCCTTGCTTTTAGACTCTCATTAAGGGAAAGTAGGACTAATTAAGAAACCTGAACATCATCAATAATTTTTCTACTTGAGTTTTATGAGTAGTAATTTTTTTTTAAAAAAGCACTCATGAAGTCACTGGTAGAAAAGCTAATGCACAGCTTTTTAGCAAATGCCCTTGAAGACTCAAGTTTTATTCAGTCATAAATTGCATACAAATAGCTAATTGCTAGCTTCCAGAATAAAATGTACTTATTGTCTCAAATTGGATACATAGCTTTAAAAGTCAAGCCATAGCCAATCTTTGTTTTTAGCGAACATTGCTAAAGGAGATACCAAACCAAACGGCCTGGGTGATACCATGCTAAACTCTCTAGGCTGGATTGGTGTGCTTTTAGTTCATGGAAATAGAATTGGGTAAACTCATTGAGTCCATGATGGTTTCAAATAAACTATGCAACAGCAGAGATTTATAGGGTGATTCCTGGTTCACTTGAGAATAATCGACCCTAATAGGTAACTTTGTTTCTTGTCTAAATTGTCCTTCATCTTCTGCTCCTTCTCTTCATTGCTTTCCTTTCCTGCTTCCTTCTCCCTCCTCTTCCTTCTCAATTCTTCTTCTTCAATAAAAATGTAATAGTGAGAACAGATTGCAGTTTCCTTTTATGGGAAGACCTGCTACACGGTGTTTTATCTCCAGAGGCAGATCTTTAAGTGAAGAAGTGACGGCAGAGGACGGGCATTGCTACACAGGCCACAGAGGCCACTGGCGTAGGCATGAGGCAGTTTGCTTGTGGGGAGAACTAGGGCTAGCCTTGTGCCATTTTATTGCCTTTTAGGACAGTTTTCAGGTCTCAAAGTGAAAACTCAATAAAACTTTCAGAAGCAAATAAATAGAACCCAGAAAGCTTGTTTCCCTGGGGATGGGGAAGCACCGTATGTCAGTTTCATGCTTTTAATAAAAAGGCCATGGCTTCATCTAAATCGTAGTAAGTGTTTGCTTTTCAGGAATTTTCATTGAAATGACAAATGTCTAACTGTTTCTTATGCACTTTTCCCTGACCAGAGAAAAATCCAGTTCAAAATAAAATACCCACAATAATTTCCTATTGGACAATTTCCTGTATGATGTGCTGTCAGTATCCAATCTATTTCTGAGGGAGTCGTTATAACAGTTGTTTGCCCAAGAAGCATTGGAACCCAGACTGTGGCTATAGTTGTGCTGTTTGGAACCCTTAGAGCTTGTGTAGTCCATTCATATTCTTGTACCAGTGAGGAACCAGAGAACCAGATTGGAGAGGAAAGATGCATATAGAGGAGAACAGGAAGTTGGAGATAACCATGGTAAAAGGGAGTGAAGAGGAAGAACATAAAGTATGTTCAGAAGAACCCTCTGTCACTTTTTAAAATTTTTGGTAAGATTAGAGAGTGGAGTGACAGGGTGGGCATACAATATGCATTGGAGGAAAGGGAATTGCTGTTTTTTGAGTCCCTTTTATATACTGAGCTTAGTGCTGAGCACTTTGTATAGATTCTTTCTTTTAACCCTCACCACAATGACATAAAGTGAAACTTATTATTGTCCCCATTCTACAGATGAGGAAGCTGAGGTTGAGTGGAGTGAAATCACATATATTTTCTTTCCATTTAAGAAGAGGCAGGAGAGGATTTCCCTGGAGGCTCAGTGGTTAAGATTCTGTTTTCCCATGGCAAGGGGTGGAGGGGCAGGTATGGGTTCAACCCTTGGTTCAGGAACTAAGATCCCACTTGCCATGTGGTAGAGCAGAAAAGAAAAAAAAAGCAGCAGCAGGAGACCTGGGATCAGATGTGTGTGTTTTGAGGGCTCAAGTGAAGCACCTTGCCTCCCAGCCCATGTTGTGAAGTCTGTAACCTGAGAGTGAACACAAAGACTGAAGTCAACACACAGAGAGGGGCAGATCACAGGTAAGAAATTTAGATCTGAAGGGAATTCTTGATAAGAAGAGCACATGACTGCCAGCGTTTTCATTGGACAACATACGAGGCCACCCAGATAGGGAATGATTTCTTTGGAAGACACATTTCAAGTAAAATCCTCCTTGCAGAGTAAACAGAAAGATTTGTGAGCATGGAGGTGAGTGGGGCGATGGAGAGAAGGACTATTTGAACACCTAAGAGTAAGAATAGGAAGACAGACATGTGACTGTCTGCTGAGAGGGGAGCCTGTGAGAAGAGGATGGCAGACTGATACATCAGAGAGGTGAGTGACCAAGAAAGTGAATGAGTAGGTGGCTGCAAGACTCCATGGAGCTCCTCATAGCTTTGTTTGCTCTTTGGACATTTGTGTAAGGACTATTTTTATGGTGTGATCCATAAAACTGAATGCTGACTTCATGCAGTCATTCTACTTCATGTGTTTTTCTTATGATTATTCAATTAGTTGCTTTTTAAGCATTTACTTTTACTCAGTAATCCAGATTCGCTGTCTCAGAATTGATATTTGAGGTAGTGTCTGAAGGGAGACCTACTTAGTGGCCTTTTGCAGGGGAGCTGGAACCTGAATGTTGTCATGTTCTTTTGTTGCTGAACTGCCAATGTTCGGATCAAAACAATCCACTTCTGAGTCATGTATGTTATTAGCTCTGGCAGGATAGCAAGACATGAGGCAGATATTATTTTATATGTTAGGGAAACATAGATAAGGAAACAGAATGAAGAGACTGTCTTTATTCTTTATTAGAAAAGCAATCTTTTGTGATACATCTTAGCAACAAGCAATGAGTTTTTAATAAAACTGAGCAGATAGAGCACTCATATGTCCAGGCTTGCTCCCCCCTCTTTGGCTCCAGAAACATATGATTTCATGACACTAGCAAGAGGCCTGCTGATTTGTCAGTTGATCAAAAGTTGCTGAAGGAAAGTCAATACAAAAAAGCTACTCATCATCTTGTCTTTTCCCGGTAACTCTACTGGACTTCCAGTGTCCACTTGCCTGTTCTCCACAGCAGTGTTATTAACACTAGTGCTTGTCCCTCTGTTGTAAAGGGTGAGAATCTCATTTTGTTTCTTTTCCTCTTGTTCAAAGACCGGGGGCTGACTCCTTGGAAGATCTGGAAGAATTATTATCACCAGCTATGTGTAGCCAAGGGTTGCTTTTCTTCCCTTTCTTCTTCAGTCATTTTCACAGTAATGCATTTCTTTATCACACTTGCCCTCCTCTGGACATATGTCTTAGAAGCCCTGCTCTTACTCACTGTAAATTGACTCAGAAATGAAGCAATTTGATTGTTCTTCAAGTAGAACAGTATGTTTCAGGTGTCCCCAGTCTGAGAGGGTTTGCATAGCTGCCATGCCTGCAGTGGAGTCAGCATAATTGCCTCTACCAGTATTTTGTAATAGACGTCACTAATTTTGTGCAGACAATTCCCACATGGGCAGAATCCGATGCTACAACAAGGATTTTTGCTAAAAGTACCTTTCTCCTTGGAACAAACTTGTTTTGCAATTCTCCTGTGTTATGTAGAGGCTAAATGATTTGTCTTAGGGGTCTATAGCTGACCTGAGAGTATTTCTATTAACAATAATTCTGGGTACCATTGAAGGGCCTTTGAAATCAGTGGGCGATTCTCTGTGAGCCCCAGCTGCCCAAGGTAATATGTTCTCCTGACAGGTTGCAGACTCTCTGATCTGATGGTGCCCATCAGGAGCCCCGTGTATGTCCCTCAAACTTCTGTTTATTTTTCATTATTAGTTGTCACATCACTATATTAAATTATGAAATCTGTTAAAAGATCATGATACAGTGAGCAAGCTTCTTGTCCAAGTCTTACTTATCTTTATTATAGTGGCTGCAAAACCATGAGGGGGAAAAAAGGCAAAATGATGGGCAAGGAAGGAGACAGCCTCTACTTTCAAAGGGGAATGACTCCTTTTTCCTGGCACCACACCTGCTCGTAGAGCCATAGGATTTTAAGATGCCACAGTTGGGAGTGCTTATTTAATCCAATCCCCTTCATCTTGTAGATGAGAAAGCTGAGGCCCCCAGAAGACCTTACCAAGGGCACAAAGGTCCCAGTAGCAGAGCTCGGGCTAGAATAGGCCTTGGATATTCACCCTACTAATTGAGTAACTCATGAAGAATAAGAGATGGGTTTTAAAGTTCAGATCTGGTGTACCTAAGACACATTTCAAGTGAAGTCCTTATTACTCTTCAGTATAAATCAAAAATAGGTCCCATTTTTCAATCACCATGTCCAACTGGAAATGTGGGTGTCACTTGAGACCATTTTTGTTGTTAAGAAAGAAATACAGGAAACACTTGCCCAGGGTTATTTCTGTTGCTACTCGTTTTTTCCATCTTCTTGAAGACCACAGTTTCTTAAGTATTAACTTTGAACTTGGTGAATCTTTGATTGTAAGTTACTCCCAAACAGTTTCCTCAACAGGGACTATAGAGAAGCATGTTGGAATTTGGAGTGTTAGGTCCTGGTTTAAAGGCCCTTTTTTGTCCCTTATTAGCTGTGTGGCCTTGAGCAATCACTTAACTTCTTAGAACCTCTCTTGGTAAAAATAGGCATAAGATCTTCATAGACCTGGTTATAAAACACCTACGTCATAATGTAATATGGACAAGTGCTTTGTAAAGAGCAAAGGGCTATAACTAACCACAATGTTAGTTATTAGAATGCTTACCATACAGATTTCCTGAAACTGGCCTGGAATATCCTTCATTCTTGAATGATCTATAAGCAGTAGATCCTTCAATTTCAATAACTTCTCAATTATTCACACTAATGGTAGGGTGGAAGAGCACAGATGATACAAAACAGCAATCCATTTCGATACCATTTCTGTTTGAGTTTTATTGTATTTGGAAAAGCTTCTAAAATCTCTTTGCAGAAAGCAAAATTCAACCGAGATGAATTCTGTGGGCACATCCAGCGCTTCCAAAAGCTGGCCATGTGTAAACCTGTGACCTTCTCTGGACCTCGGTTTCCTAACTGTAAAAGGGGGAATTGGCCTAACTGATTTCCTGGTGCCCGCCAGCTCTGACATCCATGTGTCTGTGAGTCTAGGTGTATTGAAGGCAACAGGTGAAAGCCCATTTTAGATGATGCCCCAGAGTTCTGTGGGGTGGCTGGAGTTGTGCAAATACTAGGGAACAAAAAAAATCACAAGCTGACAAAATGGCACTACCTCATTAATTTTTTTTGATATATGAATTTTAAACATTTATTTATATTTGTTTTCAAATATATATTCACACCTTGATTTAGATCAATGGGTTAGTCATTATATACACATAGATAAATAGAGTTTAAAATTTGAGGCTCTATATTACCTCATTAATTGCATAGGCAAGGACAGAAGCCAATCCAGGGTGTAGGAAAACCATGACGGACATTTAAGGAAGTGACCAAAAGAAGAGATTGGAGGAAAAAGTGAAAATAACATCTATAGGCAGAAAGGGTTAGAATGATAGCAGTGTTCAACGCTGCTGTCACAGAGGAAACGCGCGAGATGAGTTTCTTTGTGCTATTTCTGTTCAGAGGTCACAACTCTTCTCAATTCACCTGATTTTTTTTTCTCTCTTTTCAATCATGTCCTTTTCAAAATTCATCTCAGCAGTATTTCTGAACCCTTCTGATTATATCTTTTGCTAAAACCAATCAGCAGAGGTCTGTCTACAGTGCAGGGCAATCAGCAGAGACTCCAGGTATTGGTCAGAGACCGTGTCTTTATTTAGATGGACTGTGGCTAGTGGGTTTGGCTGAAGTTACAGTCAGAACAATCCTGGAACAGTCCTGCTGCCATCTATCAGTACATGGCTTCCCATACAATTTTAGGAGTAGTTCCTGGCAGTACAGTGGTTTTTGAATATTTGCATGAGAAATGGAGTATATACATAATGTATGTTGTACTCTAATATTTTTTCTTTTTAACTCATCTAATACCCTACCCCTTCAGCCTCTCAGAATTTAACAACAGTGGTAATCAGAGTGAGTTAAAGAAAATCCAAAATTCGGCTCTCCTGACATATTGTACTATGTGGTGGTAGCCTGTACCAGGGTTAGCATGGACATTGCTGTATGTGATCTGGAATTCTGTGATAGAGTGGTAGGTAATGTTGCATGATAGTCAGCCTCAGTTTTCCATACTATGCATTCCCATTACATACTATACCTCTTCGTCAGACTCAAGTTTTAATTGTGCGTAGTGAATAGGAAGTAAAAGTGTTAGTCACTCAGTGGTGTCCAACTCTTTGCCACCCCATGAGCTGTAGCCCTCCAGGCTCCTCTGTCCGTGGGATTCTCCAGACAAGAATACTGGAGTGGATTGCCATTCTCTTCTGCAGGAGATCTTCCTGACCCAGGGATCAAACCTGGGTCTCCTGCATTGCAGGCAGATTCCTTACCCACTGAGCCACCAGGGAAACCCAGTGAATAGAAACAGACACATGAATAGCAACAAGCTATGAGAAATGAAGATGCATAATTAGTATCAGGTAAGTGACAGACTATAAAGGGGCTAATCAGATTATATCCATGGATTTAATATTATTATTATTTTATTGTTGAGTCATAAGAGTTCTTTAGCATTCAGAATACTAGATGCTTATCAGATATATGATTTGAAAATATTATCTCTCACTCTGTAGGTTTTCTTTTCACATTCTTAATAGTGTCCTTTGAGGCATGAAAGTACTTAATTTATATGAAGTCCAATTTATCTATTTTTTCTTTTGTCAATTGTGTTTTTAGTGTCATATCTAAGAAATCATTGCCAAATAAATCCAGTGTCACAAAACTTTATGCCTGTATTTTCTTCTAAAAGTTGTATATTTTTAGCACTTAAGTATAAGTCTTTATGAGGTAGGGTTCCAAATTCAGGGATGTGTTACTAGATGCAGCTTGTTGGAATTCCGTTGAGGATTTTTTAGTCTATCTTCATAAGTGATATCTTTCTGTTGTTTTCTTTTTTTGTGACTTTTTTTTCTAAGTTGCTTCAGTTGTGTCCGACTCTGTGCGACCCCATAGACAGCAGCCCACCAGGCTCCCCTGTCCCTGGGATTCTCCAGGCAAGAACACTGGAGTGGGTTGCCATTTCCTTCTCCAATGCAGGAAAGTGAAAAGTCAAAGTGAAGTCTCTCAGTCGTGTCCGACTCTTTTCGACCCCATGGACTGCAGCCTACCAGGCTCATTCGTCCATGGGATTTTCCAGGCAAGAGTACTGGAGTGGGGTGCCATTGCCTTCTCCGTTTTTCTTGTGTGTGTGTGTGTGTGTGTGTGTGTGATATCTTTGTGCAATTTTGATATCAGGCTATTACTGGATTCATAGAATGCTCACTACTCTTTCAGAGGTTCAGTCATTTTCTTGAATAAATACTCCTTGGATCTTTGCAGTCCTTTTGTTAATTTCTCGAGCTATGAAAATGTTGATTCTGACATTTTTTTTCCAGTTTTTTCACAGCTTTTTTGAAGGAGAAATTTCTCCTAGATATGTATGCAGAAATTTTTGCTGATGTCCTATGATTGGTATTTTGATACATATGTTATATAACATTTTATTGCTTAATTTATTATTCATTCAACAAATATTTATTAATCACCTAATAAGTAGAGAGTTTTGCTGAGCACTGGGAATTCAGTGATGAACAAGACTGCTTTTGTCTATGTCCTCGTGAAGCTTACACCTTTGTGGACAGATAGGCTCAAAGAAGTAATATTACAATGTGGTGTCATAAGTACCATGGTCAGGGAAGTATAGAGGACTGTAGGAGATTAGAGAATTAGATCAAATCCAGACTTTGGGGGACAGGAAAAGTTTCTGGAAGGAAGTCAAATGTAAATTGGAACCCAAAGAACAAGGGGATGGTTTCCAGGCAGAATGTAGAGCATGTGTAAAAAGCTTATGATGCTATGAAAGAACTCAGCATAAAATGTGATGGGAGGAGGGAGACACAAAGCTCGGAGTTTTGCAGGAAAAAGATCATCAAGGATATTGTAAGTGAAGGTAAGATATATATTTTATCCTAAAGGCTTTGGGAAGCCACTGAAGGCTTTTAAGCTGAGTAATGATATTATCTTTGCTGTGACTCCAGCACTCAGAACACATTTTGTTGTTTTGTTGCTAAGTCATGTCCAACTCTTTGCAACCCTATGGACTGTAGCCTGCCAGACTCCTCTGTCCATGGGACTTCCCAGGCAAAAATACTGGAGTGGGTTGCCATGCCCTTCTCCAGGGTATCTTTCCCACCCAGGGATTGAGCCCGCGTATCCTTCATTGAGGGTGAACTCCTTACCACTGAGCTACCTGGGAAGCTCTCCAAACACAGTAGATAAATAATGCTTTATTTACTATAAATACTTTGTAATTTACTTATAAATTATTGTTTTCTGATTATTCTGGATGTTAGTATGCAGGAAACCTTTGGTGTCAGGACTCTTTTTCACTCTTAAAAAGTATAGAAGCCTCCAAAGAGACTTGCTTATGTGAATTATATCTATTGTTATTTATTGTATTAGAAATTAAAACAGGATTTTAAAATACTTATCTACTATTTTATTTAAAAAATAATAGGGACTTCCTTGGTGGTACAGGGGCTAAGATTCTGTGCTGCCAATTCAGGGTACCGGGTTCAATCCTTGCTCAGGGAACTGGATCCCACACGCTATAACTAAAGATCTCCCATGCCGCAACTAAGAGCTGGTACAAGCCACATAAATACAAATGATTTCTTAAAACAAATAGTAAAGTCATTATGCTCACATATATTTTTCTAAGAAAATAGATATGTTTTCCAAAACAAAATCCTTTAATGGGATGAGTGGCATTGTTTTACGTTTTGTAAATCTCTTTCTTTTGACTTAATAGTAGACTTAATAATCCTTAATAGTAGGATTATCATATCTGCTTCTGCACTCAGTGTGGTTAAACTGATGAAAATTTGATCTCACACAGATAAACAGTTGGACAAAGAGCAGTGTTTTAATATGCTTTTAAGATAACTAAGGCATTCTCTGATATTACATAAAAATTTGACAAGTGACAGTTTCTTTTTTTTTTAAGTGACAGTTTCTTAAAGGTTAGCTGCAATATGGAACCTGAAACATATCAATTAACTTTTTATTTTCTGTTACAAAAAAAAAAATCTTCCTTGCAGTTTTAGTGGATCTTTAGCCATTATGTGATTTTGTATCATTTGAAAAATGGGGTTCACTGAGTTATGCAGATCTGCCAAAGGTTAACACACTTCACTATACAATATCAAAATACCATATGCATTAATATCACCACAGCCTCATCAAAAGCTGTAAAGCTCATAGTGGAAGAACTAAGTTTTACCAAATCCTGATTTTTACTTGATAGTGAAAGCCTTTTCTTATTGAAAGACTTTATTGGGATTTCCCTGGCAGTCCAGTGGTTAAGACTCCACACGTCCATTGCAGGGGGCACTTGTTTGATCCCTGGTCGGGAAACTAAGGTCCTGCATACTGCACAATGTGGCAAAAAAGAAAGGTTTTATTTTTTAGAGCAGTTTTAGGTTTACAACAAATTTGAGAGGAAGGTACAGACATTTCTTATATAGCCCCTGACCTCACACATGCATAACTCTCCCCATTTTACCAGACTAGTCCTTATTTTTTTCTTTTTAAAAAAATTTTTACAAGGATGAACCTACACTGGCACATCATTATCAACCAAAGTCCATAGTTTATGTTAGGGTTCACTAGATATTATGTGTTTTATGGCTTTGAACAGAAGTATAATGACATATATCTATCAATGTAATATAATACAGGGTACTTTTACTCATCTAAAAATCCTCTATCCTCTGCCTGTTCATGTCTGCTCCTACCCCCGACCCTGACAACCACTGATCTTTTCACTGTCTCCATAGTTTTTCCTTTACCAGGATATCATCTAATTAGAATCATGTAGTAAGTAGCCTTTTTCATATGGGCTTTTTTCACTTACTAATATGCATGTAAGTTTCCTCCATGTTTTTCATGGCTTTATAGCTAATTTCCAGAGAAGGCAATGGCACCCCACTCCAGTACTCTTGCCTGGAAAATCCCATGGACAGAGGAACCTGGTGGGCTGCCGTCCATGGGGTCTCTAAGAGTCGAACACGACTGAGCGACTTCACTTTCACTTTTCACTTTCATGCATTGGAGAACGAAATGACACCCCACTCCAGTGTTCTTGCCTGGAGAATCCCAGGGACGGGGGAGCCTGGTGGGCTGCCGTCCATGGGGTCGCACAGAGTCGGATACGACTGAAGTGACTTAACATAGCATAGCTAATTTCTTTTTAGTGCTGAATTAAATCCCATTGTCTGGCTGTATCACAACTTTTTACTCATTTCACCTACTAAGGGACATCTTGATTGCTTCTGAGTTTCAGCAATTATGGAATAAAGCTTCTATAAACATCCTTGTGTGGGTTTTTGTGTAGACATAAGTTTTCAGCTCCTTTAGGAAACTAGGAAGGAGTGCAATTGGTGGGTCATGTGGTAAGAGTGTGGTTAGTTTTGCAAGAAACCACCAAACTGTCTTCCCAAATGGCTGTACCATTTTGCAGTCCCACCAGCAATGTTTGAGAATACCTGCTTTTCCACATCCTCATCAGCATTTGGTGTTGTTAGTTTTACAGATTTGGGGCATTCTAATAGCCAGAACAATTCTACAGTCCTTCTAATAGGTGTGTACTGGTATCTCATTTTAATTTGTATTTCTTTTATCACATATAATATGAAAGATCTTTTAATATAATGTCTTTATTTGGGGTGCTTTCCCAATGGCTCAGTGGGTAAAGAATCTGCCTGCAATACTGAAGACCCAGGACACTCAAGTTTGATCCCTGACTTGGGACAATCCCCAGGAGAAGGAAATGGCTACCCACTCCAGTATTCTTGTCTGAAAAAAAAAATCCCATGGCCAGAGGAGCCTGGCAGGCTACAGTCCATGGGGTTGCAACGAGTTGGACACGACTGAGCACACAAGCATGTTCATGTTCATTAGCTATTTTGGTATCAATGATTTCCTATAGTGAGTGAAGAGGTATTCCCTTTCCTTGTATCCTGTAAAAGAGATTGTAGAGAATTGGCATAATTTCTTCTTTAAATGTTTGATAGAATTCACCAGTGATCCATCTGGGCCTAGTTCTTTCTGCTTTGGAAAGATATTCATCATTGATTCAATTTCTTTACTAGGTGTAGTTCTAATCAGATCATCTAATTCTTGTGTAAGTTTTGGCAGATCATGTCTTTAAAGGGATTGGCCCATTATATAGGTTATCAAATTTGTGGGCATAGAGCTGTTCATAGTATTCCCTTATTTCCTTTTAATTTATTTTCATTTCTGTTATTAGTAATCTGTGTCCTCTGCTTTTTTCTTAGCCTGACCAGAGGATTATCAATTAAATCAATTTTCACAAAGAACCAGTTTTTGGTTTTATTGATCTTCTCTATTGATTTCCTGTTTCCAGTTTTATTGATTTCTGCTCTAAGTCATATTATTGCTTTTCTTCCGCTTACATGAGATTTAATTTGCTTGTCTCTTTCTAGTTTCTTAAGGTAGAAACATATGATTTTAGAACTTTCTGATTTTTTAATTACATATTTAATGCTATGCATTTCACTCTGAGCACTACTTTTACAGCATCCCACAAATTTTGTTAAGTTGTATTTTCATCTTCTTTTAGTCTTCTTTGACCCAAGTATTATTTGCTGCTGCTGCTGCTAAGTCACTTCAGTCGTGTCCGACTCTGTGCGACCCCATAGACGGCAGCCCACCAGGCTCCCCCATCTCTGGGATTCTCCAGGCAAGAACACTGGAGTGGGTTGCCATTTCCTTCTCCAATGCATGAAAGTGAAAAGTGAAAGTGAAGTCACTCAGTCGTGTCTGACCCTCAGCAACCCCATGGACTGCAGCCTTACAGGCTCCTCCATCCATGGGATTTTCCAGGCAAGAGTACTGGAGTGGGGTGCCATTGCCTTCTCCAAAGTGTTATTTAGAAACATGTTATCTTATCTTCCAGTATTTTGGAATATTCCAGTTATGTTTCTGTTATTGATTTCCAATTCCATTCTTTTGTGGTCAAACAGTAGATATTATATGATTCCTTTGCTTTTAAACATTTTAAGATGTGTTTATAGCCTAGAATGTGGTTCATCTTGGTGAATGTCCCATGTGTGTCTGAGAAGAATGTATATTCTGCTCTTGGTAGATGACATAGTCTATAGATGTCAATTATATCCAGTTGATTGGTAGTGTTGTTAAGTTCCACTATGTCCTTACTGATTTTCTGCCTGCTGGGATTTGTTTATTTCTGAGAGAGGTGTGTTGAAGCCTCTATGATAGTGGATTCATCTATTTTCCCTGGCAGTTCTATCAGTTTTTGCCTCATGTGGCTTAATGTTCTATTGTTATGCACATACATGTTAAGAATTGTTGGAGAATTGACCTCTCTATCACTGTGTAATGCCCTTTTTTATCCCTGATAAATTTTCTTACTTTGAAGTCTGCTCTATCTGAAATCAATATAGCTATGCCTGCTATCTTTTGATTAGTGTTAGCATGGTACATTTTTCTCCACCCACTTACTTTTAATCTCTATGGGTTTTTATATTTAAAGTGGGTTTCTTGTAGACAACATATAGGTAGGTCATGTTTTTGATCTACCCTGAAAATTTCTGTCTTTTAGTTAATTCATGTAGACCACTGACATTCAAAGTTAATATTTATGTATATATTAATGTCTTGGTCACTGTGTTTTCTATTTGCTGCCCTTGTACATTGTTCTTGGTTTTGTCTTCCACTCTTCTCCCCCTTTTTGTAGTTTTAACTGAGCTTTTTATGTGACTCCATTATTTTCTCCTTTCTTAGTCTATCAATTTTAGTTCTTTTAAGCTTTTTTTATTGGTTGCTCTGGAGTTTGCAATATACATTTACAACTAACCCAGGTTCACATTCAAATAACACTACACCACTTTGCAGGTAGTGTGAATACCTTATAATAACGAAATAATCCCAATTCCTTACTCCCATTTCTTGTATTATTGCTGTCATTCATTTCATTTATATATGCTGCTAAGTCACTTCAGTCGTGTCCGACTCTGTGCAACCCCACAGACGGCAGCCCACGACACTCCCCTGTCCCTGGGATTCTCCAGGCAAGAACACTGGAGTGGGTTGCCCTTTCCTTCTCCAATGCATGAAACTGAAAAGTGAAAGTGAAGTCGCTGAGTCTTGTCCGACTCTTAGCGACCCCATGGACTGAAGCCCACCAGGCTCCTCCATCCATGGGATTTTCTAGGCAAAAGTACTGGAGTGGGGTGCCATTGCCTTCTCCAGTTTAAGAGTAAGAAAAGAGGTTTTGTTTTTATTTCGTCTTCGCTTATTCCTTTTTCAGTGCTCTTCCTTCTTTATATAGATCCAAGTTTCTGAGCCATATTATTTTCCATCTCTCTAAAGAACTTCTTTTAACATTTCTTGCAAGGCAGGTCTACCAGCAACAAACTCTTAATTTTTGTTTGTCAGAGAAAGTTTTCATTTCTCCTTCACTTTTGAATGGTAATTTTTCAGATTACTCTCAACTTTCTAGATTGGTGATTTTTTTTCTCTCCACACTTTATTTTTACTCCACTCTCTTTTTGCTTGCGTGGTTCCTAAAGAAATGTCAGCTATAATTATTATCTTTGTTTCTCTATAAGTAGGATATTTCCTCCATCCCAGATTTCTTTCAGGAATTTTTCTTCATCTTTGATTTTCTGTATTTTGAAAATTGTATGCCTATGTGTGGGGTGTTTTTTTTGGGGGGGAGTGCATTTAACCTGCTAGATGTTCTCCAAGCTTTCTGTATCTATGATTTGGTGTCTAACATTAATTTAGAGAAATTCTCAGTCATTACTATTTTAAATATTTCTTCTGTTCTTTCTTCTCCTTCTGATAGTCCCATTATGTATATGTTATACCTTTTGTAGTTGCCCCACAGTTGTTAGATATTCTATTGTTTTTGTCTCTTTTCTCTTTGCTTTTCTGTTTTAGAGCATTCTGTTGACATATCCTCCAGTTAGAGATTCTTTTCTCAGCTGTGTCCAATCTTCTAATAAGCCCATCAAAGGCATACTTCATTTCTGTTAGTAGTTTTCTTTCTTTTTGGCTTTCTTAGAATTTCCATCTCTGTGCTTAACATTGCCAATCTGTTCTTGGGTACTGTTTACTGTATCCATTATTAATAGGTCATAGTTGTTTTAAATTCCCAGTCTGATAATTCCTACATCTTGCTGTCTCTTTAATTTGTGCTTTTTGCCTTTTAGTATGCCTTGTAATTTTCTTCTTGATAGCTGGACATGATCTACTGGTTAAAAGGAACTGCTATAAATAGGCCTGTAATGATATGATAGTAAGATGTAGGGAAGAGGAGGCAGTCTACAGTCTTATATTTAGGTCTTGGACTTTTAATGAGCCTAAGCCTCTGGAGCATAAACCTCCCAACTGTTTCTCAGTTTTTAAAATTCCACCTCCGCTATTAGGTGGGACAGGATGGCTAGAGTGGGCTGGAGTTGGGTATTTCTCTTGCCCAGGTGAGTTAGGTTCTGAAAATACCCTATAGCATTGGGCTTTAGCTAATTGGTTTCTGCTGAGGGCAAGCCTTGTTGAGAAGACCAGAATGCTCTGGTGTATTTCAAAATGATTCCTTTCCCTTTCTCCATGCTGGAAGCATGAGGAATTTTTTTCTCAGACATTTACTATGGGAAGCTGGTCAAACTCCTGAAGGTAAAATTCACATTGTTGGGGTGCCTTTATGGCTAGGTATCTCTGGAGAGTTTAACTTTCAAAGTTGTCTTTGTTGAGCCTCTAGCAGTTTGCCAGTTAGTTTGATTTCCTACTCCAGCCCTGGGTTCCCAAGGCAGTTTCTGCTCCTAAGTCTGTGCTTTGTAAGCCCTTACTCCCTCTATTCGCTATCTGTTTCTCTCATCTTGGTAGTAGTGGTTTACCAGCTCTCCCCTCCTCTCTTATAGATCTGGAAAGAGTTGAATTTTCAGTCTGTTTAGCTTCTTACTTGTTTTTTAGATGGAGTGGCAACTTCCAAACTCCTTACATGTGGAACTGGGAGCCCTGATAATGCAAATTTTATCATTGGTTACAAACTGTCAATTGTTTTCTTTAAAGTAACCGGCTTATTTTGTTCCTTTCCAAGGGTGAACATTTACTCAAATTTTTACTGTTTCTTCAAGTGCAGTAAGTGAAATTGGCTTTTTAAAAACCGGAAGTGCTTAGCAGTGGGAAGTACAGTGACTACTATTAAGAATTTGGTGTCTCTAACCCGACTCATGCTAAGCTGCCAGCAGTTTTACCTCCTATATCTTTTGCATCATCAATGTAAATGCCCTCATAGTTTTTTGAAGGTAAATCATGAATTTCAACATTATTCAACACAGTATTTCCACACTGCTCATGTTTTCCCCCCAAATTCTCATAGATCTTCGATGATTAGTTATACTGGATGGATATAAGCAAAATAGCAGGTCCAGCTCATGAGTGTAGACTTGTCCATTTGAAAGGCAAAAACTCAATTCTGTTGAGGAGGTATAACTCCATCTTTATGTTTGCAGCTAAATCTTTAATTTGGTGAGTTACCTTCTTTCATTGGAAGGTGGTGTGATTTTTTTTTTTCCTATTGAGTCTTCATCCTGTAGACATTGAGCAAATATCAGTCCTTCCGTGTTTATTCGTTTCTTCACCCCATGTGTAACTCTCCAGCTACTGTAATATAACAGCTTACCCTAAACTATGCTTCAGTTGTTTTTCCATTTCTATTTTGAAAAGCTCTAACAAATTTTGACTTTTAAAGAACTCATAACTTCTTTTAAATATTTAACTCCTTTTTTTTACTCCTTTTTCTTTAAACTGAATGATTTTCAAGATGACTACAACTTAGCTCACACTACAGTCCTATTCTGAAATGTTGAATCATACACCCTATGATGAATTATTAATGTATATAAGGCCAAAGGAATGAGGTTTTGTTGTATTTTTGTTTATAGTTAATCTTAATACTTTTTCAAAAAATGTTTATTATTGCAAATAAGACTACAAACTGTAGTTACTTCCTGTGTTTTCACATAGACACAAAGCTTCCGGATTTTACAATTAAATGATAATGAAGTTACAAAAATTATAGTAGGCATAACCTAAGTAAATAGCCAATGAGAGCACTAAGGACTGAGAATAAACTAACCTCTGAAATAAAATATATTTGTGCCCTAAACGTGCTATCTAGACCCACATATTCCAGAGCAATGATGTCATTATACAACATGACGTCTCTGGAAAATTATTCAATGTATTTGTGAGGGACTAGACCAAGTTAAGTCTTAGTACTATTATGATAATAGATTTGACCTCTAGGACTTCCTGAGAGGGTCTCAGAGAACTGCTGTTAAGGGAATGAATTTGCTGCTGTTGTTCAGTCACTCAGTCGTGTCTGATGCTTTGCAACCCCATGGACTGTAGCATGTCAGGTTCCTCTGAATTGAAAGAGGTCAAAACTGGAGGTTGGAAGGCCAATTAAGAGGATGCTGGGCTCATCTATGTACTGGTGGTTTTCCAACTTGAAGTGTATCAAAATCCCCTGGAGGATGGCCACACCCTACTCCCAGGGTTTTTGATTCAATAGGTTTAAGGTCAGGCCTTAAAATTTGCATTTGTAATGAGTTCCCAGGTGATACTGATGCTGCTTGTTTTGGAGCCACACTTTGATAACCACTGCGCAAGGACCTTTGGAGAAGGCAATGGCACGCCACTCCAGTACTCTTGCCTGGAAAATCCCATGGACGGAGGAGCCTGGTGGGCTGCAGTCCATGGGGTCGCTAAGAGTCGGACATGACTGAGCGACTTCACTTTCAGTTTTCAGTTTCATGCACTGGAGAAGGAAATGGCAACCCACTCCAGTGTTCTTGCCTGGAGAATCCCGGGGACTGGGGAGCCTGGTGGGCTGCTGTCTATGGGGTTGCACAGAGTCGGACACGACTGAAGTGACTTAGCAGCAGCCCAAGGACCTTGCTGCTCATCCCAGACCTCACCCCAGATATACTGTGTGTGTTCAAATCTTAACTGTGTAGGATCCCAGGTGATTTGTATACATATCCAAGTTTGAGAAGCACTGCTCTAAGATGCAGTTTCAGTTCAGTTCAGTCTCTCAGTCATGTCCGATTCTTTGTGACCCCATGGACTGCATCACGCCAGGCCTCCCTGTCCATCACCAACTCCCAGAGCTCACTTAAATTCATGTCCATTGAGTTGGTGGTGCCATCCAACCATCTCATCCTCTGTCGTCCCCTTCTCCTTCCTCTTCAATCTTTCCCAGCATTAGAGTCTTTCCCAATGAGTCAGTTCTTCGGTTCAGGTGGCCAAAGTATTGGAGTTTCTTGAGGCAGTTTATGGTATCCTAAAAGCTGAGTATAGAGAAAAGCCCAGAAGTTTAAAAGTTATATAAGAGAAAAAAATAAGACTTAGTGGCTGGACATAGAGAAGTCAGGGAAAGGGAGAATTCACCAGAAATGCTTTCATTTCTTCTGGCTTGAGCAATTGTGAGTAGGTGATTGATTCCTGTTCGCTGGGACAGGGAGCACAAGCAGATGAGTATACTTGGAAGAGTGTGTTTGAATTCAGTATTGAGTTTATTGACTGCATGGAGTTCTCTTTTAGCCCCCACAATATTGGCCATATGTGATTAAACAATAAAGTCCTAGGCTCCTGGTGCTGGGAAGGGATTGGTATTACATAAACTTTAGGCACACATGCACAGTTCTGTTTCTTCTCAGAATCCACTTATGACAGTTATAAATTACTAAAAATAAAAGTCTCTTCCACAAAATGAGTTTTTAAAACCTGTCTCGCCTCCTCACAGCATTCATTCCCATGGACACAAGTAAACAAGTTAGAGACACAGAGTAACTGGCGAAGATCATGTAGCACCCATCAATAATTGGAACCCTGAAGAACAGAATGGGATATCCCAGGTGTCCCAGCGCAAAACAGATCAGACTGTGATGCATGAACAATGTGGGCAGACTCAGTATGGCTCCCTTTCAGAGTGGGGATCCAGTCTCACCAAACAGTTTCACTAGTTCCCCAAAGTCCCCCTTTTAAAGAATTCCTCCAAATATTACTTATAGGTAGCTATGTACCTGACCAGCTAGGCCAGGATTCTAATTCACAAAGAGGGCTGCCAAAGGTAAGCAGTTCTGCCTTATGGAATGAATGAGTCAGTTTTCTGTCTGGATGTGGGAGACATTTCACTTTCATCCATTATTTTATTTGATCTTCACACTACTGCCAGGTACAGCAGGCATTATTATCTTCAGTTTACAGACGAGGAAGCCGAGTTTGAAGGTTATTAAAGGACTCTTCTACAGTTATTGAAATGGTAGGAGGATGTACTGGGACTGGAACCCAGGTCTCCTGACTCCAAATTGCGTGCTCTTTTTACTGTAAGTGATACAGTTCAACTAAACATCAGACTGATCTATAGGACATTAGTTCCGTTTTTTAAAACTCCAGCTTATTTAAAGAGCTGACTTGAATGAAATGTTCAAACAGTGTCACCTGATTTTTAAAAATAGCTTGATTCAGAATACATTACAGATTATTACTGAACTTTTATTTTAATTGTCAAGCAATTAATGATGAGTCACAGCAAATCTGTGGGAGCATAAAATGCTCACATTGTCCCCAGGTCTGTTCATTATCCTCTGTGCTCTCTATCCTGATCAATCAATAGTTAATTAATAATGATGTGCTTCCCAAAGTACAAGGTTATAAATTAATTTAATACTCATATGCATATATTCTGTAGGAAAAATGAGTGGAAACTGCCTGCCATGCCCATCTCATTGTAAGAAAATGTATGTAATGATTACAAGCATATAATAAGAATGGTTGGCCCAGCCAAATGTTTGTTCATTTCTGTTAATCAGTATTCATTTGAGCTACTTCCATGCAGTTCATGGAAGCAGTGCAATCAGTTGAGTAGTGTGGCAGATTTAAATCAGTAATAAAAGCCCTGGGGAAATTAACAAGACAAAACATTAACCACAGACTAAACATTAACATATATTAGCATTTTTATGATACCTGTAGAATTGTTAAATGGGCATGGTTGCTACTGTTTAAAAGTTTATGTTGTATATCACATAATTTCAATGTATATTTTGTTTTAAAACTTTAAGATTTAATTAAGTGAAATTGAACAATGATATGATAGACAATTGAACAAAATGAACTTCAGTTCATTCTTTTCATTTAACTGGAACCTTACGGCCTTTTCACACTACCCTCTCCCCAGCCCCAGGCATGGGGGGAAAATCCATGGCAAGGTTCCCTAAAACAAAGACCACACATAATATTCCACCAGAGTGGACTGCAGGGTCAGAATCAATATTAAATTGTATAACTATATAGGATATTTTATTTTTAATTCTTCAGGATTCTACTACATCCATCGACAATGGAAGACTAAATTTATATGAATTATTTAGCAACATTGCTCAGAGAAACACTCCTTGCGACCACAGTCATCAGCTGGATTCTAGCAGAGTAGTTATTCTGTCATTAAATAAAACTGAAAAGGTCCCCTAGAGGTCCTCAAGTCTTGGTGGCCTCAGGCACAGCTCTTGAGAGGAAAGGAGCTGTACTGCTCACAGGAGAAGTCAGTGGGATATCCATCTTACCAATTAGAAGCGGTCAGATTGCTGAGGGCAGTATGTGTCGTCGCCGGCTCAGCTCGCGCCACTGCCTTAGTGATGGGAACTTTTCTCTCTTCACTTCTGCTGCTTCCTCTCCTTCCTCCTCTTCCCCCTTCCCTCCTGCTCTTCCTTCTGTTATGGACCATGTAAGTTAAAGCACACACACACACCCACCCGCCCGCCCGCCACCCCACCCCCCTTAGCTGCTTTTTAAGAAAGAGAATGTAAAGTCATACACCTGATGTTTAAATCGAGAGCAGTTAGGGCTAGTTAAGAGTAGGGGAGAGGCAGAGATACTCATTAATGTAGGCCAGTATAGCTAAAAGCTTAAACCTCTTGAATTCTTGTAGCCATAGGATTAACCTGGAATTTCCATTTGGGGAGAAACTGTAAAGGATATACTCAAGCCAGATACCAGAACAGACCTGGCAGGATCCAGGGATATCCTGCAGGCAGTAAGCAGCAGGCTAGACCTACTTGAGAACCACGTTCCCACATCCAACAGAACTTGACATTCAGTGCTTTGGTATGGTTATGAAATGAATCTTGTCTGGCAGGTCAGAGAGTTTAAATCATTCCATGAGCAATACTTTCTGAAACTTTGGTCAAAATTGGGTATCACTTTTCTGTTGATCTTTAAGAATGAGCCCTTCTTTGAAGTATAGTTTTAGAGGTTTCATAATCATTATCTTTCTGCAGTTATGGGTGGGATGTCCACATAACTATGGAACCAGGCCACACCAAGCCTCAGAGTCAATCCTTTTGATAGAAATCCATGGCATGGGGGGGGGAAAGCAAAAACAAAACCATAGGTTTTAAAGTCAGACAGATCTGGCTTCTAGTCCCCGGCTCTGCCATTTACTAGGCATTTGACTCTGTTTTAGTTGCTTAACTTTTGTGAGCCTCAGTTTCCTTATCTTTTAAGATAGGGTCAATAATACCTGTACTATATGCCTCGGAGCACTGTGGTAGGACTCACTGGATACAATAGGGAATGGGTGGAGAGGTTTCCTGTGAGGCACCAGGCTGGAGAGAGAGATTATGTTACAAATGCAAGGCATTGATGTTGATGAGAAGCTTACAACAGACCCTCTTTCTCTGCTCAGCCATCTGGAGGGAAAGATCAAGTCTGAGTTTTTTGTCACCTGAGAGTTCCTAGAACCAACAATGAATGGGTGCCTGAGAATGAATTTAATCAGTAGAGTATCTGCATTTCTTGACATGTTGATTATGGGGTGTATGTGTGAATTGCATCAAACCCAAATGCTTGGCATAGTTTCAAAATCTTCGGTAAAGTACTCTACTGGGAAAGGAATCCCCACATTCTCAAAGGAGCCCAGAATAAAATATGGCACTTCAAATACCACACCTTCCTCTTTTGAGACTAGAGTTAAAGGTGGATTGGAACTATGGGAGGTCAAAAGGAAGTCCTTCCGTCAGTGACAGGTGGAAGTGGGGTTGTAGGCCACACTTCCTGATGTCCAGTCTGCTGTGTTCTTACTTACAAATACCTTGCTGGGCCCAGCAGTGTATATTCTCCAGGTATGTGCAAAGCCAGTGCTTCTGGACTCTGGTTAGAGGGAAAGATCAAGTCTGAGTTTTTTGGTCACCTGAGAGTTCCTAGAACCAACAACGACCTGCTGGCCTGGATATGCTCAGAGGCCCTGGCTTCTTCTAACACTTTGGATCTTATAACACTTCAGAGCACTATTGCTTTCCCTGCCACAGGTTCTGGCACATAAATAAAGGCACCATTAGGAATCACAGTTCATGGAGAACAAAAAGGTTTTATATTCCCGGTCTACTGATAGAGACACCTTCGTATCCAATAAATTCACTCCAACTAAGTAGATTTAAAGGTAGTGGTATCCTTGACTAGGTACATTAGTCAGTGAGAAGAAATTGGACTGCACTTTTTATTTAAGAGTCTAAAACTCCTGGGCAGGATACTGATTTCTCAAATGCCACTTGGGAGGCTGACTTCTTTAGCAAGTGCAGCTATAGAGTAAGAGCCAGGTCTCTCAGCATAGCCTGAGGTTTCCCAAGTAGGGAGCTGAAAGGACCTCTTTAATGTGAATACCGCATCTCTTTGTAAATTATGTTTTCTTTTTATGTCTACTTCTCAAAATAAGCTCATAATATTCACCTACAGCTCACACAGTGTGGAGGAGAAAGATGTGGAGAGAAGGGCCCAAAGGGGGGTCTACATTTGACAAACGCTTTGTATATGAGAAGAATTTGCTTCATGGTAGATTTGTGGAAGAAAATACAGCCTGTCTGATAAGATGTGGCAGATTTCAGATGGGGCAGTGGGGGTGTTGGCAGGATACCATTGTTTGCCCCTTACCCCACACAGAGCCTTGGGAAGTCGGCTTGATAATGCCACATTGGGTGGCTTGGGAAGAAAGGTCAGACTGCAGGCTTGCTACATTCTCATTTGTTCTTAACCTTCCTACTTCTGCTTCAGCTGCCCCCCTTTCCAGTAGATTTGGAGGGACTCAAAACTTTAAAGTCTTGCTGGGGTCCAATTAGTATTCACTGATACAAAGGGCAGACTTTCAATGGCGAGGGAGATTTTGCAGCTGTGGGTTGCGAGTAGGCAAGTTACTGTGCAAGATGTGTGAAAGATTGTGATTTTGGTGCTGGATTTGAAGCAGGTGTCGATGAAGAAAGTGTGTCCTGTGCTCCTGAATGTGATGATTAGAATACTTGAATCTCTCTGAAATAAACTCTAACATTGATATGTGTTCACAGAGTCATAAATAGATATTTATGGAAGGAAAATCAAGATTTTGTTCCATGAACGGTCATCTGCAGTTTAACAAAGAAATGCCTATGTGTCTAAGGACATAATTTTATGATGCACAGTCTGCACTCAGTTATTTGTAGCTGCATTATGTAAGTTCTTAAAATTTAACTCCCCAGTGCAGCCAGGCAGCCCCTGCCTAAAGTACCCTACCAGACTGCCACCAAATGGGGCGAATTCAGAGAATACAGACTCTTCATTTGAAGTTAATTAGCCCAAGTCAAGTGGCATTACATAAACACATCTGAAAAATTCAGTATCATACATTCCAAAGCCAAATGGAGTGTTTTAAAATGTCTGCAACTTTTGTTTTATTCTCATTAAGATAAACTATTGAGAAGAGGTGGTCTGAATATCATGCTGTATAGGTGCTGTCTTTCATAAATGGAGGTGATATTACTGCGGATTCTAAATTTTTTTATACTTCAAAAATTCATTTATATATGGATAACTTTCCAAAGCTATACCAGCTACATGCTATTTGTCCCTTTATTAAGAGATTGATAACTTAGTGAATATGATCAGGACCATCTTCAGAAATCCAAAAGCTGGGATTAGCACTCAGAGCCCATGGCCTCTCGGTAGAATGGTATGCCAGATCAGATACTAGGATTTTCCTTCAATTCACTTCAATTATGTCTTTACTAAATGCCTAACCGTGTGTAAAATCCAATGTGAATTCCATGGAGGTATAGAAGTTGACAAAGATATAACCTTTGTCTTCACAAGGTATCTCTAGTATTTTTCCTAAAGTATACAATCTATATTTAAACCTTGTCTATGTTTTTGAGAATGGGGAATTCTTTCTTATCCCCAAACATAGAATGTAAGCAACTGGAAACCAAGCATCATCTTCTTGGAAGGCGATGTTGCATTAGCTTTGAAGTCAGACATGTAGGTTCCAAGGCAGACGGTGAATCCACTGCCTGTTTGTCTCAGGCAAGTCACATCACCTCTCTGAGCCTCAATTTCCTCAGCTGTAAAATGGGAAGTCTGAATCTGATTATGAATTGAAAAGCCCTCTGCCTAATTAAGTGGTGGCGCTAGTGGTGAAGAACCCACCTGCCAATGCAAGAGATGTAAAGAGACGTAGGTTCAGTCCCTGGGTCAGGAAGATCCCCTGGAGAAAGAAACGATACCCCACTCCAGTATTCTTGCCTGGAGAATCCCCTGGACAGAGGAGCCTCATGGGCTCCAGTCCCTAGGGTCGCAAAGACCTGGACATGGCTGAAGCGACTTAGCACACAGTGAGTTGCCTTATTAAAATAACACACAAGGAAACGAAGCATAGCATCTGGCACAAAGGGAAACATATGTTAATATTCATACTTATATAGAAGTTTATTCAGGCTTTTGACTGAAAATGAACAAATAACAAATCTACAAATATTTGCACCAAATCATTTAGATTTGAGATAAGAAAGCTGATGCCATTTTTATCATTGCTCTGAGTATAATAGAGCTAAGCTTTAAATTCTAATGCTGTACACCTGAGATTTATATAATTTTAAAAAGAGCTAGCAAAATGCTCAGAAGAATCGGATCACTTTGTGTGCAGGAGGTTGCTCTTCTATTAACAGACTACTCTGTACATCTCCCACACACCCCTTCACTTCCTACACCAAACCTTCCTAAACTTGAAAGTTTCCATTTGTGAACTTCCTAGGGATAAATATCAAGTGCCATTGAAAGGTATCAGTAGCATAAGTCCTGTGTAGAGGGTCCTTTCTAACGTGTACTTCACTATAGAAATAAGGCATTTTCATCTGAGAAAATCTGTGAATAGACTGCACCCAAAGTGCCCCCCCCGGTCTTCAGCCTTCCTGGTTCTTTGCCTTAAAAGCGTATCACCTTTTTTGACTCCAGTAATAGCTTCGTTCTGCTCTTTAAAAAGAAATTGGGGAAGAAATTGAAGTGCTTTTCAGAATTTGTTTCTACTATCATATCTGTGAAAGTATCATATAATTATATTGCATTTCTTTTTTCAGATTGGCAAGTTATGTGCCCATTCTCAACAACGTCAATATAGATCTGCTTATTATCCTGAAGATCTATTTATTGACAAGAAGGTATTAAAAGTTGCTCGTGTAGAACGTGAAGAAACCTTATCCAGCCGAAGAAGGTGAGAGGGTTTTTTTTTTTTTTCCTTCTAGATTTCAGCATACAATTAGCAATTGTGTTTTAAGATCAAAAACCACTGGAGTGAAGCTTCTTAAATACATGTTATTTAGTTCTTCTGAGTAGAGTATTCAATTAATTAAATTCTATCCTCTGTTAATGTTAAAAGAAAAAAGATATTGTATTATATCCAAGCCATATTTAAATGTAAATTTACCATATGTAAATATCCAGTACAGCAACACAGAGTGGAATAGATTTCCCAAGATCTTTATTGATTAAGCAAAACCTTTTTTATTTATGATCTGGTCTCACAATTCCATGGCTTGGTTTGTGTCTTTCCCAATTCCCAGACATTGAGTCTGGGGTGAGTTCACCAAAGAGAAACTGGCAAGACACTCTGATGTGTACACACCTACAGTGTACACTCTACACACTCTTTTAAGAATGATAAAATGAAGGATTTGGTTTCAGTTCCTTCAGAAGGACAACTGTCCTTCAGACAGTTGAGGGACCAAATTAAAGTTTCTTATTCTTTTCATTCTTCCTTCCCCCATCTGGATTCCCTCCTTCCCTATTATAGTTTCATGCTTACCTATAAAGGATAAAAACTGGATTGGGAAGTTCAGTGCAAATCTTGAAGAACTGATTTCCCCAAAAGGACTGCACCAGTAGCCAACCCTGCCACTGGCTCAGGAATAGCTAGACATGAGTTTAGCCTTGTGATGACTTTGAGAGGATTGGGAGAGATTGGCCTAGAGATGGAAAATTAAGAGATGAAATAAGTAACAGTCTCAGATTTGGACTAAGTTATATTCTTTCATACCCATTTACTACAGGAGATTTTGAAATGGCAACTCTTAAACATATATGATATAGTTTAGAGTGAGAGAGGGCAGTAAGGCCACTTGAGAGACAGTCCTCCAAAGCATTTCAGGAAGTCCCATTGTCTTTGTTGACTTCCAACCTAATACATTTCTAGTTTCCCTAGAGCAGCAGTTTTGAAGTGTGATTTGAGAACTCAGGGAGTCCCAGAAACTCTTTCAGAGGTGTGTAAGATCTTCCTTTTACTAACTACATATCTGTGTGAAGCTGGTTTTTATTCATACACTTCAACCAAAATAATATATGACAACACATTAAATACAGAAACCAATGCCGAAATTTAGCTGTCTCCTGTTCAGCCAGGCAGCGAAGATATTTTGCAAAAACACAAAAGCTTTACTGCTTTTCACACTTTTTTCATTAAAATGTTATTTATGCTAACATATCAAGACTTGTTGGTTTAAAATTAATAATAAATGAAAATTTTTTTCCTGAGTTTTAATTTCTAAAACAGTAGATGTCACTATATATCATGTAAACAAAAGCTCTTCGGGGTCCTCAATAATTCTTAAGAACCTTTTGGGTTGTGTTGGTTATCTGGGGCTATATAAAAAGTGACAACAAAACATAGTTATTTAAAACAACAAACATTTATTATCTCCCAGTTTCTGTCAGGACTTTGGGAGCAGCTTAGCTGGGTGCTCCTTAGTCTCAAAGAAATTTCAGTCAAGGTGTTTCCTGGAGCTGCAGTCCGCTGACAGGTGACGGGAAGCAGGAGGGTCCACCTCCAAGGGGACTCATTTACACGTGGAACAAGTTAGTTGATTGGAAGGAGGCCTCCGTTTCTTACCACACGGACCTTCTGAGTGTCCTTATAACACGACTGCTGACTTCCCCAGAATAAGTGATACACTGTCATTTCTGATGTATTTGATTTGTTAAACACAAGTTACCAGTTCTAGTCCACATGCAAGGGGAGGGAAATTGAGCTCCACCTCTTGAATAGAGGAGTGTCAAAGATTTTGTAAACATATTTTTTATTTTGGCAGTGCCGCAAGGCATGCAGGATCTTAGTTCCCCGAGCAGGGATCAAACCTGCGCTCCCTGCAGTGGAAGTGTGGAGTCCTAATCACTGGACCACTGAGAAAGTCCTTGGACATATTTAAAACCATCTCAGGGGTCCTGGCACCAGAGTACTCTGAGAACCATTTCCACATAGCAAAGGGGTTCTTTGGGAAATTTTTGTCTTTCTGCGAAGACGAAATTAAGGCATTTCTCGAGGCCCTTTTTAGCTTCTGTCTGTCCCCTGTCCATTGTTCTCCGTTGCTTTCACTCTGCCCAAACCACCCGAGAAATTAACATTACTTGTTGATCTTTAACTAATGGAAATCTCTTGCATATTGCACTGAAATGAGGAATTTATATAATATTATGTATTATTTATAAATAATACATAAAATGAAACAGAAATTATAATGTTTGTTATATTTGTTTTTATTTACAGAATAATATAAATTACATATATAGTACTGTGTGTATATATGTGTGTGTGTATGTACGTGCATGTATGTGTATATATATATATTTTGTTGTTACTGCTGTTGTTCAGTTCAGAAATTTGGGAAACACCTATTATGTGCCAGTATACACACTGAAAGTCAAAACACAGTCTGCTCTGCCAAGTCAGTCTAATGTGGAAATAGACTTAAGTACAAATAATTTCAAACCAGTTTTATAAGTGCAAAAGAATGTGCAGAGTCTATGGAGGCAGCCAACAGGGGAGGAGAGAGCTCTGCCCAGGTAGAGTGGAGGCTTCATGGGAGATGTGGTGTATTAATTTGTAACAGAATCACATGTAAAGCTTTTTCAAAATAGCACAGTATTCCAGTCACATTTTGAGTTTACTCTGTCAACCTAAACACACTTATAAGTAAATAGGTTTATTAAGATCCTGCTGCCTTCTATCTTGGGCTCTGTGAGATCCATTCCCTTTTGCCTTATTGGGGAGAGCCCTATGGGTGTTGATTCCTCCAGGGAAAAGAAAAAAATTGGTAAATGAGTTCCTGGCTGAGCACCCAGATTTGGCACTTTGTTAAACTCATTTTTGAATTTGTTGCTAACCCCCAAAGAAAAGAAAGGGTAGTGAGAAAAATGTCAAAACCTGTAGACTTGAGTTAAGTTGCAGTCAGGTAGGACTCCTTGGGTGTTGGAAACATGAGCCCACCCCATAATGCTTCTCATCTTTTTTTGCAAACTGAAGCAAAACTGAGATGGAGCCCTTCTTTCTGAATTCTCTGCCGGAATAAGAAAACAAAGCAACAGGAGAGTATCTGATTTCATTTAACTCTCTCAAATAGGCATTGTAAACCCTCTTAGGGAGAGTGGAGAATTGAAGGTTAAGATGCTCTCTTGCTAAATGCACTGCCCCCCGCAATCTGATGTTATTAAGAGGGCTTGTTTGGGCAGTGGTAGCACCTTTGTAAATTTCTCTTTTTGTTCTGCACAGCATTTCACACTGTCCAAAAAATATCTGTGCCTCCAGCACCCCTCACACCCATGCTCCAGGGCCATCCTCTGATAATTGGAAAGGAGCCCTATTGTAGCTTTCAGTTTGTGGAGGTTGTAAGCAAGCTGTCTGAATCTGATTATGAGTTGAAAAGCTCCATTGCCTTATTAAAATAAAAACACACAAAGAAATGCAGGATTCCTTTGGTAGCATTCAGAAATCATCTGTTTGTTTTGTCTGCCCCCAACTGGGTAGTTTGCAACACACAACTAATCTTAGAAATTGCTTAGTTCAATTTAAAGGCGATTTGATAACTCAACTGGTGGTCTAAGTATGGGACTCAGCAATCCTTGGAGATACAAATATTGAAAATATCTGTCATCAGATTTCAACCAGTGAGGATAGGACAAGATGTACAAGTAGGACAATCAGAATAGAAGAAATGATATTTTCACAGCCCTTTCCAACTCGAACATTTTCAGCACATCTCAGATGTCAGTCTGACCCTCCTTTGCTCTAATGAATGTCTCTTTCACCACTTCCCCTATGATACTACTTACCTTGTCATTTGCATATCCCCCCAAAGTTTGGTATTTTATGACATGAGCACTATCTTTCCCTTTTCCAAACACAAAATCTGTAGTTGAATATAGTCCATTCAGCATCTACATACCAAGCTTCTGGCCCAAATGCTAACCCGTGAGAAAGTCACATGGTCCCTCTACCCTCATGAAATTACATCTATGTATTCCAGCCTTCCTTGTCCTGCACTCCCCCTCCTCCCTTTCCTCTCTGACTTGGCCTAAAGGGGCAATGGATTAGGTGACACTAGTAATGACCTAGAAAGGAAAGAACAAAAGCTGATCTCAGCTCCCTGGTCCAAAATCAATGCTTACTCCCACTGCCTCTCCGATTGCTGCTCTGGTTTGGCCGGGCAGCTTTGTAAGCTCAGTGGTGCCTTCCACCCTCTGAACAAAACAAGAAAACATGTCCTGAATGAATCAATGAGTTTCAGATCTGGTACAAGTCATTCTGCCCAAAATAGAACTCTGCTGCTTTCAACATTTGTCAACACCATCTATGTTGGTATAAGGATTAGGCTCTGATAAATAGGAGGAGCTTCTAGCCTAGTTAGGGAGACAGAGACACACAATTTTGATACATTGATGGGTGAGTACCAAAACAGAGCTATGTACAAAAGAATGGCAGCATCATAGATGGGGAAGTTAGCAGCTCTCTTGTGAAAAGGTAACTCTTAAGGTGGGCCTTGAAGGAAGAACAGAAATTCTACAAATGAAAGAAGGAAAAGAGTGTATTCCAGGCAAAGGGAACAGTATGAGAGAAAGTCTGGGCTAGTCTTTGGAATGGTAGAAAATGATAGTTTAGCGTCAGACTGTGAAAGGTTCTCTGCAGCAGAATTAAGCATGATTCTGCATCATTCTAATGATAATTATTTTAGTTTACATGCTTTTTTGTGTTTTCAATTTTTTTGAGCTCGTATTATTTTATATTAAGAAAAAAAATCCTAATGATAAAGGAGAAAAGTTCAAGATCTGCAGTTGGGGATGAAAGGCTGTTTTTATTTGCAGTGGTTTCCAATTAGTGCTGCTTTGATGCCTGGCCCAAGCAAATCATTGCAAGAAAGCCAAGGGAAGCCCCTCCCCCACAACTCAAGAAGGGGACGCTCCTCTTGAGGATGGTGGGAGACCCCAGGGAAGATCACGTGTGCCCATCTGCAACATTTCAAAATAGTTCGTGCATGCAAAGGGGCCCTCTCCTTTAGTTCCACATTTAACACATTGAAGAGACTCTTTTTCCTGAGTAGACTGCTGTGAGCAAGCATTGGGTTTGTCCCAAGCGAGAGCCTATGGCTCCACTATTTATATGTGAAATGATATGTTTGACATGTATGATTAGAATAAAGTGGAATTGGAATCAAAGAACATTCCCTTCAATTAAATTGTTTTTTCCATTCCAGGCGACTAATTGTCCAAAGTTTTTTCTTTTTTTGAACCAGAGACAATTCAGTTGAGCAGACTGCCTTATTTCATGAGTGGAGGTTTTTCTATTGTCTGTCACGTGCTACTAGCACAAAGAAAAGAAATCTGAACTGAGTCACACGTGGGTCATTAGTATGTCAATTTAGTTTTAGGTATCTTTCTTTAAAGAAATAAAATATTCAACTCATCTCCTTCTAAACTTACTAGTATAAGCAGGGAGACAGAAAGTTACTTAAGAAAAGAGAAAAGTAAAATATACTTAGTTCCCATGCCAGAACAAGTGTAGGAAGGAGTGACAAAGAAGAGGAGAAAGAGATGCCCAGTAAACCCAGTAGGCAGTAAACTGCTTCTGTCCTACTCTGCTACTTTGGGGGCTGTGGTGTCATCAACTCTCCATCAGTTTAGAAAGTCTTCTATCCTGAAAAATGTAACGTCTGGCTTTCTTTTAAAAAATCAAAGTTTTTGGAAACCAAGACTTATTTTCTCAGTCTTTTGGAACCGAAAAGCTGTATGTGGGGACTGTGAAGTATTGGCCAGTTTTCTAGATGCGCTAGAGCCCTGCTCCTTGTTCTCATCGAGCAGCTACTGCCTCATCCCGCAGGTCCTGGGGGTTACTTGAGAACAAGCATTTATTTCATCATTTTGATGTTCTTTGTATACCAAACCCACCCTGGATTCTCGGTGGATTCTAATGGGGGTAATATACACTGAGAACCAAAAAGAACTCAGTGAATAGCCTATCAAGAAGAATAGGTTTTAGAGAAATAACAGTAAAACTTTTCTGGAGAGGAAAGTCTACAAAGGAAATATATCCAAATATTAGCAATGATTATCTCTGGCTGGTAGGACTATAAACGAGGGTTTTTTCCTTTCTGCATTTCTATATTCTATAAATTCTCAATAGTGAACATACATTTTTCTTTTATAATGAGAACAAAGCAGCAGAGTTCATTTTCTAAGATGGAAGAAATAGATTTTAACCATTCTTTGCTGCTCTTACCAATTTCTTTTCTCACGCTTCACCCTTAGCTTTTTTTCAAGTCCATCCAAACTGGCTCTTTCCCAGCTCTCCTGACTGTCTCTTTCCACTGTTTCAAGGAGTCTCTCTCTCTTGTAGACAAGCCCTCTCTTTCTCTAAGACATATTTCACCTTGTAGCTTTTCTGGAGTTATGTCTCAATAACAGCTTTATTGAAATATAATCCACACACCATACAATTCATCCATTTAAAATATGTAATTCAGCTGTTTTTACTATAGTCACAGAGTTGTACAACCCTCACCACAATGAATTCTCGAACGTTTTTGTCACCTTCAGAAGAAATCCCATACCCTGTAGCTGTCGTTCCCCAGCTTTCATCTGTCCCAGCCCAAAGCAACTACTGATCTACCTTATGTCTCTCTCCATTTGCCTATTCTGGACATTTCACATGAATGGAATCAATCGTATGTGGTCTTTCATGACTGGTTTCTTTCACTTAGCATAATGTTCTCAAGGTACACCTCTGTTATAGAATGTAGGAATACTTTTTTCATTTTAAGACAGAATAATACTCCATCATATGGAATATGTAATCATTTATCCATTTATCAGTTGATGCACATCTGTCTTGTTCTGCCTTTTGCTATTGTTAATAGTACTGCTATGAGCGGGTGTGTACATGTACTTATTAGGAGTACTTGTTTTTAATTATTTTGTGTATATACCTGTTATGGTAGTGGAATTGCTGGGTCATGTGGGAACGCTATGCTTAACTTTGTGAAAAACCACCAAACTCTTTTCCGCAGTGGTTTCACTATTTTACATTCCCACCAGCAATGTGTGAGAGTTCCAGTTTCTTCACTTCCTGTCTTTTTTTATTATAGTCATGCTGGTGATGTGGTATCTTACTGTGGTTTTGATTTACATTTCCCTGACGATTAACATATCTTTTTATTTAAAAAAATTTTTTAATTGTTTTTGAATCTCAATTCTTTTTTTAAATCGGCATATAGCTGCTTTACATTGTTCTTAGTTTCTGCTGTACAGCAAAGTGAATCGGATATACATATACATATATCCCCTCATTTTTAGATTCTCTTCCCATATAGGCCATTACACAGAGTATTGAATAGAGTTCCCTGTGCTATGTAGTCGGTTCCCATCAGTTATATATTTTATGCATAGTAGTGTATATATGGGAGAAGGCAATGGCACCCCACTCCAGTACTCTTGCCTGGAAAACCCCATGGACGGAGGAGCCTGGTGGGCTGCAGTCCATCGGGTCGCGAAGAGTTGGACACAACTGAGCAACTAAACTTTCACTTTTCACTTTCACGCATTGGAGAAGGAAATGGCAACCCACTCCAGTGTTCTTGCCTGTAGAATCCCAGGGACAGGGGAGCCTGGTGGGCTGCCGTCTATGGCGTCGCACAGAGTTGGACACGACTGAAGCGACTTAGCAGCAGCAGTGTATATATGCCAACCCTAATCTCCCAATCCATCCCTTCCCTCTTCCCTTCCCCCCTTGGTATCCCACCTGATGATTAATCTACCTTTTAAAATTCAACATCAGATTCTTAGACACGAATCCTTATGAAGGCCACCACCACTTTGCTACCAAGTAAAGACCATCCAAACTGCTATACCAGATTAGTCCAGTGATTTACCCAGTCCAATAGCTAGCTAGTCTCTGAAAAAGAGTAACAGGAAAAATATTTAGGGAGAGAACATGGTTGTACTTTCTCATACCCACTTTAACAGATGAAATATTATTTATCTTGTGTATATAAAGTTATCTGGGACTTGAAAAAGCTTAATTATCTTGCATACATAAGTTTATCTGGAATATAATATATATTTCTATAGATTATATATTTATATTCTACAGGCTCATAATAATGGAAATAAATTGCCAAATGGCTAACATAGTAAGGTATTATTCTGTGCCAGGTACTATGCTAAGCACTTTACATGCATTGTCTCATTTAATCATCCCAGCAACCTATCGTTTGCTTCATTTTAAAATAAAGAAACTAAGCCTCAGAGAAGTTTAGTCTGTCTAGTAAGGTTTTCCTGTTAAGTAAGTGAGGGAATAATTGGCATTTGAAACTCATATGAGTTAGACTCCAAAATCAGTGCTCTTAGCTACTACTCCTAATAGGTTTTAAGGGGCTGTCCTGAGAACCCAACCATCATTATATCATAGCTCGTAGATGATACTGTGTTCTAAATTCAAAACAACTAATTCAGGAACAAGTTTTAAAAATACAGTCTCTTAGATCCATCGTGTATGTCCTATGGAGGTAATGAGTACTCTGTGAAGTAAGATGATCTTTTATTTCCCCAGGCTACCTTGTTCAAGTGTCAGAGAGATTCCCTAAGTTCTACAGTTTTAATGAGCCAGACATTATTTACATTCCTATGTCTTTCTTAGACTTTTATCTTGACCCAACCGAGTAATATCTTTCCATATTAAAGTGGGAGGTCTTAGGTTTATCACAGCCCTTCGTCCCCTCAACACTTAGATAGACCCTCTCTGAATCTGCTCCAGTGTGTCAGTGATCTTTATGATCAGCCAAGAAAAAGACTCCAAGAGTTGGGAGGCTGGAAGCAGTTCAGAGTGTTATGCTGAGTTTTTTTTTTTTTAACTTCTAGAAAAGTCAAACTGGAAGGCTTTGCTATGAGTTCAATTTTTCTTGCCAGCGCTATGTTAGTGAGAGAGAATTTGGAGGTAGGAGGAGGCCTAAGGGAAACTTTCATTAAAGGGATGGCCATCACTTCTCATAGACTAATAGCCATATTCCATTTCCTCGTGTAAGGAGGGGAATTACTCGGCCTCAGCCTTTAGTCTTTCAATTTCCACTCTTGGGAACCGTATTATTACCTTGTAAAACGGAGCATCTCCCCTATTAGCGTTAATTGAACCCATCTTTTTCCTCTGTGAGAAACTATAATGTTGACTTTTATGTTCAGAGCCCTATACTGAGCCTCTTCACTTTGGAGATTGACGAAGCGCAGCTACCAGGAGTAGGCTATGAGAGAGTTTGAGCATAACAGGAAGTAACTGTTGGGGTATCAGGAGTTATATATGTCTCAATAGCCCTTCCCCAGTTGTTTTGTCCATCACCCTGGCTTTACTGTGATTCGAGCCTTTCTGAAGATGTGCCAAGTATTGTAAGCACGCATTCTCTCTGTCTTCCTCTGAATCATTAGTTGAAATGAGTCGTCTTATGGTAATAAAATGGAAAATGGCATTAAATGCAAGAAAATAATTTCCACCAGTCTTCTTCTTTTAGCCAAATCTGAGAACAACCCCCAGAAGGCATTTCTGGGCTCTCACCAGTGTCCAAATGAGATTCAGGCCTCTAGCTCCTCCAGAGGCCTGTATATCAGGTCAGTCCATTCTTAGCCTGGAGACAATATTGAATAATTACTCCACTGCCAGGAAATTCCCTAGTGAGACTCTAAAAACTTAGTGGAGACTTAAGATAAACTTGGATACAGGAAGTGCTCTTTAATTTCCTTTCTATTGATACTAGAAATATTGCTTTAGAAAATAAAGAGTATTTTACTTTGGTTTGTTTACTACTGGACATCTTTTGCATAGATAGTTTAGTATTTCTTTATAAGCATATACACTTCCCTCCAGTCTATAGTGTCTTATTTTGTGTGTTCATGTACATCTGAAAGAAGATAATAGGCCAAAAATTTTGCGGGGTATTTATGGGTGTGTGTTTATGCATGTTTGCATATATAATATGTTTTCTCTCTCTCTCTGTGTGTCTGTCTCTCACACGCACTCCTATAACATGAAAGCCAGAGCAAATATATAAAATATACTAAGAGCCCTCCCAACCCCCTTATAGGAACCACAATATACAAACAAAGAACAAAGAAACCTTCCTCCTCTAGCAGATGTGAGTTTCTCTGATGACATTGTCAGGAGAATTTCATAGAGCTTATACTGCTCTGAGCACCCTGCGATTCTGATCTGCAACTAATAGCCAGAGTCTATATGGAAAGGGGCCATCTCTAGGGTAATAGCATTGAAAATTACAATCAATGCACTCAATTACACTCAGAAGCCAAAAGATATGTAGCGCTTCAATGTGCCTTGTAATCAGCACCTTTGAGAATGTAGGTAACAGCATCTGAATGAAAAATGGAAGCTGAACGTGTTAGAAAATGGATGTTAGAATTAAATCATCCTCCTGATAGGAATAGCACCTTATATGGCAGGCAACTTTTTTTTCTGATATCATTTTATTGATTAAAAAAAAAACCTAAATTGTGACCTTGTAGCCAAGAATGTCTTTTAAAATCATTTATTGCTCTAATCAGCCTGGCAGAGCCTTTCTGTCATGCTGATAAGGAAATTAAACTTTCCTCATACTGGGTTTACTTGCGTCTTATGCACAGATGTTTTGTTTTTCTTTCAGGGAACTAATTCAGAAGTTAAAATCTTTCATCAGCTTCTATAGTGCTTTGCCTGGCTACATCTGCAGCCATAGCCCTGTGGCTGAAAATGACACTCTTTGCTGGAATGGACAAGAACTCGTGGAGAGGTAATCTTTTTTGAATGTTAAATATAGCAGTATATGAGAAATACTCATCATATGCTCATCTCAGGCTTAGTTATGTCTTCTCTCCATTAATTTCATGAGAAAAATAATAGAAAAAAACATACACACGAACATCTATGACATGGCACATGCTGTCTATAACTTACAGCCCTCATAGAACTTACAAACTTTGAAGCGCACAGAGAACTATGGATTCAGGTACATTTTACAAATGGTAAGCATAAAGCAAGTCTTTTTTCTGTGGGTCTTTGGCTTCTTCCACCTTCTCATTATGTGGGCCCTTATTGATTGATTGATTTAAAGAAATCATATTTGTACTAATGGTCGTTATTTATGAGAATGAACTACATATCAAGCACCATGCTAAGTGCTTGTATGTGTTAACTCTCTATCCTTATGTCAATCCTATGAAATTGCATTATTTCCCCCTGTGTTATAGATGAAGATGGAGAAAAGAAGAAAGGGGAGGGAAGGAGGAGTACCATTTCACATCATTTTTATTGAAATGTTTGATTCTTTGAGTGTTTCTTAGTATTATCTGTACTAACATTTGTCATCTCTGAAGAATTTGCTAATCGCTGGAAAGGAAATAATATGTATTCTTTTTCAGCAAATATTTACTGAGCATTTTCTAAGTGCCTCTCATGTAGAAGTAAACAGAACAGGCAAATTTTCCTATCCTCAAGGAGCCTTCATTCTAGCGGGTTAGTGATATTCCTGACCGCCATTGCTTTGTATGTGTAGAAAATGGCTTACAATTAAAGAATTAAATCAGGAGGGTAAAATGCTTAGGAAACTCCATAATGGGGTGGATGAACATGCTTTCAAAAATGTGCGTGCAAGGGGTAGCATGTTGTAGAGGGGAGTACAGAAGAGACCTGGGTGCAAGTTCTGAATCTTTCACTGGCCAGTTGTTTAACCCAGGGCGAGTGACTTGAGGCAAGAACTGAGGTGGTTGGGTTAAAGCAGCACTAGTTCCAACAGTCTGTGTGTTTTATCTCCTTATCCACTCATTCATCCATACCTTCAACATTTAGGTTTTGAGATTGATGTTTATGATTATGTTTTGAGATACTGTGCATTAGGCATTGAGGTGGGTGCTAGGGGTATGAAGATGAACAAGATGACAGGCAAGTTACTTGCTTTGAAGACCTTTACATTCTAGCAGAACCCAATATCCAGACATAGGATAATTAATAATGATGCTAAATGGAATTAATTAGTGGTGTAATGCCATGGACGGAGGAACGCTTTGGAGCCACATGAACTTGGGTTTTCATCTCAGCTCTGCTACTGACTCGGTGTGGTCTTGGGTGAGTCACTTCACCCAGCAAGTGTCAAGATCCTCTTCTGTAAGAAAGGGGTATCTCCCAGTATTGTTGTAACTAGCAGGTGAGATAAAGCCCCTAGCAGGCAGGCACATACTGGAAGCTCAGTTGGTGTTAGTTCTCTTCTTTCTACCTTCCCCCACCACCCCTCCTCTTCCCAGGGCAAAGTAGAACATAGGCCTGAAAACAGCTTGTTTCTCAACTAAGCTTTGTACTGACCTGGAACAATGGGAATGGGGTGTATATTATCATGCTAAAGTTTCTATCAGGTGCTGAGTAGAATCATGAAAATGTATCCAACTGTTGTGGCATATTCATTTAAATTATCAAAGAGAAGCAGTTGGTATTTGGCTTTATAAAAAGCAGATGCTTTAAAACGGGTATGCTGTTTAGTTGCTTAGTTGTGTCCGACTCTGTGCGACCCCATGGACTGTAGCCCGCCAGGCTCCTTTGTCCATGGAATTCTCCAGGCAAGAATACTAGAGTGGGTTGCCATTTCCTTCTCCATTAAAACAGGTATAAATGATACCATATTTCAAAAAGAAAATTCCCACAGGTTCAGTATGTGGTTCTTACGTAAACTTGATGAGAAACCATCCCAATAACTTACCCACTGGTATATTAAGATGGTGGAAAATGAACAATTTTTCATTTGTTTTGAGCAGCATAACCATGGTTTTTTAAATTAAAAAGCAAATTTTAGTTTATACTTATTTACTATTGTAATCATTCATTCATTTACTCATTTAACAAATATTTGAGTGCCTATTATGTATCAAGCACTAATATTTGTTTCCTCCTTGTTGTGATCATTTAGAGCAAATGTTGTCACCGCACAGAATATATCTTCTGATATATCAGATGATCCCGTTTTAGTTACTTCAAAACAGTTTCTTCTTAGGCAGTCCTATGTTTTTTGAATTAGTGGGATTTTTAAAAATTGAATTTTACTCATATAAACTATTCATGTTCGGTATACTTTCATGAAGGATGTTGTCCTGAAACTGAGAAAATCATTTTCTATCAAATGGTGGAATCCAAAGCCTGCTAACTTTGAATGAGTCCAGAAGTTAACCAAGGGGGCACTTTTGCACCATGAAAATAGCTCTGCTAAACAAAAACTTTTCTGTTTAATTTGCCAGCTTTTAATATCTTAGGATATTGAACAAAATAATAAATATTATAGTATGGAGGGAAGCCATTATTTCAAGCTCTTATTTGTTACTTCTGCAAAACCTATTTTTTTCAAAGCAACTTTTATTGTTAATATATATGATGCAGAAAATGAAGGAAGGAAGAGAAAGAAGGTGGGAGGAAGGAAGGAAGTCAAATGTTATTTGTAGACAGAATACGGGTAGTGTAATCCAGGAAGTGCTTCTTCCATGGTTGGCAACCTTGGCTTATCATTAACCTGTACTTTAATCACTGACCTAATGCAATGATTGGAGAAGGAAATGGCAACCCACTCCAGTATTCATGTCTGGAGAATCTCAGGGACAGAGGAGCCTGGTGGGCTGCCGTCTATGGGGTCGTACAGAGTTGGACACGACTGAAGCAACTTAGCCTGCATAGCATGCAATGCAATGATGAGAGCAGGAAATAGTCTTAAACTAGGTTTTTACCAAATTACTCAAGAATATACATTTAATAATATGAAGTTCTGTAGCCTGAGCATATGTGTGCCCTCTCTTTGCACCATTTATGAAGAGTAGCCTTGAGCTGCTCATTTAGTCTTAAGTAACAGTTGCCACTTCATATTGTCAAATGGGTTGTGACTTTGTTATCTTTATAGGTTGGGTTTGTGTTCCTTTGAAAATATTTTACTTTAAATCAAGAAAATTAATGAAAATCAAGGATCCCGAAAAAGAATAAGACTTGTCAGTGGAGACACATGATTAAAATGAAAATATTGATGTTAAAAATCCATATCAGCTGGGTTATCATAACTATTTATACCCTCCCACTGTGGATCTACCTATTTCTCAACTTTTAAAAGTCAAACAAGTCACTGTCTCTCTGAACAGAGCCATATCTCACATCCTTTCAGTTTTTGTCTCTTCTGAATAAAATTAATCAAACTATGCAGGAAAAGAACGTTTTCACACATCTAGTCTCAGGGAGTACCACGTAAGCATCATTTGTCTTCTCACCTCCCCCGCCCTCCACCTCCTCCCCATCTTGGCTGGAAATAAATATTGGCTTCCAGGATTTCACAAAGAAGTCTTCAAATTAGCAAGCTTGACTCATGTGAGGTATACTCCATCATGAGAACCAGCATGTATCCTTCAGGCAAAAACCTCCTACCATTGCCAAAGGCAGAAAATCCTCCATCTTTTGCCTTTGTAGAAGCACAGAGAATTTCAACTAGAGAATCCCTGAGACCAAGATAAATATAAAGGTGCCCACGGAAGAAAGCTAACACTGGGCTTAAAAACAGCTAAATGTAGGCTTTGCCTGCAATGATGCTGAAAATACCTGTATGAAGAGTGAACAATTTAGCAAATACATTCTCAAGCACCTTTTTAGAACTGTTAGGCCAACTATCTGGCTGAAATTTTCATTCTTCTTTTAAACGGTTTGATACCACGTAAGCCCTGTTTTATTATTTAATCGTTTATTTTGAATTAGCATGAGAGAAATTATTTGAACCTATACATATTTGAAAACCTTAGAAAAAATGCTGGTTTTTCCATTTAACATCTGGTAATTCAGGTTCCTTCAACAAAAATTGAGCACTTAGTATGTACTAGGCCCTGTGGGGCATCAGTGATAGGTATTAGAAGCCAGTGCCTGCCCCTGCTGAGGGGTTTCCAACTCAGTGAGGAGAAAAATAAGGGAAAAAATCAGCCAGCCTTTTTTCCTCAGCAGTCCAGAGAGAGCTCCCCTCAGAGGTGTCAAAGCAGAGGTTCTACCCATCTGTATTGGGTATCTTTTCCTGCATAGTTCAATTAAGTTTATTCACAAGAGATAAAACTGAAAGAATATGAAATATGGCCTATAGAGTGACAATCACTTTGACTCTTTAAAAGTTGAGAGATCTGTGGATCCATAGTGGGAGGGTATAAAATGCTATGATAACCCAGCTGATACTAATTGATATTTTCTTCAGCATCAATTTTTTCATTTTACTCAGGTGTCCCCACTGACAAATCTTATTCTTTTTCAAGATTCTTGATTTTCATAAATTTTCTTGACTAAAAGTAAGGAATTTTCAAAGGAACAAAAACCCAACCTATAAAGATAACTATGCATGCTTGTGTGTGTGTGTTGAGGTGAAATTCATATGATATAAAAGTAACCATTTTATGGTGTACAATTCAGTGGCATTTAGCACATTCACAGTGTTGTACAATCAGCACCTCTATCTTGTTCTAAGACTATATCATCACCCCAGAAGAAACCTTGTACCCATTAGCGGTCACTTCCCATTCTCCCCTTCCGTCAGCCTCTGGCAACTAACCAACTGCTTTCAATCTCTAGATTTACCTATTCTGGATATTTCGTATAAATGGAACAATTCACTTAGCATAATGCTTTTTAAGGTTCATCCAAGTTGTAGCATGTACCAGCACTTCTTTTCTTCTTATGGCCATATAGTACATTTTGTTTATCCAGTCATCGGTTTTCCACCCTTTTTTTTTTTTTTTGGTTGCACTGAGTCTTTGTTGCTGCGCGTGGGCTTTCTGTAGTTACAGTGAGTGGGGACTACTCTAGTCGCGGCGTGTGGGCTTCTTATTGCGGTGGCTTCTCTTGCTGAGGAGTACAGCCTCAGTAGTTGTGGCATCCGGACTTAATTTGCCCCGTGGCATGTGAATCTTCCTGGACCAGATATCAAACCTCTGTCTCCTCACTGATAGGCGGATTCCCATCACTGTACCACCAGGGAAGTCCCTCCACCCGTTTTTATGTTAACCCTGAGCAACTACCGCTCTGGTTAGGCTTTTCCCACCCCCTCTGAATCAGCTTGGCTCACGCTTAACCTTGAGGATAAGAGAGCCAAAGCTTTAGGTCTTCCATCCTCATCATCCTTGAGCAGCATTCCTGTGCTAGGCTCTCCTCCACCTGTCCTCATCTCCATGGGCCTTTGCAGTCATTCTCCTCTGAGTCCTTTTTTCTCAGCGTTGTATATATACTCAGCTGGCTTCTCCTACAGTCAGCATACCTCCTACAGGAGTTTCTACTTCCCTGGTGACCTTGACGTTCATCCATTCCACAGGTACAACTATTTGTGCTTTGTGGCACGATGCCTCAGTTCCCTCTCTGACCCAGTCCTAGCTGGTTTTGCTGCTCCTCTGCCATGTTGTTGGCCTCCATGGGCCTGGATCTAGATGTCAGCCCCAGAATGTTTCTGTTCTCTTCTGGCTAATAGATCTACATAGCCACTTGTGTTCATTGTGGATCAGTATCCATTTTGCACTTCCTCAGTATGATGCTGGGACTCTGGGTGGAGTACACGGGGCACCTGGCATTAGAGAATAAACTCCATGAGATCCGCAGGGTCACACTGCAGTGAAGGCACGTCCTCTGCCTCTTACATAATCTTACCTTCCACTTCACCTGAGAGACTATAGACACATACTCTTACTGCGAATTTTCCCTTGTTGCCACTGATCAGACAAGTCTTCCAATGTTTATAAGGCCTCTCCAGGATTTCTCTACTTAATTGGAAAGGCAGAAGCAGGAATATACAAAGCAATTATTTTACTTCTCGAGTTTTGTTCTGGTCTCGAAACCTTCTGAATGCTTCAGGAAAGTAGGGTAATGAGACTATTTTTCTTCTGCTGGATTGGAGGGATAGACTGTGTCATAGCAACAAGTGGGAATGAATGTGAGAACCATTAACACCCAATTTCTGACATGTACAAAATAATTTTTTTTAATTGAGATGAACAAAATGGTTGATTTTGGCTGTATATGCAGGAAAGATGAGGGAAAATAGTTGATTCTGTTTTTATAATGCAGTTATTTAAAGAACACTGTTTTGAGGATTTGAGGTAGGGGGAGGGGCCAATTTGTAACACTAAAAGGTTTTTCACTGGTTCACAGAGCAAAACGGAAAGACCTTCCAGAATCTTCAATCTGGCAACGAATGATTAATTGTAGAAAAGACCTATGTGCCGAGTGTATAGATATTCAGACACAGACATTTGCACAGCTCATTCCAATCACATCAGAACAGGCCAGCAGAATGCAGCAGTTGCTACATATAGCTCCCACACTCTCATGCTAAAGTAAGTTATTATTATTGTTTGCCTTCTGTTCGTTTAGGATTATGTTGTAGTTTTTGAAGGCTCAAGGCCGTATACATAGAATTTTAAATATGGTATAGCCAGTGAAAACCCCGATGGAGAAGCAAATATAAGATTACAAAAAAACAGAGCCAAGAGGAAGTGGGCAGAGAAAAGAAAGTAAACAGTGGATCATGGAAATAATATTGAGTGATATTGAGTCAAGTCCTAAAGTCATTTGCTTCTGAGCTGGTTTAGGCACAAACCAGACTAAACTCGTGCTGAAGCCAGGGCTTATATCTCTTCTCAGCAGCCCCTGTTGTGGTGCCTGGAGGATTATAATCTGAGGTGCCGTCTTCAGTATCCCAGCTCTTCTCATTGCTAGTTCTTCCTCTGCCTCCTATCCTGCAGGAAGCTCTGCTTGTGAAAGGCTGGTAGGAGGGAGAGAAGAACAAATAGGGATTTGGTTGGTTTTCCTTTTTTTTTTGACCAGGAAAATATTATTTTGTTTGGAGCACTGTCTGCCTCCACGTCTTCTCGGTCCCCTTCAGACATTTTTGGATTTCATTTTATTCAATCTTCCTGGAAGCAGAAACATGACTCTTGACTTTTTTCTGATTTGACTGTGTGTCCTAGAATGAAAGTACTGAGGTATAGCTAGTATGGCAGCTTACATTCTAACTTGCTTTAGGTAAACATAATTGCTCATGGAAAAGTTTGGAAGGAAAAATAGATTACATAGAAAATGGCTTAACTTGGTGTAGCATGAAATATTTGTGTCAGTGAAAGATTTTTATAATCCTGATAAGGTAAGATAGATACATTTGACATGCACCCCCGTGCAATAATTCCTCTAAGGGCTTAGATTGGCATATTCTCCATCATATATTTATTTCAAAACTTGCCTCTAGTGACAGCTATTTTTCAGGACCTACTCCATGGCAATACAGTGACATTTATCCCTTAAGATTATAGTGTCACATACAGCAGCTCAACCTGCAGAATTGAGTGAGAAAAACCCAGCTTATCCTAGTGACTAACAGCATAATATGGTCTGCCACATTCAGGATGGGCTTGTCAACTGTCAGGTCTAAAGTAGTGAGAGGAGACACCCTCACGGCTCAGCACAGATGTCTGTAACCACCTGTTGAAGGCTGGATGACCTATTCTTGAAGCAGTGTGTGCCCTATTAGTACTTAGGCCAGCCCCACCCACGCTCAGTTGGATCATCTCATTATAAGAAGAGCATTTGGGCCTTCAAGACAGGACCCCACACATCCATACCCTCACCAAACCTATCTCACCACACAGCTTCCTCTTTGAAATGTGATTCTGAAGGTGGAGTAAGGCCTGTCTCCTATTACGGTCACTGCTCCATGCACTGCTCCATTTTTGCTTGGAAGGCTTAGGAGATGGATCCATGAAGGACTATAATTGCTTTTAAGAAATTATTTATTTAACACATCAGGGCTTCTATGTGCTTGAGGTATTATTGCCTCCTTCAGAGTAGGCAACTTTAGTAGGTCATGGACTGACTTCACTGAGGCCACCAGTCCTCAAAATATTTTTTGACTTCTTCTTTAGGAAAGGGTCCCTGATAGCTCAGTTGGTAAAGAATCTGCCTGCAATGCAGGAAACCCCGGTTTGATCCTCTGGAGAAGGAATAGGCTACCCACTCCAGTATTCTTGGGCTTCCCTAGTGGCTCAGCTGGTAAAGAATCTGCCTGCAGTGCGGGAGACCTGGGTTCGATCCCTGGGTTGGGAAGATTCCCTGGAGAAAAAGCCTTGAGGTCATATGGTCAGTTTCCCAGTCTGCAAGCTGTTGGTGTTCAGCCCATTGATCATCAGTGATACAGACGGAGAATTAGAGAAGGCCCTGAGAGGTTAGGATGCATGAGCCAGGTGATTGGTGCGTGTCTGGAAGAGTGAGTACAGTCACTAGAATGATACAGGTGAAGGTTTTAATCTTGGTTTAGACATTGACTGTGTGCTTCTGGCAGGTCTTTTAACAGCACAACCTCTTCCCTTATTTTGAGATGGGCATAATTGTACCTGTTCTGCAGGACTGTTGTGAAGGGGTATGCTGACACATGAGTACGTGATTGCTGTTGTTAATATTGGCACATCATTAGGGTGTGGTTGAACAGGACAGGTAAATGTCCAGGGCCAGGGTGAAGAGTTGTAGGCCATTCTTCCTGTCAAGGCACACTGGATTTGGGGTAAATATCTGTAAGTCTTTTGGAACCACACTGTTGAATGGGGAGGCTGCTTAAGCTGCGTTATACCATTTGGGATCTATTTGGGGTAAGAGGATAAAAGGAGCTGTGTATTTCTTGTGACACTTAAACTGATTTTACATAGACTTTCCAGAGAGGCACTCCAGAAATGTTTTAAGTAACGTCAGAATCGCTGATGGTACCCAACATAGTTTTGGCTGTATACATTCTGATTGATATTTATTTACAAATTTGAAGTCTGCCATTGCTTTCTATTCAGTGCTCTGAGAGCACGTAAGGGAGGTGGCGAATTGACTGAAACAAGGCTGCTGGGCGGGACAAGTGCCCCGGCCTTTTCTGTCTGAAGTGGACAGTCAATCCTTGAGTGATAGCAGTGTTGCTTCATCAGAACGCCTTTGACTGACACAAGCAGAACCTGCCTGAAACATTTTCATCCAGGTGCTCTGACCCAGAAGAGTTATTTCTGGCAGTCACTGAGCATCAAGAAAATGGACTCTTGAGACTCCGAGTTTGAAGGACAGGCAGAGGCCTGTTAGGGGAGCCTCTTGGGAGGCTCTTGCCAGTGGCTCTGCTCTTAGACCCCTCTGGCTGCCTTATTGTTGGGGCTGCTGTGATCGTGCTATAGATTTTACCCGCTGCCGGAAACGATTGGCAGGTGCCCCTTCTCTACTGCCACTGGCCCCAGTTCTTGCCCCAGGGTAAGCTTTTGGGGGCTCCCTTGCAAGAAACTCAGCTCTGCAGGTTTTTTTTTTTTTTTTTTTTTTTTGCCCTTTACCACCTATACTTAAGTGAATGCAAAATATTGGCTGCGTTTCTCTGGTGATTTTTACTAATAAAGTCAAGTAGTTAGGAATTAACAAAAAGCACCCAGAGGCAAATTGCAAAGTTACAGGGCAATTGTAAAAAGCCATGGGGTAGTTGTTTCAATGCATAGCTTTCGGATCAGCAAGCCTGGGTTTGGATTTCTGCTCCAGTAGGTATTAGCTCTTTCTCTTCTCTGAGCCCATTTCCACATCTGCCCAATGGAGTTAATAATTTCTACCTTTAATGAATTGTTGACAGGATTCAGAGAGATTGTGAATACAGAGTACAGTGCCCGAAACACAGTAGGCCCTTAAGAAATGGTAGCTGCTATTGCTGTTTTTCAATAAAATGAGCCTATAAAAATGGTCCTTCCCATTCTTTACTGGAAGAGACATGGAGCTCTGCATGACTTTAATTCCCTTCAGTGATCCATTTCTGAAGTCTTTTACCAACAAAGGTCCATATAGTCAAAACTTTGGTTTTTCCAGTAGTCATATATGGATGTGAGAGTTGGACTATAAAGAAAGCCGAGCACTGAAGAATTGATGCTTTTGAACTGTGGTGTTGGAGAAGACTCTTGAGAGTCCCTTGGACTGCAAGGAGATCCAACCAGTCCATCCTAAAGGAAATCAGTCCTGAATATTCATTGGAAGGACTGATGCTGAAGCTGAAACTCCAGTATTTTCCAACCTGATGTGAAGAACTGACTCATTGGAAAAGACCGTGATGCTGGGAAAGATTGAAGGCAGGAGGAGAAGGGGACGACAGAGGATGAGATGGTTGGATGGCATCACCGACGTGATGGACGTGAATTGGAGTAGCCTCTAGGAGTTGGTGATGGACAGGGAAGCCTGGCGTGCTGCAGTCCCTGGCATTGCAGAGAGTCAGATACGACTGAGCAACTGAACTGAACTGAACTGAACAGGGAGACAGCTTCACCCACTTCCTCTCATCTTTATCTTTGTTTTTTCTTCCTTCTGCAAAAATGTTAAAATCCTCACCCTTGCCCCTGTTCAGCACAGGTGGTGGGCATTTGGGCCCACTGCTGATAAAGTGAGAGTTAATTGCATCTATGGGTATGTCCTAGACTAGACTGCCTACCTTTAATATCTTGTTTCATAGCAAAGGCCGTTTCAACGGTTCCACCTAGAACTTTTTAACAGTGACTCATTCAGGGAATCTTTCTATTTTACTTGCGTTAGAAACCAGGAAGGGTGAGGTTGCAGGGCAAATCTAGTTGCCCAATTCTCTGAAGTCCTTTCTGTCACCCTTGGGTTAACCTTTGTGGAAAAGGAGAGAGGTCATTAAAATCAGTCATGATTGCCCAATTTCTCAAGCCAATGAATGTTACTTTTTTACGTGAGTGTGCCTTTGATCCTTGGATTTGTCGCCTCTGTAATGAAGTTTCATTTCCCTCTGAAGGAAAATTTACTTTGATTTGTAGCTCCGGTGTCACAGGAGCTTCTACATTTTGCCCCCTGGTATTTTAGTGGTCCACGTGTCTCTGAATGGATGGATCTTAAGCCACCATAGTTTGAGTTACTCGGTGGCCCATTTTGTCCCCCTTCTTGCTTCTGGACACAGCTTCAGGCCCAGAGCTGGGATAAGTCCCTCTTGAAAGAGAGCCAGAGTGAGCTGGCCTCACCTGAGGTCAGGGTGCACCAGCCTTGGGTCCAACGGATGTGTAGAGGGTTATGCTACACAAGAACTCAGGCTGGGGACTTCCTGGTAATTGAGTAGTTAAGCCTCCGAGCTGCCAGTACAGGGAGTGAGGGTTCGATCCCTGGTCAAGGAACTAAGATCCCACGTGCCATGCAGTGTGCCCCCCGCCAAAAAAAAACTCAGGCTGAAAAGCTTAATGACCAGGACCAGAAAAGGCCTGAAGGGGCCAGAAAAAGCTGTTGCTGTGGCCTGCCCCTCCTTATCCTTGACTCAATGGCATCCTCTGAGGAGCCTGAATCCCCCTGCCCCAAGCCCAGTCTAAGACCCTCAGCACATAGGTGTCCCTCTGGCACATCTCCAGTGAGCATGTTTTATCTAATCTCCCACTAGAAGACAAGCCTGTGTCTTCTCTATGTATCCTCCCTGTTTAGTTGTACCTGCCGTAGAATTGACTCTCTATACTGTTGAATACTGTTGAATTCAATAAATGAACCAACAAACATACTTGTTGGTAACAAACCTGAGTACCAGATCCAGCTTGCTCATGGTATATGTGTCTGCCTTTGGACAGGTTTACTTTAACTCTATGTTTCATTTCCTCCTCCTATGGAATGGTGAAATTAATGCTTCCCCTGCTGACCTCATGGGGTTGTAGTGAGCCTCCAGTAAGCAAACGCACATGAAATATCTTTGAAAATTGTGAGGCGCCCTCCATTTACTAGGTGTTAATGTAGAAAAGTGCTTCCCAAGTGGCTCAGTGGTAAAGAATCCGCTTGCCAATGTAGGAGATGTAGGTTTGTTCCCTGGGTTGGGAAGATCCTCTGGAGAAGGGAAATGCTGCCCACTCCAGTATTCTGGCCTGGAGAATTCCATGGACTGTATAGTCTATGGGGTCGCAAAGAGTTGGACACGACTGAGTGACTTTCACTTCACTTCACTTCAGGAAGATCATCTGGAGAAGGAAATGGCAACCCATTCCAGTATTCTTGCCTGGTGGGCTGCAGCCCATGGGGTCACAAAAAAGTCAGAGACAACTTAGGGACTAAACAACAAAAATGTAGAAAAGTAGATCAGACACGGAGGGAAGTTTTACCTTGAATAAATGGCATTATGTGTTGGCTAATTAGCATAGCATTACTGGACTCTCTTTATGAACACACAGCTTTGAGCATCTTCCTGAGTATCTCTCTGTCTATGCATCTCTCCAGAAAGAGTACTTTAAAAAAACTGGGGACTTCCCTGGTGATCCAGTGATTAAAACTTCATCTTCCCATGGAGGAGGGGTTCAGTTTCAGTCCCTGGTTAGGGAGCTAAGATCCCACATGCTTTGCGGCCAAAAACCAAAACATGACACAGAAGAATATTGTAGCAAATTCAATAAAAACTTAAAAAATAGTCCACATCGAAAACATCTTTAAATTCCTTTTTTCCTTAAGCAAATCCACCTATTCCCACAAACTTCTATTTTTAAACAAGCCATTCCACAGTGTTGAATAAACTGATTGGCCCTGCTTAAGGAGATACTTTGGGGGATTTGTAGCATCAGTTTAAATTAATGAAAAGTCTCAGTGACAGACTTTTAAAATAAATGCAGCTTTATTACATTCAAGCACATATAACAACACCACTGGGAATAGAACTTGAAGAAAGCCTGCGTCGGAGAATCAAAGTGAACAAATAAGGATCGTTGATAATGAGGCTATTGTGCGAATGTCCTGCTGAAGACCAACATCCTCAAACGGGCTAACGTACCCCTGATGAAACCCATTAATTTTAGAAACTCTTCCCCTGCTCTTCATAGATACGATGAAAGTCCAATTAAAGCCCCCTTCACATGGCTTCTGGATAACCCAGCTTTTCCAAACCCCAGCGGATGGCATTTAGCTGGAGTGCTCTGTCCTCTGGTTATAACATAGTGATCCTGAACCGCAAACACCCTCTGGCCCCTATGGTGATCAGCTTGGTCAGGTTGGCCCAAGACTTTCTAATTTGGGCACAGAATGTCCCAAGTCCTGGGAAATTTCTCAGTCTCGGGCAAAGAGGGACAGTTGGTCATCTCCTGGCAACTATGCCCTCAGGAGCATAGGGAAAAGGCACCACCATAGGAGGTTTACACTGGATGGTTGAAGTGTTGCTGGGGAACTGCAGATCTGTTCGGCTTTCAGCCATCACGGTTTACCTTCTCTTACCTTTTCTTCCCTGAGGCATTCTGAAACCTTCTCTCTTCCCTTTGCCCCCTCTAATTCCTGTCTGAGCATGCAGTGAAACTTCAGAAAGTAGGACTGAGTGGAGGTGGCATAGCCCAGGGGTAGAGCATTTGACTGCGGAAGGTAGGACTGAAACAGTGAAAGTCTTAATCAAAAGAATGGCTAACATTTCTATAGTGCTTCTCATGTGTGCATTAAGTAAGTTAATTCTCACCACAGCCTTCTGATCTGGACGTGATTGTTGTTCTGTCGCTCAGTTGTGTCCAACTCTTTGTGACACCATGGACTGCAGCACGCTAGGCTTCCCTGTCCTTCATCATCTCCCAGAGCTGCTCAAACTCATGCCCACTGAGTCGCTGATGCCATCGACCACCTCATCTTCTGTCGTCCCCTTCTCCTCCTGCCTTTAATCTTTCCCAGCATCAAGGTCTTTTCCAACAAATCAGTTCTTCACATCAGGTGGCCAAAGTATTGGAGCTTCAGCTTCAGCATCAGCCCTTCCAATGTATATTCAGGACTGATTTCCTTTAGGATGGACTGGTTGTATCTCCTTGCTGTCCAAGGGACTCTCAAGAGTCTTCTCAAGCACCACAGTTCAAAAGCATGAATTCTTTGGCGCTCAGCCTTTTTTATTGTCCAGCTCTAACATCCATACACGACTACTGGAAAAGCCGTAGCTTTGACTATACAGACCTTTGTCTGCAAAGTAATGTTTCTGCTTTTTAATATGCTGTCTAGGTTTGTCGTTGCTTTTCTTCCAAGGAGCAGACATCTTTTAATTTGGTGGCTACAGTCACCATCCACAGTAATTTTGGAGCCCAAGAAAATAAAAGTCTGTCACTGTTTCCATTGTTTCCCCATCTTTTTGCCATGAAGTGATGGGACCAGATGCCATTGTCTTCGTTTTTTAAATGTTGATGTTTAAGCCAGCTTTTCCACTCTCCTCGTTCACCTTCATCAAGAGGCTCTTTAATCCTTTTTGCTTTCTACCATAATGGTGGTGTCATCTGCATATCTGAGGTTATTGATAATTCTCCCTGCGACCTTGATTCCAGCTTGTGCTTCATCCAACCCAGCATTTCTCATGATGTACTCTGCATATAAGTTAAATAAGCAGGGTGACAGTATACAGCCTTGACGTACTCCTTTTCCTATTTGGAATCAGTCTGTTGTTCCATGTCCGGTTCTAACTGTTGCTTCCTGACCTGCATACAGATTTCTCAGGAGGCAGATCCGGTGGTCTGGTATTCCCATCTCCTGAAGAATTTTCCACAGTTTGTTGTGATCTACACAGTCAAAGGTTTTAGTGTGGTTAATGAAGCAGATGTTTTTCTGAAATTCTCTTGCTTTTTCTATGATCCAGTGGATGTTGGCAATTTGATCTCTGATTCCTCTGCCTTTTCTAAATGCAGCTTGAACATCTGGAAGTTCTCAGTTCATGTACTGTTGAAGCCTAGCTTGAAGGATTTTGAGCATTCTTTGCTAGCATGTGAAATGAGTACAATTGTGCAGTAGTTTGAACATGCTTTGGCATTGCCCTTCTTTGGGATTAGAATGGAAACTGACTTTTTCCAGTCCAGTGGCCACTACTGACTGTTCCAAATTTGCTGGCATATTGAGTGCAGCATCATCTTTCAGGATTTGAAATAGCTCAGCTGGAATCCCATCACCTCCACTAGCTTTGTTGATAGTGATGTTTCCTAAGGCCCACTTGACTTCACACTCTAAGATGTCTGGCTCTAGGTGAGTGATCACACCATCATGGTTATCTGGGTCATGAAGATCTTTTTTGTATAATTTTTCTGTGTCTTCTTGCCATCTCTTCTTAATATTTTCTGCTTTTGTTAGGTCCATACTGTTTCTGTCCTTTATTGTGCCTGTCTTTGAATGAAATGTTCCCTTGGTATCTCTAATTTTCTTGAAAGGATCTCTCCTGTTGTCTTCCTCTATTTCTTTGCATTGTTCACTGGAAAAGGCTTTCTTATCTCTCCTTGCTCTTCTTTGGAACTCTGCATTCAGATGGATATATCTTTCTTTTTCTCCTTTGCCTTTGCTTCTCTTCTTTTCTCAGCTATTTGAGAATAGCTCAGTCAACCATTTTGCCTTTTTACATTTCTTTTTCTTGGGGATGGTTTTGATCAGTGCCTGTTGTACAGTGTTATGAATCTCCATCCATAGTTCTTCAGGACATGATTATTACCCTCATTTATTGATGTGGTTGAAAGTGAAAGTCACTCAGTCATGTCTGACTCTTTGAAACCCCATGGCGTGTACAGTCCATAGAATTCTCCAGGCCTGAATACTGGAGTGGGTACCCTTTCCCTTCTCCAGGGGATCTTCCCAACCCAGGGATTGAACCCAGGTCTCCCGCATTGCAGGCAGATTCTTTACCAGCTGAGACACAAGGGAAGCCCCAATGATATGGTTAAATAACAACAAAAGCCACGGCACTATTAAGAGAGATGGGATCCGAAATCAGGTAGTCTATGCTGTCTTGTCCACGACACTGCCTGTCACATGCTTGGCTTCTCTTCTTCCTGTTCTTGATGGAAACCCTGATCTAAGCTTGTTCTCCTAGTCCAGCACACTTGGGATAGGTGTTCTGTCTGGCTTTTCTTGGCCTGTGCTGCTAAATTCTATCCTTCCCTTGGTCTATCCCCAGTCCTGGCCCAGGAAATTGCAGTTCTTTTTCTGCCTCTTGCACCATGCTTCTCAGCTTTCAGATTTTCTCAGGGCTGGAAGGTGGTATCCCCTGGGAGAAAGAGCCAATGACCTTCACCTCCTTCTGAGGCCAGTATACCATGGCTCCTATGATAACACCATTACCTATGAATGTGAAGCCCATGCAAGTAGAGACCCCTTTAGCCCTAGACTGGAAGTCCAGCTTGGCTCTTAACTCTACCACAAACTGGTTTGTGTGACCTTGGGCAAGTCACTGACCGCCAGTCTTCTATTTGTAAAATGGAGTTAGACAAGATGACCTCTAAAGCTCTTTCCAGCTCTAACAGTCCATGAGTTTCAATGGCAAGGATATTTGAGGGAAGGGGGGAGTCTGAATGGAGGAGGATTGCCCTAAAGCCTCCTTGATGACATTGAATATCCAGTTCTTTCTCTGATGGCTTCCCAAATAGACCAAAGTGAAAGCAATTGAAAAGGAGCCCCGGGGTGTAATCATTCTCATTAGAACAGATCCTTCGGGTATCTTTGGGGCTACAGGGGGGGCAGGTAGGTTGGCTGATTGAGATGTCAGAGTACTCAGTTTCTGATATTGGAGAGTTTGGGGTGAAATTAACATAATTAAGCCTTAAAGAAATTGCCACCCCCATAGCACCACACGACCCCAATGGAGCTTCTGAGCAAAAGAAATAGAATTCAGTGTCTGTTGCTCCAAATAATATTTGACACAACCACCCAGAATGAAAATGAGAAGCCCTCAAACCACAGAGCTCTATCAGTGTGGAGAGAGATCCATGGAGTGGAGTGCCAGGGGCTGAAGGGCAGGTCAGAGCAGAGGGATACAAAGTGGCTGAGCAAACCCAAGGGAGGGAGACAGTTCTCTCTTTGCTGAAACCCTCCGGGAGGGAGGGAGACAGTTCTCTCTTTGCTGAAACCCTCCGGGCTAGAGAGCTAGGGTAATTTTTGACCTAGCTGTCCTTGTGTGCATTGCTGTGAGCTTTTATTAAGTATTTATGTAGCAGTTTATATTTCACCAAGTGCTTTACAATCACTTTTATTTGGCTGAGTAAAGTTTTCCTGGAATCCCATCTACTTTATGATCAGGAGAGGCACTTCTCGTTTGCTTAGCACCACCCTGCACACAGCTGCACACAATAGGCCCCTTGTTCTGGCCGGAGAGCAGGTGCAAAGAGTCGAGGACCTGGAGGCACCTGCCAACTGCTGGGGAGGCTGGAGTAGGGGTGGTTTACACTTCAGTTCACCTTTCCTTCCCTCTGTTACTCTTGAGTGTTATTTTATTGCTGGTGACTAGAGAGCGGCCGTGCCAGACTTGGGCCCGCCAAGGGCAGAGCTGTTCTGCTATTGGCAGTGGAAGGGCCGGTGGCTCTAGTTTGGTTCCTCTGGCCATGCCCACCATGGGCACCGTCTTCCACCAGGGGAATACTGGAACACACTTCCACCAGAGTGTTTCCTTCTGCTCCCCAGGGCCGTGACTGCAGCCTGCATCCTGGGGCTCTGGGACCGAGTTTAAGAGAAGGCAGCAGAAGTGGCAGTTCTGCTTTCTTCAGGCCAGACTTTTTAGTGTCCTTGGGCAAGTCTAACACCTTCGTCTTGCTAGTTTCATCTCCTCTCCATCAGCCACAGAGGCGCCCTCTGCTGGCTCTCTGGGTGTCATGATGGAGGCCGGTGTGTGTCCTCAGCTCATGAATGGTGGGCTGCACATTCTCAAGCATCTTAGTTTGCAGGGAAATCCCACACAGTCACTAGTTGAAGATTTCATTTTCTGAGGACCAGATTTGCCAAAGACCAAACCAGAATCTGGTCTGTGAAGTCCAAACTGGGGATAGTGGGCTTTTAGAACACTGGACAGTTCAGTGTCTCTAACTCCTAGAGTTCTGTAACAGCACAGAGCTGCATAGATGCTTAATAGGCAAGTGCAGAATAGAAGGTATTTGCATTCTGTACTGACATGTGCTAAGTCGCTTCAGTCATGTCCAACTCTTTGCAACCCCATGGACTATAGCCCACCAGGCTCCTCTGTCTGTGGAATTCTCCAGGTAAGAATATTGGAGTGGGTTGCCATGCCCTCCTCCAGGGAATCTTCCCAACCCAAGGACTGAACCCAGGTGTCCCACATTGCAGGTGGATTCTTTACCATCTGAGCCACCAGGGAATCACATTGCTTAAGGTTGCCGCTGCTGCTGCTAAGTCACTTCAGTCGTGTCCGACTCTGTGTGACCTCATAGACAGCAGCCCACCAGGCTCCCCCGTCCCTGGGATTCTCCAGGCAAGAACACTGGAGTGGGTTGCCATTTCCTTCTCCAATGCATGAAAGTGGAAAGTGAAAGTTTAGTTGCTCAGTCGTGTCCGACTCTTCTCGACCCCATGGACTGCAGCCTACCAGGCTCCTCCGCCCATGGGAGTTTCCAGGCAAGAGTACTGGAGTGGGGTGCCATTGCCTTCTTCGTGGTTAAGGTAGCACAAAACTCTTCTCTTTACTTCTAAGCTCAGATACCTTTTTGTCACTGGGTTGTTATTCCCTTCTCCAGGGGAATCTTCCTGACCCAGGAATCGAACCCATGTCTCTTACATCTCCTGCATTGGCAGGTGGGTTCTTTACCACTAGCGCGACCTGGGAAGCCTCTGTACTGATGGAAGACAGCAAATCCTTTTTCTGACCCCCAAAACTGAGAACCTGGAAATTTCACCGTCAGATTTGAAACCCTCTCGAAGTTATTGCCTTGACCGTAGCGAATATAACAGATGGGTTCAAAGAATTGCTTTCACGACGGTAAAATCTTCTCAGAAGCGGGCCAAAGTTTAGACCACTGGAATAGGGTTTGTGATGCAAATTGATATTGTGTAGTGTGGGTGGGCTCAGTGTGGGAGCCCAGGCAATGGGACACAGGCTGCATGAGTGAGTGGTGCTCGGGCTGTGGCAACTCTCCCGTTCGGCTGGCCCAAGTGGGCAGTGACCTGCCACTTGAACGATGGTGTTCACTCGGGCCTCAGGCAGGAACTCCGCCATCCCCTACCTGGCCATTGTTTTCCAAAGTGCTGCAATCTGGCGGCTTGGGACACAGTGGCAGGTTTTCCTGGCAGGGCTCAGACAGAAGTCCAGTATAATGCAGGTCCTCAGTCACTGGCTCCAGATTGGGGCAGAAGACCCCAGGGGAACAGACTGACAAGAGCTGGGCAGAATAGATCAGCTTTGGATGAAGTCTTCAGTCTCAATTCATTTCAACAGAGGTATATTGACTGCCTGTTGTATGCTGGCCACTGGGTAAAGCAGAGGACTGACTCAGGTGAATATAAACACAGAAACCAGGATGGAATTTGGCCATATGGCCCAGGAAAATATACCCGACCAGACGAAGCCATGCCTGAACATGTAGGGTTCACCCCAAAAGCATGAAATACTGGCTCCAAGGATAGGTCAGACAGCTAAGCTCTCACCATTGTCCCCATTGGCTCAGGATCTCAGTAGGTCTAATCCCAAGCACTGAAGATTTATTGTTGTTGTTCAGTTGCTAAGTCATGTCTGACTCTTTCTGACCCCATGGAGTGCAGCATGCCAGGCTTCCCTGACCTTCACTGTCTCCTGGAGTTTGTTCAAACTCATGTCCATTGAGCCAGTGATGCCATCCAACCATCTCATCCTCTGTCATCCCCTTCTTTTGCCTTCCATCTTTCCCAGCATCAGGGTCTTTCCCAATGAATCGGCGCTTATCACGTGTCCACAGTATTGGAGCTTCAGCTTCAGCATCAGACCTTCCAATGAATATTCAGGACTGATTTCCTTTAGAATTGACTGGTTTGATCTCCTTGCAGTCCAAGGGACTCTCAAGAGTCTTCTCGAGCACCACAGTTTGAAAGCATCAACTCTTCAGTGCTCAACCTTCTATATGGTCCAACTCTCACATCCATACATGACTACTGAAAAAACCATAGCTTTGACTGTACGGACCTTTGTTGGCAAAGTGATGTTTCTCTTTAATATGCTGTCTAGGTTTGTTATTACTTTCCTTCCAAGGAGCAAGTGTCTTTTAATTTCGTGGCTGCACTCACCATCAACAGTGATTTTGGAGCCCAAGAAAATAAAATATGCCACTGTTTCTCCACATTTTCCCCATCTATTTGCCATGAAGTGATGGGACAGGATGCCATGATCTTAGTTTTCTCAATGCTGAGTTTTAAGCCAGGTTTTTCTCTCTCCTCTTTCACCCTCATCAAGAGGCTGTTTACCTCCTCTTCACTTTATGCCATTAGAGTGGTGTCATAGGCATATATGAGGTTATCAGTATTTCTTCCTACAGTCTTGATTCCAGCTTGGGATTCATCCAACCCAGCATTTTGCATTATGTACTCTGAATATAAGTTAAATAAACAGGGTGACAGCATACAGCCTTGACAAACTCCTTTCTCATGTCTGTTGTTTCATGTCTGGTTCTAACTTGCTTCTTGACCTGCATACAGGTTTCTCAAGGATTAGGGGCCTGTAAAGGACTGTGGCTTAGACGCTGACAACGAAACAGTGACAAGAATGTTGAGCTTTCTTTTAAAGCATTTCAGTAGTACCCATTCATGTAAAAACAGTTTATCCTTTGCTCGCAGTCTTTATCAGTTCATGAAATAAGGTTCAGCAAGACATCCAAAGCAACATTTAGGAGGCTTTTCTTTGTGAAACGCAATGCATGAAAAAAATCCACAAGTTACGTTCTTCTCTAACTCAGACTTGCCTCTCCCTGAAACTCCTCTTGAGTCTGTGAAGTGTGATTGTAGGTAGAGTTTGAAAGTTCTCTTCTTAATTTTGAAGATCCTTGCATTAAAGAATGGATGTTTGTTCTGGATCCCGCAGGGACCTGGGACAAACAAAGCAGTGTTCTGAAGAGAAAGATTTGAAAAAGTGTGTGGGTGTTTCCAAGAGCCATGTAATTCGTTACTTGTGACAGTTATATGCAAAGTGGAAGCAGAATATTTTCTGTCACAGAGAGCAGGAACATGAAATGTGGAGGGAGGAGAGAGTGAAAAGGCTTCTGACACCCAAAGTTGATCACTCGGGAAACTTGGCTGTCTGCCCTGGGGCACAGGTCAACAACGTCTTCTTCAGTGGACTAAAATAAATGTTGAACCATTTGAAGTCCTAACCATAAGTTCCCTGCCTCAGACGCCCCATCCACTAGCAGTTTTGTGAGGACCTCTCTGCTGAGGAGTAGTTCCTTTCAATCAGGCCTGCCTGCTCAGTGCTGGCTACTCACCCAATGGAGACTCTTCCAGTTCTCTCGGTACAGGGATGAGCAGACTTGAAGCTTCCCCTAAGTATTCATGGCAAGATTTATTCATTCTACTTCAGAAAATTCTTTTCCAAATAACATTTATTGAACACCTATTTTGTGTTGGATACTTTCACAAAACAATACCAGTGCTCATATAAATGTGTTGGGCCCTCTTCTAAACACTAAACCTATGTTATCTTAGATTTGCTAACATTCATTACATCAGCTAATCCTCAAAACAAATGGAGGTGGCATTATCCCTATTTCAGAGATAAGGACACTCAAGTCCAGGAGAGTTTAGTTACTTGTCAAAAGTCACACAGTACCAGCCTTTGAACGTGTGTCTTGACTCCAGGACCAGTGCTCTTTCCACCATATTACTCAGCCTTTCTAAAGTATACTGTCTTTGCTGTCTCAGTAAACTATGTAGACAGGACTGAATTTTACCTTTTAAAAATAAAATAATTATTGATCATTATTTTCAACATCAGTTACTTTCATACAATGTTCTCGTGTGTGTGACCTGTTCTTTGATCTCTTCTTGTCTTTTCTATTTGGGGGACGTTGTGGCTCTAATCACATTCCATCAGCAGTGATACCAATAATAATTTGGATGGCTACTGTTTGGTCTCTCTGGGGCTCAGTTTGCCCATCTGTAAGAGGGGTGCATTGAACTAAATGATTTTGAGGGTCCCTTATGACTCAAATATTTTTGAGTTAAAATCTAACTTTCAAAAAAAAACTAAAAAAAGGTAAAGACCATTTCCTTTTGGTTTAACTCCAGTGGGACAAGAAAACATCTGGTTTTCTGGGCTAGAAAGTAAAAGTCACTCAGTCGTGTCTGACTCTTTGGAATTCTCCAGGCCGGAATACTGGAGTGGGTAGCCTTTCCCTTCTCCAGGGGATCTTCCCAACCCAGGGATTGAACCCAGGTCTCCCACACTGCAGGCAGATTCTTTACGAGCTGAGCCATAAGGGAAGCCCAAGACGACTGGAGTGGGTAGCCTTTCCCTTCTCCAATGGATCTTTCCAATCCAGGAATCAAACTGGGGTTTCCTGCATTGCAGGCGGATTCTTTACCAACTGAGCTATCAGGGAAGCCCACTGTCTGGGCTAGAGGGACTCGGTAAATGAGTTTGGGGTGATTTAATGATAAATCACCATTATACACCCTGCGCTACTACATCTCCACTCCCAAATATTGAACTTTGAATTGCCTTTTTTTTTTTTTTTTTGCTATTTTTGGAAATCTTACACTGGCTCAGATTCCTCTCCTCCTTGGTATGTTCCCCTCAAGGACACCCCTCAGAGAACCCTTCAGCAGCCCTGCCCACCCTGGCTTGGTGTCTTGGCTGCCCGTGGTCAGGGCTCAAAGCCCAGGAGGCTGTTCTCACCAACCTTCCCACACATCAGGCTCTGCCCATGCCGCGGTTCTCACAGGAATCGCTTTTGCTTCCTTATTTACTTTTCTCTCTCCTTACCTCCAGGCTCCTCTGTGGAGTTTGCCTCTTCAGACAAACATTCAGGCATTTTCTCTCTGCCTCCCCATCTCTGCAGGAGGCTGTTCCCCACAGCGGGTGATATCAACTTCTCAAGCTTTCCTCACCATCTGGAAAATATTCTTCGCTTCTTGAGGTTTAAATGACTTCTTGATTATATTCCAAGACCAATCTTTTAGTCTCTCCTTACAGGTTAGAAACTAGGCTAAAAGCGGATTCTAATATAGCTATTCCCTTATATAGGTAATGTCCACTAGATGAGGTATAAATGGGCTTTCAGCCCCCTGATTTCTACTCTAAATTTTGCTTCCTTTCTGTTGAAATATATCTGTAATTTCTGAAAGGCTATTGTTTGAGAATCAAAGTAGTTCTTGGAGTCTGGTGGTCGTATCTGTTTCTGGCACTCTCCTGTCTGATATTTGGTCTGAAGTGGTATTGCTGTACCAACAATTATGAAAACCATTTTTCTTTAGACTTGTGCATACATAAATGAGAAGCAAATTGCTGCCTTCTTTATTAAACATATTTATTAAACTCAGCAATTTTCACTTTCGCTTTATTTTTCTGTTCATTTATGTAAATGAAGACTGCATCTTGGATAGAAAAAGAACATTTTCTTAGGCCTATTGATAAGGTGGGTTTTCTACCCTGTGTTCTAGTTTGTTTTTAAAGGTATTTATACTCTTTAAATTATGCCATTTTTTCACAGTGATTGTTGCAGCTGGAGTGCTTTCCAAGGAAACATTCTGATAAATCACTGTTTGGGCAAAGGGCTACTTGCAATACTGCAGCCTTTCCATAAGATGGCGCACTGAGAATGTGAGATCTGTAACTTCTGTGTAGATCATCTAAAACCCCAGTAGTAAATGAAACAAACTTCTGTGAAATTAAATATTTGGTGGGGGGAGGGGGCAAGTTGGTTTTTCTAAGACTTGCTTTCAAATACTTTCCAGTAGTCTAATGCCTAGAAGAAGGAGGAAAGTGAATTTTCTAGCAACTTCTCTCTCCTGCATCCGTACTAGCAATGCTCAAAATCACCAACGTGTATTTAAGGAACCTTTTAAAGAAGAAATTTATTCTAACGGTGAGAGTTATGATACTACCTACCTGTGATGCTGGGAAAGTCCCTCCCTGGGTCTCAGTTTCTTCATCTGCGCCATCAGTGGATTGGACAAGGGTGCTTCCTATTTGAATGTTGTATGTTTGAATCCATTGATTTCCTTCCACTTTACCTGTGCTGCCTCAGCCAGCACAGACCCAGGAAGAAAAGACTGCCCATTTTACACATGTTTGACTCTATTCCTCTTCTACTAGTGCTCTCTTTGTGTCATTTGTCCTAACACCATCACGTCCAGGTGTCCTATTTTCATTGGGTTCCTTTGCTCTTTACGGCTTTTGCAAGGTGTCCCTCCTCCATCCCTGCCCAATCTGCCTGAACAGAGACGTGTCTTCCTTTCACTTCACAAATCACATTTGCTATTTTTGTGCTAATAAGCAGGTACCACACTGGATGGGGGAAGAAGACACCACAGGTAATGCTTTATGGGGACACTTATAACATCACGCATAACATGTCCAGTTAAGAAGAGTTTAGATTTAGGAGGCAGGAGCGCCTCTCTATTTTTCCTTCTCCACTGGCCAGTATTCATTGCCAGAACCATGTCAAAGCTTTAGGAAAAAGCAGTGTTCTGGAGAGAGGACAGTTAATCTAATTAGAGATGAGTGTTGCTAAGCAGATAACCCATCCTTAAAATCCCCCATGGCCAACAGTGTCCCCATTCCTGACACTCGGGGCAGTCTGGGTGGGGAGAATTGTGGCTGCAGTGACTTAGCCTCACTGAAAATCTGTCAGGAACCATTGTACACCAGGGGCACAGAGGAAGTGAGTGGAAATAAAATGCTGGATGAATGAATTAATTACTGCAACTCTACAGAGACACCCCTAACTGAGTCCCTCTGAGCTTAAAGCTTGGAGCATGTATGTTACATAAAATCCCCTGGGGTTCCATTGCATATGTCGTATTGCTACGTGGCAGGGAGACCTTCGCCAACACTCACTTTCCTATTGTCCTTAGAGATTTCAGATCACCTTTGGTGTTTGTCTATACAGTGGTGGTGGAGGAGGATTATTTATATGTCTAACTTCAATACCTTATTTTTCAAGAATGCAAATATTTCACTGAATGGTGATGCTGTTGGATCTCTGTTTGGGAGAAGAAACTCCATACACAGGGCTCTCCCCAAGGGCTTTTAAAGGGCAAGCCCAGGAATCCGCTGATTAGGTAAAGAGAGCTGTTGTGGCAAACCCTGTTGTGAGCCTCGTAGACCATCACCAGTAGCTGGCTAATTGTATCATACCATGAATTGGGCAGTGTGAAATGGAAATGTCAAATATTTAGTCAGCATGGATTATTTCTAAGGAATAATGGCAACGGAGAGGTTAAGAACAGAGGCAGCTGGACATAGACTCAAACGTTCAAACTCTAGCTTTGCTATTGAGTAGCTGTGTGACCTTCAGCAAGTGGCTTCACTTCATGCCTTGGTGTTCTTCTTTGCAAGAAGGAGCTGATTATAATACCGTCCATCTTGTAGGGCTCTTAGGAGGACTCAGTGTGGTGCTGCGGGTTGTATTTTCCCTCATGCTGGAACAGTATCTGGCACAGAGAAAGCACTCAGCACTGCCAGCTGGTGTTACTACATGTACTAGGAGGTGCTCTGGGTGGTACACAAGACAGCTAACCAAGCCTCTGCCTTCAGAGAGCTCATGGACTGTACGGGCTGGTAAATGGAACGTATGTGGAAGGAGCACAAGCCACTCAGCGTGGTACCCACAATGCATTTGGGTGCAAGAGCAGCAGTTCAGAATGAATCCCAGGTAGGCCCTCAACTCCCATCAGGAGAGGACTCTTCGAATCTTCTGGGAAGGTTGGCAAGAACTTGAATGGCTTTTATGCCTCTGTTTAGAGACAGGGTCCTCATAATAATACACATTCAGTCATATCCTTACTGACTGTCCTTTTGAAATAGGTTAGCATTACCTCATTGAAGAGTAGAAAACATATAGGCTGTGTTTAACCTAACAAAGTATAGTTTGTGACCTGATGATAACCATCTGAGGTGTGAAGGAATTCCAGGGTGACATTCTGTGTATTGGCCCAAACATGTGTTCTCATAAGGGATCCCCTTTAAGCCGGGGATCTAGTCATGGCCGACATAACTCTGATTAACAAGAATAATTTCCCAGAGGCTCTGAGTGAGGCCTAGGAGTTAGGCCCACTTTTTATTTTCCTTTGATTTGTTTTTTCTTGTTGTTGTTATTGTTGTTTCATGTTGTTTTCTTTTGCCTTAAAAATAACTGCTATATAAATTTTCACCCATTAAAAATTACTGTAAAGGTTTTAAAGTGTAAAAGATATAGAAGGACATAAAAAACTAAAATTTCCCCCAATATCTTACTTACTGGAAGTAACTGCTTTTACCATTCTTTTTTTTCTCATTAAATTTTTTAAGTGTCTCAAATTCTATGACATATTTTTAATCAAGTTGTTTCCATTAAAAAGTACTGATTTTAAAGACCAATGACTTAGAACGGCCACACAAAAAATGAATGGTCCACAAAATATTCTCCTTTCCTTCTGAAGGTTTATCATGCCAGGTTACCATTAACTAGTCTTTGACTATTGAGCTTAAATGGCCAATTGAGACAAACAGTTCTGAGACCATTCTTCCACCACTGATTAAGATGGCAGGTATTGAGGATGTTGTTCATTTAGCCTTCTGAGCTTTCTGGGCAGACTTGGTGACCTTGCCAGCTCCAGTTGCCTTCTTGTCTACTGCTTTGATGACACCCACAGGAACCATCTGTCTCATGTCGCGAACAGCAAAATGGCTCAGAGGAGGATAGAGAAGCTCTCAACACACGTGCGCTTGCCAGGAACCCTATCAATGATGGTAGCATCACCAGATTTCAAGAATTTGGGGCCATCTTCAGCTTTGTTCTAACTTTGTTCTTTTGATGTCTGCATAGTATTCCATTTGAACACTCAAGAATTTTAAGATTCTGCTCTACATTTTGTCTGGCTAAGGAGAAAAGGGTAGAGGTGTGAGAAACAGGACATAGTATTGGGGATGGGGGAGAGGTATTCACATGCCTAAATGGATAGGGGAAGAGCAGAGTTCCTGAATAGTTTTAAAATAGTGCCACTAAATTTAAAAATAGGGCCACTAAATTTTAGCAGATGTAGACATCAATCGAACCAGTACTTTCGGTTACTGCTTTGTGGAGTAAATAAAATAAAGTTTTAGGTCTAAGCCATAAGCCAGCTCTTCCCAACACTTCTGTAACCAGAAACCATGCTTAATTTACTAAGTCTTTTGAGGATTTAAATAGCACATGGATAGAGCAAAATAGTGGATGCTGTTTCAACTTTCAGAAAGTTTGGCAAGCTTTTAAACTCAAGGCTGTTTTTAAAAAATTGAGTCAGCATGGGATTGGGGAGCAGTGTTTAGTCCCGGCTCCTTATCCAAGACTTGGGGGTAAGAGACAAAAAAAAAGAGCTGAAAGGGCATTTTTCTGAATGGCAGGAAATAGACAGTAGGGCCACAAGGGATCAGCTATGCGACTAATTTGACTTAATATTTATAAATGATTTGGAAGAAGGAGTACAGGGCAAAGTCACTAAGTTGGCAGATGTCTTTACACTATTCCACTGAGGATAATAAACTTTAGAAGGTGACTTGTTTTATAGGAGTGGGCAGGCTTCGATAGGAATAAGTCCAGGGAGATGTCTCTAGGGACACGTTCCTAAAGTTCATTTTAGAACTGCTTACCTCTTTACCTGTGAATCAGGTCTCTGCTTCAGGCATCAGTAGATATAAAGAAAAAGAGGATGGAGTTGGTGGTCATCAAGAGGGAGATGACATTTAAACAGACAGCATTATATACAAGCACACAAAAGGAGGCTAGTGGGGAGCTGATTCTCACCAGATATATAAACAAAGAATTTCCCTTAAAGAAATGCATTGCATTTCTTTAACACAGCCCCCAAAGGCAATTGGTATGTGGTGGGTGATCTGTTTATTCACTGGAGAAGGACATGGCAACCCATTCCAGTATTCTTGCCAGGAGAATCCCTTGAACAGAGGAGCCTGGCGGGCTACAGTCTATGGGGTCGCAAAGAGTCGGGCGCAACTGAAGTATTTCACATGCACACACAGTGTATTCGCTAAGTTTTAACGTTAGGTAAGGTAAATAGTCAAGGCTGTATACTGTCACCCTGCTTATTTAACTTATACGCAGAGGACATCATGAGAAACGCTGGGCTGGAAGAAGCACAAGCTGGAACCAAGATTGTCAGGAGAAATATCAGTAATCTCAGATATGTAGATGACACCACCCTTATGGCAGAAAGTGAAGAGGAACTAAAGAGCCTCTTGATGAAAGTGAAAGAGGAGACTGAAAAAGTTGGCTTAAAGCTCAACATTCAGAAAACTAAGATCATGGCATCTGTTCCCATCACTTCATGGGAAATAGATGGGGAAACAGTGTCAGACTTTATTTTTCTGGGCTCCAAAATCACTGGAGATGGTGATTGCAGCCATGAAATTAAAAGACGCTTACTCCTTGGAAGGAAAGTTATGTCTAACCTAGATAGCATATTCAAAAGCAGAGACATTACTTTGCCAACAAAGGTCTGTCTAGTCAAGGCTATGGTTTTTCCTGTGGTCATGTATGGATGTGAGAGTTGGACTATAAAGAAAGCCGAGCACTGAAGAATTGATGCTTTTGAAGTGTGGTGTTGGAGAAGACTCTTGAGAGTCCCTTGGACTGCAAGGAGATCCAACCAGTCCATTCTAAAGGAGACCAGTCCTGGGTGTTCTTTGGAAGGAAAGATGCTAAAGCTGAAACTCCAGTACTTTGGCTACCTCATGCAAAGAGTTGACTCATTGGAAAAGACCGTGATGCTGGGAGGGATTGGGGGCAGGAGGAGAAGGGGATGACAGAAGATGAGATGGCTGGATGGCATCATAAACTTGATGGACGTGAGTTTGAGTGAACTCCGGGAGTTGGTGATGGACAGGGAGGCCTGGCGTGCTGCGATTCATGGGGTCACAAAGAGTTGGACAGGACTGAGCGACTGAACTGAACTGAACTGAACTGAATATTGACAGAGTATTATACTATAAGGAAGCATCTATTAGATCACTATCTTCTGAAGTTGTGAAATTTTCAATAATAAAGAGATAATGAGGTCTGCCCTATCTCCTCACAGTGTGGCTGAGAAGCTCAAGTGAGCTAAGTGATACAAAACTGCTTTGTAAAATGCTGTGCAAAAATACAGTGGTGTTAATTATTCTTGGCATGTCATAATTTGGGATTAGAAGTACAAATTGATAAAATTCTAGGAACTTAATAGATATTCATGAAATGTACAAAGATCACCATACAAGGATGTTCTTTGCAGCATTGTTTATATTAGTAAAATATTAGAAATACCTCACTTGTTTATCAGTAAGACATTAGATAAATAATTTATGATCTAGCCATACAGAGGAATAAAAACAAAGCAGTTATTTATGTTCTGACACAGAAATGGATCTAAGATACATATTAAGTGATAAGTTGCAAATCAGCCTAACTAGTACAATTCCAATTTTGGTTAGACTTGCATGTTAGTATACACCTGTGAAGGGCTTCCCACGTGGCTCAGTGGGTAAAGAATCTGCCTGCAATGCAGGAGATGAAGGCAGATGTGAGTTCATTCCCCATGTTGGGAAGATTCCCTGGAGGAGGGCATGGCAACTCACTCCAGTATTCTCACCTGGAGAATACCACGGACAGAGGAGCCTGGCAGGCTACAGTTCATAGGGTCGCAAAGAGTCGGACACGACTGAGCGGCTGAGCATGCACGTATGCACACATACGCATGTGGAAACCTCTAGAAGAATATATATCAAACTTAAAGATGACTCTCTCTTGGAAGGATAAGATGATGCAAGAACTTGTGCTGTATGCTTTGATTATGTCTGTATATTTTAATTGTCTTCAATGAGCACTGTTATTTTTGTAATTAAAAATATGAGTAAAAAATATGAATTTGCCCTTAATTCAACTGCCCTATTGTAATTTTTTAAGTGTATAAGGTAGGGGCAAAAGTCCTGCAAATTTTTCCATTTCTTTAAGAGAATATTCCATTATCAGGATGAGGAAAAAGGGAAAAAAAAAAAAAAAAGAGATCAAAACCTTCTCCCCCTTTGGTAACAGTGTTCTGGTCTTTCTACATGAGAAAAGATAAAGGAGAAAATGAAATCTGTTTCTTGTTTTTGTTTTGTGTTTGTTTGCCTTGTTTTGAAAGGTGAGTAAATGTACAGAGGTCTGGAACCATGAAGCCAGCAAAGAAACCACCTCAGTAGTGAATTACTGTTCCAGTTGAAGTTGACAAAGCCCCGCACTGAAAGGCAGAATTGCCCAGGATTGTAAATATCCCCCATTCTCATGCTGGTGAGGATGTCCATAGATAGCTTGAAACTTCATTCTTGAAGCAGAAACCTATGTCTTATCCTGGGGGACCACGTTAAAACCTTCCCTTGAGCCGCTGGTTTGCCTCCCTGTAGAGAACAGAGACAGAAGCTGGCAGGTATAATTTATGCTGCAAATGGGTTGGGAAAGCCTTTTCAGGAGGAGCTGGGCTGCCCAGACCTGAAGGAAATGATGGGAGGAGGAAGTGGAGAAGGAGGAAATAAAGAACATGCAAGAGTCTTTATCCTTCAGATGAATAGAAAGCACACTCAGAATTAAGGACCCTCCTGTGTGCTTCCCTGGCCAAGACCCAACACCTCCCTTAGTGCTCTTCTGGACTCTACACTAGATGGAGGGCAAAATAAGGGCAGAGACCTTGTCTCTGTCTTGTTCATTGCCATATCCCCAACACCGAGAAAAAAGGAATGATGAATTAATACTTGTTAACTTTTTTTTAAAAAAAACTTTACAATATTGTATTGGTTTTACCATACATTGACATGAATCCGCCACGGGTGTACACGTGTTCCCCATCCTGAACCCCCCTCCCACCTCCCTCCCCGTACCATTCCTCTGGGCCATCCCAGTGCACCAGCCCCAAGCATCCTGTATCATGCATCAAACCTGGACTGGCGATTTGTTTCATATATGATGATTTACATGTTTCAGTGCCCTTCTCCCATATCATCCCACCCTCGTCCTCTCCCACAGAGTCCAAAAGACTGTTCTATACATCTGTGTCTCTTTTGCTGTCTCGCATACAGGGTTATTGTTACCATCTTTCTAAATTCCATATATATGCATTAGTATACTGTATTGGTGGTTTTCTTTCTGGCTTATTTCACTCTGTAAAATAGGCTCCAGTTTCATGTACACAATGGAATATTACTCAGCCGTTAAAAAGAATATGTTTGAATCAGTTCTAATGAGATGGAGGAAACTTGTTGACTTTTGAATGAATGTTCTCCAGTACAAGTAGACTCTATCTGGAGTGGTCTACCTTTGTACCATGCAGGCATCCCACGGGCTGGAAGGTAAAGGTAGCTTGTGGTCAGCTCGACCGTGTGCCAGATACAGTCAACTTGCACTTTGCTTGGAACTCTCTTGTGACAAACCTTTTCTTTACCTTCATATTTCCAGATACAGCCAAAAGGCAGCGAGGAATGGAATGAAGAATCAGTTCAACCTCCATGAGCTGAAAATGAAGGGCCCTGAGCCAGTGGTCAGTCAAATTATTGACAAACTGAAGCATATTAACCAGGTATGTGTGTATCCAACAAAAACAGATATGTCAAAAAATTGAGCAATGGATGATGTTGAGTGTTCATACTGTATTCTTGGGCTTTTGGAAAGGCAGCCATGTTCATCGTCTTCAGAGTCTCTCTGCTAAACAGGACTTCTGACCTTTGTTTTTCACCCCATTTTTAAATTATAAGGAAAATATCACAACATAAGAGAAAGCTTGGAAAACAGAAGGAAAAGTATTTGTCTCAACCCCACTAGTCCATCCTGTTTTCATTTTTATATTTTTTAATATTTGGTCAAAAAATCACACATAGGCTTTTTACATAATTGGAAGTATATTAGTGATTTCTGCTTCTTAGAATTAACACTGTGTTGGAAACACTTTTTCATGTTGCCACAAATCTGCATACTAATCATCTTTTGTGGCCCCGAAAGATTCCTTTGAGTGTTAATTATAATTAATTTGCCTTTGCTATGCATTCAGATTGCTTCATATTTTTACCATTAAATAAAGCGACCTCCTGCATAGTGCTGTCTCCTAATCTTAGCTCAGTTTCTTAACATACTGGAGTTATGGGGTTAAAGGATATGAGCGTTTTACTGCATGTTTCCAAACTGCTGTCCAATGGGGATGTGACAGCTTTCACTGCCACCAGCAAGATACGAGAGGACCAGCTTCACTGCACCCATGCCAACTTCTGAGTCACTGCCATGCACAGAGCACCCACAGATTCCCTTGACTTGCACAGTTTTTCTTCTCAGGAGTTTAGTAACTGAGACACAAATAGAAGTTAGTTGTACCATCTGCTTGTGATTGCTTTGTGGCCACAGTTTAAAAAATGCCATCAAAAATGCCACCAGATACCAGAGTGGCAGTGTTCCTACCAGAGTGGCAGTGTCCATGGGTGGGAGGACCCTGGCACCGCTGACTTCTATTCATAGCTGAGGAAAGACTTAATGAATTAAACTCCTTCTGCAAGGACAGAGGTTTCTGTAGGATGACATTGGCGTGATTTTGTCTTTTCCTGTGAAGTTTAGCAGTGAAATCTTTATGGTTTTTAGGAAAAATATTTGGAAGGGCTTCCTAATAGTGACATATTTCATGGCGAATGGCATTGTGAAAGTATTTACTACACTTTTGAGTGAGATTCCTCCAGAGCCTAAGAAAGTGCTCTGCTCTCTGTGAGCACTTAATAATTAGTTGTTACTGCTTCTGAGCACAGAATAGTGGCAGTATTTGCATAACAGATCCTTCTTTTTGGTGAACTCACAACCTCACTAAGTTCTATAAAGCCTGGTTACATGTAAGATGTTTCAAAACACATCTCTGAAGAATTCAGAGCACAGCATAAACCTCCCATTGCTGTTGGTGTGCTTTACCTGGGGACAAAGGCAGTGTTTCTTTGAATTATTTCTAAATTATCTCAAACCAAATGTGTCTGGGTGACTCCACTCAACTGGTTAGATCCAAGCACTGGTAAGGCCAGAACCTCAGGGTCCATCTCTGTGCCCCTCATTTTAAATGAATAGTGTCAACAGATGTCTTTGGTCACCAGACATGAAGGAATACCTACTATGTGCTCAGCCAGGTTCCAGGGAGTTTGAGGATTCAAAAGGAGCCTGGCCTGTTTTCATACCTTCCTTGGAGGAGAAACACATGTTTAAATACAAAGAAAAGGCAGCCAATAATGAAGAAGAGCTAGACAGTGATGCTGCTCATCAGTTTTGGGGTGATTTGCTTAGGCCTGAGGTGGGCTGGGTACTGTGAGAAGGCTTTCATAAGAAATATCAGAGAAAGACCTGTGGATGGAGCCCCACCCTGTAAAAAGGGAAAGCTGCATCAGAGCATATGATCTGGCAGTCACTAAAAGTGACTATTTATAGCAAGCCCCTCAGTAAAGACTTTGGGTGTTTGATATTAATGCTCTGGGAGACCATGTCATATAATGAATAGAACATGGGCTTTGAATCCACGTGGATCCCAGTTCAACTGTGGGTCTTACTAGATATATAACTTTGGGCAAATCATTCAACCTCTCTGAGCTTTAGTTTTCATCTGTAGTATTTAGAGTTAGCAAAATAGTTCCTTACAAGATTATTGTGAGTATAAGAAATCATGTCTATGTATCTATGTCTATTCATATCCCATTATATAAAATTTATGTATAATTATACATTTTACATATTTGCATATATATGTAAAATGTATATATATATGTATACACACACACACACATAATTGCATGTGCATGACACAGTTAAGGTGATTATTATAGTCAGGATGTCCACTGTAGTCAGGACTTGAGTGAGTCTGAAAGAGAACAGTATTCCAATACTTCTTCCCAGTCTAATTCTGCCACCCAAATTTTGGGTGGATCAAAGAGATCCCTTTGATACATCTTTCTCTCCCATGTTGTTTCCTTCTTTCTCTTCCTGCTAACTTTCAGCCACAAAAGGTGAAGCCTCTTCATAGGTAGGGAGGTATATATTGTCAGTGTCGGAAAGGTCACCATTATAATTACTTTCTCCTACCTTTGCCATGGACATATGTGTGGACATTTTTGGTTCCTTTATAAATACCATTGAGCAACCAATTAATTCTCATTGATAGACCAGTTTTACCCGTTTAAGTTGAGCTGTTAAAATTGGCTGGGCTCCAAACACCCACGCTGGTTTTTTCTTGTCTCATCTGTATTGCTTTACATGGCCAAAATATATCATCTTTCAGACCTTCAGTAAAATTCATATTTTGGCCATGGTTCAATCTGAAAGTGAGACACTTTAGGGAAGTCATAATGAAGAATGGGATGATGATGATAATGTGTTGTATTTGTGTAGCATTGAACCATATTTCAAAGTGCTTTTATGTCCTAAAAGTCTTAACTGCTCATATTGGAAAAAAAATATCCAGCCTGGAATTGTATAAGATACAGTACTGTCAAAGAATCATTCTTTTCAGGAACTCATTGTTACCCTTGGGTATTATTTCATCCTCACTGCCTCCTGGGAGGTAAGTGATAATGTTTGTACCTTTTTTTATAGCTAGGGAAACTGAGGCAGAAAGCCATTAAGGGCTGTGTGGGCATGCTGCCAAAACATTCAGTAAGTTCAGTTGAAAATTCAACCAATCATCCAGATGTTGTTTCCTAGTCACTGCCAAACATCTGGATTCACTGAATGCCTGGCTACATTGACCTACAGTTAGAGTGATGAGGAGGTAGAATCAAGTTAACTTGCCTCAGTTCACATGTAAGTGAGTGGAGAATCCAGGAGTATAATGTTATTTTCCTAAGCTCCTCGCTTGGTGCTGCCACTATTAAAGTACAGTAGGCTGCTCCAACATACGCAACTGTAAGTGCAGAGCTACTTTTGTCTATGCACGCATGCCCGTGTGTGTCCATCCAGATGGACTGTGGCTAGGCCGTTTATGAGCACGTCCCCCAAGACCTCTTCACTTTCTTCCATGGAAATTCTCAGCTGCCTCCTTTCAAGTTATGGTTGCTGTTGATAGGATTTGAAATAATATATTCACTGAGGGAGTAATGTAACATTATTTCCGTATTGACAGTCCCACGATGTAACCTGGAGGGGACGTGTTCCGGGTCAGGCCCAGGGCCCCTTTCCTGGGAAGACCTGCAGGTGTGGAATGTCCTCCCCTCCTCCTTCCAAACCAGAGTTCTTGTGTAACATTCCCACGATTGGAAATGAGGACCCTTTTATTTCCTTTGCAGTTTTTAATTTGTGTGTGAGGATTTATTGTCTTGTGTTAGGAGAGGAATTGAACTCTTAAGTCCTCAATATCAGTCCTGGAATTTGCTGGGCCATGTTGCTTTAAAAGAAAAATTGTGTTTGTCTTACTATCCTGCTTCAAGGCTCCTGCATGGAGAGAAGACCCCACAAATACCAAGAATGATCATGATCCACTCTTACCCACAGGCCACTGTGGCCTGTGTGTCCTCTAACTCAGTTTGTTGGTAACAGTTTCTCTCTAAGACTTGCTGTGTCGTTAGTGTTAATGTCGCAGACCTTAAACTACTACAGAAGCTATTGTTTCCAAGAAAAACCTAGCTGTTTATTATTTTCCCTCAGTTTCAGTTCGGGTTCAAATGAAATTCCAGAAATTGTTTTCCTGCCTGTTGGAAACAGCTGAAGCCAGAGCAGTCAATACCTGCTCATTTGGTGTCAGAGCTTTTCATTCGAAGTTGGATAGTCTCATCTGTTTGGGATGGTTGAAATGTCCTGCTGAATGGTGGGGGTGTGGACGAGATGGCCTCTTAAGATTCCTTCCAGCCGTGTGATTCAGTGATTTGTGGCTCAAGGTCAGGCTTTAACCCAGGACCCTCTTGTGAACAAGTCTTGTGACTTTATTCTCTGCCCTGCCACTCTTTTTTAAACACCCTGTTCCCAGGTCACCCCTTTCTACTTTGTAACCTCGCATCTTTTCAGAGATTCTTCCCTTCCCACCAGTCTTCCAGCCTGGGCAGATGGAACTTAAACTTGCCCTTCCCCCTACCCAATTCTTCTGTTCTCCTGCCTTGTTCTCATTAGGCCATGAAAACATTAAACTACGAAAACACTTGCATTTATCACCCTCCTCCAGAACCAGATAGGTGATCTGTCTTCAGATCGTGTTAGCCATGTGACTCCATATGAATGATAATAATTCTGCCATCAATTTGCACAGCACAATTCAGTTTGTAAAGCTCTTTCATGAACATTACATAAATGGATCTTCACAGTGACTCAGAGAAGCAGACATTATTACCTAGATTTACCAGATGAAGAACCTATGGGCACTGGATGTCTAAGTGACCTTCATATAGTAAGTGGTCAAACTAGACCTAGAATCCAGGGGGACTGATCGCAGTCTCTGTGCTATTTCCTTCTATGTCTTTGAAGACACAGCATGCCTTGCTGTGGTTAGCATGATCCATATATAAAAGATGTGCAGAAAGAAGTACAAATAGCAGAAACTCCTTAATTTGTCTAGCAATTTCCAAGTCCCTAATGTAGTAATATCTATGGTCTGAAGCTCTAAAATTGGCAGCAGAGAAAGAGTAAGCATGTTGTTTACCAAGCATCCACTGGGAAGAGTCCTAGAAAACTGACCCCAATTGTGTATGGTGTGGCAACTGAGGCACTTTGTGACATAGACAGCAGACAAACTTTCTATTAGCTATCTCTAACTCATAAAATGATTTTAAATGGCCAAAGAAAATTTTAAATGTCGAGCACACAGTGGAATGTCTCCACTTCCATCCCCCTTCATAAATACCTGAAAAGTGTTTTTAAGATGCCTGACAGATTATTTTGGTATCGTGAAAAGGCACTGACTTTGAAATAGAAAGTTGCAACTTTAATAAATTAATTAATAAAGTTGTTACATGTCAGAAAAGTACCCAGGGCATACCTTAGCATGTAAGTTTTAAAAATCTTTAAATGAATCTCAAGCATGATCAAAAATTCTTTGAGTAACTTTTTTCTCACAATAATACCAGTGAGAGTCATAAAATGCTGGCCTACTCCAGTGGTTGCTAGAAAAGCTAACACTAATCTAAAATTTCTAAACCAAAGGAGAAACGTTTTGAGAGTCAAATTTAAATAAAAGGCCTTTCCAAATGAAATTATGTCCCAGTGTCTCTCACACTTCTTCACATACAAATAGTGTAGCCGAACTGTAATAATTGCCATTTCCATATGGAGTCAGAATGTGTGTTTGTGTGAAAGACAGAGTATCTACAATGGCATGTTAACAACAGCCAATGAATGACTTCTGAGTTATAAAAGAACAATGCGAGTTGGTCTTCAAATCCCAGACCTAGACTCTGTGGAGCTAAACATGATTTCATGAAGTAAAAGGGAATTAGCTGATGCATTCCAAAACACATTTATCATTAAAAAATCTTCTGTCATTTTGCTTAATAGCTTGAAAAATAATTACAATGTCTGGTGGCTTTGGGGAGCATGTGTTTTTAATATCTTAATTACTGTGTACAGTTTAATAACACTGCACCAAGATGAATTCCCAAGTATTTCATATTAAATTTCTTGAAAATGAACTATTTGCTTTTTTTAGAGGATACAGGATTAAAAAAGATGAATTCCCAAGTATTTCATATTAAATTTCTTGAAAATGAACTATTTGCTTTTTTTAGAGGATACAGGATTAAAGGTACTTAAATTGGGTCATGTATTTTAATCTTTGCACATTAAGTTAAGTTATTCAAAAGCAGAAGATAAGTCAAGAGTGGTAAGCCAAAATGTTGTTGATAGCAACAACATTTGCTGGTGATTGTGGCTTATCAGTGAAAGGAAATACATGATCTTTTTCATTGCGGTATTATACTCTTTCATAAGGTTTTTTTAGTAAGAAGTATTGGAAGTGTTCAGAGAAGGCAATGGCACCCCGCTCCAGTACTCTTGTCTGGAAAATCCCATGGATGGAGGAGCCTGGTGGGCTGCAGTCCATGGGGTTGCTAAGAGTCGGACACGACTGAGCGACTTCCCTTTCGCTTTTCACTTTCATGCATTGGAGGAGGAAATGGCAACCCACTCCAGTGTTCTTGCCTGGAGAATCCCAGGGATGGGGGAGCCTTCTATGGGGTCGCACAGACTCGGACACGACTGAAGCGACTTAGCAGCAGCAGCATTGGAAGTGTTAACTATGGAAAGACAAGTTCTACATATGAAAAGGAAATTCTATCAAACTATAAAGGCTATTGGGTTTACAAAGTTAGAAATATATTTCCAAAATATCTATGAAATCCATAGAGTCTCTTATTTACATCTACCTGCTGGCCAAATACAACACAGCAAAAATAAATGCTTACAAATGATTGCTCTCTGCCACCATAAACCTGTATTATAAGCAGTATATTGGTGTATGTATGTTCAGATACTCTTCGGAAATTCAGAGACAACTTTTATCTTGATATATTTATGAACATATACGTATCCTGCCTCTGGATTGTCAGCTCCTTAAGTCTGAAATCATGCATACAAGTCTGTTTTCTACAGCACCTAACATAGTGGCATATACAGAATAGACCCTCATATACAGTATTTTATAGATCATCAGTTCATTCAAAGAAGTTAATCTTTGTTGCCCTAAATTTATTTCTGAGCTTTGATTTAATTTAAGGTACTTTTCACATTGAATATCAACCAGTTTTTGTGCTAAAGAAGAGGGTTATGTAAGTGCACCGTTACAGTTTGCAGGGATGTTTCGGTCATAGGGTCCAGCCCTTGGATTTTATAGACGAGGAAATGAAAACCTAGAGAGAGAAATGACTTGTCCAAAGTCACACTGCTAGTAAATGACAAAGCTGGGCCTGGGAAACAAACAGATTGATAGTTTGTGGTGCCTTTGCTCTGCTTCCAAAGGCTCTTGTGTAATCCAAAACATGCTTCTAAACACGCAAGCACATTTTCTTATACAGAACTCCCAACCACAGCAGAAGCCCCTACTGAAGCAGTTCATCTTTGGAACGAAAATGGGCATAGCAAGAGACAGGAACTTGCTAATTATTATCTCTTGTCATATCTATTAACTAGTGTTTGGTCATAACAAGCACGCCTCAGTGCCTCCTGCCTCATTAAACCCAGTGAGCAATGGTTGCACGTGGGCTAGGAGCCAGGGCAGGGGGCTCTCTGCTGGGATCACTGGACCCAAACCAGGCAGAGTCAGCAGGACCTATTGCTCGTGGTTTTATGCCCACTCACACAGTCTGACTTGGGCTCCTGTCCACACTCAGGATTAGTCATTAGTCATCTGTTCACTCTCATGCTCGTATCTCAACTCCTCCACCTTCCTGGGTACCCTATAATGATTTATCCAGTGCTTCTCCCTCCTTCCAGAATGGCAAAATTAGCATCATATTAGTCAGTGGGCTTATGTGCCAGTTAGCTCAGTTGTCAAGGCAGTGTGTTCAGATTCTGTTCCACGGAGAGTAGAGATGTGGGAGACGTGCTGTGGGGGTTATTCTGCGTCCCCCATTCCTTTTTTAACCAGAGTGTCTAAAATCTGCTTTACATATGGGTCTTCTAAATACGATTTCACTTAAACAAAGGGCTTCAACTGCTAAAACAATAAAAAGTCTCAGAGTGCCCTTGAAGCTAATATTAAAGGTTTAATCCCATATGGAGCCATTTCTTCATGTGAGCATTCACTCAATGAATGTACTAAGTATCTACAATACACAATGCAGTCACAGAATGCCTTCCAATCTCCATCTGCCACTCCTAAAATGAACTGTTAGTTAAAATGGAGACAATATGGAAAGTATGAATGGGTTGGTGGAGACATTATTCCTATTGGAAATGATGTTCCCATTGGAAGGCGCATTATTCTCATATTGGTGAACCAAAAGTATCTTCTTTGAAGCTGAAGACCAAAACAAAGTTTTCCTTGCCCATGTCATTAGGATTTTGACAAAACTCAATGGTAATAAAACTAACTTCTGAATAGAGAGCAGATACGTTTGCCCCAGGATGGCAGACCTATGTTAATTGGCTCAACCAAAAGTTTGGCCTTACTCCTTGATATCCATGGGTATTGAGACCTAGGGCTTCCCAGGTGGCATTAGTGGTAAAGAACCAGCCTGCCAATGCAGGAGACTTAAGAGACATGGGTTCAATCGCTGGGTCGGGAAGATCCAGTGGAGGAGGGCATGGCAACCCACTCTAGTATCCTTGCCTGGAGAATCCCATGGACAGAGGAGCCTGGTGGGCTGCAGTCCATAGGTCGCAGAGTCAGACATGACTGAAGTGACTTAGCACACACACACACTGAGACCTAACCTTCAACTGTAAGCTTATTTGACATATGGCCAGGGACGTTTCCATATTCTGTGTAGGCTCAGTGTTAGTATTTAGTGAATGTAAAGTAATAATAATGGGGTCAGTTCTGTGTGCCTGACTATATGCTTTCCTTAGATAGCAACCACGGTAATTTTGCATAGCAAATTTTGAGTGGAATATTTCCAGCAGAGTTATAATTAATGTTCAAAGTAAAAATTGTGTTATTATTCATATGTACTTCATTGTCTTGGATAAGTTCCTAATATAGTTAAAGTGAAAGTGAAGTCGCTCAGTCGTGTCCGACTCTTTGTGACCCCGTGGACTGTAGCCCACCAGGCTCCTCCATCCATGGGATTTTCCAGGCAAGAATACTGGAGTGGGGTGCCATTGCCTTCTCCAGGGGAATCTTCCTGACCCAGGGATCGAACCCAGGTCTCCCACATTGCAGGCAGACGCTTTAACTTCTAAAGATGGTCTTATTTGTTTAGTGGATCTGTGTTATTTACTTCACAGTCCATATCTTGCTAGTTCATCACTGCACTATGGGTAAGCAGTTGACAAGACCAAATCAGCTAAGAGAATTCCTATTGTGATAAGTCCTAGATAATGATGCCCAGGTTCAGATCAGTTTATATCCCATAGCACTGAAGAGTCTTCTGGTTATTCTCGTGGTATCACTATTAGCAAATTTTGAGTCATCACAACAAGCAGAAGAAGAGCCAAAAGACTGGAGAAAGGCACAAAGTTTTACCCTCACCTTGAATAAGGAGGGGCAATTGGATTGTGGAAACCACATATCAGGGAACCTGGTATCACATCTTCCCCGAATTCTAGACCAGAATCTTGGAGACTGTGAGCTTCCAGACACCATGGTGATGGTTACTAGGAGCCACTTGGGGCTCACTCAGAACAAATCAGACCACTTCTCCTTACTTATATGTACATGTGATATAGATATGGTATACCTAGATTTCAGCAAAGTGTTTGCCAGAAACTCCTATGATCATTTTTAAACAAGTGACATAAAATGTTGGCTTAAGTAATCATATGGTTTGGGGAATGTGTAGCTAATTCAGCATCATTCCTAAAGAGTATTTTCTTAATGTGTCAGTGTTAGCCTGGAGAGAGGCTTTTAGCTATTTGCTTTGACCTTTACTGCCTAAAGTTGTTACCAATGACTTACTACAGACAGAGAAGACATACTTCTGATATTTAGTGATGGCATGAAGCTAGATGGGGTTAGCTGATGCATAGATAACACAATCAGGATCTCAAAATATCTCAGTAGGATAGAGTGACAGAGAAAACTAGCAAGGTGAAATGTTTCAGGGAAAAATGGGAAGTATTACATGAAGATTCACAAACATGATTTCGCCACTCTTTTGATGTTGTGGCCACTACTGGGGGGTGGGGGGAACAGAAGCATGTAAATATATACATATGTGTTGGAGTAGAGGAGGGAGAGCATGCAAGTAAGTAGCTAGAGAAATAGTATCTATCCTATTTAAAGGTTCAGAAGAACTCTTTGAGGATTGTAAGGTTCACTATTCCACATGAGTTTTTAATAAACCAATGCTACCTGTTTCCGTTGTAAAGTCTTACTGGTATGTGACTTAGAGTCATAATGAGAAATTGGAGAGCCACAACACTATATACTCTAGTTTGGGGGAAGTACAAAGGCTTTAGAACCAAACGTAGATCTGTGTTTAAGTCCCAGATGTGTCACTTTGTGATTGCCTAGCTTATGGCCGAATTAGTTAACCTCATTGTACCTCAAGTCCCCTAATCTGTGAAATAGCTATACTGCAATCTATCTTGAAGATTTAATAGAAGTGTTAGAGATAATACATGTAGTAGCATAGTAAATCATTGGTCTCCAACCTCTTTGCCACCAGGGACCAGTTTCATGGAAGACAATTTTCCATAGAGCAGGGTTGTGTGGGAATGGTTTTGAGATGATTCAAGTGCATTACATTTACTGAGCACTTTGTTTCTTTATTTTAAATCAATTAATTTATTTTAATTGGAGGCTAATTACTTTCCAATGTTGTAGTGGTTTTTGCCATACATCGACATGAATCAGCCACGGGTGCAAATGTGTTCCCCATCCAGAACCCCCCTCCCCCCTCCCTCCCCATCCCATCCCCCAAGGTCATCTCCGTGAGCACTTTATTTCTAATCTAATGCTGCCACTGATATGATGGGAGGTACGGGTCCATGGCTTGGAGGATGGGGACCCTTGCAATAAATTATAGCTACTCTTTTTCTTCATGTTATGATAGTCTGAAGAGTTAACATAAAGGAAAGTCACAGGTAACCTTTTAAGTAACTTGATTCACTGTGCCTCAGTTTATCAGTTTTTGGAATGTAGAAACTCTAACTTTTCTAGGTCGAATTATTGTTTAAATGATTTTAAATATAATTATCTCAACCATAAAGATTCTTGGAAAAGTATGTCTAGTGAATCTTTGACAGATTTTTTAACTATTTAATGTTCAGTGTGGCTCAAGGTAACTGAATGGAAAATGAAGCTGATAAATTTAAAAATTATATATACATACATATGTAGTAATATGTTCATATGTCTATGTACACACACACACACACATATATGAAGGAGCGTGTGTTTAAATTAAGTTCCTCAGATTTTTCCAAGTTTGAACTCTGCCCTAAAGTGGAGGATCTATTAATAGGCAGGCTATCCTTAGAGTATAACTTAGAGACCATGATCCAGAAGTCCGATTTTAATCTTCAGCCCCACCAGGACCTTTCATGGAAGGATGGTATCAAGTGAAAAGACTTCAGAGGTATAAAGTTCAGGGCAAATTAATCTGCATTCCTTTTGAACATCTTGCTCTCTGGTTGAAGATGGTGAGCAGTTCCTATATTTAAAACCCGGCTGACATGTTATCCTTATTGGCAGATGTCTCACAGGAGGTATTTAGAATGATTTTGAGTGGCATATAATATGTTCATGAGTGTGTGTGTGTGTATTTCACATGCCGACAGAGCAGAAAGAATTCACAGGGCTTGGGGTTACTGAGCTTTCTTGAGACACCATCACTTTCAGCTGTCGGGGTGATGTCACAAATGCCAGGAACACTGCCTAGGCCCAAATTCCCAAAGCTCAGTTTTGCATTGCAGAGTCTAAGGCAGACAAGACCCCTTCCATGGGCTCTGCCATCTAAGAACCATGGAATTTGTTAGCTACACGCTGGGACCAGCCGCCACTTGTTGTCAGGCAAAAAGAGAGCTGCCCCCTGCTGCCTGAGCCTTTATCCCTGCCTGGGATACCATGGAAAATGGGGAAGGAATCCAGACTCATTAATGGGCTGGTACAAAAGATTAAGCCAAGCTAGAGGCAGTTTGTTATAGCTGCATATGGATTCTTGAAGGCAGTTGAAGGATCTCCAGACCAGAATCCAGTGGTGCTGTTGCCTTTGTTTGCCAGACCCAAGTATATGATAAGGGTGTCCCTGTAGGGAGCAGTTTTCTTATTGCCAGTTTCTATTTTACAGAATGTCATTCCCCCGGCTAGTGTAGCAAATTGGTTGATCAATAATTGCAATCTGATAACCCACAGTACCAATTATTGTTAAAGCTACAGGTTTTATTGTAAGAGGCTGAGAGGGAGCTCAGGTCTAAGCTTCTGCTTGGATGAACAGTCTTTGTTCTTATCTGTTGTTCTTGGAAATCAGTTAAACCATGATTCCTTCTATGACTTCTTTTCAAAATGAAACTCAATCAGGAAAAAAAGTAAAACATATATATATTTATAACATATATATATATATATATATATCTCCTCACTGTTCATTTAGCACTTACTTATTGAATGCACACCTTATGTGCAATGCTGAGTCTGGTGGGCTCTATTGTTAAGATATAAAGAATCCCTCCTCCTTGTCTAGACTTGTTACATATACGTGTATCATTATCATTTGAATTCATTTGTTCGCTATTGAGCAGCTCTATGTACTGGAGGTAGGGGCTGTGGACAAGGATATAGGAATAAGTTTAAGCACAATTCTTGCTTTCAAGGAGGGTGATGAAAACATATCTACATAACTATAATCCAGTGCATAGTGTAAGTATCACTAGACAAATATAAACCAAGTACTCTGCTCACCCAGAGAAGGGAAGGATTAATTTCAAGACTTCAAAAATAGGTAGCCTTTAAGCCTTTATGGCTTTGAAAGATGAGGAGAATTTTGACAGATAGAGGTTGGTGGGAAGGATCTTCCTGGCAGAGAAACGTGGTATGCACAGTGGCACAAAGACATGAAAGTACATCGATAACCAGAGTGGAAGAGGATGTAAGTAGTGAGAGATGAGACTGAAAAGATGGTATACTGCAAAATTTGGGAGGGTCATGAATAGTATAGAGCATCTGACTTTGCCTCTGTTAGCAGTGGAAGTTGGGGGAGAGAGAGAGGGGGGCGTGCAAGTAAGTAGCTAGAGAAATACTATCTATTATCTTTGAAGGTTCAGAAGAACTCTTTGGGGATTGTAAATTTCATGATTCCACGTGAGTTTTTAATAAACCGATACTACCTGTTTAATAAACCAATATTCCCTGAGCTAGTGCAGCTGCTGGAGCCAGAGTGACGAGGTCAGATCAGTGTTTTATGATGTTAACTCCACGAGGAGCATGAAGGGTGGCTTGGACATCAGAAATTGGAAGCAAAGAGTTCAGTTAAGCTTGCTCAGGTTCACGAGGCAAAGATGTGACGCTTGCTACTAAAAATCATTCACCTTCCTTTCCACTTCCTGATGGAACAGTTCAGGGGATGAAAACTGCTCTGTATGTGTTCAAGCCAGTCATCTTCTGGCTGTTAGCCAGGACATAGGGAGGCTGGAGCGTGCATTGGTTCGGGCTTCAAGGGTGAAGGTAGCGTGGTGTGACCTCACAGCAGACCAGTACCTAACTCAGGTCTCACAGAAAAAAAAAATTATTTTTAATTCTGGTATTTCATTGAACCTGAAGTAGAAGTTCTCACAATAGAGTATTTAGAGTCCCTGGTGAATGTGTTAACTATTACTTTTTAATCAATTTGTTACACACTTTTTTATTCAGGATTCCAATTAAAAGTGGCTCCTTGGCTGTTGAATGTTGAGCGTCATCCATTCACCGAAGCCTCAAAAATTACCAAAACTGTGAGAAAGAGTGAGAGAGATTATAGTGGTTTTTCTTCAGCTGCCACCGTGGGTGCTTAAATGTGTTGGAGAGACGACTGTGTTTCGTGACAGCCTCACAAAGAGGAGGGGGGGGGACCCGAGGGAAGTGGTGACTGTTCGCCTTCTCCAACCTCCTTAAAACACATTTTCCCATTTGTTACCAACTCCTGTGTCTTTCTAATTATGGCAGCTACTTATAGTTTGTGCTGTTTCCCTAGAATGGTCTTCAAGAACTTTATACACTTTATAAAGTACAGGGCTCTGCTTGTTCAGTTTACTCAAACGTCTGCTGACAGTGAGCTGAGCTGACCTGACCTTTCGCCGAGGCTGGCTGGCAGGCACTCGATACCACTTTTTCTCTCCACCTTAGCACTCTTGTGCCCTTGCTGGTCAGAGCAGATACAGAGAAGGCAGGCAGTGTAAAAGCCTGTTTACAGCACTTCCACAAGGGTAGGGTCTTATCTGCCCCACTCACCGCTGTATCTTCTGCTTCTAGAACAGTGCCTGGCACATCTTAGGCAATGACTTTTTATTGTGTGAATAAGCGAAGTATTCTGTTCCAGCTTTTGAACCAGCTGTTTAACTCCAGTGTAGGGAGTCTGTAAGTTTTATCCTATGCCTGTTTCACCATGGAATTTGGGGAGCAGAAAACTTGCTTTCTAGTTTCACAGGCATACAGACAGAGGGGAAATTCTGACCTAGAATGGACCATGTGCAATGTCTCACTAGTACTTGATTGAGATGATGAGATTTGGGACTTTTCAGCTAAGATGATTAATGAGGTTTTTGGACCTAGAGTTGAGTCTTTATTGGGTTGAGACTTTAAGGAATATTGGGATAGGGCAAATGTATTTTGTTCATAGGGAGATAGTGTGCATGCATGAAAGAGAAAGCAGGGGCATTCTTTCCAGCATTAAAAAAAATTATTAAATATTACATTACAGTTTAACCTTTAAAGTATGTACAGAATATGCTAAATCTGCCAAAACCATCTAGAATAGTGCTTCCTTCGATTCAAAATTTTGTTTTACTTTTTCCAGTTTTATTGAATATAATTGACATATAACATCATGAAAGTTTAAGATGTACAATGTGTTAATTTGATACACTTCTATATCATAAAATGATGACCACCATAGCATTAGCTAACATCTCCATTCAATCACATCATTATATTTCTTTTTTATGATGACATTTAAGATCGCTCTTTCTTCACTTTCTTGAGAAACATGGTGGAATTGTACCATGTCCACCCCATGAATCCACTATTCCATTCATTCAGAACTTGGAGAACTTGGAAAATTCGTGATCTCACTGTTCGGTCTTCCTTTGTTGACCTTCATTTGGCGGCTATGCCATGGTTCCCATCCAGTGCAGTGATTTTTGACAGAGACTGCAGGCTGTGGCCTGCTCCCTCCTACTATGCCTACACTGTCTCTCTAAAATACGGTATTGAGAGGAGATGGGAAACCTACTTTATCTGCCAGAGCCTGAGTAACAGGAACTTTCATTTTCTGGCTGTCTCCTTTCTACTTCAAGCTCAGCTTGTTGAGGCTTGAAGAGCTAAGATGGAATTACAATTCATGTCCCTGTTTTATTTCTCAACTCATCTTCCTGGATTCTGAAGACTGTGGTGGTTCCTGCCTCAGTTATATGTAGGAAACTTTCTTATTTGCAGGCTATGAAAGAGAATCAGGTGATCAAAATCTTTATCATCATCTATCCTATTTACACATATTTCTTGTGCTTTTCTATAGGAAATAGTTTCTGTAAGGGAAGACAAATGGGTCTGTGATCTTATCTACTCTCAGCATCATCTAGTCCTGGTCTCTCTTCCCTGGAGCCCGTCAATCACCAAGTGCTTTCATGTCGTTCTTTGTAACCTTCTTTGTCTGAGATCCTTTTCTATCTGTATACCATCACCCTTACTCCAGGCCTGCCTTACTTCACCTCCAATCCCCTGATGGGCACAGTGACTAGAAAAATCGATGAGACACTCACTGCCCTTGGCTTCTAGGGATGGGCAATCTTTTTTTTTTTTAACATCTTTGTTTTCTTATAGCACTAAAGTCTCCAATATGACTTTACATTTCACTTTATATTTTTCTTTTTTGATTCATTTGTATAACTTCTGTCTCTACCACAAAAATACTTGTTGCTTTCCTTTTATAAGTCCCCAAATATGAGACTTGACTCCCACTTATGCCATGCTACCTTCTCTGAGATGGGGAACCTCTTTGCCCACAACTGCTTGCTTCTCATCTTCCTATCCACCCACTCTCATATTCCATATAAGTTAAAATTTTTCTTATAGGTTGATTTTTTTTCTTTATGCCCTTAGTGATGATTCTATCTTTAATAGAAAGTTAAAAAATGACTCTTGGAGAAAGACCGTAATCAAGACTACATAGCATTTATCGAGTGCTTGCTGAGTGCTGGTATTACCGGGTGTTTCAAAACATCTAATTAAGAAGCCCCATGCTTTCTATATGCTCCTTCTAGATTAAAAAAAATCTATATAAATGCTTTTGGCTTGAGAACCATACTTGCTATGTGCTCCTTTCTAGATTAAAAAAAATCCATAATCTATAAATGGTTTTGGCTAGTGATAATGAACAGCAGCACTTTTTTTTCCAAAGCAAAAACACCAGAAGTTTGGAAAGGAATTTGCAAGTTGTGTTGTAATGCAACTGATCTCTTTCTTCCTGAGAAAGTTGGTTTCTTGCCAGAGCGTTCAATTCAGGCCCACGCAAACTGGGTGTATTTATAGAGGGCTGAATGAGGAAGAAAACATGATAAACTTTTCTCCCCAGTACAGCAGACAGTGGTAAACAATCACCAGGTGAATACCATGTAGCACACAACTTGGGGAATCAAATGCCACCTTGGTATATGGCAGCCAGACATCTACTAGGTTGAAGGGTTCCCCCTTGCCCCTGTAGGCAGACAGTTGAGGTCTGGAGACTCAGGAATGCTATTCTGGGTGATGGCAAGCCCTCAGAGGTTTCTTTGAGCACTCTTAGTGTGGGGCACATCTAGGAGAATATGCTCCCTAAAAGTGCCTCCAAATTCTTAATATAAAATGTTAAGAAAATCAGAATTTCTGCATTTAAAGTGCTTTAAGGGCCTTCCTTGTTGGCTCAGATAGTAAAGAATCTGCCTTCAATGCAGGAGACCTGGGTCAGGAAGATCCCCTGAAGAAGTGAATGGCAACCCACTCCAGTATTCTTGCCTGGAGAGTCCCGTGGACAGAGGACCCTGGTGGGTTACAGTTCATGGGGTCACAAAGAGTCAGACACAGCTGAGAGACTAACACACACAAAGTGCTTTAAAGTGTATGAGACTCTTTAATTTACATGACCATGTGTATTTCTCACAAATATTCTGTGAGCTGGTTATTATTCATTTTGGTTCAGTTCAGTCGCTCAGTCGTGTCTGAGTCTTTCCGACCCCATGAACTGCAGCACACCAGGCCTCCCTGTCCATCACCAACTCCCGGGGTCCACCCAAACCCATGTCCATTGAGTCAGTGATGCCATCCAACCATCTCATCCTCTGTCGTCCCCTTCTCCTCCTGCCCTCAATCTTTCCCAGCATCAGGGTCTTTTCAAATGAGTCAGATCTTCTCATCAGGTGGCCAAAGTATTGGAGTTTCAGCTTCAACATCATTCCTTCCAATAGCACACCCAGGACTGATCTCCTTTAGGATGGACTGGTTGGATCTCCTTGCAGTCCAAGGGACTCTCAAGAGTCTTCTCCAACACCACAGTTCAAAAGCATCAATTCTTCGGCGCTCAGCTTTCTTTATAGTCCAACTCTCACATCCATACATGACTATTGGAAAAGCCATAGCCTTGACTAGATGGACCTTTGTTGACAAAGTAATGTCTCTGCTTTTTATATGCTGTCTAGATTGGTTATAACTTTCCTTCCAAGGAGTAAGGGTCTTTTAATTTCATGGCTGCAATCACCATCTGCAGTGATTTTGGAGCCCAGGAAAATAAAGTCAGCCACTGTTTCCCCATCTATTTGCCATGAAGTGATGGGACCAGATACCATGATCTTAGTTTTCTGAATGCATTAATACTCTCTTTTATAGATGAAGATATTGACACTCAGATTTTAAGTGACTAAAAGGTTGCATTTACTCTAAGTTCTGTGATCTTTCTTCCACTCTTTGGAGGGAAGAAGAACCATTAAGACAGTCTCAGTATATGGCAGGTCATTGGAAGTAGCCTGGAACCAGTAGCTATACCTGTAGCGATTTCTGCCAGGGCAAGAGTGTGACAGTCCACAAAGACGTGTGTATAAGCTAAGAACTTGTAGAAAAATTTAAAATTACAACATAAATGGATGATAACATGTTGGAATGATTTGCACTTGGATGTACAATTCAGAATGCTTTGTTGCATATACGCTTGTGTAGGGAAAAGTAATAATTTCCCAAAATATGACTTCTGTTCAGTGTAAAATCTTACACCTGCGTCTCTGGATGATGATTACAGTGACAACAACAATGATGATGCCTTTGATGATTGTAATATTTAAGTTAAAAGGCTGATCTGGGAAAAAAAAAAGATGTGTGTATAAGGATATTTCAGTGGTGGTGTTTGCATGGAAAAATTAAAAGCAGCACACATGTCTATCAATAGGAGATTTATTATGTGAACTACACCGTTTTTATACAATGGAATAATCTGAAGCCATGAAAAATATTGTTAAAATTTTGTTATAGATAGAAAGCTATCTGTGATATACTGAGAAGTACAAAAAGCAGGTGATGAGATAGTACTAAAGTACAATCCAATTTTAACAAAAAATTAGCACATGTATAAAGGTATGTACAGGGAAAGAGTCTGTAAAACTACATATCAAAACATTAGCAATAGTTGGGTAGTTTTCATTTTATTTTCTACTTCTCTGTTCTCTTCCCAAGTACTTTTTAAAAATCATCTTTAAATCTGAAAAAGCAGTGTTCTGAGACACAGATTATAGTTACCCTACCCATCACAGCTATATGCATTTCTCTCATTTTTCCCATTAGCCTTCATGTTTTCAGACTCAGGGTGTCCGTGATTTTCATCTGTCATCATATAGCTTTGCCTTCTTCTCCATCTTTCATTATCTTACTTCCCCTTCTCTGGACATTTCCCTGTTACATTTTTTTTTAAATACACCATCAGCAGAGGGTAATCCCAAATATTCTGGGAATAAGGTACAGTAGCACATATATGGAGAAGGCAATGGCACCCCACTCCAGTACTCTTGCCTGGAAAATCCCATGGACAGAGGAGCCTGGTGGGCTGCAGTTCATGGGGTCGCTAAGAGTCAGACACGGCTGAGCGACTTCACTTTCACTTTTCACTTTCATGCATTGGAGAAGGAAATGGCACCCCACTCCAGTGTTCTTGCCTGGAGAATCCCAGGGACGGGGGAGCCTGGTGGGCTGCTGTCTATGGGGTCGCACAGAGTCGGACACGACTGAAGCGACTTAGCAGCAGCAGCAGCAGCACATATATAGTAGCTCTAAAATCAGTATTGCAGCTTCGAAGCAACATCTCTCTTAGTGGGTTGCTAGGTGCAGTCATTCAGAAGTTGAGCTTTCACTGGGAGAAGAGTGGTAAAGAGCCGTGGATGCTGGTTGTTTTGACTTAACTCAGAGATGTGTATGTGGTCTCCATTGCATGTTGTCTGCTACACCAGCTTCCAGCTAAACCCCACTAAGTTTGATTTGGGGAAAAAACTTTCAAATCTATGGAATAAATGTTGATTCCAGATATAATATCCAGACTCTATGAAATAAGACAGCCCTAATCTCTCAGAGACCAAAGATAAGGCCATCTGACAGCTTTGCAACGTCAGAGATTTTTCAGTCATTCCTTTACACACATGTAAAACCTTCAGACTTTCTTGCGAAAATAATCTTTATTTCAAAAACTAGCTTTGAAGTTTGAAAATCAAAGCAGACCAGCTGTTTCTCAGCACAGAGAGGACTTTTCTGAAACTGCTAGAAAGCTAATAAGGATTTCAAAGGCCGGTGATAACTTAACTCTAATACCCAGCGTACACGGAGCACTGGGGGTGGGTACAAGCTGTTTACTGCAACCAAGACATTAACTAGGGAGTCTGCCAAGCCTAGTTCTTGTTTTCCCCTCTTTTCCTTTCTCTCGGAATCTGTTTTTCGACTTCCTCTCACAATCTCCTGGCTACTTTCTTTGCCTTACCTTTCATTTTTTCCCTTATTTTCCAAATTTTTCTCTTAGCTCTCCGTCCACATCTTTTTATTTAACCACCTCATTGCCCAAACTTGCTGTAGCATAAACCTGGACTATATTTTAACCACTTATTATATCTTTTGAATGGAGTTTCCCTCCCCCTGTTATTTTTCTAGAGGAGATGAAGTGAATATTTTATATTTATTCCACAAAAACAAATACAAGCTAGACTAAATCAAGTGGTTTCTTGTGTGTGGTTCCCATTGATTTTTTTTCCCTCTGTGGGTCAGTGGCCCTTGGGAGAATAATGGTCCCCACCCTTGCACTAAGGGGTCTTGCCAATTTAATTCTTCAGAAAAGGAGATGAATAACAGTATGGACAATTAGTTACTGTGGGTGGGAGAAGGAATTTGACTGGAGGCCATTTTCTTTGGAAAGAGATAGGAAAGCACAAGAGGTTGCAATAGTTTTACTTGTGAAAACTAGAGGGTATGAAACGACTTGGTGGAAAGTTTAGCCAAGAACGGGAACATCTGGGGCTTATTCATGGTTTTGCAGAAGTTTTTGAAGTTTTTTTATTAGCTGGGTTGACCTCAGATTGAGGAGGAGATTTTTCAACTGTTAAACAGTTTTTTCTTTGCATTCCTAAAGTCATATTGTGCTCAGCTTGTTAATATCTGCACAGGGGGCCTTGGGCAGAGTCGCCAAGCCGAGCGGCATGCTTTTGGGACATATTTCCCCAGAGCTGGTATTTCCTTTTCTTGTTGAGGATTTGCATGTGTCCCTTTCATCCATGCACACAGCAGATTCCTCTGCAAATAATTGCATTTGACATCACAGTTGTTGGAGAAGATGCGGGGTGGGGGAGGGAATCCCCATTTCCCCTACACTGAGACAGCTGGAGGGAGGAAGCAGGTTAGACAGGGACATACATAAACATACCTGGAATGCAGCAGCAGGTAATTCTGTCTGTGTTAGTCATGATAATAACTTGCATGTTGGAATATCAACGACATAGATTCCAAGATGTCTAGAATTCAGAAAGGGGGAAAAAACCCCACAGATCGACACCTAGCATCTCACAGATTTACTGAGCCTGATGCTGGAAACACTGGCAAACATATTTAGTTAGTATCAGTGGAGCATGTTCCAAGGCACTTTTCCCTAATTTTTTCTAGGGAAGGATTGTAGGTCATTTATTTGGAGCTTCTGGCGGCCACAGCAAGAACATCCTGCAGGGAGACCACTACCCACTCCACCCAGCTCCCAGTAGGCTGAAGGGGAGGGGATGTCATCAGTAGAGGTTCCTATTATTTGGGACCCTCAGAAAGGCAGACTCTCCAAAAAAGAGTGTTTGTTCAGGGCATGACAGTGCTGAGAAAAGTGAAAAATAATCTATGCCCTAACACTGTGACCAGAAATAACTTTGTGTTAGAAATTAACCAGTACTGCCTAAACAGAAGCCTTCATTCTTAATGTCTGCAAAATGTTCTGTGGCTAAAACTCTTGGAGGTAAGTCAGTGATTTTTTTTTTCTATTAACTTCCAGGCCCACAAAGGTTTCGTGCAAGCAAAAGAATTCAAACAAATTTCCAAAAATTTGACATTTAAAAATTTGGGGGATTATTCTGACACAGATGTTCTGTGTTCTGTATTGGGTTTGTGGTCTATGCCAGGCTTCTTGATTAATAGCTAGAAGACATAGACAGTTCAATAAATCAACACATAGTACTTGAGCTCCTATTCTAAATGCTTATTGTGTATTTAGCCACTGAGTACCAGGCACTTGGCTAGGCCCTGGGAATCTGTAGAGGCACAAAGATGAATCAGACACAGTTCCACCCTCAAAAAGTCATTAGTCTCATGGAGGAGACAGACAGAGACACAAATAATTACAGTACAAGGCAGAATGTGATTGGGATTTTAAGACAGGCCCAAACAGTGTTGTGGGAGCACAGATGAAACAGATTCAGCTACAGAGACATTACTTTGCCAACAAAGGTCCGTCTAGTCGAGGCTATGGTTTTTCCAGTGGTCATGTATGGATGTGAGAGTTGGACTGTGAAGAAAGCTGAGTGCCAAAGAATTGATGCTTTTGAACTGTGGTGTTGGAGAAGACCCTTGAGAGTCCCTTGAACTGCAAGGAGGTCCGACCACTCCATCCTAAAGGAGACCAGTCCTGGGTGTTCATTGGAAGGACTGATGCTGAAGCTGAAACTCCAGTACTTTGGCCACCTCATGTGAAGAGTTGACTCATTGGAAAAGACTCTGATGCTGGGAGGGATTGGGGGCAGGAGGAGAAGGGACGACAGAGGATGAGATGGCCGGATGGCATCACTGACTCGATGGACATGAGTTTGAGTGAACTCCGGGAGTTGGTGATGGACAGGGAGGCCTGTCATGCTGTGATTCATGGGGTCACAAAGAGTCGGACATGACTGAGCAACTGAACTGAACAGGAATTGGGGAAGAATCTGTGAAGGAAATGACATATGAGATGATTCTTGGAAGATACATAGAATTTTAACTGAGGAGGTTACACAAGGCTAAGAGCATAGCATGGACAAAGCATGGAGGTGTGAAACCATATGGTGTATTTGGAAGACGGGAATTAGTGAAGGTACCTGGAGAGGGTTGTGAGAGTTGGGGGACTCACTGGAATTGTAGCTTGGGCAGTTATGAACTTGAGTTAGCAGCCTGAGAGAAAAGTCTAACCACAGATTCTTTTTAAAAAAATATCTGAACCATATCATTCCTTTGAAGCCAGGTCCCTTGGGGACAATATTAGAACTCTGCATCTACTCTTAGGATCCACAATTAAATTTAGAGGCAAGGTTTTCATATATACCTACACTAGAAAACAGAAAGACGTGCATACTATACGATACAGTATGCATGGACACCAACTGAAGAGTGGAAGGAGGAAAGCACAAGGTATATTATTGGTGATTCATTGTTCTTGAGGCCAACTTGGAGCCTTGGTATATCCCCCCCTGCCATTCAAATATCACACCCTTCCTAGACAAACACTGCCACAAACCACAAACAGACTTCTTTTATCAACACTAATGGATGGGAAGGAAGGGAACAGAGAAGAAAAGGCTGGTGGGTGAAGGAACAATCAATTCATTTTTAGGTTCGAGAATGAAAAAATTAACTGATCATAAATTCCAAGTGATTGGTTTTTCTCCTGTTTTATTATGAATAAAGGATCTGTTCACATTTTTAAAGTAACACCTCATAGTACAAAATGGAATAAGCAGGTAGGCCAGATTCCTTTTGTGTGTTTGTAAAGGTGTGAGAATAGTAGTTTGTCTAACACACATCTGGACTCCCTAGGGGACAAAAACCCTTCTCGTCATGTAGGAACACGTAAATATTTGACACTTCCTGCTGTATTGAAAATAGATTCAATTAAAATATCTAGTAATGACTCATTTTGATGATCAGGTGCTTACACATCCTTATTATTTTGCCTTCCAGAGTGTAATAGATTTGAAAGACAATCCCTGGGTGAATTTATGTTGCCCCTAGTAGAGTTTCTTTCTGGGCGTCATTGTGGAAGTCATCATGGATGGCCTGCGAGAGGAAGCCCTGGGGAGAGTGGAGTTTACTAAGAGTGAACTTCCTTACTCTCCCTTTGGATCTGGTTGGCTAAGGCATCTACTGCCTTTTAGAGCATCATTCTTCCCGGTACATTTCCATTGCCCTACACTACGAGCAGCAGTGCACCTGTCTTGTGCTGGAAAGGAAATAAGTGTCAAAGTGAGAACAAAGTAAGGACAGTTGGCTCATTCCAAGTTCACGTGGGACTGGAATACAACTGCTCTTCCCAGCATGTTGGAAGGGGAAAAGGCAGCCACATGGGGAAGGAGTATTAAATTGTGGCTTGTGTCCAGATCCATTCCAGCTATCATCCCTTTAAATCACTCCAAAATAATGCCAAGTTCATATTTAGAAGTGAATTTTCCAGAGAGCCTACCTTCTGAATAGCAAGGGGAGATCTACTAGTAAAACCATGTAAGTCACCCCCGGCCCCCAGTCAAAACTAGATTGATGCAAATGCAAAGGGTCAGGGCTCCAGAAGTTTCTGCTTTGAATAAGATGTGATGCCAAGGTTGCAGTGACTTTGGGAGCATTAAAGGTCCCATGGCACTTCTTAAAGGAGAGTTTGCCCAGACCGCCTTGGCCAGTGTTCACATCTGGTAATTGCATCTGTTGACATTGGCTCGCCTTGTCCTTTCAGCGGCATACAATATTGCCTCGCTCGCATCCTGTCTCAGACCCTTGCATGGTGTTGCTATATGCTGTTAAATAGCAGTTGCATCTCACCCAGTGGGGAATGCATGTGGAAATCCTTCAGGGAGAGTGGTGCAATAGAAATGTTGGATCGACGGTGTTTTTTCTTTCGTGAGCCAGGAAGTGTTAGTGTAAGAAACAGAGTCAAACACTGTGCAGACTAACCGTTATGCGTGCAGCAGAGTAAGAAACCACCATATGCAAGATATGTCAGGGATCAACAAGACCCCTTAGAGATAGGGAAATGAAAGCAATGTTTTTTGAAGTAATCTTGGGGCATGCCCTATAAGTTCAGAGTAACATCTAAAGAATTTTGGAGTTTCTGGAAAGTAGAAAGCTTCTATTGGCATGGGTCTCTGCAGTTTACAAAGTCCTTTTTATATACACAAGCACATTTAATTCCCATAACCCTGTGAGGTAGGTATTACTGTTATCCTAATTTTATAGCATGGGAAACTAGAGATTTGTGAGGTTCAGAGATCTGCCGAAGGTTTCACTTCCAGTAAGTGGAGGAAACAAAGGAGTTAGGAATCCGGGTCCTCAGACTCCAAATGCTTTACTCTTTGCAGTATACCAGGGCGTAATGAATGTGTTGGTTGTGGTTTGATAAACAAATCACGGGTCTGGCATATCATCTTAGGTACATTTTAAACATTGAGGTCCTAAATTTCTTGGGAATTCTGGAAAGCCCAGGTAGTTTTGACACCTCAAAGTTAGGACCAAAATTTCAAAATGATAACTCTTTTTTATTTATTTTTTTAAAGAAACCTTTCTAAAGTAGACTTCCTTACCTTTTATGACTACACTGTACAATATAGAGAGAGATGCTTTAAGGTGTCGCTTCAGTGTCCAAGACTCTTGGCTACCTCTGCCTTTGGTTCAGGGCTTTACCTGGTAGCTTAGTGGTAAAGAATCTGCCTGCAGTGCAGGAGACACAGGAGATGCAGTTCGATCCCTGGGTTGGGAAGATCCCCTGTAAAAGGGCAAGACAACCCACTCCAGTATTCTTGCCTAGAAAATCCCACGGACAGAGGAGCCTGGCAGGGCCACAAAGAGTTGGACATGACTAAAGCACTCACACATGCAGTGCATTTGTCTGATGCCAAGTCCTCCAGTCCTCACAGAGTAACTCAAAGAAGTATTGTCTAGCTGGCCTATTTTCATTTTCTGTTCACTTCTGCATTGTTGGATAGATAATGATATTTTGCATCCATACAAGAGTGAGTATAGATTGGAAATCACTAGTTCTACAAGTAAGTAGTTCAGTTATCTGTTGGGATCTGTCTGTTCCAATATAAATTCATTGCTATGAAATACTGCCTATAAGAGCCATGAGCATGGAATTAGGAAAGAGGAAGAGAAAAGAGCTCATGCAGACTATAGAAGGAAAAAGTGTGTATAAGTTGAGCAAAACAACACATTTCCGGGGGGAACAACATAAAACAAATATTGAAAAAACTGAAAGACATGGGATGGAAAAGAGAAATCTCAGAGGAGTAGTAATTGAGTTTTTAGAAGTATCAACTTGAACTTCCTGTAGTTAATGTGTCTCCCAGCTAATGGCATGATTACAGTGGCTGAAAGCTAGGATAAGAAAGGAATCTGGGAAGACATTGCTGGCTTCCTATTGGGTTTTGATTCCAAGGGCAGGCATTTTCATCAAAGCTTGTTTTTCTCCTTTGTCACATTGACTGGCACTTCTCCCTTTTTTACAAATAGATTTTTAACCACTTTAGTGAAATATAATTTACATTTAATAAAATTCACCCATTGTTGTTCAGTCATTCAGTTGTGTCCGACTCTTTGAGACCCCATGGACTGCAGCACACCAGGCTTCCCTGTCCTTCACCAACTCCTGGAGCTGGCTCAAACTCATGTCCATTGAGTCGGTGATGCCATCCAACCATCTTGTCCTCTCATCATCTTCTCCTGCCTTCAATCTGTCCCAGCATCAGGGTCTTTTCTAATGAGTCAGCTCTTTGCATCAGGTGGCCAAAGTATTGGAGCTTCAGCTTCATCATCAGTTCTACCAATGAATATTCAGAATTGATTTCCTTTAGGATGGACTGGTTGGATCTCCTTGCAGTCCAAGGGACTCTCAAGAGTCTTCTCTAGCACCACAGTTCAAAAGCATCAATTCTTCAGCGCTCAGTCTTCTTCACGGTCCAACTCTCACACTAATACATAACCACTGGAAAAACCATAGCTTTGATTATATAGACCTTTGTTAGCAAAGTAATGTCTCTGCTTTTTAATATGCTGTCTAGGTTTGTCATACATACAGTCTGAAGAGTGTTACTAAGTGTATACAGTTGAGCAACCATCACCCCAATCCAATTTGGAACATTTCCATCAGCCCAACAATTTGTCCATGCCTGTTTGGAGTCACTTTCTGTACTCATTCCCAGCCCCAAGCAATCACTAAACTGCTTTCTGTCCCTATAGATTTACCTTTTCTGAATATTTCATATAAACACAATTATATAAAATATGGTCTTCTGTGTCTGGCTTTTTTTCACTTAGCATAATGTTTTTGAGGTTGATTTATGTTGTAGCATATATCAATATTTTGTTCCTTTTTATTGCTGAGTAGTCTTTCAGTGTCTGTGTATATACCCCATTTTGTTTATCCATTCACCAATTTTGGTAAATGTTTCTGGATTTGGACTACTATAAATAATGCTGCTATGAACATTCATGTAGAAGGCTTTGTATGGACATATGTGCCATGGTCTGTGTGCAGATTGGAAAAGAATTTCCAGATACAGTATTTCAGAAAGGAGTGAGTTTATGAAAAACAAAGATTAGAGATAATCAGGGCACTGCAAGCTCAGGAGGCTGAGCTCCTGACAGACCAGGGAGAGCTGACCGTTGGAACAGCAGGCTGGCTCAAGGGAGAGTTGACCCCTTTCATAGGCTAGCAGCCAATTTTTGTAGCTTCAAAACAAATACAATTCCTGCTGGAAGGGTGGCATTAGGTGATTGGTTAGGGTGGGTATTTTTACCTAATATGGGGTCAGGGAGCTGGCCAGTTTAGATCAGGGTGGCTCATGGCAGTGGCTGCTGTGGGTTCAGTCATTTCCAGAGATGACCTTATTCTGGGCTCCATGTCTGTGGCCTTGGAACAAGGCCTTGCACCTGTGACCTTGGTCTGGGACTCCACAGTATGTTTTAATTTCTTCTGGGTAGATACCCAGGAGGGTCATATGATAAATAAATGTTTAACTTTTTAAGAAACTCTAAACTGTTTTCCAAAGTGATTGTACCATTTGACGGTCCCACAAGCAATGTGGGAGAGCTCTAATTTGTCTGTATCCTATTCAGCACTGGGTACTCTCATTCTTTGAGTGTAGACTTTTAGGTAGATGTGTAGTAGTATCTCATTGTGGTTTTAATTTGTGTTTCCCTAGTGGGTCATGGTGGTAAGCACATTTTCATGTGTTTCTTGGCAATCTGTATATATTCTTTAATGAAATGCCTGCTCAGTCATTTTGCATGGATATTTTATAGTTTAAATAAGAGAAGATAAGGGGAAAAAATGTGACTATGCTAGGAGATTATACACTCCTCTCTTCTACATGTTAATTAGCTTGTTTCTCTTTCAGTTGTTTTGGGGCTTTTGTTTGTTTTGTTTTGAATAAGTGAAGGACTAAAATGGTCCATAATAGTTCCCTGGGTTAAACAGAATTTCTGAAGACACTGATAATCTTCTAAGTAGAGTTTCTCTGTAGTGGGTGTGTGAAAATCGCTCAGTCGTGTCCAACTCTTTACAGTCCATGGGATTCTCCAGGCCAGAATACTGGAGTGGGTACCCTTTCCCTTCTCCAGGGGATCTTCCCAACCCAGGGATCAAACCCAGGTCTCCCGCGTCACAGACGGAATCTTTACCAGCTGAGCCACCAAGAAACTTACCGTAAATTACTATGGGTGACATATTACAAAATACTTTTACATGTATCATCTCAATGATTCCTCACAGTTGCTCTAGTAGGTACTATAGTCAGTCATCTACCTGAAGTTTCCACATCTGTGGATTCAACCCACCTCAAATCGAAAGTATTCAGGAAAAAAAAAAAAATTCCAGACAGTTCCAAAGAGCAAAACGTGAATTTGCCGACCATGGGCAACTATTTAGAGAGCACCTTACATCACATTTACAACTGTATTAGACATTGCAAGTAATCTATAGATGATTTAAAGTATACAGAAGGATGTGCATAGGTTGTATGCAAATACTTTGCCATTTTATATAAGGGTTGTGAGCACCTGAGGATCCTGGTATCCACGTGGGGAACTAGAATGAAAACCCCATGAATACGGAGGGATGACTGCATTTTAATCTGCTTGTGACTGATTAGGGAAGTGACTTGTATATGTGTAATCAGTTGGCAAGTTGGTAGAGCTGAGTTTTGACCCCAGGTCTGGCTCCCAATCCTCTACTCTTTCCACTCGATCAGGCAGCCACACGTAAAGGTCCACTCTGGTTTTTTGTATCAGAATTTCAGCCAAGCCCAGATTAGTAACTTCAGGATATCACTTGTGGGAATAGCTGTTTGATAAACTTGCAGGAAGTATTTCCTCCATTACCTGATTGAATGGTTTTGCCCATTTTCCCTTGGCCCAGATGTTTGGATTTCTGTATTATGGACAGCTTGATTGTAATCTGGAAACAATGAGGACTCAGAACATCTGTTGAGAGGAGGAAAGCTAATAGATGAGATGGCATATTCTGATTGGATATTATTTTAGGAACAAGTCAGTTTACATAAAACCAATTAAACAATGTTTGACAAAATGCTAAGTTGTAGAATCAAAATATTGTCCAAAACTTAAATGGAGAAATAAGAATACTAGTGTCTATAATATTGGAGAAATTATTGTTTAATTTCTTATATTCAGTGTCCTCTAATGTTTTGAGAATGTTTTATTGTTGGGTTTGGGTAACAGTTCTGCTCATTCAAGAGCATACTTTTAAACGTTTGTCTGTTTTGCCTCATAAATCACTGAGAATGCACCAGAATTTCAGTATTATAATATTCATATGAAGACTCCCAAACTGCTTCACGTGTCAGATACCACATGAACACAGAGAAACACATCCTTTGTTAGATGATGTGGCTTGTTAGGGTTGGAAATTGTGGTTATTATTACTGGGATATGCAAAAGAAATATAAAACACAGTGCCTCCCCCTAAAGATTTTGCAAGTATTAAAGCTGTCAATATTCACACACAGAGAATAATTAGCAAATGATATAAGTCAGAACCTAAGAAACTGCTAAATGGAGCACAGGAACATAAAATTCGTGACAAGAAAAGGATCACTGGAAGCTGAGTGCTATGGCCAAAACAGCTAGCACAGTACTGCACTCTAGCTATTTATCATCAAGTATACTAACGTTTGGGCTTCCCTGGTGGGTCAGATGGTAAAGAATCTGCATGCACTGCAGGAGACCTGGGTTCATTCCCTGGGTTGGGAAGATCCCCCGGAGGAGGAAATGGCTACCCACTCCAGTATTCTTGCCCTGAGAATTCCATGGACAGAGGAGCCTGGCAGGCTATCATCCATAGGGTCACACAGAGTCAGACAGGACTGAAGCTACTAAGCAGCAGCAGCAGACTAGAGTTTAACAATTACTTAATACAGGTTAATTGTAGAAATTTAGAAATTACATAAAAGTCAAAATAACTTAGTTCACTCCTAATCCTACCACCCAGAGATAATCACTGTTTGGACACATACTAATTGTATACGAGTTACCTTCAAACTAGTAAATATTAGCTGCTCTTAAAATAAATGGACAAAAACCCCTCTATCCTGAAAAGCAGTCATTATCATTCATCTGCTCTAGCAATATACCTCTGAGTGTGTTTCCCAGAAATTTTACTGATATGGTGTTAAAAAAAAAAAAAAGAAAAAAAAAACTGTTCTTTCAACAAGCAGATGGAAAGATGCTCAAAATCACTAATCATTCAGTTCAGTTCAGTTCTGTCACTCAGCCATGTCCGACTCTTGGCGACCCCATGAATCACAGCATGCCAGGCCTCCCTGTGCATCACCAACTCCCGAAGCCTATTCAGACTCATGTGCATCGAGTCAGTGATGCCATCCAGCCATCTCATCCTCTGTCGTCCCCGTCTCCTCCTGCCCCCAATCCCTCCCAGCATCAGAGTCTTTTCCAATGAGTCAACTCTTCGCATGTGGTGGCCAAAGTATTGGAGTTTCGGCTTGAGCATCATTCCTTCCAAAGAAATCCCAGGGCTGATCTCCTTCAGAATGGACTGGTTGGATCTCCTTGCAGTCCAAGGGACTCTCAAGAATCTTCTCCAACACCACAGTTAAAAGCATCGTTAGGAAGATGCAAATCAAAGCCACACTGAGATCCACCTATTTGGGTGCCTTGTTGTTGTTTAGTTGCTAAGTCATGACTGACTCTTGCGACCCTGTCAGGCTCCTCTGTCCATGGGATTTCCCAGGCAAGAATACTTGAGTGGGTTGCCATTTCCTTTTCCAGGGGATATTCCTAACCCAGGGATCAAACTCTCGTCTCCTGCATTGGCAGGCAAATTCTTTACCATTGAGCCACCAGGGAAGCCCATTTGGGTGCCTACTGTCAATAAAAACAGTAAATAACAAGTGTTGTCAAGACGGTGGAGAAACTGGGATCCTTGTGCCCTGTTGATGGGAATGTAAGATGGTGAAACCACCATGGAAAACAGTATGGTGGTTCCTCAAGAAATTAAATATTAAATTACTGTATGATATAGCAATTCCATTTCTGAGTATATATTCAAAAGAATTGAAAGCAGAATCTCAAAGAGATATTTGCATACCCATGTTTATAGCAGCATTATTTACAATAGCCAAGAGGTAAGAGAAACCCAAATGTCCATCAATGGATAAATGGATAAACAAAATGTAGTATGTACATGCAATGAAATATTATTCAGCCTAGGAGGAAATCCTCTCATTTGCTACAACATGGATGAACCTTGCGGGCATTATGCTGAGTGAAATAAGCCAGGCACAAAAGGACAATACCATATTATTATACTTACATGAAGTATCTAGAGGAGTCAAATTCATAGAGACAGAAAGTAGAACATTGGTTGCCAGGGGCTGGGAGAAGGGAGAAATGGGAAGTTGTTGTTTAATGGATGAGAAGTTTTAGTTTTGCAAAATGAAAATGTTCTGGAAATTGGGTGCACAGCAATGTGAGCATACATAACACTGGTGAACTATATATTTTTAAATGGTTAAGATGGTAAATGTTATGTGTATTGGACCACAATTTAAATTTTTTTCAGAAGCATTCCATATGCTCACCTAAGGATTAAACAGTAGATGAAATAAAATTTGTTTACATCAGGACTTAGAACCTTTACTATGCTAGTATGCATTCTGACACTTCATGAAGAGATGTAGCATAATGTATTTTCCCAACTTATCTGACCGTGGATCTCTTTTTCCACAGTATTATGGAACAAGGGAAAATATATTAAGGATTTCTCCTTAGGAAATATTACTACAAAGTGTTGGTGATTTAATAACTCACCTCTCCAACAGACATTTTATTTCAGGAAGACACCTGAGATGATCAATGTTTATCCCAAAGGAATGTGTCTCTAGAGTTGGAATGTCAAGCCCTGCAAGTACCTAAGAAGGAAAAGATTTGGGGACACAGCACCTCTCAGATCTCTACTTGTCCGCAACCAACTCTTCTGCCTGCTTGCAAGTTCAGCCCTGCAGTTTGGCAGTTGAGAGGGGAGGCCATCAAGCGTAGAAAGTATTCTTAGGGAGGGGACAATCTTTAGTATCTCATAAAGTTTCATGGTTTCATTAAGGCATCCAGTCATTCTAGCATAGACAGGAGGCCCTCCTAAGCAGGAACTTCAATGCAGTGCTGGAACCTTTGGATGAACAGGATTCAGGTCAAGGGAAAGACAGTTCTCTGGGTTGAGTATCTTGCTGTGTAATTCAAAATGAGAGGTTGCTAGTAGGTTTGAATGTAGTTGAGTTAAAGGAGGATGTCATAGTTAAAAGCCAAGAATTTCCTCTAGGAACAGGTGAAAAAACAGCTGACATTCCCAATTGTTTTTCTGTTTAAAATGACTTTTCCAGACCTAGAGCCTGTAAGCATTTTATTAACATTTGATTAGCAATTATTCCTTACTGTGTTGAAGCTAAAATTAGATCAGGTTTCCTTGCATCACCACACACACACACACAAAAATCCTGAGTTCACAAAGAATCATTCGAAAATAATTTCCCCTTTTCCTGTCCTTACCTCTTCTTAACAATCTCTAAAAATCATAGCCTGTCAGAGCTAGAAAAGACTTGGAGCTCATGCAGTCCAAACCCCTCGTTATATATGTGGGGAAACCAAGGCTCAGAGAAGGGGAGAGATTTCCCCCAAGACCCAGACAGTGTCAAAGCCAAGAAGACCTGCCTGTCCTTTGCAGTACACTGGGCTACCCCATTAGAAGATGATCTGCAGGGACCCAATACAGCTATGACTCCAGATCAAACTTGTTTATAATTTATTAGACAGGCAAAGAGCAAGGGTTTTTATTTGAAAGCCAGAATGCAATTTCTCTTAGGTAATACAATTTGTAGGCTGAACATGAAACTTAAAACCTGAAATAAATCAGCATTCACAGCATGTAAGAATGTACAGTCAACTATAATGTGACATTTTGTTTTATGTGTAAACATATAGCAATTAGGTCAGATATATCCGCTGGAATTACTTGGTGGCTTTGATTTGTGCGGATGCCTATAGCAGATTTATTCAGATTCTGAAGGGAATTGTTATTGTGAATTATCAGGTTTTATAGGAACTCTGTATTTGTAAATGATACACAGGCTATGTAGCTTAATAAAAACCAGGAAATAGTTTACTTGATAGGAAAGTTTGGTAAGAATATAATATAGATAAAATGTATGTTGTGTAAAAAATGGGGGTGGGGTACTTTTTGGTAATGTTCATATTCACTTACTAATTAACATACTGGTGTGTATGTATTTAAGGTCATGTGCTATTAACCAGTTTAAGAGCTATCACCAATCAACCAGTTATTAGGATGACACTTCAGATGTCAACCTTGGGAGTCATTATTCTGTAATCTATGGGACTCACACTTGGTAGCTCAGATGGTTAAGAATCTTCCTGCAATGTGGGAAAGCCAGGTTCGATCCCTGGGTTGGGAAGATCCCCTGGAGAAGCGAATGGCAACCCACTCCAGTATTCTTGCCTGGAAAATTCTATGGAAAGAAGAGCCTGGTGGGCTACATGGGATCACAAAGAGTTGGACATGACCGAGCAACTCACTTGGGAGTCTGATGTCAACCAGTGGTATATTTCATTGTTCTCTTCAGGGATTCTTAGTATATTAGAATATTTAGAATTGGGACATGTGGGTTTCAAGAGTTTCTTGGGAGAAGCCATCAACTACATAAACAACCCCAATGCAGGTGTTGAGATAGGTTCAGTCTAGTTGTTTTACGATTGCTAAACTTTATCTATACAACAACCTCAGATGCAAAGGTTATAAACAATAGGAACAACAACAAAAAGAAAGGTGGCGTTAACTATTGTTAAAATGCCTAACCCATCAACACTAAAAGGCAAACCGATTAAGCCATATCTTCCCCTTGTCCTAGACTCCAGGTTCCTGGTATGATTGACAGATGTCAATAAGATGCAGTAGTGCAAACGAGAAGCCTAATTAGCAGCTCTTTCATAAAGAGAATTACTAGTTTCATAACTGTGTAGTACTTGGAAGAAGCAGTACAGAATGGCTGTACTCCTACAGCCCACAGGGAAGTCTGTTAACTCAGAGCCCAGGGAGGCAATCCCTATAGAGAGATTGTCCACAGAATCACTTGTTTTCCGTAGATGTTTGAAATGTATTTAGAATTTACCATTTTTCTGTTTGTGTAAAAATAGGCTCCAAAATATTACATGTGGTGTCTTTTACCTATGGATTGGAACAGATAAAGCTTTGAATCATCCAACCAGGTTTAGAAGTAGGCTTTTGTTGAATTTGTACTTATCAGAAAGCTAGCACTGTTAGTTTAAAGGAAAGAGTATAGCCATGTTCCAAAAGCATCAGATGATAATATTTCCCTTGTAAGATGAAACTGGAAATATGATGGAAATTTCAGAAATATAACAATCTCATTTGCCAAGTTTCCCACTTGGGATCCAGAGAGTCATTCACACAGCACTATTACTATTAACAGTAGGAGTGAATTCAACTCCCCCAGGAAACCATAACTTTCCAATACATTATTCATGGTTTAGGAATCATTTTCATTTTCTACCTCAAGAATTTAGCCAAATGACAACTGTTTACTGAATTCTTTTTCCCAGTGTTTCATCATGTACTAAAATTCCACAGGCCCTTGTCATACCAGGACTAGCAATGTTGCTTCTCCTTGATGGCCCTTCTCCTCGAATGACTCGCTTTCCATGGTCTGAATGAGTACTGAAAGCAAATTCATGAGAGATTCTTGTGGAAGTTGAGGTCACTGAGATTTTGGTGAAATAAGATAATTGATATGCTGTGCTGTGCTTAGTTGCTCAGTCGTGTCTGACTGTTTGTCACCCCGTGGACTGTAGCCCACTAGGCTTCTCTGTCCACAGAGTAGAATTTTTCAGTGACCTTTTCAATTCTAGCAATAGAAAGTTTGTTTCTAAATTTGGGGTTGCAAATTTTTCCTAATTAGTTGTTTCCATTTTTTTCTCTTTTTATTGAGAAATAAAATACACATACTACAAAATTTATCTTATTAAAATATATGGTCTACTGGTTATTAGTATATTGACCAAGTTGTGCAACCATCAGTTCAGTTCAGTTCAGTCGCTCAGTCGTGTCCGACTCTTTGCGACCCCATGAATCGCAGCACTCCAGACCTCCCTGTCCATCACCAACTCCCGGAGTTCACCCAGACTCACATCCATCGAGTCAGTGATGCCGTCCAGCCATCTCATCCTCTGTCGTCCCCTTCTCCTCCTGCCCCCAATCCCTCCCAGCATCAGAGTCTTTTCCAATGAGTCAACTCTTCACATGAGGTGGCCAAAGTACTGGAGTTTCAGCTTTAGCATCATTCCTTCCAAAGAAATCCCAGGACTGATCTCCTTCAGAATGGACTGGTTGGATCTCCTTGCAGTCCAAGGGACTCTCAAGAGTCTTCTCCAACACCACAGTTCAAAAGCATCAATTCTTCGGCGCTCAGCCTTCTTCACAGTCCAACTCTCACATCCATACATGACCACAGGAAAAACCATAGCCTTGACCAGACAGACCTTTGTTGGCAAAGTAATGTCTCTGCTTTTGAATATGCTATCTAGGTTGGTCATAACTTTCCTTCCAAGGAGTAAGCGTCTTTTAATTTCATGGCTGCAGTCACCATCTGCAGTGATTTTGGAGCCCAGAAAAATAAAGTCTGACACTGTTTCCACTGTTTCCCCATCTATTTCCCATGAAGTGATGGGACCAGATGCCATGATCTTCGTTTTCTGAATGTTGAGCTTTAAGCCAACTTTTTCACTCTCCACTTTGACTTTCATCAAGAGGTTTTTTAGTTACTCTTCACTTTCTGCCATAAGGGTGGTGTCATCTGCATATCTGAGGTTATTGATATTTCTCCCGGCAATCTTGATTCCAGCTTGTGTTTCTTCCAGTCCAGCGTTTCTCATGATGTACTCTGCATATAAGTTAAATAAGCAGGGTGACAATATACAGCCTTGACATACTCCTTTTCCTATTTGGAACCAGTCTGTTGTTCCATGTCCAGTTCTAACTGTTGCTTCCTGACCTGCATACAGATTTCTCAAGAGGCAGGTCGGGTGGTCTGGTATTCCCATCTCTTTCAGAATTTTCCACAGTTTATTGTGATCCACACAGTCAAAGGCTTTGGCATAGTCAATAAAGCAGAAATAGATGTTTTTCTGGAACTCTCTTGCTTTTTTGATGATCCAGCAGATGTTGGCAATTTGATCTGTGGTTCCTCTGCCTTTTCTAAAACCAGCTTGAACATCAGGAAGTTCACGGTTCATGTATTGCTGAATCCTGGCTTGGAGAATTTTGAGCATTACTTTACTAGCATGTGAGATGAGTGCAATTGTGTGGTAGTTTGAGCATTCTTTGTCATTGCCTTTCAACCATCACCACTATCTAATTCCAGAACATTTTCATCACCCCAAAAAAGAAAACCCATATTATTAGCAGTCACTCCTCATTCCCCCCTCCCCCAACTTGTGGGAACCACTAATCTACTTTCTGTTCCTATGAATTTGCCTATTCTGAACATTTTATATAAATGGCATCATATAATGTATGGTCCTTTTAACTGACTTGTTTCACTTAGCATAATGTGTTCAAGGTTCACCCATGTTGCAGTATGTATTAGTGCTTTATTCCTTTTTCATGGCTGAGTAATATTCCATTGTGTGGATATACTATATTTTATGTATCCATTAATTCACTGATGGACATTTGGGTTGTTTCTACCTTTTGTCTATTGTGAATAATACTGCTTTGAACATTTGTGTGCAGGTATCTGCTGGAGTCCTTGATTTCAGTTATTTTGGGTATATACCTAGGAGTGAAATTGCTGGGTCATATGGTAATTATATATTTATAATGTATATAATTTTAAGTTATATGTAACAATTTAACTTATTGAAGAACAGTGAAACCATTTCAACAATGACTGTACCATTTTACATTCCCATAAGCAATGTATGAGGATTCCCCTTTTTCTATATCCTAACTTGTTATTTTCTGATTATTATTGTTGCCATCTTAGTGGGTGTGAAGTGATAACTCATTGTGGTTTTTGATTTGCATGTCAGTAACGACTCATGTTGATTCTGGGAGGGATTGGGGGCAGGAGGAGAAGGGGACGACAGAGGATGAGATGGCTGGATGTCATCACCGACTCGATGGACTTGAGTCTGAGTGAACTCCGAGAATTGGTGATGGACAGGGAAGCCTGGTGTGCTGTGATTCATGGGGTCACAAAGAGTCGGACACGACTGAGCGACTGAACTGAACTGAACTGAATGACTCATGATGTTGAATATCTTTTAATTTACCATTTACATATCTTTAGATAAATGTTTATTCAGATCTTTTTTAGATTTTAAAAATCAGGTCCCTTTTCATTTTTTACTTATGAGAGTTCATTAGATAATCTGGATACAAGACCCTTATCAGATACGTGGTTTTCAAAGAATTTTTCTCAGTCTGTGAGTTGTCTTTTCACTTTTTTGATAGTCTTTTTTGTCACACAAAAGTTTTTCATTTTGATGAAGTCCAATTGATTTTGTTTCTTTTGTCACTTACACTTTGCCTCACTGAAATTCACAAAGATTTACCCCTGTATTTTCTCCTAAGGGCTTTATAATTTTAGGTCTTACATTTTGGCTTTCAGTCACTTTGAGTTAATTGTTGTATATGAGGTAGAGATCAAAAATCATTTATATGAAGTAGGAATCAAAATCATTCTTTTGCATATGGATATCCAGATTCCTCAGCACCAGTTTGTAATGTTGTTTAAGTCATTTATATCCTGTTGATAATCTGTCTAGTTGCTCTCGCCATTATTTAAAATAGGATATTAATATCTATAGTTATGAGTGTGCCAGTTTTTTTTAATTTATTTTCTAATTGCAGGGAAATTGCTTTACAATATCATTTTATTTATTTTTGGCTATGCTAGGTCCTCATTGCTGCTCAGGCTTTTCACTAGTTGCAGTGAGCAGGGACTCCACAGCGGTACACGGTCTTCTCAAAGTGCTGGCTTCTCTTGTTTTGGAGCGTGGGTGGTGGGGTACGTGGGCTCAGCAGTCATGACTCCTGGGCTCTAGAGCACTGGCTCAACAGTGATGGTGCATGGGCTTAGTTGCTGCATGGCATGTGGGTTCTTCCCAGATCAGGGATCAAACAAGTGGCTCCTGCATTGGCAGACGGATTTTTTACCACGGAGCCACCAGGGAAGCCCCTAGTTATTATTTTTAAATTGCTTACTTTTCCTTTCAATTCTGTCAGTTTTTACTTCATGTCTTTTCAAGTTCTGTTGTTAGATGCATATACATTTATAATTGTAAAGGATTGGCCTTGACCCTCAATGTTTTTAAAAAATGAACTTCTTTGTCTACAGTACCAGTTTTTGTCTTAAAGTGTATCTTATCTGATATAACAATTCTAGCTCTTTTTAAGTTACTCTTTGCATAGTATATTTTCTTATCTTTTTACTTTCAACCTATTTTTATATTTGAGTGGGGAGTGTGTCTCTTATAAGCAGTTTATAATTAGATCCGGAGAAGACAATGGCACCCCACTCCAGTACTCTTGCCTGGAAAATCCCATGGACGGAGGAGCCTGGGAGGCTGCAGTCCATGGGGTCGCTAAGAGTCGGACACGCCTGAGCGACTTCACTTTCTCTTTTCACTTTCATGCATTGGAGAAGGAAATAGCAACCCACTCCAGTGTTCTTGCCTGGAGAATCCCAGGGATGGGGAAGCCTGGTGGGCTGCCGTCTATGGGGTCGCACAAAGTCGGACATGACTGAAGTGACTTAGCATAGCATAGCATAGCATATAATTAGATCTCTGCCTTTAGATTGGAGAGTTTAATCCAATTACGGTTAATGTCATATTGATATAATAGGATTCACATCTATCATCTTGCTTGTTTTCTACATATCTTATGTCTCTTTCTCTCTATTTCTCCATAACTGCCTTTTGCATTAAATATTTTCTAGTTTGTAATTTAATTCCCTTGTCATCTATTTTATCACATTTAAAAATTATTTTATTTGTAGTTTCCCTGTGGATTACAGTTAACATCTTAACTATAACAATTGGGCTTCCCAGGTGGCGCTTGTAGTAAAGAATCCACCTGCCAATGCAGGAGACACAAGAGTCGTGGGTTTGATCCCTGAGTTGACCAGTCCCTGAGTCAAGAAGATCCCTTGGAGGAGGGCATGGCAACCCACTCAAGTATTCTTGCCAGGAAAATCCCACAGACAGAGGACCCTGGTGGGTCACAGTCCATGGGGTTGCAAAGAGTCAGACATGACTAAGAGACTGAGCATGCACACTGATAGTTTGGATTAATCCTAACTTAATGTTACTACTCTATGGTTTTGTTCCCTCTCTCCTCTGTGCTATTATTACCATACACCTTATATCTTTATAAGTCCATCCATGCATAATTGTAATTATTGCTTTATGCAATTTTCCTTTAAAAGAAATAGGGACTTCCCTGGTGGTCCAGTTGTTAAGATTCTGCACTTCCACCACAGGGGATGTGGGTTCAATCCATTGTACCATTGCATGCCACATGGTACAGCCAAAGAAAAAATTAATTGAAAATAAAAATAATAAAAGAAATAGGAAAAATATTTACCAAGTAAAAATTGAATAATAATAATCTATGAAGTTACTTTTTCTAGTTTTCTTCATTTCTTCCTACAGCTTTGGGGATATTGTCTAGTATCTTTTCATTTCAGCTGAAAGGATTCCCTGTACCATTTCTTGAAGGCATGTTTAATAGTGACAAATTCCTTTACTATTTTTCTGGAAATGTCTTCAGTTTTTTGAAGGACTGTTTTGCTGGATATAGAATTTTTGCGTGCGTGCTCAGTCATATCTGAGTCTTTGTGACCCCATGGACTGTAGCCCCCCAGGCTTCTCCATCCATGGGATTCTCCAGGCAAGAATACTGGAGTGGGTTACTATTTTCCTTCTCCAGGGGATCTTCCTGACCCAAGGATTGAGCCCACAGTCTCCTACAGCTCCTACATTGGCAGGTGGCTTCTTTACCATGGAGCCATCAGGGAAGCCCATAGAATTCTTGATTGACAGAGTTTTTAAAATTTTTTTTCAGTGTTTTGAATCTCTTATTCCACTGTCTTTGGCTTCTTGGTTTTTTATGAGAAATTGGTTGTTAATCCTATTGATTATTACTTGTACATGATGAGTTGCTTCTCTCACTGCTTTCATAATTCTCCCTTTGTCTTTGATTTTAAATAGAACTGTTAGAAATAGTAGGTTTGGATAATTATTTAACATAGAGCTAGAAAGTGGAACTTCACAAAGAAATATAGGGAATGATTTGCTCCTCTAAAAGGGAGGTAGTATAGACAAAAGTGAAGGATCTATTTTCCCAGCTGAGCTGATAGAAAATATTTTTTTCTGGCTTGTGTAAATAGAATAAGAAATAGAAGTCAAGTTGGAGGTGGCCTGGACTAGGGTCATGTTTGGGAAAGGAGAAGAATTTGTTTAGCAGTAACAGCAGCTTCCTGTAAAACCTGTACTAATTAAGGCAGTTATGCACTTGTTTTCCATGAATTAAGGTATCTGCATAAGTGTGAGTACCTCAGTGTGTAAATTTGCTGAACACTTTGTCTCTGATGCTGTAGGTGATGTATTTATAGCAGAAAGTTTCTGCACTGTTAACTGACAAATAATGATGCTGGAATTTAGTTCAAACTTGTAGAATCACTACATATAACATCACTGACGGTTACACTACATATTCCTGTCTCTTTCTGGAACCATTAAAACACAAGATGTCGACCATCTGAAATATCATGGTAGTCCCCAAACATAATTATTATTTAAAGATATAAAGATTATAACCAGCCTACCAAACCTAATCTTTGGGACAGCAACATATTTGAAATTTCAATTTAGTTGAAAGCTACCATAACTTAGGAATTTACCACTTATTTTAGCAAAATGCTTAAATGTAATGAGAGTAAGAAACAAAATGGAATTATGTGTAATTGAATGCAAATGCAAGGATTTCAGTATGATTAAGCCTCTCTAAGATGTTTTCAACCAGAATTATTTGGGAATAGACAGGAAGAGATGAATGGGAGAAAATAAAGAAGTACCAATACTTTGGCAGGTGAATTTATCCACCTAATCAGAAATGGATAAGATGAGGACTTTGGAAGGTGTTATTCCACTGCTTTTTACACCTTCTAGAGAAGAACTGCTTTTGGACTATATACTTCTTGAGGGCAGGCTTCATGTTCTGTTATTACCCCTTACCCATGCCAACCTGGAAATTGGCTACCAAGTTCTCAGGAGCCACGCTGTCCTCTTCATAGCCTGTGCTTTGACTACTACTAATGATCCAGGAGAAAGAACCTCATCTCCCTCCTTCCTGTTTTTATTTTTTATTTTTTTGTGTGACCCCATGAACTATAAAATCCATGGAATTCTCTAGGCCAGAATACTGGAGTGGGTACCCTTTCCCTTCTCCAGGGGATCTTCCCAACACAGGGATTGAACCAAGGTCTCCCACATTGCAGGTGGATTCTTTACCAGCTGAGCCAGAAGGGAAGCCCCTGTTTTTAAAGTCATTTTGCAAGTCCCTTTGCCTCTCTCCTGCTGCTGCTAAGTCGCTTCAGTCGTGTCCAACTCTATGCGACCCCACAGATGGCAGCCCACCAGGCTCCCGCATCCCTGGGATTCTCCAGGCAAGAATACTGGAGTGGGTTGCCATTTCCTTCTCCAGTGCATGAAAGTGAAAAGTGAAAAGTGAAAGTGAAGTTGCTCAGTCATATCCAATTCCTAGCAACCCCATGGACTGCAGCCTACCAGGCTCCTCTGTCCATGGGATTTTCCAGGCAAGAGTACTGGAGTGGGTTGCCATTGCCTTCTCCGAGCCTCTCTCCTACCTGCTGTCAACTGATTCTCCCGTGGTATCCCCAAGGATTAGGCAGCACTGGTGTGCTGAAAAGCTCTACTAACAATTGTCTGTGTGGGCTTGCTGTGCTCATCTGTAAAATGGGATTGGACCATATGATCTCTCAGGTCCTTTCGAACTCACTTACCATTCTAGGTCTATGACCTGATTCCCTTAGTAACAGGTTGAATATAATGCTGACTACTTTAGGGTGCTCAATACACCTAATATCTGCATTTCTTACATTGGATGCCATTCTCTGAGAGGTAAGTTCTCTGCTTCTCAACCATCTCCTTACCTGTTGCATGGGCATATGAGCTAATTTCTTCAAAGATGAAAATGACCATGGCTGTATCCAGAAATGTGTTGAATAAACAAGATGTTCAGAATGTGTGCATATTACCCACTATATCCAAAGAGGTTAAACATTGTGGGGTAGGGAAACAAGTGTTTATTTAACAAAATGTTAATATGACTAAAAAGAGTCTCAGAAGATGGTGGAGAAGTCCATGTTAGAACTGATAAAGCCATTCTTACTTACTGAGCTCAATGAAAAGAAACAAATAAAGGTAAAATTATAAATATGTGTTGGCTGCAGCCTGTCATAAACTGTCCTTTTCCCCTCCCACACTTACATTCTCCTATTCCTGCTACTCTGTCACTACCATCACCACCAAATAGTTGTGTGAAATAGAGAAGGAACTCAGGTAAGATAGCCAGCCAAGCTCTTCAGTTCTAGTAGCAAGCAAAATGTACATACCCCATCCACCAAAGAGCCAACAAGGAAAATAATTTATCATAATCCCTAGGACATATACACCACCAAAATAGCACAGAATCAAGCTCTGCCCAACACTGAATACAAATTAGCTGGACTTGGCTACATGGTGCTCTTCCCAGACCTTGTGGTTAAATCGTAATGAGCTTTTTGGGAAAAACAAGGGGCCTGTATGAGAAATGGATTCCTAGGCAGAGCCAATAGGAGAAATGCTTGATGAGGTTTGGAATTTAAGAATAAGAAGCAATGATTAGAGAAACGCAGATGGGGATGAAAATGATTATATCTGTACTAGACTCCAACTCTGCTTATTTACTTCAGAGAAGTGAAATTAATCTAAGATATGCTACCAAGTGGCAAGTATTTCCATATACTAAGTGAGTGAGTATTTTATTTAGGGGATGAAAGGTGAGTGTGAAGGATAGTTTAGCCAAATGCTAAGTAGCAGTTATTTCATAAGTATATACAATCAACCCAGCAGAAACTTCTGCAGGTGCAATTTCTAAAGTATTTGTATTTTGTAAATAAGTTCATTTGTATCCTAGTTTACATTCCACATATAAATGATACCATATGACATTTGTCTTTGGGTTACTTCACTTAATATGGTTATCTATAGATTCATCTATGTCGGTGCATTTTGTGTTATTTCATTCTTTTTATGACTAATATGCCTTTGGATGTATGTATATGTATATGTATGTATGTGTATTACCACATCTTCTTTATCCATTCATTTGTCAGTGGGCATTTAGGTTGTTTCCATGTCTTGGCTATTGTGAATAATGCTGCTGTGAACATTGTTGAAGAGCACCATTCTTTTGATTCATCTATTTCAACCTTTAAATCTTTTGATTCATCTATTTCAACCTTTAAATCTTTTGATTCATCTATTTCAACCTTTAAAAGTATGTGATTAGATGTGATTATTAAAATAATTTTACTCATGTTTTCTGTTTCCTATGGGAGCCTCCTTCCCTTTTAGGAATCTACAGCCTAAAACTTGGAAAGGGAAGGGTTTAAAGTGCTCTGATTTCCAAGGAAAGAATAACTAGAAACTCAGAATCTAGTTTTTCATCAAGTCCCAGCTAATTTACTTGTACCAGAGGCACCAGGCCATTTATTACACTTCAGAATAATACAGTACAACCTTAATTATCTGAAGCATATTTGAAGTTCATATTTTTCTAAGAGTACACCAGAGAAGGAAAACAGTTTTCAATGAAAACCTATTTATCAACCCTGATCTAGACCTCACTTTAAAGGCAGGAAGCTCTCGCAGGAAAACTAGAGGCATCTCACTAACCCTTGGTGGGCCTCCTTCTGAAAGATAGTGAACCCTTTACTCCGGCCATTGAGGTTGACTCTTAAAGCCCTGTGCTTGATGACATAGTTGCTGTGGTTCATTCACAGAGGTTATTTTTAGAGGCAAGAATTCTCATTTCCCAAAAGTATAACCACAAAATATCTATTTGGAATGAGTCCCACTTATACACTAGGACAACAGTAAATGTGCAGATCATGTCTGTGTAACCTCAGTTCCCCGAGGAAATGTGATATCCTAATATACCCTCACCCTGGGGCCTTTACCCTCCGTCAGTGGCCCTCCCACGTCTAACAAGGTGATTCCTTTGGAAACCAAGTAGAGCTATGGGGTTTTACAGATGTCTTCAAAGTAAGTTTTCCTTCCAGAAAAGAAGATACGTTTCATCCCCGAGACTTTTCACAATTTAAAACTGACATGGGGATAAAAAGGTCACTCATCTTCAACAATGGTGGTGGCCAGGGTTGAATGCCTTCCGAGGAAAACTGGACTTGGCGGCCTGAAAGGTTACCCTGCTGTATTTGCATTTTGTGGCCACACTGGCAAATCAGCCCAATCTGGCCGGCTCCTGGAGGCTAGGCCAGCCTTGACTCCAGCCTTAGAACCAGAACTGTGTTTGTGGGGCTTTTGAACCCCTAAAATGAGATTCATTCTAGTAATGCTAGAGACACTAAAGGAGGTCATTACAGAGCACGGAACTGACCCCCATTAGACCAAGTAATCTAGAAACAAGACTCACCTGGGGATTGGCAGAGGCTCACCAGGTGGCCTGAAGCAACCATGTTCAGCCCCTTAGTGCTTTGGTTGGTTTTGGCTACATCCTTTGAATTAGTTGGTTCATTTGCTTAAAAAGATTAATTTCCTGCCTTCCTCTTTCAATTTATCCCACTTTATCAGAGGAAGGGGCTCCCTCAGCCACGGGGAGTAAAGGACCTGCTGGCAGTCAGTCACTCCGTGTATCTGTACATCTGTCTAGCCTCAATATATCCAGGGCTCCCTGGCAGGAATCAGCTAAAACCATACAAAAGCAATAGCAATGGCTTATCAGACCAGGGTTGAAGAGAGGGAGATTGAGAGAACCAAAATTCGGTGAATAAATTGCTTGTTTATTTTGTTAGCCCTTTGGTTCATTTATTCTTTCGATCACCAAGCATTTCCTAAGCACCTGTTATGTGTCAGGAACGGTGCTCGTCCCAGGGCCATACCCTTTCCAATTTAATGCTGGAATACAAAAGCCTTCCTCCCTGGCCCCGTTCCAAATCCTAACCACTTTAAAGTACCTACACTTGAACTTTTTCAAGGTAAAAATGAGTACATTGCCTCATATCTCCCTCAGCTCCAAGTTCTTTATTTATAAAAATGAACCTAATAATACTTGCCCTGCTGCCTTACAGGGGTGCAAGATGGATCCACTGAGAAAATAGAAATACCTTTAATTATAAAAATAATGAAATGCTGATAGTAATGACACAATAACTAAGATTTATTGAGAGCTTATAGGCTTCCCAGTAGTAAAGAATCTGCCTGCCAATGCAGTAGACATGGCTTCGATCCCTGGGTTGGGAAGATCCCCTGGAGAAGGGATTGGCAACCCATTCCAGTATTCTTGCCTAGACAATCCCATGGACAGGGGAGCCTGGTGGGCTACAGTCCATAGGATTGCAAAGAGTCGGACATGACTGAGCAACTAAACAACACATGTCCCACAGAACAAGTCTTAGCCAGGCCATAGCTGAATGTTAACTGGAACCAAAAGTTCAGAATTCATCCTCTTCAGAGATTCAGATCTTATAAATGTATTATTTTAATATAAAATTTAATACACTATTGTGTAACTACTTACTATGTGCCAGATACTAAGATTAGTGCTTTACATGGATTACCTCATTTTATCCCCATGATAATGCAATGTGGGAGATAGGAATAGGTATTATGAAACACATTTTATAGATAAGAAATATAAGACTCAGAGAGGTAAAAGAATAACTTGCTTATAGTAACAAAGCTAGTAAATGATAAAGTCTAGATTTGAATACAAGTTTTCTTTGTCTAGAGTGAGCTTTTTAACCACCGTGCTTTGCCTCCTCTTAGAAAAGTATAAAACTACAGTTCTAAGCTATTAGTAATATTATTGTAGATATTTTTATTTTAAGGCAGTGGACAGCTTCCTAAAACTGCAGAGAACCTTTTCTACCACTGGGAGGGAGCCCCATGGGAATAATTGTAATTTCATCCCAAGTTCGCTTCTCTTACATCCTGGCTTGTTTTACTATCCAGGTACTTACTGAATTGGGAGGACTTATTTTCACACGTTTCCACTCTACATTAGCAAACATCAAGTAAGAATCAGGGAAGCTAGAAGTGGTAGAGAAAGCATGTGCTGTGGGTAAGAGGCAGAAGTGGAAGCAATTCCCAGGCAGGAGTGTATAGAGCCTCTGACAGGCCCCACTGCTATCTGTTACTGCACATTTCTCTCTCTGCGTGCATCCCTAGTGTACAGACCCTTATCTTCCTGGGAGCATCCAGAAGGCTTTCCCCAGCCTCTTAAAAACATTTCACCCACCCTCTCTCCTGGTGCCTCAGTATTTGGCCATGGAGTGTTACTTGTTTTGCTTCACAAAGCATTTGTAATAAGCTCTTCATGGTGGCTCCTGTGCCTGCTACTGCTTCTCCTCTTCCTCCCTTTCTGCATCTTTACGACCATCACCATCAACCTCAGCAACAGAGTTAACACGTTTGAGCCTCGCCAGGCAATGTGCTAAGCACTTTATACCCATTCTTCTATTTAGTCATTCATCCATTTAATGACTATTTAGTAAACGTTTACTTTGTACCAAACACTGCCCTACACACTGGTAATCGAAACAGACGGTTATTTCTTCTGTTAGTGGGGGTGCAACAGGGGACTATATAATTACAAACTGTGGAAAGTTCTATGAAAGAAGATACATGGGACTATGAAAGGTGAAAGGTACTATTGAATTTACATCTTCAACAATCCTGTGAAGTTAATAAATAGCATTGTCCTCTCTTTTATGGGCATGGAAACTGAAACTCGAAGAGGTTGAGTGACTTGCCCAAAGTAACACAGATAGTAAGTATGCTGAGTAGAGATTCAAATCCATGCTGGTCAGATTCCAGAGCTCACACTCTTAAGGGCTATACTTTATTGCCTCTCCAATGTGTGAAGTGCCTATATAGCCATTCATTCTAGCCCTATGCACTTTGGTTCTGGCTTCTCCTCAAACGTGTGGAGTTGCAATTGTTTCCAATTAGTTGTGGCTGTGGTTTGGTGCATTAGTTCAAAGAAACTGTGCACGCAAAGCAGAGGTCACGTGCCCTAGGTCTCGTGGATGTGCACAACGTATAAATAATAATGGCATTCCTCCAAAGCTGGGATTCATTGGAGCCACTACATTTGTTTCCCATTAGCTTATGCTACTCAAATACAAACAGTCAAGCATGTATTTACATCGCTGTGGACATGGAAAGCCGAGCCCCCAAAGCATTCCTTGCAAGTTGTATAATGCTGAGCACCCAAATAGTTCAAAATCAGTTTTGTAAGCCCAGCTCAATAGCTTTAAAAGGTAACCTGGATTCCAGATATTTTGAAAAATGCCTAGAGAGAGGTATGTGAGTGGCCAAAAGAGACAAACCTAGCTAAATCCTCAAAATATGTACCAAGCCCCATATTTTGTTATTTATCCTTTATTTTTAAAATGCTAAAGTGCTTGAAGTCAAGAAAACTCTTAGCCATGTAGCAGCAGTGATGGAATTCTTCATTCTATTCTAACCAGCTGTCTGAAGCTTTTCAAAACAAACGTGTTTATGATACGATGGTTTGGTTCTTTAAGACACAGGAGATGCGAGGCTGGGAAAAAAGCAGGAGGCATCCGGTGTCATTATCTCCCCCCTCCGCCCCTGTCCCCCCAACCGGCTTTCCCAGCCAATAACAGAAGGCTTTCCCATCAAGGTATAGTTCATGGATGGTGTCTGAGAAAATGAGATTGAACTGGAAATTATCTTAGGTAAAGAAGTCAAGATGACAAAAAATGTGAATGAAGGCCCCATTAGTTGATGTCTTTACCTAAGAGAGCATAGGTTTTGTGGGGTTTTTTTGTTTTGTTTTTTTTTGAAGACCTGAGGACTTGGAAGAAGACTCTATTTTTAATGAGGACTCTATCACTTACTTAGTGCTTGGTCTAGTCTTATCTCCTCTCCCAGCCTCCCTTGACATGGGAAATGGGGATGGCAGTCTTCCTTGTTTATACAAATTGATAGTGTGGATTTGAGGATTACATGAAAGAACATATGTTAAGTCCTAGCAAAGTGTGTGGCTGATAAAGTCCATATCTTTACAATCAAGATAATTCCAAGAGGCACATTACTTATACCATATAGGCAGATCGAGAATTGCTGCTCTCTCTGTTCTTTTTTTTTTTTTTTCCCCTCTGTTCTAATTTCAGCATATTTGATCCCGCTAAGAACAACAAGTACGTCGTTTGATCTTTGTTCTCCTGTCAACCAAGCATGAAAAGAGCTTTGGCCAAATCACACTGTCCCATGCTGCAGTGTTCTTTCGTTATCTTGGTTATGGTTTTAAGAACATGAAATTGCTGTACTCTAGAAAGCCTTTTTTGCTCTTATCCTTTGGTTCTAATTTTCTTAAGTAATTATTCGAGGCTTGTTTCCTTTTATCACACAACCCTGAATACCTGTTCCAAGGAAACTTAAATATTTCCCTTTGTAATCCTGAAGTCACTCACTTTACACAAGAGTATTTTCATTAACTACAAAGACAAAAGGTCATGGTGTCCATACCTAAGTAAAAAGGAAATCATCAGATTTTTAATAAAATGGTTTGAAGAACATGCATTAAGGATTCAGACACCTGTGGAGCTGAGGTGACTCTTGTCCAAAGATGGTTTCACTGGGTTTCTGGGAGGTGGAGTAACACTAGAGTCAGTTTAGTTCATCTCAGTCGTGTCCAACTCTTTGCGACCCCGTGAATCGCAGCACGCCAGGCCTCCCTGTCCATCACCAACTCCCGGAGTTCACTCAGACTCACGTCCATCGAGTTGGTGATGTCATCCAGCCATCTCATCCTCTGTCGTCCCCTTCTCCTCCTGCCCCCAATCCCTCCCAGCATCAGAGTCTTTTCCAATGAGTCAACTATTCGCATGAGGTGGCCAAAGTACTGGAGTTTCAGCTTTAACATCATTCCTTCCAAAGAAATCCCAGGGCTTATCTTCTTCAGAATGGACTGGTTGGATCTCCTTGCCAGTCCAAGGGACTCTCAAGAGTCTTCTCCAACACCACAGTTCAAAAGCATCAATTCTTCGGCACCCAGCTTTCTTCACATCCATACATGACTATTGGAAAAACCATAGCCTTGACTAGACGGACCTTTGTTGGCAAAGTAATGTCTTTGCTTTTCAATATACTATCTAGGTTGGTCATAACTTTCCTTCCAAGGAGTAAGCATCTTTTAATTTCATGGCTGCAATTACCATCTCCAGTGATTTTGGAGCCCAGAAAAATAAAGTCTGACACTGTTTCCACTGTTTCCCCATCTATTTCCCATGAAGTGGTGGGACCGGATGCCATGATCTTCGTTTTCTGAATGTTGAGCTTTAAGCCAACTTTTTCACTCTCCTCTTTCACTTTCATCAAGAGGCTCTTTAGTTCCTCTTCACTTCCTGCCATAAGGGTGGTATCATCTGCATATCTGAGGTTATTGATATTTCTCCTGGCAATCTTGATTCCAGGTTGTGCTTCCTCCAGCCCAGTGTTTCTCATGATGTACTCTGCATGTAAGTTAAATAAGCAGGGTGACAATATACAGCCTTGACATACTCCTTTTCCTATTTGGAACCAGTCTGTTGTTCCATGTCCAGTTCTAACTGTTGCTTCCTGACCTGCATATAGGTTTCTCAGTAGGCAGGTCAGGTGGTCTGGTATTCCCATCTCTTTCAGAATTTTCCACAGTTTATTGTGATCCACACAGTCAAAGGCTTTGGTATAGTCAGTAAACCAGAAATAGATGTTTTTCTGGAACTCTCCTGCTTTTTCCATGGTCCAGCGGATGTTGGCAATTTGATCTGTGGTTCCTCTGCCTTTTCTAAAACCAGCCTGAACATCAGGAAGTTCACGGTTCACGTATTGCTGAAGCCTGGCTTGGAGAATTTTGAGCATTACTTTACTAGCGTATGAGATGAGTGCAATTGTGCAGTAGTTTGAGCATTCTTTGGCATTGCCTTTCTTTGGGATTCGAATGAAAACTGACCTTTTCCAGTCCTGTGGCCACTGCCAAGTTTTCCAAATTTGCTGACATATTGAGTGCAGCACTTTCACAGCATCATCTTTCAGGATTTGAAATAGCTCAACTGGAAATCCATCACCTCCACTAGCTTTGTTCATAGTGATGCTTTCTAAGTCCCACTTGACTTCACATTCCAGGATGTCTGGCTCTAGGTCAGTGATCACACCATCGTGATTATCTTGGTTGTGAAGATCTTTTTTGTACTGTTCTTCTGTGTATTCTTGCCACCTCTTCTTAATATCTTCTGCTTCTCTTAGGTCCATACCATTTCTGTGCTTTATAGAGCCCATCTTTGCATGAAATGTTCCCTTGGTATCTCTGATTTTCTTGAAGAGATCTCTAGTCTTTCCCATTCTGTTGTTTTCCTCTATTTCTTTGCATTGATCGCTGAAGAAGACTTTCTTGTCTCTTCTTGCTATTCTTTGGAACTCTGCATTCAGATGCTTATATCTTTCCTTTTCTCCTTTGCCTTTCACTTCTCTTCTTTTCACAGCTATTTGTAAGGCCTCCCCAGACAGCCATTTTGCTTTTTTGCATTTCTTTTCCATGGGGATGGTCTTGATCCCTGTCTCCTGTACAATGTCACAAACCTCCTTCCATAGTTCATCAGGCAGTCTATCTATCACTAGAGTAGCCCTTCTTAAAGTGTGGTCTGTGGTTCACTCACAGGAAGGTGGGGACAGGGCAGGATGGGGCTGTGCTCCACCCCAGACCTATTCAATTAAAAGCTCTGTGGGTGGGGCCTGGAAGCTGGAGTTTTTAACAAACATCCTAGGTGATTCAGATGGAAATTGAAGACTCACTCTATGGTACATAAAAATGTACACACCATTTGACCCAGTAATCCTACTAATGGGAAACTAAGGAAATAATCCAAAATATGGAAAGAACTATTGAATACTCCTGATGATCCATCTTTATTTATAGGCGCAAAAGATCTAGAAGTAATGTAATATTTTCAAAATTAGGAAAATGGTTAGGTAGATTTTGGTAGATCCCTGGAGGGCACTGTGTAGGTGTTTTAAACACATTTGAAGTATTACATTGATCACATTTATTCATTACAACAAATCTAGAAGACAGGCATTTCCCTCATTTTACAGATGAGGACATTGTGGTTTAGGGAGATTAAGCAGCAAAGTTAGTAGTGGAAGAAAAGAAGTTAATAAGGGGGAAAGCCAGGATTCTAACCCGAGTCACTCTAAATTCTAAAATGCAAGTTCAACTGTGTAAAAATACAGCCATTAGAAACAAACCCTACCCTCGAAAACCAAACACTGGTTCTTAAAGTTTGGAAATTGGAATTTCTCCCTTATATCCCTTTCTTTCATCTTTCTATTTTAATACTTACATAATGAAAATATGACATCATAAAATAAAAACTGATTGTATATTTAAGCAACTGTGAAAGTTTCATGTGAGTCAACAGAGTAGCAAGGAGGGTAGAAAATGGAAAAAGCTGCGCAGTGGAAAGGTCTCGTGTACTTCTCGCTAGGGCCGGCCAAATGATGCAAGGCAGAAATGTCAGGTTTCGCGAATGTTTCAGTGGGGTCGTGGAGCAAAATCATCAGACCAGTGTTTTAATAAGATCGTTTACATTACTAATCATTATTCTGAGCCCTGGCTTTTAAAAAGCTAATAGGATATTGTCCTTTGAAAATGGCAAACAGTTAATCAAAAGCATTAGGCACCTAAAGTTAACTGTACAAGGTCCTCATAACTTTCCTTTCATAAAGTGAGCATTCAGTCTGGAAGACATTGTAAAGAGTGACAGAGGGAACAAAAAGGTCAATATTGTGAATTGTAATTAGCTGATTTGATTTCTATGCCAAATTCCAGGCTGTACTAAATCCACAGTCCTCACTGGCAGCTCCTCATCTCTGACACATTACCCTTCTTTCAACACTCTGGCGCTTCAGAGTCTTTTAAGACTTTTGCATTAACATTAGCTTTCTAGGTTTGGATTGGTTTTGTTAATGTGTGAGGGTTAGGCTCATCAGCAACGTGTATGTAATATGGTTGGAAAGTGTGCTATAACCCTTCTTCAATGCTGAAGTTGTCACCCAAGTGGGAGTAATTTAAGAACTAAAGAAGTAATTTCACTGGCAAAGTTTTAAAGTTTTTTTTTTAATTGCACTTTAAAAAAAAAAAACTGAAATACCAGAGAATACTGGAGGCATTGTACACGAGGTTGGAAAACAGCCTCTCAAAGATTAGCTACAGATCTCAGCCAGGGTCATCCAAAAGCCTTTAGCTATTCATTTACAAGTTTTTCTATAATTCATCTGTGCTTTGGCTTTCTCTTTTTTTATGAGGTTGTGGAAGTAGCTCTTAGAGAATTAAATATGCCATGCCACTTCCTTTTGCTTCAGTTCAGTGCTATTGAGTGCCTATCATGTGCCAGGGGCTTCCCTGGTAGCTCAGTGGTAAAGAGCCCGCCTGCCAATGCAGAAGATGAGGGTTCGATCCCTGGGTCAGGAAAATCCCCTGGAGGAGGAAATGGCAACCCATTCCAGTATTCTTGCCTGGAGAATCCCATGGACAGAGAAGCCTGGAAAGCTACAGTCCATGGGGTCACAAAAGAGTTGGCTACAACTTAGTGACTCAACGACAACTATGTGCCAGACACTGCCTTCAATGGTATGGGGTTCAAAGATAAATAAGGCATTCACTGTCTGCTGGTGGAGTGAAGCCACATGTACAATAAATAATACCAGGTTGCATTCATAAAGTGCTGTTTGGGAGGTACAGATACAGGGAGCAGTGCTGGAAGAGGGAAAGGGAGAATTATAATGAGCATCTGTGGTGGCCAAGAAGGCTTTATTAAGGAAGTGACATTTGAACTTGGCTTGAAAGGATGGAGTGCTTTCAATCGACGGAAATGAAAACAACTCACATTAGGTGCTCAATTAATGTTTGCTGAAGGGATTAATAAAAGGCACAGATGTGAGATGTGCTTGAGAAATAGCAAGTCCACAAGGCTGTATCTAACCACAGATTCCCCTTATGTGAACAGTTCTAATTCAGGTAATCTGTGACATACATGAAAGATGTATTTTTCAAAATTGGCCTTAAAACGTGTATGTCAAAAGCAGTTTTCCCGTACATTTCATAATGGTAATGGAAGAAATTAGGGTGGTTTGGTCAAACTGAAATGACATCGTCTAGGTAGTAGTAGTTAAATAGTTAATGAACCCTGGTAGTCCATGAAACCCAAGGACCCACACAGTCAAAATGACTTGCACAACAATACTAAATGTTATTTGCCTTTTCACTGTGCTGATATTTGCACTGATGGTACAGAAGCAATAGTGAGAACAACTGTCAGTACCGCAGTATGAATCAAGGCAGTGACACCAAATTGTACTCGAAATCATTACACTTGCAGGAAAATAAAAGGCACTCCACTTAAGAATATCATTGCTAAAGCAGTACAAATGATTAATATATTAAACCTTAACAATTGAGTGTACTTTAAAAAATACATTCTGTGTTATGACATTTGACTTACGTGTAAGGTACTTATGCTACAAACTCAGTTGATATGTGTCTGAAGGAAAAGCATTTGTGAGATTATTTAAGCCATGAGCTAAATTAGCCTGTTTTACTGACTGACAAACTATGGTTATGCAGGCTTGAGTATTTGTTAGACATTTTATTTGAAAGGAACAAAGAGAGCCTGACAGTTAAAGGAAATACTGACAGTGTTTGTTGCCAAGGATAAAATTCAAACTTTAAAGAGTAAATTAAAATTTTGGAAAACTTGTATCTACCACCATGACCCTGAGAGCTTCCCAATGCTTCAGAGACTTTTTAAATGAGATTGGAGGTGATGTTAATGAATGTGATTTTTAAAATATCATATAATGAAAGGTGTCAACATTTGGGAGACCTGCAGAGCTCAGTGAACCAATATTTTCCAGATGATCTGTGCATGATGAGACAAAATGGGTAAAAGGCCCATTCAAAATTCAAAACATACTAATGGATTTTAATGTAACATAACATGGAAAGTTTACTTATATGGTTTCATATTCAACATTGCAAGTAAGCTTTTTCACTTGTTGAGTTTTTATGTAGTTTCAATGAAAAATATCCAGAATTATCTGAAAAGGCTACTCTTAATAAAATACTTCTGTCTTTTCCCATTACATACCTGTGAGAGGCTGGATTTTCTGCAAATGTTTCAACTGAAACAACATATAACAACAGATTGAAGGGAGAAGTAGATACGTTAATCCAGGTATCATATGAAGCTAGATATTAAAGATACTTGCAAAAATGTCAAACTATGCCAGCCTTCCTTCTAATGGGTTTATGTCAGGGGAAAATATATTTCTTTTTCATTAAAAATGCTATTTATGTTAACATGTTATGGGATTTTTATTTGTTATGTTTTTAAATATTCCTTTTAATTTCTCAGTTGTAATTTCTGAGATGGTAATGTTGATAGATACAACTGTATAATCAAAAGTTCCATGATATTCCCAATAAGAGTATAAAGGGGTCCTGAAATCTAAATGTTAGAGAACTGCTGGTCTGGCTTATCCCAGCCTTTGTGTCTGTATTATACGTTTAGATGTGTAGGATGGGGGAAAGGGTAGAGAAGGAAATGTGTTTAGAGTTTGATGGTGGAGATGGTGCTGGAGTAGATGATAGAGGGGTTGGCTTCACTGATACCATTAGAGGCTGTTGCCCAGGAAAGAGCCAGCTTTTTATTGTGGATTTTTCTTTCTTTGCTTAGAAAGGGAAACAAACCTGCAGAGTCACATTTCTCTATGGTATATAGCTTGTTCCAAGTAGATCATGGCGTAACAGCTAAATCACAGGTGGAGAGCAGAAAAGTATATTTTGCAGGGACAGTGAACACAGACAGTGAAAGCCACGGAAACCAAAATGTGCCTGTGTAAATATGCAGCATTTCTTTTCTTGGATACTTGTTCTGCAGTTGCGAAAGTCTCACTTTCTGCATATCCACATCTTTTGTTGTCCACTATTTAAAAATAGGAGGTGGATTGATATTTAGGACTAAACATGGATGGTGGGGCAGAAGCTACAGTAGGAACAGAGGGTATTGGAATACAGCCTTGGAGAGAGAGGGTGAGGAAAAGTAAAATTGCCCTCAGAAGACCACTCATGCTGTGAGCTGGGCTTCTGAGTCTGTGGTGAGACTTTTGGGAGTGGAAGTCACCCTAAAATTAAAAAGGCATCGACTGTGTGACTGAAAGGCCAGATACTGCAGAGCAAAACAGGCATGCCTCTTATTAGGTATATGATCTACAATAAAGCAGAATGAATCTCAAAGCATCTTATGGAAACTGTAGAAGATGGAGATATTTTTTAAAGTTTTTCAAGTGGTCAGGGCATAGTATGAAACAATTAATTATAAGTATTCATCTAAATGTGTATAAAATGTCACTGCCATTTTCTTCATGTGGTGGGATGCATTTGCTGATTTAATTAGGTGAATGTAAATATAGATCTAGTGGGCTTTCACAGGCATCTTTTCTGAACTTGGTGTTCTCTCAGCCTATAAATATGCTTTGCCTATCATGACTTAGTTCCTCATCAGTGACTTCTCCTCCCACGGAGGCTGAAGACATGGGAAAGTTCTGATACAATACTCATTCTGGCTACTGATGGTGGAAGTAGAGTGGAAGAGTGGAGAATCATGTCAAATGCTATGGAAAGGTCCAGAAGTATGCAGCTCTAAAGAGTATAAGCAATGTATGTCTATGTAAAGTTTGAAAATGATTTTTAAAACTTTCTGTGTAGCTCTTTTTCACATTTTAAAATGCTTCCCGTTAAAAACACACTGTCTTAGACCTACCTGAGAAATATAAAAAGTTGCTGCAATCCTGGTTGTTTTCTTTCAGCTCCTGAGGACCATGTCTGTACCCAAAGGCAGAGTTCTGGATAAAAACCTTGATGAGGAAGGGCTTGAAAGTGGAGACTGTGGCGATGATGAAGATGAGTGCATCGGAGGCTCTGGTGATGGAATGATGAAAGTGAAGAACCAGCTCCGCTTCCTTGCGGGTAAGTGATTAGTGCTGGTTCAAATCTGAGCTAAAGTGGTGATGCTTGGGAATTAAATACCAATTGAATCTGCTCTTTCTAACTTCCCTAAAATCTCTGTAACACACAATGCCATCAAGGAAAGGTGACACTTTAGAAAAATGAAGTTTTCAGGTAGCTTTTTAAAACTTCTCTGGACCTAAAAGGGTAACTTCCTGTTTTTCATTGTCTAAAATGAACTGACCTAAATCAGTTGGCTTTGTTTCCTACTGGAAATTTCCTTGGTTCTTCTCAGTTATAAAAAGAGGTGCTAAAAGAAATGCAATCTTGAGAGCCTAGTGAAAAACCAATGATGGGGTAACTTTCAAAGAAAAGATATTAGGTGACCTTCCCCTCTGAGAATGGCATATTGGTTTTTTTCCAGTAGTAGTTTAATACTGATAGGCTATGCTACATAACTGTACAGCTACCTGAAAACAAGGAGAAGAAAAATAGAGAGCTGATGCCGCCAAGAAGGCAAACAGCCATAACAAAAAATATTTCTTCACAAGCTACATTTGTATCTGTTCGCCCAATGTTCAAAATGCTTTCGTATGGATAGGCATTCTTGTTTCCATTTATACAGAGAGATAAAGTAGTATATGACTACAAGAAAATTGGGGCTCAGAGAAGAAATGAGATTCATCTAAATGAAAGAGCTAGAAATCCAACTTGGGTCTTAAGACTTCTGGTGTCTGTTCTTCTGCAATGCACAGCCTTCTCCTTGAAATCCTATTGCCTGTGGCCTCTGAGACCCTACAAGCTCCTCTTTCTGTTGCAGCCTCTTTCCTTCCCTATTTCTTTCTAATGCTGTCCTGAAACTGAATCTCTTCTTAAGCTTCTATGTTTTCTCACTTCTCCAGAGAAAATACGTATCTTATCTACTTTGGCTATTTCATTTTTTAAAATGATTTCTGTAAGTTCTTTTTTTTTTTTTTTATTCTGGCAAAAAAAATCTAACATGAAATCTACCCTCTTAACAAACTTTTTAAAATCATTTCTTTTTTTTGACTGTACCAAGTCTTTAATTGCCACGCATAAGAATTTTGATCTTCATTGTGGCGTGTAGGATCTTGAGTTGCAGCATGTGAACCCTTTGTTGTGGGATAGGATCTAGTTCCCTGACCAGGGTTGGAACCTGGGCCCCCTGCCTTGGGAGCACAGTCTTAGCCACTGGACCATCAGGGAAGTCCCTCATAACAAACTTTTAAGTGTACAGTATTGTTATTAATAATAATTATTAGATTGTACAGCACATCTCTAGACTTCTTCATTTGTATGATTGAAAATCTGTCCCCATTAAACACTAACTTCCCTTTCCCCCTCCCTCAGTCCCTGGCACCAGCATTTGACTTTCTGCATCTATGAGTTTGGCTACTTCACTCCCTCATAGAAGCGGAGTCACATAGCCCTTCTGTGACTGGTTTATTTCACCCAGCATGATGTCCTCAAGTTTCATCCACATTGTAGTGTATGACTACATGATTTCCCTCTTCTTAAGGCTAAATAATGTTCCACTGTATGCCTGTCCATGATTACTTTATTCCTTTAGCCATCAGTGGACATTTAGGCTGTTTCTACCTCTTGGCTGTGTGGTTAATGCTGCCGTGATCATTCTTTAAGTATTATACCACTGTGGGGATAACTCATAAAATCATTACCTCCAGTCTTCACTGGTCTCCTGAGCTACCTTCCCAGATCTCCAGCTACTTACTAGCTTTCTTCCTGACTTTCCCACCATTACCCCTAAGTCTATGTATCATAAATCAAACTTAACAATGGACCATCTCAAACTGGTTCCTCCCTTAATATCATTATTTTTCTAATGCCGCTACCATTATCCCAGTCTCTGAGGCTTAAAACTGAAGTCATCTTTGACTCGTCTCCCTTGCCTTTCATATATAGTTGGGCACCAAATCTCTGTAGATGATTTATAATTTTTTTCCTGCTTCTCTCACGGTTTCCTTTCTATCCTCCTTTCCTCACATCCCCCACCCCTGCCTATGGTAATATCACATTGTAAGTGGTCTCCAGGCTTCTAGGATAAGCCAGGAGTATTGAGAGCCTTAGGCTAACAGATTAGAGAACAAAGAATCAGAGACCCAGGCAGAAGATTCCACCAAATTCACCTTGTACAGCTGCCAGGTTAATCTTTCTAAAGCGTCTCCTACCTCTTCCTAGCTCAGCTCCTTTCATCCTGTCCCCATTGCCTAGAGGGTTATGCTCAGACTCCTTAGCAGAGTTCTGAGGGCTTTCTGGTCTAGCCTAAAGTATCCTTCCAGTGTCACTTCCCACCACTAGCCCCACAGCAACCCTACACTTCGGAAAGAACAAACCATACTCATCCCCCAGGAGCATGAATTGACATACTGTGCTTATTCCTGTCTTCAAATGTTCCCCACATTTATTTCTATGTACATACCCTTTTATTTTCTATTGAATTATACCCATCCCTAAAAATGCATTTCAAGTATTATGCAGTGAAAATATTTTTAGGGGTCGAGTAAACTTGTATTTGAATTCTGGCTCTATTCCTTATGAGCTAGCAGGACCTGGGTCAGTTCTTAGCCTCCTAGCTAAATCTCCATCCCCTTATCCATCAAAAGGGGCTCCATTTGATCCATCCATCATTAAGCAACTAGTTCAGGATCAAACCAAGGGAAAAAGTTTGTGAAGCATCTGTCCCAGTATCTGCAACATACTGGATGCTCTGTAATTGTTTGTTTCCTTCAATGAAATCTTTCACAACCATCTCATTGCATACTTATCTCTGCCCTCTGAATTACTAAAACAAATTCTGCCAATTCATTCAAGAAATAGTCTGCACTGTCTCCCAAGTTCCATTCCTAAGGCATAACATGGTCACTCAGAGCCTGGCATCCTACAGAAAGAATGTTGAGTACACATAATAAGTAAAACTCATAGAAGGTTTTGTTTATTGGACACTTAGCATGCTGCAAGTGCTGTGCCAGAAATTCACACACATTGCCTCATGTCATTTTCACAACACCACTATTATTATTCCCACTTTACAGATGAGAAAACTGATGCTGGAAGAGGTAGGGTAATTTGCTTAAGGTCATGCAGTGGCTAAGGTCAGAGTCACGATTCAGAGTCAGGCAGTCAGCTTTCAGAGGCCATTTATTGGACAAATCTGCTTTGCATTTTGCTCCCCCCGAAAAGCTTGTGGTCAGCTAAAGGCTGCTTAGATGACTCAGCAAACTAGTAACTGGTCCCCATGCTGATCCTTAGTACACACCACTGTTCGTGTTTCTCCAGAAGTCCCTGTTTATCCCTCCTCTTGCTCTCCTGCCCAGAAGCCACTTCCCTATCCATTTCAAAGTGCAATTCCCCAATTCCATGGTGACTTAACTTTTTTAAAGAGTGTTTGGTGTGGGACCTTGTCAAGGGCCTTTTCAAAATATAAATAGATTACATCTACTGGTTTTCCTTTGTCCAAATGCACATTTATCCTCTCAAAGAATTCTAGTCAGTTAGTTAGGCATGATTAACCCTAAGTGCTTTGTCAACTGTAAAATGCTACACAAATGGTGGTTAATTTAATGTACAGAAAAAATGATGCTTTACTCCCAATAGGGTACACTTGCCTAAACATGTTCAGTGAGCCTACCTGCCTGGAGTTCCTTGAGTCCCCTTTGAAATGCTTCTCATGAAGAGGAGACTCACTGGCAATCTGCCAGGCTCGTGGCACAATAGCTATTAGGAATAACAAGCTATACACTTTGGTCAGCTATTACACAGTTTTACCCCAAATCTGGGTAGATGCCATCTGACCCTGGTGATACATCAACATCCACTTGGTCAGCTAGACTTGGAACACTGTGTGCGGTCACCTCTGTCTCTTTTAGAGCTTCCAAATTCCTTCCTTTAAAAGACAACTTGAAAATAAAAAACAAGGCTCAGAGTATGTTCAGACTCTCTCCTGTCTCCCTTCTGTCCCCGAACAGTTCTTTTGCACTCTGACCAGCAAGCAGTCCTACTGGCTGCTCTCCCTGGCTCACTTATTCCCAGCTTTTGATGCACTGGAGGAAGTGCAGGACACGGAGCTTCTATTCTTGGCTTTGCTTCCAACTCCCATGTGTCCCGGGACAAGCTTCTGCCTCTTTTGAGAAGTCAGTTTCTCCATTTGTAAAATGAAGAGAATGCCCAGGCATCTCTCGCTGGCCATGCTAGTGCCAACAGTCTGTGATGATGTTGGCTTTAGTCCCTGGCAACATGCTTACCGGAGTCTTTCAGGGACACCTTCTTCATGCAGATTCCCTGTGTTTTGTTCTTCTCCTGAGCTATTTACACATTAAAACAGATCTTATTTTCTCTATACTAGCTCCTTTGACTGTCCCAGTCAGACAAGCCAGGCTTCTTACCAAGGGCTGCCCACGCCTGGCCCTCGGCACACTTGTAGGCCAGGATGCTCATAAGAAGTTCTGAGCAGTAACCAGGCCTTCTGAGCTATATTCACTTTTAAAAGTCTTCATCGTAAAGTTTCCCAAGTGCTCTCTTTTTTCCTATAATTCTTCTTCCTGAATTTGGAGTCTGACCCTTCTTTCCGATTGTTGGATTTAATTGCTGCTGAGATGACCACTAAACGATGTCTTCTTACCCACGGTTACAGCTGACCTATTCCTTTCACTTCTCAAAACAAGGCTAAAATGTTTTCCTTTTGGAGGGTTACCTCTTTTCTCAGCCTGTTTCATAGTGTTGTGGCCATTAAATAAAATAATCCATGCAAAGCACTTGGCACAGGGTCTGGACCTAGTAAACACTCCAAAAATGTTGCCTACTGTTAAAGCACCTGGTGTGTTGCTGTTGCTACTGACCTATGGGAACTCCAAGAGCCTGCAAATGTAGATCAGAATTAATCGCCTTATTTTTTGGTTTATTTAAGACCCATAAATGGCAACTAAAGCCAGGTAAGTGACATTCTGCAATCTCCCCTTACCCCATGTTACTCCAAGTGGGGTCCATGGAGCAACAGTATCTGTATCAGCTGGGAGCTTGTTAGAAATGCAGGATCTTAGGCCCCACCTCAAGACCTACTGAATCAGGAGGTCATATTAACACAATTCCTAGGTGATTTGTTTAGTCGTTACCACTTTCTAATTGAACTCTTGTGGCATTTAGGCTTAATACTTGAAGCATCCCAGAAGCCACTAACCTGTCCCTGCATTGAGCTAAGTACTCTAAGGAATATGAGAGAGGCCCAAGGCCCATCATCTCTGTGATAGGTTAGGATACTTCGGTTCTAGTCCTAGCATATTTACTACAGTGGGACCTTGAGCAAGTTATGTAGCTGCTCTGAGCCTCAGTTTCTCTAGCTATAAAATGGGGATAATCATACTTGCCTACCTCAATGGGTGGTTGTGAAAATCAAAGGTGATAATAAGCGTGAAAGTGCTTTGTAACCTATGAAGCTCTACAAATATTTATAACAACCAGAGGACTGTTATTATTATTCCAAAGTCTCTGGAAGCTCTTTGGCTTTCTCAGCAACCCTAGTTCAGCATGTATTTTCTGAAAAGATTGAATTTAACGCATGAGTTATAAAGCACTCGCATTGAACACCCATGTTCAGACTCCCTTCCAAAGATAGATCATCCATGATGGACCTGGTGCAATAAGATGACTGTTTTGTTGCCAGGTTGCCATCAGCATTGTTCCTAGTTTTTGGCCTTGTCAAAGCTCTTATTGTAAGCTGTTTGGGTAGCTGGCAACTCGCAGAGCTTTGGCTGGGGCTGAGCCCTGAGAAGCTTTGCAAGCTCTGGCCATGTGTCCCTGGCCAAGACATGATGACTAAGCATCTTAAGCATCTGCTTCCTGTCCGCCAAGTCTCACCCACAGAGAAAACACACACACATGCCCATGCGCACACATGTACACACACACACACATACGTAGGTGTGCACATGTGCATACCTGCTGTTGGAAACACAATTGAAATTTATGCTCACAGAAAACCTCCCAGCAAGAAGTACCTGTCTCAGAGACATCTGTGTTAGCACTCCCTCACCCCTGTGTCTCCTGGACCTCTTCTTGCTCCAGCTTGTGCTGTTCTGTGGGTACAGCCAAAGCATGCTGGCGAGCCTAACATCTTTGTAACAGCGAGTCAGAAAACAAAGAGGCTCTTGTCTCAAGCTGGGCCAAAGAATGGATACTGCAAAAGCTGATTTCTTTGGATGAGGAAAGCAGAAACAGACCATAGAATATAGGAACATTCCTTGTGGCTCCCTGGGAGGCAGAGGGGCTTCAGCTGCTTGGTGGCAGCGTGAGGAGAACAGTCCATGGAACATACCTCGGGCCTAGGACTTGAACCAGCCCTAGAGCCAAAGGGCAGTCTCCTGCCATACTCAGCCAGTGTTTCTTGTGGAGATATTTGCCCTCAAGAAACATGCAGTCTCTTCATGTCAGTGTGAGGACTGAAAAAAGAAAACTTGACACTTGTTCCCTGACTGGAAGGGAAGGTGAATCCAAGTCTCAGTAGGTCCCTTCTGCCATTCCTCTCTGTCTTCCCCAGCTGTTGGGAGGGACAGAAGCTGGCTGCTTCCCCACCCCTTCCAGTCACCCCTTCCCAGCAGTTCTGGAGAGAAGCTGTGAGCCCCATGAGTCTCTGCACCTCATAGTCCCTCCCTACAGTTACTTTACAATCTGGAAGCAAAAGAACAATGACTCTCCTCTTGCTAAAAACAGAGATTAGAAAATATTTTTAAGCCAATGATTTTCATTCTTTTTTGTTTTTTAAGTGGATGTAGCCTTATACTCCGATTCCTAACACGCTTGTGCACATAGAATAAGGGAAGGATGCTTCAGTGGCTTAAACTGTTCTTCTGAACTGTCAAATCAAACCCTCATAAATGTGGGCTGGTAGTCACGTGTAAGTCATTGACTTGGTGAAAAGGGTAAAATTAATGGAGGAACTCTAAAATGGGCCTTTGATCATGGGTAACATCTGCAAAATTTTCACACTTTAGAACAAATCATATTGCCTGCTGAAGAATGAGTACAGGGTTTGTAGGAGAATGAAATGTCCTCGGATATTTTTAATGGGGAAGTGATCAAGTCCTGTTCAGAGCTCAAAATATATGCGGATTTCTACTGCCCTGCTGGTAACAAGTCCAGGAATAGATTATGGCAGTGTTCCCACAATGTATTCTACAGTTTGAATAACCTGATCTCACTTCCTTTGCACTCCTTGGAAAGCCAGCAGTCAGATCTCTGGCACTTATGTTGAAGGTTGCTAACCACTAAGTGCACTTCCGAAATTCTCAGCTAGGATCCTGTAGTGACTCCCTTCAGCCTTCTTCCTTGGGATATCAGTCCCTCAACCATGAGATCTCAGCATAAGTGGACCCCCTGTCATTTACCCTGGGAGGTAGGTCCCATCTGATGGGTGATCGGGACACTCTCCTACCCTTAGGCTGCTGAAGCTTGAGATATCACGGGAAGGAGGGCATTTCATCTATGGGGTCAGACAAACTGAGTCTCAGTTCTGCTCTATTACCTCCCAGTGTTGGACAAAGTCACTCAACTCCTCTGAGCCTCATATTCCTCATATGCAAAAATAATAAAGTATTTCCTGATCTGCCCACTTCATAAGGAATTGAATGAAACACATGTGATAATGAATATAAAAATCCTTTATAAAGCAATTACCCATTTAGGGTAACATTATTAATATTATTTGGTACCATGGGGTCATAATTGAATTTTATTCATCAAAAGCCTACAGCTAAAATAAGAATAATAAAATAATAAATTAAATTCCCAATGTTCTGGCCAACAAATTTCACTATAATGTGCTCTCTCTTTTTTTCATCCCCAGGGTAGCATTTTCAGTTGCTCATTAACTTGTTTTTAGCCCAGTAAGAAGGTATTTAAACAGTGACAAATATGTCTGCTGAGTTGTGCAAATAACCAGTCACAAAAGTAGTAGTCACGTACATCTTGAAAGAATCTCAGCTAGTTATGTTTTGTTTTCTTTGGTGTTAGTGGGGCAGTCAGGGCAGGGGAGGACAATGAGTTGGGTAGGGTCATGAAAGGGCCCCTGATTCTTTCCATTCTATCTTGCTCTTAGCTACAAGCAATCTGCTTTCATGCCTTGATCTTCTCTTTTAGAGATCAAATGCCATAGGGAAGCTGAAGGAACCAAAGCTCACTATAATAGCACTTTTCTCCCAGACACAGACCAGGTGGTTCAGGCTAATACATGGACAAGACAGCCATTCCCACCTCACCCCAGAGCTTTGTGCAGTTCCCGTGGCTCACGCAGAGGGATCTGGATGCAAACTTACATAGTGACATTACCAGCCAACTGAGTAAGTGTACCCAGAAAGGGGCCATCCCCACGCCTTAGTGTTGACTAGGGAATTACTTCAGGTAAGCTGGTGGAAGATGAGAATAAGGAAAGGTAAAAACTAAAGTTACCGTCTTGTTATTTTAAAGGACATATGCTGAGGTTCACGTTTGTGGGTCTACTGCCCTCTGAACCATTAGGTCATGAGGCTTTTATCAGGGGAAATGCTATAATGCTTCTGCTTATTGGTAGACCTTCCATACAACTGTAAGAATTGGGGGAGTGTTGGGGATAGTGTGAGCAATTTGTGACCATTGTATTATATTTTGTCATCAATTTTCAAATGAAAAGGAAACAGTTGACTATATGAATGTGGCTAAATGGGGTGATTGATTCCCCTGGAGGAAGCCATGTTGGCCACTTGAGTGACAGCCTCAACTAATTGCTGTGATCTAGTGTGACTAGAAAGGAATAGGAGGGGGAGGTTCAATACTTACTAGTAGAAAAGAAAGAGCAGAACCAGCAGGAAAGGGGCCAGCCCAGAGCCTCCACCTGAGCTGACAGATAGAAGTGAAGGGATCCTCACTTCATCCCCAAGGGATCTGGGAGCACCAGAAAGAGAGATTCAATGTCTAATCAAACCTGAGTGATGGCCCTACATTCCCCTGATGGACGATAGACTCTAGAGGGAGCCAAATCAGAGGACCCCAGGGGAGCAAGGAATCATGAGCCTGCAGAACAAGGGAGAAGCTGAGAGCACGTGGTGAGCACAGTCCCAGGGGCTGCAGGTGGAGATTAGATATGAAGCCAGGCTGAGGTCCCATTCTTAGAGGAGGGACTCAGAGTCATCAGCTGCCTTACAATCACTGGCCTTCCACAAAACCCCTGAAACTACACGCATTGCACAAGTGCGCACACATATTATCAAGTCTCTTTCCAATTCAGACAGTGCTGTCTGTTAACTTTGTTAATATGGCGAAAAGAATAGAGGTACAGCTATCACCTCTTTCTTCCTCTTATTTGCCTGTGCCAGGGACAGGAGAGTTCCAGTTTCCTTTGGTAGGAATGACGTTACTGGCAGTTTTTGTTGTTAGTCTTTCTGAAAGGAAATCTTCTTACAGGCCCTGCCTACGTACACACCTGTACAAGAGATGTTTAATGATCCAGAAAAATGATCCAAAGCACTACTGGTTTTTGATGTTTCTAAATAGACTGACTTACTGCCTTTTGATTTTTTTAAAACAATCCTAATGGATATGGGTGATGGTAAATAAAACCTTTAAAGATAAGAATGGGAATACCTGTGCAGACAGAATCTTAATTTGTAGCTCATTGGTGGACTTAAGCACTAATATAATTAGCAAGTAAACAAAAATGGAGTCAAGGCTAGTCTGCAAATTCTGGTGTCTGAGAACAGTCTGTTAGACCAGGGGGCAATCTCATTAGCACATTCAGGATGGCTTTCCGAGTGAAGTGGTTTCTTTGATTAATGACGTGCCTCTCAGAGGTTAGAAAGCAAGTCTTGGTCATCAGCAATCAGTCGCCAACCTCTGCTTCCTTCTCCTGCCTTGCCCCACAGTTGTCATTCAGTAGGTGTTTGATAAATACTTCAGTTATCCATGGGCAAGGTTTACTTGTCAGCATTTGCTTCTCTTTGCATCCTGCTTGGTAGCTTTCACGCGCTCTGCTTCTTTCATTGTGTGTGTGTGCTCGGTCGCTTCAGTCATGTCTGACTCTGTGCGACCCCATGGACTGTAGTCCGCCAGGCTCCTCTGTCCATGGGATTCTCCCGGCAAGAATACTGGAGTGGGTTGTCATGCCCTCCTCCAGAGGATCTTCCTGACCTAGGGATCAAACCCAAGTCTTATGTCTCCTGCATTGGCAGGCGGGTTCTTTACCACTAGCACCTCCTGGGAAGCTTCTTTCATTAGCTTCCTCAAAGTATCCTCCTAGCAATGGAAGTTGTGAGCCAAGAGACAAGAGATCCCTCTTCCAGTCAACACCTGGATAGGGCCTCCTGTGAGGGGCCTATCCCTCAGGCCCTATACCTATCCCACAGTGTATCCACACTGTGTGAGACATTGTGAGTCTGTAGCCTTGAGTGCATCCTGAAGAGAGTGAGCAGGATGGAGAAGAATCTGCAAACAGGGTCAGTGAAAGGACAACTGAAAAAAAGTCCCAACGTTCAGTCTCTACAAGAGGAGAATTAGGGGGCTTCCCTGGTGGCTCAGATGGTAAAGCGTCTGCCTGCAATGCGGGAGACCTGGGTTCGATTCTTGGGTCGGGAAGATCCCCTGGAGAAGGAAATGGCAATCCACTCCAGCACTCTTGCCTGGAAAATCCCATGGACGGAGGAGCCTGGTAGGCTACAGTCCATGGGGTCGCAAAGAGTCGGACACAACTGAGCAACTTCACTTTCACTTTCTACTATTTAGAGGTCTTGCATATGGAAGATGAGAATAGATCTAGAACCAATACTTGGAATTTATAAGGAAATATATTTTGGCTGACAAAAAGGTTAAACTTTCCACTTTAAGCAATTCTTCAGTGGAATGGATTGCTCTAGGAAATCAGCTTCCTGACTCTGGAGGTGTTTGACTAGAGAGTGAGTAACCATGTATCTGAAGCTGAAGCTCCAGTACTTTGGCCACCTGATGCAAAGAGCTGAGATGCTGGGAATGATTGAAAGCAAAAGGAGAAGGGCGTGGCAGAGGATGAGATGGTTGAACGGCATCATCGACTCAGTAGACATGAGTTTGAGCAAACTCTGGAAGATAATGAAGGACAGGGAAGCCTGGCGTGCTGCCATCCATGGGGTCACAGAGTCGGACACGACTGAGTGAATGAACAACCATATATCAGAAACATTGGCTTGGTGTGAGGGTAGAGTGGAATATCAGAGAATGGATAGACACCTACATTAGGGGCTGTTGACTTCCATGGTCCTGAATAGCTCTGAGATGCTGTGGTTTTATGATGCAGACATGTAAGTAGAACAAAAGAGAACCAAGTTGTTGGAGCAAACCAATGAGGCAATTTTTCAGGCTCCAGGAAAGAAAGAGGAGTGGAGAAGAGATTTTCTGGTTGTATTTGAGCACCTGTCACCAATTATGATTTTCTGCAACTATTTTCCTAAGCAAACGGATCCTTACAAATGGCAGACTCTTCCAGGGAGCAATTCTCTTCAACATCCTGTCTGTCACTCACAGCCTCTAGATTTGTTTTACTACTATGAGAATCCAGTTCTAATTTCTCCCCAATTATTTCCAGGCTTGTAGCTTCCTGCCTCATGTTAGAAAAGCAAACTGGGATACGGACTCTCCTCCAGTTACAATTCTTTATCCTTAATGGCTGAATGGTCAATATCAAGGCTGTCCAGTCCACCCTTATCTCCTCCACTACTCTCTCCCTTCCAACTCTGGCCTCAAAGAATAGGCCAGTACATTCAGGTTCTCTAGTGAAGAACCAGAGTATTTTTTTAGTTTGCTTTTTTGTTGCAATTGTTGTTCCTCCCAAATCTATCATGGACCAATACTTTTGTATGACATAATAAAAGGAAATGATAAAAAGGCCTACAAAAATAAAAGCCACAGTTTTTAATTATGAGACTCAGCAGACCTAAAAAATTTCTCTGTCAAATTGCTGTAAAGATGTCTAAGTGCTTATTGCAACTTCTGGACTTACGTCCTCGAAGACTGGCAGTAAAGAGCAGCAGACCCCACTCTGAGCCGGAAGAAGTAACCCGCTATCTGTTTCTGCCTTGGATCGCTCCCTACCCTTGGACCCAGAGATGGAATAGACTCAAGCAGCAGTCTAGATGGAGGTGGGGGCAGTGGGGTACCGCTGCTGGCTTGCACTGGCTCACATGAGCCAACTGTTCTTTTCAGAATTTTCATGACTCAGTTGTTTAAAATAGCCATTATTAAAAATTAAATTCTATATAGCTATAATTATATTCTATTAAAAACAAGCCATTTAAAATTCATCAGATCCTGGTTATTTTAGTAGTTTTACCATTGTTGTTGTTCAGTCACTCAGTCACGTCTGACTCTTTGCGACCCCATGAACTGCAGCATGCCAGGCTTCCCTGTCTTTCATTATCTCCCGGAGTTTGCTCAAACTCATGTCCATTGATTCGGTGATGTTATCTAACCATCTCATCCTCTGCCACTCCCTTCTTCTCTTGCCATCAATCTTTCCCAGCATTAGGGTCTTTTCCAATGAGTTGGCTCTTCATATCAGGTGACCAAAGTATTGGAGCTTCAGCTTCAGCATCAGTCTTTCCGATGAATATTCAGGGTTGGATTCCTTTAGAATTGACTGGTTTGATATTCTCTATGCCTTTTTGACATTATCTGTGTCTCCTTGTGCCTGAGTGGTAGAAGTACTCTATACTCTTCCCAACTATCATTAGCTTGAAATTGACCATGACAGAAATATTTACACCCCAGAAATCACTGAAAACTACAAATGAGGGCTTGACTTATTGGTTTGTTGATTGTCTAGAATCTAGAGTCAAGAAAGTGATGGAAAAAAATGTTAGCAGTGCAGATTAAACTTTAAATCGGGTTGTCTCTGTAGCTATTTTGTTGCGAATAAATAGCACAATACATCGAGAAACTATTCTTCCACTATTTGAAAACTATTATCCAATTTAGCAGAAAAGTCACTCCTGTCATTGATAAAGGAGTGATGTTCCCACATAAGTCTTTGTTATTTCATTTTTGTCCTGTTCCTTAATGTAAACCAATATATCAAGCAGTGTTCTTGCAGGAACTACACTTGCTTGTCAATTGCAACCTTGGCCTGGCTACAGATGCCAGAGTCTGGCAAGAGTCAGTGAAAGCATTTTATGAAAACCAACTGGCTTTTTTTGGAGTTTAAAGAATATTGATAGATTTTATGATATGTAAATTGTATGACCCACATCCTTTATTCCAACAAAATTTAAAATAAGCCAACATGCATGCTTTTTTTTTTTTTTTGAGAGAGAGCCAGTTATTAAACATTTACCAGCACATCATGGGGTAAAGGGAGTGCTTTGAAAGATTATTTTCCTTCCTTCAACCTTAAAGTTTCTAGGCTTGAATCAATAGCTCTTTCTACCACAAGTGGGAGAAAATTTCTCTCTTCCAAAGTTATGCTGGCAAATGAAAGAGCCCCTCATTTTCAGTTAGTCTGAAATCTAAGATGCCTTTGGAATTCCTTAGGAATCCTAGAATTGGAAACTTGGAAACTATTAACCAGATGCATAAAGTTTTTTTTTTTTTTCTTCCTCAAAAGCCCTTATTCCCTGTTGAGGTTGATGGACTGCCATTGAAATCTCTCTGCTAACCAATGGAAATCTCTTCAGCTCCCTCCCAAATCTAGATGGGAGTCTTGTAGACCAGCTCATGGGGCACCAAAGCAAGGCCCACTTTCAGAGCTGAGTCTCCCTATATCGGCGGGTATTAAGACAAATGAATGCCGTGTGCTGGGATTAGCCCTGGTTTCACAGACTGAGAGTGGAACTCCTAATATCAGGTTACATTTTGTTGGCTTGGTAATAATTTTTTTAACCACCAACCATATGGGCAGAGGTTGGAAGGAAAGCTAAATTTGGAACACACCCCCACTCTCCCTTTTAACATTTCTTTCTTGTTTGTGCCGGGAGGCAACATGTTACTCATACTCACATTAACAGCACTGGTTGCTATAGGACTGAGGAATGAGATTCTCCCAAAATGCAGTTGGAGCAGGGTATTGGAGATTTTCGACCCAAGTACGCAGTAGTGCAGTCAGAACGTCTGTGCTCTGCTTCTGCAGATTTCTGAACGTGTCTGTGCACACAGCACTAGAAGACTAAATCAATAATGAAAGGATTTCATGTCTATTGGCTCATAAATGCTTTATCATTTTTAGTTGACATCCAGAGATAGCACTTTTCTGCCCTAATATCTTTCTGACTCAGGCGTTTTAGAGCATGGAGCCATGAATTCTCTCTCCGTTTAGTTTTTTATGTTCTGGCTTTCCTTCTCCCCATCCGCCACTTCATGAAGATGGATTAGGTTTTGGTAGTGGTAATGATTTGGGCAGTATCTGTAGAAATTATGCACATTTCAGTTCCAGGGCTTTCTCAACCTGAATACATAAGGCATACTTGAGCCTAAAACAGGAGTTTTAGCGTCTCAAAGGAATTTAGAATCAGATTCAGTTTAAGGAATGGAAATTAGTCTACCTTCCTTCAAGGAGCTGTTGTAGTCTCCCTACGATGGCAATTTGAGGTCAGAAGGGCATTCTTCTTGCTGTCCCTGGATTCCAGGAAACAATGAGAAGTCCTGAAGCCAGATCTCACAGCCCAGCCTCCTCCTCTAATCTTGTCTCCCGCTAATCCCTACCCCACCCTATGTTCCAACTACTTTGAATTTCTCGCTGTTCCTGAACTTGCTGTTCTGCTCTTTAAGGCCTGCCTGAGCCTTTATAAATCCCTGTCTTTGCGACACACATAAAGCACTTAGCTCAGTGTGTGCCCCTCGGTGGGTTCTAATAATTGTTGGCTGTTAATACTCTGCACATGCTGGTTTTTGAGCCCAGAAAAGTTTCCCCTTCTTTACCTTTAAAACTCAGCTCAGATGTGCCTTCCTCCACAGTGAATCTTTGCCCTCGGCAGAGTGCTTTGTTTTGTTAATACCCATTCTAGCCATTATGAGCTTGAAGTCAGGTGATGGCCAGTGCCCGACACATCACCGGTGCTCAGTAAGTTTTGGTCGCGTGACCCTGGCCATACAGCTATGAATAAGCACAGTACCTGCCCATGTAAGCACCTAGTCCAGTCGGGAGCATGGGGGACAGACACTGAACTAGATAATTATGATGTGATGTGATTAAGGTACGGATTGCTATATGCACATGGGGTTGTGGAAACACAAAGGAAAAGCTTCAAACCCAGACAGGGTGGTCAGAAAGTAAGCTGAATCTTAAAACGATGTGTAAGAGTCAGGGGAAAGGTGGAAGGCATTGCAAGGCAGGAGGATAATATGAGAAAAGACATGGAGGTGAGAAAGAGCATGGTGGTTCTGGGAACAATATGCAGCATGATGGGCCACAGCAAAGAGAGGCGAGAGGTGAGGCCAGAAGATTAGTTAGGGTCAGAGCATGAAAGCCTTCTCTGCCTTGTTAAGGAGCTTGGCCTTGATCCTATAGCAGGGTCTATAAATTCACAACATATGGGTCATCAGCCTCCCCACCCCCACCCCTCTCATGGCAGACATTGATAATCAATCACAGCACCCCATTCCACTGGGTCCAGATGTGACCTCATAATCCTTCTCAACGTACTACTGCAGGGCACACCACCCAGAGATCAGAGGTGGCACTCTGGTTGGCTGGTGTAAGATTTTCCACGTGTGTGTATATGAAGGTTGAGAGTTTGGGAGAGTATGAGTTACGGGAGAATTATGACATGGTCAGACTTGCATTTTGGAAATCTCTATGCACATTAAAAAGAAGAATCAACAGAGCCCAATTGTTTAGATGTGGCAAGATGAAGAAGAAAGAGTAGTCAAGAACCAGATGATTGTTCCTTCGTTGGGCAACTGGACAGATCCCAGTGCCATTCAGAGACAGCATGAAGGAGGTAGTGATAGATTTGGCATGATAACAAGAGCTCACTTTTTTTGAGTGTTTACTATATACTGAGTAATGTTTTCAGCATTTTCTGTGAAGCAATTGATTTTATCCTCCCAACAACCCTGTGGGGTAGGTACCATTATTATTTCTGTTTTGCAGATAAAGAAACTGCACAGAGAGGTGTAAAATATTAAAAACCTAACAAAATCAGTGGCACTAAGAGAGATCATTAGGGCAAGAAAAGCTGAAAATACATCACTGAGTCATTTGGATGAATATAAAGAGAGCCAGTCAAGTCACCAGGCACCCGTGCTAGGGTTTATCTGTTTGTCTTTAATCTTTTGGAACCCAAAGTATCTATCATTCTTGGAAAAGGACCACTGTGATGAATACAAATCCATCCAGCCTTCAACACATCTGTTCTACTCACAGGGCAGACATCAGTAGGAAATGAACTCAGTCTGTCAGTTCAGATGCTCAGTCACGTCCAACTCTTTGCAGCCCCACGGACTGCAGCACGCCAGGCTTCCCTGTCCTTCACCATTTCCCGGAGCTTGCTCAAACTCATGTCCATTGAGTCGGTGATGCCATCCAACCATCTCATCCTCTGTCGTCCCCTTCTCCTCCTGCCTTCAATCTTTCCCAGCATCAGGGTCTTTTCCAATGAGTCAGTTCTTCACATCAAGTGGCCAAAGTATTGGAGCTTCAGCTTTAGCATCAGTCCTTCCAATGAATAGTCAAGACTGATTTCCTTTAGGATGGACTGGTTGGATCTCCTTGCAGTCCAAGGGACTCTCAAGAGTCTTCTCAAACACCACAGTTCAAAACCATCAATTCTTTAGCACTCAGCTTTCTTTATAGTCCAACTCTCATATCCATACATGATTACTGGAAAAGCCATAGCTTTTACTAGACAGACCTTTGTTGGCAAAGTAATGTCTCTGCTTTTTAATATGCTGTCTAGGTTGGTCAGAGGTTTTATTCCATGGAGCAAGCGACTTTTAATTTCATGAATTCAGTCACCATCTGCAGTGATTTTGGAGTTCAAGAAAATAAAGTCTCTCACTGTTTCCATTGTTTCCCCATCTATTTGCCATGAAGTGATGGGACCAGATGCCATGATCTTGGTTTTCTGAATGCTGAGTTTCAAGCCAGCTTTTTCACTCTGCTCTTTCACTTTCATCAAGAGGCTCTTCAGTTCCTCTTCGCTTTCTTCCGTCAGAGTGGTATCATCTGCATATCTGAGGTTATTGATATTTCTCCCAGCAATTTTGATTCCAGCTTGTGCTTCATCCAGCCCAGCGTTTCACATGATGTACTCTGCATATAAGTTAAACAAGCGGAGTGACAGTATATAGCATTGATGTACTCCTTTCCCAATTTGGAACCAGTCTCTTTTTCCATGTCTGATTCTAACTGTTGCTTCTTGACCTGCATACAGATTTCTCAGGAGGCAGGTAAGGTGGTCTGGTATTCCCATCTTTTGAAGAAGTTTTCACAGTACTGTTGAAGCCTAGCTTAGAGAATTTTGAGCATTACTTTGCTAGCGTGTGAGACGAGTGCAATTGTGTGGTAGTTTAAACATTCTTTGGCATTGCCTTTCTTTGGGATTTGAATGAAAACTGACCTTTTCCAATCCTGTGGCCTCTGCTGATTTTTTTTTATTTCTTTGCATTGATCACTGAGGAAGGCTTTCTTATCTCTCCTTGCTATTATTTGGAACTCTGCATTCAGATGGGTGTATCTTTGCTTATCTCCTTTGCCTTTACCTTCTCTTCTTTTATCAGCTATTTGTAAAAGGCAGGCAGAATGAAATCCACAATCAAAGAAAACTAACCAAACTGATCACATGGACCACAGCCTTGTCTAACTCAATGAAACCATGAGAAATGCCATGTAGGGCCACCCAAGACAGACAGGTCATGGTGGAGAGTTTTGACAAAACATGGTCCACTGGAGAAGGGAATGGCAAAACACTTCAGTATTCTTGCCTTGAGAACCCCATGAGCAGTATGAAAAGGCAAAGAGATAGACACTGAAAGATGAACTCCCCAGGTCAGTAGGTGCCCAATATGCTACTGGAGAAGAGTAGAGAAAGAACTCCAGAAAGAAGGAAGAGACAGAGTCAAAGAGAAAACAACACCCAGTTGTGGATGTGACTGGTAATGGAAGTGAAGTCCGATTCTGTGAAGAACAATATTGCATAGGAATCTGGAATGTTAGGTGCACGAATCAAGGTAAATTGGAAGTGGTCAAACAGAAGATGGCAAGAGCAAACATCGACATATTAGGAATCAGTGAACTAAAATGGACTGGAATGGGCAAACTTAATTCAGATGACCATTTTATCTTCTACTGTGGGCAGGAATCCCTTAGAAGAAATGGAGTAGCCTTCATAGTCAATAAGAGTCCAAAATGCAGTACAATCTCAAAAACGACAGAATGATCTGTTTCTTTCCAAGACAAACCATTCAACATCACAGTAATCCAATTCTTTGCCCCAACCACTAATGCCAAAGAAGCTGAAGTTGAACAGTTCTATGATGACCTACAAACCCTTCTAGAATTAGCACCAAAAAAGATGCCCTTTTCATCATAAGGGACTGGAATGCAAAAGTAGGAAGTCAAGAGATACCTGGAGTAAGAGACAAGTTTGGCCTTGGAGTACAAAATGAAGCAGGGCAAAGGCTAACAGAGTTTTGCCAATCAAACGCACTGGTCATAGCAAACACCCTCTTTCAACAACACAAGAAACAACTCTACACATGGACATCACCAGATGTTCAATACTGAAATCAGATTGATTATAATCTTTGCGGCCAGAGATGAAGAAGGTCTATACAGTCAGCAAAAGCAAGACCAAGAGCTGATTGTGGCTCAGATCATGAACTCCTTATTGCAAAATTCAGACTTAAATTGAATAAAGTAGGGAAACCACTAGACCATTCAGGTATAACCTAAATCAAATCTCTTACAATTTTACAGTGGAAATGACAAATAGGTTCAAGGGATTAGATCTGATAGGGTGCCTGAAGAACTATGAATGGAGCTTCTTGACACTGTACAAGAGGCAGTGATCAAAACCATCCCCAAGAAAAAGAAATGCAAAAAGGAAAGTGAATTAAAACAAGCCTATCCAAATGACGACCTATATGATTTCCAAATGAATCTTCAGAAGCAAAAGGCAAATGAGAAAAGGAAAGATATATCCATTTGAATGCAGAGTTCCAAAGAATAGTGAGGAGAGATAAGAAGACCTTCCTCAGTGATCAGTGCAAAGAAATAGAGGAAAACAATAGAATGGGAAAGACTACAGATCTCTTAAAGAAAATTAAAGATACCAAGGGAAGATGTCATGCAAAGATGGGCACAATAAAAGACAGAAATGTTCTTAATGACCCAGATAACCATGATAGTGTGATCACTCACCTAGAGTCAGACATCCTAGAATGTGAAGTCAAGTGGGCCTTAGGAAGAATCACTACCAACAAAGCTAATGGAGGTGATGGAATTCCAGTTGAGCTATTTAAAATCCTAAAAGATGATGCTGTGAAAGTGCTGCGCTCAATATACCAGCAAATTTGGAAAATTGCAGTGGTCACAGGACTGAAAAGGTCAGTTTTGATTCCAGTCCCAAAGAAAGGCAATGCCAAAGAATGTTTAAACTACCACACAACTGCACTCACCTCACAAGCTAGCAAAGTAATACTCAAAATTCTCTAAGCTAGGCTACAACAGTACGTGAACCGAGAACTTCCAGATGTTCAAGCTGGATTTAGAAAAGGCACGGCAATCAGATATCAAATTGCCAACATCTGTTGGATCATAGAAAAAGCAAGCGAGTTCCAGAAAAACATCTATTTCTGCTTCATTTACTACGTTAAAGCCTTTGACTGTGTGGATCACAACAAACTGTGGAAACTTCTTCAAGAGATGGGAATACCAGACCACCTAACCTGCCTCCTGAGAAATCTGTATGCAGGTCAGGAAGCAACAGTTAGAACTGGACATGGAACAACAGGCTGGTTCCAAATCAGGAAAGAAGTATGTCAAGGCTGTATATTGTCATCCTTCTTTAATTTATGCGCAGAATGCATCATGCAAAATGCTGGGCTGATGAAACAGCCCAGCTGGAACAAGCTGGAATCAAGCTGGAATCAAGATTGCCAGGAAAAATATCAATAACCTCAGATATGCAGATGATACCACCGTTATGGCAGAAAGTGAAGAGGAACTGAAGAGCCTCTTGATGAAAGTGAAAAAGGAGAGTGAAAAAGCTGGCTTAAAACTCAGCATTCAGAAAACCAAGATCATGGCATCTGGTCCCATCACTTCATGGCAAAAAGATGGGGAAACAATGGAATCAGTGACAGACTTTATTTTCTTAGACTCCAAAATCAATGCAGATATTGACTGCAGCCATGAAATTAAAAGATACTTGCTCCTGGAAGAAAAGTTCTGACCAACCTAGACAGCATATTAAAAAGCAGAGACATTACTTTGCCAACAAAGGTCCATCTAGTCAAAGCTATTACTTCTCCAGTAGTCATGTGTGGATATGAGATTTGGACTATAAAGAAAGCTGAGTGCTGAAGAATTGATGGTTTTGAACTGTGGTGTTGGAGAAGACTCTTGAGAGTCCCTTGGACTGCAAGGAGATCCACCAGTCCATCCTAAAGGAGATCAGTCCTGAATATTCATTGGAAGGACTGATACTGAAGCTCCAATACTTTGGCCACCTGTTGGGAAGATCTGACTCATTGGAAAAGACCCTGATGCTGGGAAAGATTGAAGGCAGGAGGAGAAGGGGACAGCAGAGGATGAGAAGGTTGGATGGCATCACTGACTCAATGGACATGAGTTTGAGTAAGCTCCAGGAGTTGGTGATGGACAGGGAAGCCTGGCGTGTTGCAGTCCATCGGGTCACAAAGAACTGGACACAACTGAGTGACTGAACTGAACTGAGTGTTCATAAATTAAAAGAGCAAGATTAGAGGGGTATTGGATTACATCACAATGAATTGTGCTGTGTTTTTCCAATGATTAACCTTTTCTTATTTCAATGATGATATGCAGTGTACATTTGTGTGTGTGTAAATGTATGTATTTGATCCGTTTGTTTAATAACTTCTTGCCTTCTAAAGCACTTTTTCATTCCCCATTAAAGTGTTCTAATCAGGAATCTAATTGCTTTAAGGAATAGGCTATTTCGGTGGGTAATAGATGTGGTGTTGTTTTCATCTTAGCTTCACGTCTGGCTGTCTGGGCTGCATCAGTGGCATAGTGGCAAGCACTTCCAGGAGACAAGGCACTTTGGCCGGGAGGGAAAAAATGTCCTTGTCTAAGACCTGAGCACACAGCTCTGCATTGGTGTCAAATAGTAGTGAGGACTGTGCAGCCTGTATTTCCTGATCCCCAGACCAAGTTGCCTATTAATGCTGAACTCAGATCATGAGACCATAGATGTGCTAATGATTCCAGTGTTGTCTGGAACTTTTTATAGCTACAAGTGTCCATCTTTTGCCTGAACATACCAATCTCATTACCACCTACCTCTCTTTGATCAGATCATTCTTTACATCTGCCTGTGATGCCCTCTGTTCTCCCCTCCAGTACTTAAATCGTCCTCCACAAAACTCATGTTTGATGGCCTCAGCCTTCCATGTCTCTTCCTTTTCCAAAACGCTGGATCCACCATTCTGCACATAACAAAAATCAACTAGAAGATTGTGATTTACAAACAGCTTTCAAATTCATCATCTGATTAAACCCTTCTGACAGTCTTATGTGGTTTTAATATTAGCTTGTGTACAGGAGAAAACTCAGGCTCAGAGAGTTGGATTACTGGCCCAAGGTCAATTCATGGTAAGAACTAGAATTGGAGCCCAGCTCTTTCTGATGACAAAAGCATTTCCATAACTACCTTGCTACATGGCCCAGCACATGTAGCTGATGAATATTTGTTGATGATGATGATAACAGTCCTCTTATGCCGGTAAATAGCCATTGACTTTCTCCATGGATTTGATGCTCAAAATCAGAACAGCCTCAGCAGGCGTAGTTCAGGGTCTCTCCAGCCTTTAGGGATTAGGTCGTGAAGGGATGAGCTGAAAGCATGGTGCTCAGGCCAGTTTTGTTGGGCTAGTCTGGGTTCCCTCTCCTTTCTCTCTCCCTGTAACCCAGTATCTTTCCCATGAATCACAGTTCCTCTGGGTGCCTGAGTCTGGCCCTAAAGCAGGGACCATAGAGCACATGGTGTTCGAGCAACTCACTCTCTGTGCTTGGGAGATCTGAGTTCACGCCTCTCCGCTCCACTTGAGACCTATAATTATTGACCCACAGCGCATTCTTGTGCTCTGTGACCATCTGGCCTGAGTACGTCCTAGGCTATCATTTGCTTGGGCAGCAGTTGGTTTAGACAGCTTATCCTGAACATATCTTTGGAAACCTGCATAATCTTGGTTCTGGGAGACTGAGCAGGCAGCCAGGCTAAAGGCCCCATGTGCTGTTCTTGGGCCCAATGCCCCAGCTAAAATAATACACTTGGAATTATTCATTATCCCTTCCATGCAACTCTAAATTTTAAATTGCATACTTGTGAGTGAGCCTGGCTTTTTGTAGGTCTTTCGTACATTAGAGAATTGCATGTTTCAAAGATTCAAAATGATTGTGGGAATGAACTTCATTCTAGCAGTAACAACAACAATAGTCAGAAACATAGTAACACTCAACACTGGTAATTCTCTCTGTGATTACACTGGCCTGAATATTACCACATTTAATCTCTACAATATCCTCTGAAAGGTTGGTGATATTATATCCCCCATTTTACAGATGAGGAAAATGAAGCTCAGAGAGATTAAGTAAATGTCTTAAGATTATGCAACTAATAAATGGTTGAACCCAGATTCCAACCCATGCCTTTTTGGCTCCAAAGGCCATGAAATTCTAAAGCCAACCCTTCGCTCTGCCTCCTCCCTTCTTGGTTCATAGGACACTTGTCTATGCCATGTAAGCCTTCAGTTGGCAGCCCATGACACAGGTCCACAAACAGGTCATGAGCAGGATTCAGCACTAGGGTCCTGAAACTGGTCATTCTGTCTATGCTGTGCTCCACTGGCCAACCCTGAGCCTCCTTGTTCTTGGTTCTCCCGATGAGAAAAGGTAGACACAAGAATTCACATAGAGTGCATGAGAGGATGCCACTGAATTGGTCAACTTGGACTTTTGTAAAAATATAAACAAATCTAGTCTAGTATTTATTCCTCTTTTCCTTGAGCCTAGACATGCTCACAAAATCAGTCCTCTTTTGGCCAGCCAAAGATCGGACATGTTCCATGAAGAAGAGATCAGTTTTAAACATCTACAACCTTGGCTGAAAAGTATAAATTTGTTCACAGAAAAATCTGGTAAGAAATGACAAAAAATCTAAAATAACTTGAACCAGTGGTTATCTTTGGCTCATATGATGTGGCCAATGAATATAGATAATCTCTACTTTATAAAGAATGTTGCATTTATTAATGTGGGCCTCTATGGAATCTCATTTTAAATATGAGTTGATGAACTGGTCATTTTTTTTTTAATAACAGCTTTTTTTAAGATATCATTAAAATACCTATATAATCACCCATTTTAAGTGTAGAATTCAGTGGTTTTTAGTATATTCACAGAGTTGCACAACTGTTACCACCATTTGAGAATATGTTCATTATCTGAAAAAGGAACTCCATGCTGCTTAGTCATAGACCCTTATCCCTCCCACTTGCCCCCCGCCCCAACTCTAGGTAAGCACTAATCTACTTTCTGTTTCTATGAATTTGCCTGTTCTTGAAATTTTGTATAGATGGAATCTTACTACATGTGATCCTTTGTGACTGGCTTCTCTCATTCAGCATAATACTTTCAAGATTCATTCATGTTGAAGTATGTATAATACTTCAGTTTTTTTATTGCCAAACAGTATTTCATTGTATGAATAGATCACAGTGTACTGTTGATGGAAGTTTGGGTTGTTCCCACTTTCTGGCATTATAAATAATGCTGCTATGAACAAGATTTTGTATGGATATGTTTTTGTTGCTCTTGGAAATAAAACTAGGAGTGGAATTTCTGGGGCTTATGGTTAAGTCTTTGCTGTTTTGAGAACTGCCAGATTGTTTGTCAAAGTGACTATACTGTTTTACATTATCACCAGTGGTATGTGAATGTTTCGATTTCTCCACATCCTTTCCAGTATTTACCTTTTTTATTATATCCTAGTGGATGTGATGTGGTATCTCCTTGTGGTTTGGATTTGCCTTTTCCTGATAACTAATGATGTTGAGCATCTTTTCATGTGCTTATTGGCCATTTGTAGATCTTCTTTGTGGAAAAATGTCTATTCAGATCCTTTGACCACTTTAAATTGTTATTTTCTTTTCACTGCTGGGTTGTATTTATATATTCTAGATACAAAACTCCTATCAGATATGACTTGCACATGTATTCTCCCATGCTTGACTTACCTTTTCACTTTACGCTATTGTTGCGGCACAAAAGTTGTTCATTTTGGTAGTGTCCAATTTATTTTTTTTCTTCTTTTCACTTGTGCTTTTCGTGTCATATATAAGGAATGATTGCCTAATCTCAGATCAGAAAGATTTACACTTCTTCTAGGAGTTTTATAGTGTTAGTTCTTACATTTAGGTCTTTCAATCCATTTTCATTTTGGCACATAGTGTGAGATAGGGATCCAAATTCATTCTTCTGCACATGGATATCTGGTTACGCTACCACGTGTTGAAAAGGCGATTCTTTCTCTATTAGATGATCTTTATACTGTCATCAAAGTCAGTTTATTACAAATGTGAAAGTTTATTTCTAGACTTTCAATTTTATTCTGTGAATATATACTTTTGCCAGTTCCTCACTGTCTTGATTTCTATATGTGCAGTAAGTTTTTAAACATGGAAATGTGAGGCCTCCAACTTTGTTCTCCTTTTTCAAGATTCTTTTGGCTATTGTGGGTATTTTGAATTTCCTTATGAATTTTAGGATCTGCTTGTCAGTTTTTAGATTTGTAGAAAAATTTGGGGGAGTTGATACCTTATCAATATTAAGTCTCCCAGTCCATGAATGGGGTGACTTTTTGCTTATCTAGGTCTTTAATTTTTTTCAACAGTGTATTACAGTATTCAGAATATAGGTTTTGCATGTCTCTTATTAAATGTATGTCTACATTTTTTATTGTTTTTGATATTGTTGTAAATGGAATTGTTTCCCTAATTTTCTGATTGCTCATCCCAAGTGTATAGAAATACAATTGACTTTTGTATGTTGATCTAGTATTCTGCTACCTTGCTGAACTCATTTATTACTTCTAATATTTTTTAGTGATTTCCTCAGAATTTTATACATGCAGAATTGTGTTGTCTGCAAATAAAGATAATTTCACTGCTTCCTTTCCGGTCTGGACACTTTTTATTTCTTTCCTGGCCTGACTACACTGGCTATAACTTCTACAATGTTGAATAGAAGAGGCAAGATCTGACATCCTTCTTGTTCCTGACCTTGTGGGGAAAGCTTTTATACATTCACCCTTAAATATGATGTTAGCACTGGGTTTTTTGTGGATGCCCTTTATCATTTTGAGGAAATTCCATTCTATTCTTAAATTGTTAAGTGGTTTTATCATGAAAAAATGTTGAATTTTGTCAAATCCTTTTTCTGCATTTATTGAAATAAGTATGTGGGATTTGTCTTTATTCTGATAATATGGTGTATTATATTGTTTACTTTTTGTATGTTAAACCAACCTTGCATTCCTAGGATAAATCTCACTTGGTCATGGTATATGGTCCGTTTTACATGTTGCTGGATTTGTTTTGCTTGTATTTTGTAAAGTTTTGTGCTTATACTTATCATGGATATTGGTCTGTAGTTTATTTCCCTTTGTGTTATATTTACATAGTAGTGTCATGGCCTCATATAATAAGTTAGTAGTGTCTCCACTTCTGCTTTTTGGAAGAGTTATGAAGGATTGTTGTTAATTCTTCTTTCAACATTTGATAGAAAAAGCCATCTGGGCCTGGGCTTTGTCACTTCAGACTTTCTATTTCTTCTTAAGTCAGTTTTGGTAGTTTGTGTATTTCTATGAATATATCCATTTCATCTAGGGTATCTAATGGTGTTGGTATACAGCTGTTCACAATATTTCCTTATAATTTTTTCCCATAAGGTTAGTTGTAATGTTCCTTTTTCATTCCTGATTTTAGTAATTTTTTTTTTCTCTTTCTTTTCCTTATTCACTTGAGCTAAATGTTGGTCAATTTTCTGATATTTCAAAGAACCAATTTTTGGTTTTGTTGATTTCATCTATTGGTTTTTCTGTTGTCTGTTACATTAATTTTGGTTAATTTCCCAAATGACTTTCTTCTTTGATCTAATTTATTTATTTATTTATGTACACAACATAAACCTAAATAAACTATATTGAAAAAGAAATCACAAAGTAAATTAGAAAATATTTTGAGATAAATGAAAATGAAGATACAACATACTAAAACTTAATGGCTTCAGGGAAAGTAGTACCATGCCATGACCTGCCCTTCAAACTGCCCTTCAACCTTCCTTTCAAACTTCCATTCTCTTCCATTCAAACTTCTCTTCTCTTCCCTTGCCTATCCTTTCCTACCATTTCCTATCCTTCCCTTCCCTCCCCTTCCCTATCCTTCCCTCCTCTTCCCTCCCCTTCCCTATCCTTCCCTCCCCTTCCCTATTCTTCCCTTCCATATACTTCCCTTCCCTATCCTTCCCATCCTTTCCCTATCCTTCTCTAAATTTCCCTATCTTTCCCTATCCTTCCCTCCCCTTGCCTCCCCGTCCTTATCTTTCACTATTCTGCCGTCCCCTTCCCTTCCCTCCACTTACCTATCCTTCCTGGCCATTCCCAGTCCTTCCATAAGTTTCCCTATCTCTCCTCATTTCCCTAGCTTTCCTTATCCTCCCCTTTCCTCCTCTCTCATTCCCTTCCCTTCCCTATCCTTCCCTATCTTTTCCTATCTTTCCCTCCCATTCTCTATCCTTCCCTCCCCTTCCCTAAATTTCCCTATCTTTCCTTATTTACGTATGTTTCCTTATCCTTCCCTTCCCTTCCCTTCCCTTCCCTGCTTCTGCTGCTAAGATGCTTCAGTCGTGTCCAACTCTGTGTGACCCCATAGACAGCAGCCCACCAGGCTCCCCCATCCCTGGGATTCTCCAGGCAAGAACACTGGAGTGGGTTGCCATTTCCTTCTCCAATGCATGAAAGTGAAGTCGCTCAGTCATGTCCGACTCAGCCTTCCCTAAATTTCCCTATCTTTCCTTATTTCCATATCTTTCCTTATCCTTCCCTTCCCTCCCCTATCTTTCCCTATCCTTCCCTTCTCTATCCTTCCCTTCCCTATCCTTCCCTATCCTTCCTTCCCCTTTTCTGTCCTTCCTTCCTCCTCCCTGTCCTTCCTTCCCCATCCCTATCCTTCCCTTCCCTATCTTTCCCTTTCCTATCCTTCCTTTTCCCTTTCCCTTTCCCTTCAGAAGAGACTTCCTATAGGTCTGTTTTTAACCCTAAAATCAAATGGTAATTGTGAATCACATGCCCTCTTCTAAAGGACATGGAGGAAGGATCTTTGCTTGAACTTTCCACTTTGTGGCTTATCTGAACTTGCAGCTTTCAATCCTTCTGCCACGTCTCCCAGGCTGAAGCAACTGATGTAAACCAGCACAGAAGTGAGGGGATTTTGAGCACTTGAATGTAGTGGTTTGTTATCCTGTTGCTGAAGCCATAAGAGCCCAGAAAGTAAGAAAGCTCTATTTGACCAGTATTCTCAATCTCCTCAGTGACAAAATCAGATCAGCTGTAGAAAATGGCTATCAATACACCTGAAAAGAAGTAGACAGCCTAAATGCATAGAACACAATGGCTGACTCTGAGTGACTGGATGAAGTCAAACGTGATGCCTAAATTGTCTGTTGCTATCATTTATGCCATTTTTAAAAGCTGACTGTACCTCAAAAAAATAAGTTCTGGAACTAATTTCCTATTTTAAATGGTGTTCAATATTGCCTTTTGTCAGTGAAAATTTCTCACTTGTAGATTTATAAGGTAATGCAAATAAACATCAAAGAAATAAAAATATTATGATCAACCAAGATGTGGGTTTCAAGACAAAAAGAAAAAATCCGATCTCTTTTCATTATTCTAAATTCTCATGATACTTATGCCATGCACATATGTATAAGTTTATAAAGCTATGCAATAATAAAAATCACAGACATTCACAGTAGGTAAGCTTAAGTTTGAAACACAGGAGAACCATTTCTTATGAGATTTTTTTTTTTTTTTTACTTCTTACATAAATGCTCTTAAAATCAACCACAAAATATCCTGTCTCTAAGTACTAAAATTGGGTACACACTGGCTACAGTAATATAAAGATGGCCAAAGACCAGGTTCTCAGACCTGGACTGTATATCTAATTCTCTTTCAGTAAATCAAGCTAGTAAAGGCAGTGAATCTCATGCTGAGAAAAGACAGAAGCCCAAGCTCAGTAGGGCCTGATTCTAGTGAGAGCTGAGACCTTGGATGCCTTTAAGAGAATCCTTTTGTTCAGCTTAAAATGAATCATCCACAGATGTGCCCATTTCATATTACATTCATTAATATCTCTGTTTTAAAATGTTCTGTATTGATACAAATGTGTTAAAGCTGATGTTTCTAGCGTAACCAAAATTTATGTAATCTAAAATAACTTCCATCTGCTAATGCTCATTATGCAATATGAAGATGGCTCTTATGAGCTTACTGTCTGTATCTATAGGGCACTATGCAGATACGGCCACATGTGTCTCACATTTAACCGTAAAATGGATACCAACGTCCATTCAGCACAGAGTAATGTGAAATACAACATTTAATTCCCAAATGCTAATTTTGCTAAGAAAAAATATAAAACCTTTCTGGTTGGGGAAGAATTTATAGAATCAGGCTTCAAGGCTATTATAATTGAAGTTGTAGCTTTACTTCAATTAAAGTTCCCATCAACAGTGATGGTCAGGAACTAGGATCATGGCAGTGGGCTCTCCTGTGAAGAAAGGCAACTTCTGTCCCCAGCTCCCAGGAACTGGGATCATGGTTTCTAAGTCTCACACACACACACGCGCAACACACAGTTGGTCCTAAAATCTTCTAGTGTTTGGCTGTAGACAGAAATAGAGCAGGAACACCACAGCTTTGAAAGGATTGTAGCTCCAAGGGTAAAAGCTCATCTGCATTGGACAACTGCTTTATATTTGTTCATTTATTGAATTGAAGGTGGGAGAAGAGGTCGACAGAGGATGAGATGGTTGGATGGCATCACCGATGTGATGGACATGAGTTTGAGTAGGCTCCAGGAGTTGGTGATGGACAGGGAAGCCTGGTGTGCTGCAGTCCATGGGGTTGCAAGGAGTCTGATATGACTGAGTGACTGGACTGAACTGCTCATTTTTTTCATGGCCCTCTACAGTTTCATCCTACTCAGCCTTTCCCATCTAATCCCTTGCTTCTTCTCGCTCAGTACAGCCAAAGTGTTTCCTGAATATTTTCCGTTTTTCCATGCCTCTGTGCCTCCCTATATACCATTCTTTTTCCATCTGAAATATTTATATCTGTCCTTCCACTTCCTCCTTCCCCTTAATCTGCACTTATCCATACCTACCCATGCTTTCCAGCCTCCTTTTCAGTGCTTCTTCCCTCATAAAATCTCCATGATTTTAAAACATTCATACCCAACCCAGAAGTGCTCGAATCCTCCTCTAAACTTTCTCTGTACCTGACCGAGACAATATAACACAGTAGATAAGAACGTAGCCACATACAAGTGTTTTGGACAACCAAGCTTCTCTGAGTCTCAGTCCCTAAATTTGTAAAATGGAGATATCACTACTTCATAGGATTCTTATGAGGGTTAAATGAAATTATGCACACTAAGAACCCACATGGTAGATGCTCTGTCAGTTGTAGCTGGCCTTAAGTACAGGGACCATGTCTTGTTCAACTTTGTACCCTCAGCACTTAGCATTGTTCCTGGCCCAGAGTGGGTACTATGTGACTGTTTCTGGAGTCAATAGGCACCCCTTTAATAAAGGGAGGACATGCTTTCTAGACATCTGGGAGTTAATCTACTGGGTCTGTCACTTGCCTTCCTCTAGCTTCCTTGTTAGCCTACAAAAGGGAGCTGCTCACTGCAGACTGTAGTAGCTTTCTCTCTGCTTAAGTTGGCCATCAGGTTGAACAATACAAATTGGGCGTTCGGTGCTTCATTCTAGCCTTCTGATTATTCTCTGAGGATTTGTTCTCCTATGTCAGACCTGGAGCTTATCCTTTGTTAAGGATTGAATTCATTCAGAATTTTGCACTGTTAGGTTTTTAAAGCAATTTCAACTGGTTTGGTAGTTTGTTTATTGTTGGCCAGTGTGACTTCCTTTTCTCTCAAAATCCCTTTGAAAAGTTCTGTAAAGTTTTTGGTACATTCAAAAGAACATGAAAGGTTTTATGTGTAAATAAATGAGAAATGCTTTGGTTTCTCCTAAAGTGCTTCTCTGGTAAAGTCAAGAGGAAAACATGTGTTGTAAATGGGCCCCAGTTTTTATTTGCTGGATTTGGGCCTCTCTGCAATCCCTTTTTGACAGATATGTGGAGCATGTTGAATTCCAAGTTGACTTTCAATTAAACTACATTTCTATATTTTCTTTTAAAAAGTATTCTTAGGGATATGGGGGAAAATCTTTAGTGCCAGAGACACTGGTCAATAGCTTGACCACATTTTCAGGAGATAAAGGCAAGGATAAATCCAAATGAGGAACAGGAAACTCAAATGGAAGAAAAGTAAGTAACTAAAAGAGCTCTGCTATGGACCATTGGTTTGACTGCAAAGGAGAATGTGAGTTTTGTCCATCACAGGCAAAATGTGCAACTCTTAATTGTGTTTTCAGAATTGGAGGATGCTACTCCGATGGGATGTGGCCATAATTTTTAAGCGATCAGAGTCTTTAGTCTGTTGTTTCTCTTCTTAGAGCCAAGGTAAGGGTCTCGTGGCAAGGCAGATTGGACATGCAGTTCTGTGCCACCGTTACACACTTAGGTGCACTCTAGGAAGGGGAAGAGACTGGGTCCACCCAGGAAACTTGGCATTCAATCCACGGTATGGTACACAGTATACACTCCAAAGTACTTGAACAAAGGGAAGGAACTAGCCTGATAAGAATGTGTTCCTTGCAGCTTCCTGCTGGCATCAGTGCAGGAGAAATAAGGGAAATACTGACCTTTTCTCTGCCCTTGTGACTCTTGAGCCAATTCCTGCTTGGGTGTCACTGAATTTCAGAAAAAGGTGGAAGGAAAGGGGAAGATTCCCTTTTTAATTTTATCCTATCTTTCCTGTCTCTGCTTGGAAGCTACTGACATATGGACAGACTCAAAGGTTTTTGGTTTTGTTCATTACTTATCACTTTTGTGGTCTAGAAGTCAAGCTTGAGCTAGGTCACAGGGCACAGTGGTGGTTGTTGGTGGTGAGAGGTAAGGTGGAGCTGAGGGAATAAGGCCATCTCTGTAGGAAGAAAAGGCCCAAGGTCATGTTTTGACCTTGTGTCTGCTCACCTTCTGCAGCATAAACCAATTGGTGAGTATTTTATTTGCATAGGATACCTGAAGCTATACAGGTATGTTATATTCATTTTGATACCTCATGTGGTGTCCGTAGGTTTCACGGGCTTAGCTGCAGTACAGCTAAAGATTTTGGAAGAATGGAAGACAAGTAGCAATGTCAGCGCATGTCTGACTTCCATACCACCACATGGGTAGAGTTTGTGTGTGTGTGTGTGTGTGTGTGTTAATTAAAAATTGAATTCAGAATATTGTAAAGCAATTATCTTTCAATTAAAAATAAATGTAAAAAAAACGAATTCAGTTCTCAGTTAGGAAGCCAAAAAAAAAAAAGTTGAAAAGCCACAGTAACTCCTAGTGCCCCATGTTATGAACAGAAGTGCCTTCATTCAGGTCAGGCCCCCCGTGTCCTCTCCAGAGGAGGGCCACCCTGTTGGCGTCTGGACGTGGATGATGGTTCTTAAACTACACATAGGAATCCCTCACTGCCGCCGTCAACACCTGCACTCTAGACAAATGACTCACTCATTGTGCCAGCAGACACATCACTGAAACAGATCGTAATCTGCAACAGAATCCATTGGGCCAGCAATACACATTGGGGAGTGGGTATCGTCATGGAGCCTGGCAAGCTCTACATGGAAAAATGATTCAAAGGAAGCATTCTGGCCAGTCCAGTTCTGAGGCTAATGGCTTTATTTGGGAAAATTAGTCATTCTTCCACTTTTGACCAACAAATATTTATTGAGATCCCACTAAATATTGAGTCTTCTACAAGGAACTTGACATAAATGCTCTCATGTAATATGCGCAGCAGCTAGTGGGGGAGGTAATTAGGCTCCCTTTAGAGATGACAAATGGAGAAGGCAATGGCACCCCACTCCAGTACTCTTGCCTGGAAAATCCCATGGACGGAGGAGCCTGGTGGGCTGTAGTCCATGGGGTCGCTAAGAGTCGGACACGACTGAGCGACTTCACTTTGACTTTTCACTTTCATGCATTGGAGAAGGAAATGGCAACCCACTCCAGTGTTCTTGCCTGGAGAATCCCAGGGACGGGGGAGCCTGGTGGGCTGCCGTCTATGGGGTCACACAGAGTCGGACACGACTGAACTGACTTAGCAGCAGCAGCAGCAGCAGAGATGACAAAACCGAGGTAAAAGAAGTCAAGTGACTTGCTCAAAGTCTTACTGCTGGCGATAGGTGGAGTTTAGATCTGCTCTCAGGTCTGTCTTTTCCTCAAAATCTCCCTTTGCTGCCTGTGGCATGCCAGGAATGCTTTCTCCTTATTTCACGTTATTTCATAGCTCAGTTCTCCCCAAGAGCATAAATCTGTTAAGGGCTCCATCGTTACCAAGGTCCCTTGAGGATGGGCCACTTGATGATTTTTAGTGGCCACCTTCAAAGTTTTCCAAATTCCTTTCTGGCTAACTGTATGCAGGTAGTCGATGGCATGGGAAAATGCCCTCATCTGCATTAACTTGGGAAGGTGCAAGGGCTGAAGACAAGGTGCTCAGAGAGAATTGAATTCAGCCAGTTATTTCAGCTCAATTCATGCATTTTTATGGCATACCTCCTCTGCGCCTCACACATTGTTAGACATGATGAGGATGAAGAAGCCACATGTGATAGTATGTGCTCTCCAGGAGGAAGGAAGGTATAGAACCAAAGAGTTTGTACTTAATCCTAGGAACAGCAGGGAGGCACTGGTGATTCTTGAGCAGAGATGTGACAACTGCTCCCAAGGTTATTTTCATTCACTCCTGCAAGGCTACCTTGGGGGTCAGGAACGGAAAGAGCACAGGGTGGTGGGCACTGGGAAAGCCTGACTGCATGCTCCTGGGGTATTAAAGACGTGACAGTTTCTGCATCTTTGCCTAGCACCTCCCATACATGTGAAATCCCACAGTTGAGTGGAAAGGATATAAACCATCTGCAGTAACATATTTGTTTAAAAAGGAGACACCAGCATGAAGACTTAGCAACTTTGAACCAGTTGAAAGAAGAGCAGCTGCCTGATATTTTTGTAGTGCTTATATTGATTGTTCATCTTCCATTCTTCTTGTGGTTTGTGTTACTAGCATATTTGTATTGGTTCTGCCAAAAGAATCCTTGAGAGAAGAAAAATTCATAAATTATTTTGGAGAGTTTAAATCTACATAAGAATTAAAGTCCCCTGGAGCTTTGGGCCACTGGCGTGCACAGTTGAAGTACATAAGATTATGTGTGCTGTGTGCTAAGTCACTTCAGTCATGTCTGACTCTGTGCGACACGATGGACTGTAGCCCGCCAGGCTCCTCTGTCCATGGGATTCTCCAGGCAAGAATGCTGGAGTGGGTTGCCATGCCCTCCTCCAGGGGATCTTCCTGACCCAGGGATCAAAGCCATGTCTCTTAGGTCTCCTGGATTGGCAGGCAGGTTCTTTACCACTTGCACCACCTCGGAAGATTCAGTTCAGTTCAGTCGCTAAGTCATGTCCAACTCTTTGCAACCCCATGGACTGCAGCATGCCAGGCTTCCCTTTCTATCACCAAGTCCTGGAGCTTACTCAAACTCAGGTCCATCGAGTCGGTGATGCCATCCAGCCATCCCATACTCTGTTGTCCCCTTCATGAGTGTCCTTTTATATCTTAGGGGCCTGGGGGAGGGGCCAGGAATCTCCCATCCCTATTTGCCTTTTTCTGGAATGTTTGCATTTTGGAGGTACCCGCTCTGTGCCAGACGCCATGCTAAGTGTTCTCACACAACCTTACAGCAACACTGTTTTTACAGGTGAGGAAACTATGGTCCAGAGAAGTTATATAACTTGCCTGAAGTCAGAGTTTAGTATATAGTTGGTCCGTTATTGACATCTCTATTTCCGGCTCCCAGTCTAGGACTCTTACCACTATACTATATTACCTTCCTCCCCGATCTATTTGGCATTCCTAGAGTTTACACGGAGAAGGCAATGGCACCCCACTCCAGTACTCTTGCCTGGAAAATCCCATGCATGGAGGAGCCTGGTGGGCTGCAGTCCATGGGGTCACTAAGAGTCGGACACGACTGAGCGACTTCACTTTCACTTTTCAGTTTCATGCATTGGAGAAGGAAATGGCAACCCACTCCAGTGTTCTTGCCTGGAGAATCCCAGGGACGAGGGAGCCTCGTGGGCTGCCGTCTGTGGGGTCACACAGAGTCAGACATAACTGAAGCGACTTAGCAGCAGCAGAGTTTACACAGTATGCATCACAGGAAAAGGATGGCAGTCTCTGATTTGTTCATGAGCACTCATTGTCACTTAAAACCCAGGGTTCTGCAGAAATAGGGCTTGAGACTGTTGTGTTGTGATGGGGGAGAGGGACATGTTGAGAGAATTGGGTACTGATGGAGCAGTGCTAGCCTAGGAAAGTTGCCCTGATCTGCTACAAGACAGCGTGAAGTCAGCAAATCTCTTGAGAAGACAAGGAAGGACCGTGATGCAAAGGACATTAAAATGGGAAGAGATACGCTTGTCTTCTCAATTTTGTCCCAGGTAGACGAGTTAACAACGTGGGGCTATCTGATTTCTTCCTATTCCTTCTGCGGATCCAGGATCCATCTCCCCCAGGGAGCTTGTGGACTGGTAACAGAGATCAAGGTTGATAAATGGTCTCAAGGCCAACTAACAGTGGCAGGTCACTCGAGGGTGGGTCAAAATCTCAGACTTGATTCTGGGATCCCTTTAAGTTCCTGAACTCCTCTGTTAGGTTATGAATTCATAATTTGGCATTGTCCCGACCTTTCAGCACACTCCTCCCAAGTACTTCTAGAAGAAGTGTTGGCATGGGAAATGAAGTCTGGTGAAGAGTTGGCCAGAACCCCACCCCTACATTTTTGAGGGCCATGACACAGGACACCCCATTGTTAGAAATGGTCATGGTACACACGTAGGAAATGGGACATAGAGCCCGACCTGGCTAAATCACACACTTACAGGTGCCTGGGCCCAGAGTCCGGGCTTTGGAGGAATAAAATTTAGGGAATCCTTGTCAGCAAATGAAGGGTTAAGTAGACTGAACTGCCCGCAAAGGAAAAAGGAAGTATTTGAACTTTGTTATTTCAAAAATGCTTGATGTGCTAGCCTATTGCTTTTTACCATCACAAAGCTATGAGGAGTGACAACTTGATTTATATCTGAAATCTAGTATCTGGCATTTCAAAACAGTCACAAGAACTGTATGCAAGAAAACATTTCCTATCTTCAGTTACCTGTAACCGCCTCTTTCTCATTTGAGCGGATTTTGTGAATCAGATTATTTCTAATATATGTAACATTAAGCACCACTGATTGCACGTTCAAACTCAATCTATCTAGACACAAATCAATTGGACCGACTTTCTAAAAAAGAAAGTTGAATTGTCTTGTTTCCATAGCATTAGATAGCCAGCCTGCCTCTTTCATCCTCCAAGTGTTTTGGATTCTTGTAGCTCAGCTTCATTTATTGGTCCCTAAACAAAAATTTAAATATACCCAAACTCAGCCTATTCAGGGAACAGAAACATATTTCAGTTGTCTTTTTTTCTTTTTTCCTGACCATTTCCCTCTCTTTGGTCCACAAATTAGGACTTATGTATTATTTCAGTCAATTCCCTCGATAAACCTGTGAAGGTAGTGGTATTATGTTCACTTTTCAGATTAGCAATCAAGAGCTCAGATTTTTAAAAATATGGTCACATAGCTAGTAAGTGAGGGACCTGAGAGAATGGGTTAGGAACCTGGGACCCTCAGTCTCTGACACTGCCCTTCTAGATCCTAACATTCCCGGGACAGCTCCATGATGGTGATCCTCATTTCAGACTAATCCAGTGGAAGCAGACTAGCATCTCTCCAGAACGGACCTGGCCGTGCAAATTCCATCTGAGTTCTACTTTACCACATTACCTATATTGCAGATGGAGACTAAGGCACAGACATCAAGTCATTTATTCTTTGTTTTTAAATTTATTTATTTATTTTAATTGGAGGCTAATTACAATATCGGTAGGCGTACATGTGTCCCCTCCATCCTGAACCTCCCTCCCACCTCCTCATTTATTCTTGATCTTGGAGAAACTCAAGACTAGAACCTCATACCTCTAAGGGAAACTGAGCCAGGCGGCCTCCTTATTTTAATGCTGCTTGGGAAGGTTTTCGTGACTCCTTCACCTTTTTGATTTTACACGAATATTCCAAGATGCCCAGAAGTTTTCCAGGGCCTAATTTCATTCTTTTGAGTTCTCTTAAAGTTAAAACAGAAAGTCTATATGTGTGTGCCACGTGTATATTTTAGAACTTTGTGTTTTATGTACTATGGCTTTCAAGCCATATTATTATGGATTTATACAGGTTTTCATAATCACTCAAATGGTGCAATTCATGCTTTTGTCATCAAATATAAACTAAATTTCCTAATGGAGAATGCACTTGGTCTGGAACAATGCCAAAAAGAGTCCAAAGAAGCCACTGGAAGTTTGCTTCCCCAAATATGTGTTGATGAATTATCAGGTGTTCAATTAAAAATACAGAACTGATTTTTAATTCCTATTGAAATCGTTGCAAGTGCTCCAGGTTCTATCGCTTGTGCACTTTACATGCCTTCTCCATTATTAACATAAAGAAATTAATGTTTTACAAGCTTCAATACTTGATGCCATATGCGTCCTGAGGATATTTAAAGGGAGAAGAAATGTAAATAGAATGAAATTCTTAAGCAAGATTACTGATATGACAGGACTAAAGAGCTTGGGAGTCTGTGAAAAGTGCCTCTTTTCTTCCCTTTAATAAGTCCATTACTTGCACTTGGGCATATTTTAAGGTCCTTTTCATGCTGAATCTAGAGTTGAGCATGCTTTGCATTTCAAGCTTTGTCTATGAATCAGTAGAAGCCAAAGTTATTTCTGCTTTAAAATAACAGGAGCCAGGAACAGCTAATCTCTTTTCATTCTGAGTTCTTGACATTATTTTACTGGACAAAGTTTGTGTTGGCTACAAAACAGGCCATTCATAACATCTATGAGAAGGAATTTAGGTAAGAATGAAGAGAGATTGTAGGATGTATAAAGACTCCCTCTCCTGAGGCCATTAAGAAATTCCAAATTGGTGCTGTTTTGAATAGTGACATTGCATTAGCCTTGCTAATTTCAGTCATTCAGGCTGATAGTCTGTTTACCAATCTACTAGATGAAACCTTCCCCTAACTACAGCTTCTTACCCAAGGTGAGTTGGTATTTTTAGACAGGCGTGGGGGCGCAGGGGGTGGGTAGGTAGTGAGAGAAGTTGGAAGGTGATCAAGGCTAGCACAGTAGAGCCTCTCAGCCAGAAACTCTTTGGAAAGTGGTGTATGTGTTTAATGCCTCAGTAAGACATGTCCTACATTGTTGAAGGAAGTTTCCTTTCCTTTCCTTTCCTTAAGGAGGAATGAGAATATGAGATTTTGTCACACCCCTGGCTCATTGCATCCAACCTCTTTGATTATCTCTGACTTTTGTCTGTAGTTCAATAATCAGGACTGGCAAAATAATCCATCCACGTGTGTTTGTTTTTAAGTGGGCATATATTTGCTCTTCAGTTCATAAAAATGTGCAAATAAACTGACAGATAATTAGTGGCAAAAACTCCAGGGGATAGGGAACTCCTTTTTAGGGGAGACTACATGTAAATGACATTCTCATAAATCTCTCTGGACTAACTGGCGTCTCACATCATGCTGGAAAAATGTATGGAGGGAAATCTTTGGAGCTTCGCAAGCAGAGAAAGTAGAAAGATTGCCGAGTGTTTGAAAGGGTTTAGGGTTTCATTGGAAGAGCAGCTGCACCCCACCATGCCTGTGCTCAGATACACGGAACACCAGTGAAGTGGTGCGCTGGAAATCATGGGGCACAGAGAAGCCCGCGTGAGGGCAGGGGGCCCTCCACGCCCACTCACATCCGGCCCTGAGTTACTGACCTAGGTTTCCTGTCAGTCAGTGACTGAGACCAAAGGACACGACAAGATCCTTCCCTGAGCTCCACGGGCCATCACACAGTAAAGATGAGAGCGAGAAAGAGGAGGGGTGGGGTGGGGGTGGGAAAACAGGAGAGATTTACTTAGGCTCTAGAGCAATGTCTCTCCAGAGAGAGGACTAATATTTCTGGTTTTCTCAAGTAACAAAAAATAACACCCGTAGCGGATTCATGTTAATGTATGGCAAAACCAATACAATATTGTCAAGTAATTAGCCTCCAATTAAAATAAATAAATTTATATTTAAAAAAAACAAAAATAAATTTATATTTAAAAAAAATAACACACTTGTAGAGCACGTTAAGGTTTAGAAATCACGTTTACATATCTTCTCATACTTCTCATCCTTCTCACTTAAGAAGCAGCACAACTTTGGTGCCCAGTAACCAAGGATTCTCTGCTTACAGGCAGAACTAGAAAGGTGCAAGGGTCAGGCTCCACCCCAGAACCCCCACTGCACTCAGCTCCTGCCTTTCTTGTGGCACTTCCCCCATTCTAACCTGGATACAGTGATTTTTGTTCCTGTCTCTCCTTCCTGACAGGATAGAGAGGTCCTTGAGGCCAATGACTGAGTTTTCCTCATCTCCGTATCCCCCATGGCACCTGGCACAGTGTCTAGCAAACAACAGGCTCCCAGTTGATACTCATGGTCTGCGCCTCCCTAGATGGACTCCTTGAGGATGGGTGCCGTCAGTGAGAACTGCAGTGCCAGGCCTGCATGGTTCTCAGGACGTCAGTAAATGTTCCTAATGCTGAGCAAGTAATTAGTTAATTACACTGGACCAACCATACATAACACAAACCCTTCCATTCAGCCTCGGCTGCCACTCGTCCACCTCAAGGGGTTATCAGTGATATCACATTTAAAATGACATCTTTTAGAACAACTCAGGTATTTGTAACAAATTTAAGGACCCAGAATTTGATACATTTTCAGTCCTATTTTCTGCCAAAAGAGCCCAAGGGTGAGAAGAGGTTTTAGGGAAAGAGAAAAAAGTCACGAGGTAAACAAGGCAGGCTGAGAGGCTGGGGGGTGAAGAACGCTGCCTGAGTCTGTATCCAGGGCCCCATACTCTCTACACTCTGCCCGCCTGCCTGGGGCATGAGAAAGGTGAAGCCAAAAAAAAGAAAAAAAAATCAAATTGAAAAGGAGGCCTCCTAAACTCAGTCTTAGGCTTAATACTAAGGGGAAAAAAAGATTTGAGGATTACTTACCTTGTTGTTAGTCAAAAGGGGGCTTCGGATTTCTCCCCTGGGTGACCTAAGCTGTAATCTGTCTCTATAGTCCTCTGTTAATACTTCTTCCATTTGTGAGGAAATTATAGTGACCGCAGCAGCTCGACTTACTTTCTGTAATCTCTTGGCAGAGAAATTAAAAAGACAACAAAAATTGCTGTCCAACTGGAATACTGCATGACATAGGGGGAATTGATTGGGACAAATCAATGGAAGAAAACAATCTCTATTTAAGGAGAATGCATCTTTAATCATGGTAATCCCTTTAGTAAATTACTTTCTCTGGTGACATGGCATACCTAATTACAGTTTGCTCATTTTGATTCCCCCTTATAGTGTTCCTTGCTGCTAAGGCGGTGGTGGATTTGCAGGCTGAGCAGTGAACTTATTAGTGGCATTAAAAACTCAGCCAATTGGGTCTCAGGACCAAGATGTCACCACATTTAGAAGTGAATCAGAGATCACAGGACAATTATATTTTCATTTCACTTCCTCAGATTTAGTTTCCATCCCCTTAATGATCTGGATTCTCTGCTCTGAGAAGTATTCTCAATATCCTTCTAAAATTGTGAAAATAAAAATGGAATACAATAGTAAAATGGGTATAACCAAAGACAGCTTATGTACTAAGATTTGTTCCACAATCCAGTTTATACAGTTAAGCATAATATTAGGGGTTTTTGTTGGGGCTGGGGGCGGGGGGGGGCTGTGCTGCACAGCATGTGGGATCGTAGTTCCCTAACTAGGGATCGAACCTATGCCCCTTGCATTGGAAGTGGGTCATTGTGACTCCCAGGTATTCTGTGGCTGTTGTGACCAGACAGATTTGTTATAACTCAGAAGTACCTCCTTTGTTTTAAATGAGTATCTGTCTGTTTTAAAAATAGTTGTTGCAATAGGGTGATGATTTTTCCCCAAAGATGCTTTAATATCATCCTATGTTATTGATGGGCTTCCCAGGTGGCACTAGTGATGAAGAATCAGCCCGCTGATGCTGGAGATGTAAAAGATATGGGTTCAATCCCTGGGTCAGGAAGGTTCCCTGGAGGAGGGCATGGCAACCCACTCCAGCATTCTTGCCTGAAGAATCCTATGGACAGAGGAGCCTGGTGGGTTACAGTTCATACTGTTGCAAAGAGTCGGACACAACTGAAGCGACTTAACACGCATAAACATATTATTAATATCCTCTATGAGGAACCAGAGATCAAATTGCCAACATCCAATGGATCATCGAAAAAGCAAGAGAGTTCCAGAAAAACATCTATTTCTGCTTTATTAACTATGCCAAAGCCTTTGACTGTGTGGATCACAATAAACTGTGGGAAATTCTGAAAGAGATGGGAATACCAGACCACCTGACCTGCCTCTTGAGAAACCTATATGCAGGGCAGGAAGCAACAGTTAGAACTGGACATGGAACAACAAACCGGTTCCAAATAGGAAAAGGAGTACGTCAAGGCTGTATACTGTCACCCTGATTATTTAACTTATATGCAGAGTACAAAATGAGAAACGCTGGGCTGGAAGAAACACAAGCTGGAATCAAGATTGCTGGGAGAAATATCAATAACCTCAGATATGCAGATGACACCACCCTTATGGCAGAATGTGAAGAGGAACTAAAAAGCCTCTTGATGAAAGTGAAAGAGGAGAGTGAAAAAGTTGGCTTTAAGCTTAACATTCAGAAAACTAAGATCATGGCATCTGGTCCCATCACTTCATGGGAAATAGATGGGGAAACAGTGGAAACAGTGTCAGACTTTATTTTTTGGGGCTCCAAAATCACTGCAGATGGTGACTGCAGCCATGAAATTAAAAGACGCTTACTCCTTGAAAGGAAAGTTATGACCAACCTAGATAGCATATTCAAAAGCAGAGACATTACTTTGCCAACAAAGGTCCATCTAGTCAAGGCTATGGTTTTTCCAGTGGTCATGTATGGATGTGAGAGTTGGACTGTGAAGAAAGCTTAGTGTCGAAGAATTGATGCTTTTGAACTGTGGTGTTGGAGAAGACTCTTGAGAGTCCCTTGGACTGCAAGGAGGTCCAACCAGTCCATCCTAAAGGAGATCAGTCCTGGGATTTCTTTGGAAGGACTGATGCTGAAGCTGAAACTCCAGTACTTTGGCCACCTCATGTGAAGAGTTGATTCATTGGAAAAGACCCTGATGCTGGGAGGGATTGGGGGCAGGAGGAAAAGGGGACGACAGAGGATGAGATGGCTGGATGGCATCACCGACTTGATGGACATGAGTTTGAGTGAACTCTGAGAGTTGGTGATGGACAGGGAGGCCTGGCGTGCTGCGATTCATAGGGTCGCTAAGAGTCGGACACGACTGAGTGACTGAACTGAACTGAACTGAATGTCATCATTTTAAGAAAAAAATAATCTCCTTACTCTCAAAATTTTCTCCAACCCAGCTTTCCCAACTTCTGTCCTACTATCTTGCAACTTATCTCCCATGCATAGCCTCCATCCCTACTTGTCAGTGTTATTCTTGGAATATTTCTGAAAGAAAGACACCATGTTTTCAAAGGTGTATGTCAGAGGATGTTCACTACAGCCTTGTTCATGCTGGGGAGAAATTAAAAACAAACTAAATGCCTATTAGTGGGAAAATGCCTAATAGCACCGTTATATCTATTCATACTATGGAATTTCTCGCAGTGATTAAAGGAATGAGGCAGTTCTCCATGTATTAGCATTCAAAGATTTCCAAGACCTAGTAGCATATGCATATAAAATACATTTACTGGTAATTACCTCTTTGGAGTTGTGGAAAGGGACATGTTGAAAAGGTGGCTGCTTTTTTTTTTTAACTCCATATATTCAAGTATTGTTTCAATCTTTAGCTTCAAGAACATATTCATGTGTTGAGTACTTCAAAAATTAACAAAATAAAAAGAGTCTGTCAACTGTGTGGAGGATGGTTTACGTGAGAAGGAGACCAGGGGAGAGGTTAGAAGAATGTCATCTAAGCAGTAGTGGAATAAGCAGTGGCGCTGGGAAGGGGAAGAAGTCACAGAATATTAAGGAAGCAGAATTCATGGGATGTGAGAATTAATTACACCTGGAGGATGGAAAAGGAAAAGGAATCTAGGGTGACTTGTGGGTTTCTGGCTTGGGCAAATGGATAGCTCAGTTCAGTCCAGTCACTCAGTCATGTCTGACTCTTTGCGACCCCATGGACTACAGCACGCCAGGCCTCCCTGTCCATCACCAACTCCCAGAGTTTACTCAAACTCATGTCCATTGAGTTGGTGATGCCACCCAACCATCTCATCCTCTGTCGTCCCCTTCTCCTCCCCCCTTCAATCTTTCCCAGCATCAGGGTCTTTTCAAATGAGTCAGTTTTTCACATCAGATGGCCAAAGTATTGGAGTTTCAGCTTCAGCATCAGTCCTTCTGTTGTAGCCACGTGTTCCCGGAAACAAACTCACTCAGAAGGACAATGCAGATAGTGGAGTGCAGTTTATTACACCGGCGGGCCCAAGGCAGAGTCTCCTCTTAGCCAAGGACCCTGACCAGCATTTGTGAAAATCTTTTATACCCCATGTGTACATGTCTGAACCCACCACTCCAAATTCCTTGAGACACATAAACAAAGGAAGGGTAAATACAATCCAAATAACCCCATCAATTCACGTGTTATGTGCTCAAAAGTTAAATAATTAGCCAATAATCAATAAGCCCAAGGTTACACTCCGATAGGTACGGAAAAATTTATGGCCTGACCAGAGGGGGTCTTATCCTTCTGTCATTTCCATAGTCACTAAACACAGAGTTCAGAGTCCATTGGAGAGGTGGCCGAGCATAATCAGCATGAACAGACCTAAGATGGAGTCCAGGCCCTATGAATTCCCTCTTCACTTTCAATGAATATTCAGGACTGATTTCCTTTAGATGGACTGGTTGGATCTCCTTGCAGTCCAAGGGACTCTCAAGAGTCTTCTCCAACACCACAGTTCAAAAGCATCAATTCTTCAGTGCTCAGCTTTCTTTATAATCCAACTCTTATATCCATACATGATTACTGGAAAAACCATAGCTTTGACTAGATGGACCTTTGTTGGCAAAGTAATGTCTCTGCTTTTTAATATGCTGTCTAGGTTGGTCATAACTTTTCTTCCAAGGAGCAAACGTCTTTTAATTTCATGGCCGAAATCACCATCTGCAGTGATTTGGGACCCCAAGAAAATACAGTCTGTCACTGTTTCCACTGTTTCCCCATCTATTTGCCATGAAGTGATGGGACCAGATGCCATGATCTTCGTTTTCTGAATGTTGAGCTTTAAGCCAACTTTTTCACTCTCGTCTTTCACTTTCATCAAGTCTCTTTAGTTCCTCTTCACTTTCTGCCATAAGGGTGGTGTCATCGGCATATCTGAGGTTATTGATATTTCTCCTGGCAATCTTGATTCCAGCTTGTGCTTCATCCAGTTTTCAAGTACTGGATGGCTAGTTGAAGCTAATCTGAACTGGGGCGAGGGTAGGGCAGCAGGGGCCCACTGGAAGAAGAGCAGCTAAGGGAATAGAAACACTGTGTTGTTTGTGGCTTATTGAGTCTGAGTTGCCTGAGGGACATCCAGGTCAGAACAGTTCACTTTCCAGACAATGTCTGAGCAAGAGATAGATTTGGGACTCTGGGGAAAGAGAAAACCAGGGCCGCAGATGAGAACGTTCAAGAAGGCTTATCAAGTGAGAAGTGAGGAGAGTCAAAGAAGGAGAGAACACCTGTCTTTAAGAAAAACAGCCCCCAGAGCAGTCTGAGAATGATTAGAGGAGGGACCTGAGAGGAAGTGGTATCAGATAGTGAGGAGGACAGCTAGTTTTAAGACAGAGTAGCCAACAACAGTATTGGATGGTGCAGAGAGCTCAAGATGAGAAGATGAGAAACTCAAAAGAAACCATTGAGGGATTAACTGTAAACTAGTATGAGGGACCTTATGGGTAAAGCTCCATGACTGATAGCTGCTGCTGCTAAGTCGCTTCAGTCGTGTCCGACTCTGTGTGACCCCATAGACGGCAGCCCACCAGGCTCCCCCATCCCTGGGATTCTCCAGGCAAGAACACTGGAGTGGGTTGCCATTTCCTTCTCCAATGCACGAAAGTGAAAAGTGAAAGTGAAGTCGCTCAGTCATGTCCGACTCTTAGCGACCCCATGGACTGCAGCCCACCAGGCTCCTCCATCCATGGGATTTTCCAGGCAAGAGTACTGGAGTGGGGTGCCATTGCCTTCTCCTCCATGACTGATAAAAATGGTCTGAAATTGAATTACAATGGTTGCACACCTTGCTAAATTTACTAAAAGTCATTGAACTGTATACCTGAAATTTACTTGAAGTAGGTGATGTGGTATGTACTCAATAAATTTCTTTAAAAAGTAAAAATGAGGGGTGGGGGAAGTATATATTGGAACTTAGTTTGAAGCAAGCTCTGATTCCAGGGAGAACTTTCCAGTCTAACCTCTTCTTCCTAATTGGTTAGAAAAAGTCCCATGAAATACAACAGGCAGGAAGCGTACATTGCTGATGCCACATCCTGATCCTTCCCCAATCTCTTGGAACATCAAAAACTCCTTTATGTGTGTGATTTGCTTTTCACCCAGCAATAAATACTACCACCCTATTCCCTGTCTTCCTTCAGATGATTGCAGTATAGTTGCTGTGTTCATTATTTGTATTAACTTCTAGCATATATTTCCATTTTATAGTGCCAGGCTATAAGGCCCCGGTTCTGATCTGTTTTGTTGTTGTTGATTGCATTTTAGTGTCTTTAAATGTGGCTTCATTATTGCCCCTGCAAGGCCTTTCAGTCTGAAATCTCATCATTCATTTTCTAACACCTCTCTTATGCTTATAGCCTGATGCCTCGTTCTTCTCAGTCATTTCCCTTCTTAAATTGATTTGGCCAATGACATGTATTTGTGTGTTAACAGGCACATTTGCCTTATTCTGTAGACAGGTAAAAACAATATGGAAAACCTCTGCCCCTTCTTAGTTATAAGGAACTAGGGCTGCCCTTGACCCTATGTATTTTTTAAAAAATATGGAACACTTAATGAATTTGCGTGTCATCCTTGTACAGGGACCATGCTAATTGTCTCTGTGTCATTCCAGTTTTAGTATACGTACTGCCAAAGCAAGCACAACCCTATTTATTTTTTATGTATTTACTTTTTAAATTGAAGTATAGTTGATTTACAACATTTTGTTAGTTTCAGGTGAATGGCAAACGCATTCATATACACACATATATGCATACATACTCTTTTTCAGATATTTTGCCATTATGGTTTATTTTTGTTGTTGTTGTTCAGCCGCTAAGTCCTGTCCCATACTCTTGCAACTATATGGACTGCAGCACACCAGACTCCTCTTGTCCTTTACTATCTCCAAGATTTTGCTCAAATTCATATCTGTTGAGTCAGTGATGCTGTGGGGTACAAGATACTCTTTTCTTCCTCTGGATCCTGAATGATACCGTTATGTGGCTGTACTGAGCGAGGTGTCTACCACCTGCAAATTACTGATAATTGTTTCCTGTTGATAGGGAAAACTTTCCATGGAAACAATTCCTAAGATGCTTGTTCTGTCTTCTCTATAAACAGCATCCTCTTATGGCCATCCCATACCATATATGCACGTTTCATAGTGTGTGAATTACTCAGTTGTGTCCAACTCTTTGCAACCCCATGGACTGTAGCCGGTTAGGCTCCTCTGTCCGTGGAATTTTCCAGGCAAGAATACTAGAGTGAGTTGCCATTTTCTTTTCCAGGGATCTTCCCGACCCAGGGCCAGGGATCAAACCTGGATCATCTGCATTGCAGGCAGATTCTTTACCGTCTGAGCCACCAGGGAGGCCCATGCACATTTCATATTGCCTGACAAATACTCACGTTATTTCTGAGACTTAGCCTCTATCTTAATAAGTGGGACAGATTTTGTGCGGGGGTTTCTCCCTACCCTAGGCAGGCCAGTAGTTACTCCCTTAAATTTATGTCTTGGTTGATAACTCTTTGGCAAACTTAAAGCTCTGGTCACTAAGCTACTCATGGTCTCCAAAAGACACTGATCCCTTTCTTTGAAAGAGAGAATCCAAAGCAGTCTCTTTAGATTCCTCTCTAGACAGTGTCTGTGTCAAAGGGAGGAATGCAAAGGTCACTTGAACCCTGTCCCTTCACCCTTTATCCCTGCCATGAGACCTAGAAAGACCTGAATGAAATCCTAGAATCTCAGGTTTGGAAGGGTCATCAGAAGCTATTTACCTTCACCCCCTCATTCTATGTTTGAATCCCTTCACCAGCCTTTCTACCAAATGGCTGTCCAGATTCTCATGGACCACCTCCAGAGATGGATCTCAGTGCCTAGGGGCAGCCTACGCAATTGTCAGATTGCAGTAATTAAAGAAAGTTCTTTATCTCTTTTGAGTTCAAATCATTTTCCCCTTAGAAGGATGACAAGGCTGTGAAACAGAAGTACTAAAATGGCATGGCTGTGAAGCAAGTAGAATCTGAGATGAGAAAGAGAAGGGAAGGAGCAACAGTGGTATGCGTGGTGCAGGGGGTGGAGCAGAGGCAGATAAGTAGGTCAGTGGAGGTGGCGGTGGGGGGTGGGGCAATGAAGGAGACTGAGCTGAGAGGCAGGACTGTGCCGAGGGTAAACAGGAAGGCCATGGGTATGTTGATGGAAGATTAAGGAGATACTAGAACCTCTTCTAAAACAAATGGAACCCAGGTTAGAGGTTTAAATCAAAGTGCAGAGGAACAGAAAAGCATCTTTAACATTCGGAATCCATCAGAGGATTCCAACCTTGCCCTTTGCCTAAGGATATGGAAAAGATCACTGTAGAGACAGGAGAGAATGTTTAGTAAAGCAACAACTAGACAGAAGAGAAGGGATAATTGGACAGAGGAAATGAGTTTAAAGAGCAATGGAAAGAGAAAAAGAAGTGAATAGAGAAATGGAAAGGGGGGAATGAAAACACAGAACTTTTAGGTTAAGGAATTGTATTTATTCTCATGCCAGCACATAATTGTATTTTCCTGGCAGCCATTCCACAGACCTCTGCAAGGGGAAGGGGTGCCGGCACATGTGACTATAGGGACTGAGGTCTTACTGCTCTGTGCTTTTACAGCCAAGCAAAGGACTTCATTCATGAAGCTGTATTTTGATGTTGCAGGGACAGGCACTGAAATGTCAATCACCAGAAAACAGCTCCTCATTTGGGAATTGGTGGTGATGGAAAGGGCAGGGTATGCTCCAGCGGTGGGTAGATTCTGGGGCGAGGGCAAGGGTCAAAGGTATGGGAAGCCAATCACAACGGTTCCAAGTGAGAAAGAAATGGAACCTGCTCACCAGCAATCCTGTTTCCCACCTAGTGTGGCACCCAGAATGCTGGCATGTGTCCCTTGCTTACATAGTAAGGCATCGAGTTTCAGACAGTGAAAGGGAGTAAGAAGCAAATCGTGTAGATTCCGTCCACACTCAGTACAGTGAACTGATGCTGTGGGTAATGAGAACTGGCTATTGAAAGGGCAGTTTTGGTATCTAAAGGTCAGGGTTTGAACGCTGCCATGTGCTTCCTGGGCCACCCACACCGTTGGCCCTGCCTTTGTGTTATGTTCATCATTGCTCAGTGGGACTCCTTCCGCTAAGGAAATCTTCAGTTGATAAAGATAGACTCCTCAGGAAGGGTATCTACTAAGGAGGTAGCCCTTCACCTTCATATTCTCAGTAGACTGGGGTTACGTGTTCATTTGTGTGGCCATTGAGTCACGCATTCATTCAGTTTTTCACTGTCTCTACTAGCTCAGTACCAGGTGGGAGCTAAAGAGAGAAGTAAGACTCATTTCTTCCTTTGATGGGGCTCCAAGTCTAGCTGAGTGACTGACTCTACTATGTATGCTGCAGATTGAAATTCGTGCTATGATAGAAGTACAATCCAATTAATAATCAGAGAGAGAAGTGATTCATCTGGACTGGGGTGATAAGGGAAAGAAAGCTTCCTGGAAGAAGTGCCATGTAAGTTGAAGCCTGAGAGAGAGGGAAAAAAAGAGATGCCATCCCAAGTTGAGGGAACAGCATGAAGAAAGACACGGGAAGCTCAAAGCACTTGCCACTCTCAGAAAATAATAAACGGGGTGGTACGACCACAGTCTATGGTACTTGGGGAAATATATGGGCAGTTGAAACTGGAAAGCAAGACAAGATGAGTTCAAGAAGCTCATGAATGCCCATGCTAAGGAACTAGGACTTTACCCACATGCAGTAGGGAGCCATCATCGGATTTTGAGAAGAGAGAAATGTGATTCAACAGGTGATTGGGGAAAAGGGTATTTGTCTTTTTTCTACTGTCACAGAATAGAACATATTCTTTCTTCCCGGACAGCAGCGGGCCATTGGAGAGCAATGGGCATCTTGTCTGCTAGGGCACTGAGGACTGTGGCAGGAGGAGAGAAAACGGGGAGAGAAGCTGAGGAGAAGAGGAGAAATGGTCACTGCCCAAAGACTGAGGAGGGGGGACTTCCCTGGCAGTCCAGTGGTTAAGTCTCCATGCTCCCACTGCAGGGGGTCATGGGTTCCATCCCTGGTCACCAAGTTAAGATCCCACATGCCAAGCAGCTCAGCCAAAAACCCCCACACAGGCACAGGAAGTGGCACCTTTGTGAACGGTGGTGTACTGACAGTCCAGACCCAAAGATGGGAAGGGAGGAGGGAGCCAGGATGACAATGTGTTCTTCCAAGTAAATTGACAGTAAAATAAACTCAGTTCCCCAAATCCCATTAATGATGAGGGGGGCATTTCACAACTGGAGAGTTTTTGGGGAACAGCTTCAGATAAAACAACTAAGCGAGGCTTTTCATCTTTCATTTATGAGGACACCTGCCTCCTGTTGATTTCTGGCCTGTAATGTTCCTACACCCAGGCTGAGTGTTTTCAGGGACTTGAGCCATTTTGACCTATTGGCTATTATTCTAGTAACTTTCCTTTGCTGTTGGATATTGTAAGCAGTTTAGTTCTCAGGTACATTTTTTGTAAGATCCACCATGGCTGATTAAAAACGGAAGAGTACCAGATTTGGGGTTTTCCCATTCCAGCCTGTCTAAAGCCCTATGTCAACTACTATCAAAGAGTTTTTTATTAAGCATCTTGGAGCGCAGGTTCCAAGGGACTATAAGGGCACTCCCTCACTCCTAACCGCCCCCTCAGCGATTTGATTTGGCTACAAAAAGTGACATTTTGTATCTTCCTTCTACATCTTCAAAGCCCAATGATGCATACCTCTGTAGCTGCATCATGTTTGAAATTTATATTATAAACAGAGCTCTGTGAATCTAAACCATTAAGTTTTTTAAAGTAATGAGGACAGAGTGTATTTATTCCTTCATTGATGTTTTTAAAAAATGCATTTTCAGCTTAGCATTTGTGTGACTCACAAAAGTAAATGTAAGTTTCCTGCGGTTGTATATAAATTTCTCTTAAAATAGCCTCAGATTAAAATTCTTGACAAAAAATGCCCTCTTCCTTCACTCCCAATTGAGGAGCCATATTTGCAATTCTAGGGTAGTGCTTAAATATCCATTTAAATTTTTTTGGACAACTTGAATTTCGAAGCATACCTTTTGGGGGTGGGTGTTTTGGTATCAGGTATATTCACACACTCACTCCTCTCTAAAGTAAAATGCCAGAGGAACGCTGCATTCACACTCCCCTTAGGAACTAGGATGTACCCGTAAATGCCATTATCTTTTGGCTTCTATAGTTTTTTAATCACGGTGAAATATATATCACAAAACACTTGTCTTTTTAACCATTAAGTATACAATTCACAGGCATTATTTACACTTGTAATGTGTGCGACCATTACCACTATTGCCAAAATTTGCCTATTCTGCCTAGTTATATTTCTAGAAATGGAATCATGTATTATGTGGTATTTAGTGGCTGGCTTCTTTCAGTTAGTGTAGGTTTTAAGGTTCATATAATCTTGGAGCAGGCAGCAGTACTTCATCCCTTTCTATGGCTGAATAATATTCCATCGTATGGGTAGACCATGTTTTCTTTATCCATTAATCGACGGGTAGACATTTGGGTTTCTTCCACCTCCTGGATGCTGTGAATAATCTGCTGTAAACATTGGTACAGGTATTAATGCATCAGGGATAACAAGAATATAGCATTTCCAAGACCATCTGGAGTTGGAACTCTGGAGACACCTCCTAATGAAGCTTGCTTGTGCAGGCGTTTGCTGATAGCTCTGCCACAAGACACACAATACACAGCTCTGACGACAGTGCTTCATCTCACTCGCTCCCCAAAGGCTAATCAGCATTGAGTGAATCCACATCGGCTCCCTCTCTCTTCTCAATTCGGTACTATCTGGTTTTGGCCCAACCTGATCGAAAGTTCTCTCAAAAATCTTCCATTACCTTCTTGTTGACACTTTGAGTAGCTTCTTCTCAGTCCTTACTTTCCTTGACCTTTCTATAATACTGTGCTTCCCCTCCTCTCTTTAAAGTGTTCTCTTCACTTGCCTTCTTGAAGCCTGTTTTCTTCATCTTCTCCCCTGGCCCTGGCTGAATCATGTCTCTGTCACCAGCTTCTCATATTCCAATGAGTCTCAGGCCATTACTTCCCATGGGAAGGAAAGGCTTTGAGGAACTGTGATTCCTGTGGAGCCCTTAGGCAGCCTCAGATGAGAAGGGTCTGAATCTCTGACAGTAATAGTTATGACACTCCCGTGGAAGGTGGTGATCATTCTCAGGCTGGTGGAGGAAAGCCAGCACCCACACCACCCATCCACACTGTCAGTTTCCAGGATGAAGTTGTTCTGTTTTGGGGAATATGACTTGACCCATGATGTACCTAAACAAGTATAGCATTGGCCCACATCATCATAAGATTCTACAGCAAAATGACAGTTTCCAAACGTATTACATGATGTTCTTCTTTGTTCCTTTCTCAGTGGCTGGACACAAAAGTGAGGCATAGTTAGTGGCCAAATCCCCTGGACGCCATCTTGTATTAGACACTAAGCTTTCTGAGCCCCATTTAAGGGCAATTACTGTGGCATCCCTCTCCCGACTAGGAAGTTATCGCAAAATGACTTTAAGTCATTAATCAGGAATATGTGGTCAGAATAGCCCAGCTTTGATAGTATACACAGCCTGGGTGACCCAAGTATCCCATGGTGCTCTTAAAACCATTATACAGCAGTGAAGAGTGGGAGTGAACACCTGATTCTGAGGATCTGGGACATAACCTGGAGGTCCTAGTAAACGGGAAATACTTTATGAAATCTTAACTGAGTTTGCAAATAACACCCTTTTGCTCCATCATACAGCCTTGTGTGTCCCAGTATAAAATAGTGTGCTTTTCCCTCTAAATCCCTGGGAAGAAGCATGCCATGGCCTCATGTCCCCACAGCCCACTGCAGCATACACCCAGCCCAGACTGAGAAACAGAGCCTAGAGGAAGAGAGGCCATGCCTCTACTAGTGGTAAAGTCCACTGTATTCTTTCAGCATCCTAGCAGTGTACCTAAGGGTATTTGTAGGCTGGAATTAGCTGTAGGAAATGAAGTGGGCATCTCATTGCCCGGCCCTCTGCCAGGAGCGGTGACTGGATTGTTCCCAGAATTTGCAGTCACGTAGTTGGGGAAATTGGCAGCTCACTTATTTGTCACGAAGGCACGTTGTGAAATGGACCCTAAAAGGAGTCCCATTAGACCAATTAAAACCAGAGGCCTCAAGTGTGCCATTTCCCTCGTCTGATCTATGAAGAAGAAAATCTCCGACTCACTCCCGGAGACCTGAGGTTCATTAACAAAGTCATTTTCCTCTGCTTTCAAGTCTTAAGTAGTCATTTCACACCTGAAAGTTCACAAAGGTGGTGGTGGGGGGGGCGTTGATGTGGCAGGAAGGAAGGTTGTATTGAGGGGAGGACAAGGAAAACCAAGATCAATTAGGGGTTCAGAAGCCAACGGCCCAAAGGCTTCTCTGGGAAGGGGCAGCAGAGTGTGCAATAGTACAATTTCTAGTGATTTTCCCCATTTCAGCCTCGGGGGCCTACCAAGCAGTGCACGCTGGTTTCACATACTCATGTCCCAGGGCCCAACCATACACGGCAGATACAAAACACGGGGAGAACAGTGTTGCTCTGTTGCCATATTAGGGCCTGGATTGAAGCCTTCTGCTGGTGAAGGCTTGGTAAGGAAGACACCCCCTGTTCAGCTCAGCAGCAGCATTTGCTCCCCTGGCATTGCAATGACAGCTCCTCTCTCGGGCTGCCCCTGTGAAGTCCGCCAGCTGGGGTGGGTGAGGCCCCTCTAGCAGTGCCTTGCCCTGCTTGATGCCCATGCCACCAGAGGGTGAGCGTTTGAATCTTCTTATATGTTCAAGACCCCAGTGGCTCTGTAAGGGCCCAAAGGCTTGTCTCACTGGCTGACGGATTTTCCTTGGTTGCCTGTGCATGCCTTCTTGATGTACCTCAGCAACTTCTCCCCCAGGGCTTGGTGTTTACGGCCTTTAGGAGCCGTCAGGGTTTAAAGAAAATAAAAACAGTCCAGCATGGATTTATTTCTTGCCAGGGTCTCTTATCCGCCATTAAACCAGCTTAAGAAGAAAGAGGATTCAGAATTTGGTCGCTGGTGAACATGACTAGGAAGGCTCACACCCCAGGAAAAGCAACTGACTGCAGCTTACAGGTGCTCTGGTGGGGCAGCCATCTTGGCTGCTGTGGGTAGAGGAATGATGGCGGCCTGAGCAGACTGTGCTCCTCATTGGGCCCCAAGAGCCTTGGAATCAGAGAGAAATAAAACTAGAAGGAAATTTAGAGCTCATCCAGTCCAGTACCTTGATTTAGCAAAATGGGGTGACTGAGGCCCAGGAGAGGTGACTTGCCAAAAGTGAAATAGTAACTCAGTGACTGAGCCAGGCCTGGAACCCAGGGCTCCAGACTCCCAGGATGGAGGCATCTTCCTTAACTCCCCTAGGAGATTCTGAATAACTAAGAATGGGGTTGTTGGTAGTATTGTTGAGTTGTTTCTGACTCTTTGTGACCCCATGGACTGCAGTATGCCAGGCTTCCCTGTCCATCACCAACTCCCAGAGCTTGCTCAAAGTCATGTCCATTGAGTCGGTGATGCCATCCAACCATCTCATCTTCTGTTGTCCCCTTCTCCTCCTTTCAATCTTTCCCAGCATCAGGGTCTTTTCCAATGAGTCAGCTCTTCACATCAGATGGCCAAAGTATTGGAGCTTCAGCTTTAGCATCAGTCCTTCCAATAAATATTCAGGGCTGTACCCCAGAGTAAGTGCTTCTTCCAATGCAGAAAACTTTTTCCACACAAAGCTCAGGCCTAAATGACTGATGATAATTTAAAGGGATTATCTAATCTGCAACACAAAGGACATAAGAGCAAAATGAGAGTCAGGGCTGAGTCTGTAATTAGTACAGACTGTTGGGTCTAACCCTCTGGGTGTAGTTAAACTGATGACAAATAGAAACTGATTTTTGAATTTAGCATGAAAATCTCCTTGCTGGCCCAAAAGGTTCTCGCTGACATTCAACTGCAAGACAGAAACAATTTATGTACATTTTACACTATGTACCTAACCAAACATCACTGATCAACATAAAAATATGAGTGATTTAAGAGTATGGTTTGTGGTGATCCCCATAATGCATCTGGCATGTAGCAAAATGAGATGGTCTTGGTTTGGTGTAGATTTAGCTTCTTCGTAGGTTTTTGAATTTTTTTTTTTTTTTTTTCATATTTGCTACTGGCAGATCCCCAGATACTGTTCCCACAGGCTTCTTGTTTTTCCCAAGACAAGATGTCTGACAAGTCTCTCCCACCCACTTAGGGCTGTCCTCCAAACTGTTAACAATGATCTTTCTGAAAAACACAAAACAGATTGTGCGGATTCCTTCCTTAGAAACCTGCAGTGGCTCCCTATTGCCCACAGAATAAAGTTTTATCTTTCTAATCTGTCAAGATCTGGCCTTTATTTTCTTGTCCTTCCTGCCTTACCTTTTATCATCCAGCAAGCAACACGTGCACAAACACACCCCCCACAACAACGAGTGCTCAACATTGCTTCCCTCCATAGAGGCCGCTGGCGCGCACTGAGCGTGCCCTCTCGGCAGTCTCGGGTGTTGATGATTCGACTCCAGCGGAACCCTCTGCCTGAAATGGGTAACCGTCTCACTCAGCCCTGCCACAGTCCACCCATGCTTCATGGCACAGTTATAACCCAATTGTCCAAAGGAGCCTTCCAGCAAGCTTTTTATTTGAAATTTCTCTCCCTTCTTTGTTTTTAAAATTTATATTTTGGCCATGCTGGGTCTTCATTGCAGCACACAGGCTTTCTAGAAACCGTGGCATATTGGATCTTAGTTTCTTGACCCGAGGTCAAACCTGCACGCCCGGCATTGGAAGGCAGATTTCTTTTTCGGCGAGGGGTGGGGGGGGGCAGTATAATTGCTTTACAATGTTGTGTTAGTTTCTGCTGTACAACAATGTGAATTACACATCCACTTCCTTTTGAACATCTTACCCCCTAGATCATCACAGAGCACCAGGTTTCCCACTAGCTATCTATTTTATACATGGCAGTCAGTGTTACTCTCTCAATATGTCCCACCCTCCCCTTCTCCACCCCAAGTCTACATGTCTGTTCTCTCTGTCTGCATCTCCATTCCTGCCCTGCAAATAGGTTCATTGGTACCATTTTTCTAGATTTCACATATTGCATTAATATATGATATTTTTCTCTTTCTGACTTACTTCATTCTGTATGACAGACTCTAGGACCATCCACATCAGTACAAATGGCCCAGTTTCATTCCTTTTTATGGCTGAGTAATACTTCATTGTATATATGTACCATATCTTCTTTATCCACTCATCTGTCAATGGACATCTAGGTTGGGAAGGCTGATTCTTAACCACTAGACAAGGGAAGTCCCTTCTCTCCTTTCTAACCCCCTGGTGTTTCATTTTTGCCTTTATCTGAACCCTTTCCACTTTCTGTCAAGTGTCTTGTTGGTTTGTCTATTTGTCTGTAATCCCACCATAGTGTGGATTCCTCAAGGCAAACATTAAGTAAGTCTTTCTCCAATCTTCTAGCTCAATGCTTGGGACATAGTAGGCTGTCATTAAGTTTGTTGAATTAAATTGGATTGTATTTCCCCTGTCCAGGAATGTCCATGCCTATCTTAACCAAATCTCTATTTCCTCTGTGTCCCATAGTGCTTCCTTGTCATGCTAAGCTGTCCTCTTCATCTCTGTTCTTCATGATGGTGGCCCAGGCTCAGAATGAGTCTTTGCTGGGACCCCCATCAGTATCAGCCACGGGAGCCTGGCTATAGGACTGAGTGATAAAGCTTTGCTGCTGCTGGGTGGGAAGTCTCAGGAAACCCATAGCCACAGCGTAGGAAGCACAGGAAGGTATTATTCTGAATATTCCTAGGATCACTTGGAGGTAAGAGACTTGGCCCAGATTTGTGCCAGGTGTGTGTCTGATGGCCTTGGCCATCATTGCTGATTGCTTCAGGAAAATAGAGCTGATGTAAAAACCACTTGGGGTCCCAAAACCTAAAACTCTTCAGTAGTTCACAAAGCTTCAGAAGGCTACTTAATCAACTGTGATCAGTTGTATGCGGAAACGTTGATTTCTCTCATGTGATTTTTCCTATTGATGTATAGTTGATTTACAATGTTCTGTTTCTGCTGTAGCAAAGTGATTCAGTTATACACATAGATAATTTTTAAATATTTTCCATTATGGTTCATCACCAGATACTGACTACAGTGCCCTGTGCTGTATAGTAGGACCTTGTTGTTTATCCATTTTATATTTAGTAGTTTGTATCTGCTAATCCCAAACTCCCATCCTTCCCCTGCCCGTCCTCCTCCTCGACAACCACAAGTCTGTTCCCTGCGTCTGTGAGTCTGTCTGTTTCATAGATAAGTTCATTTGTGTCATATTTTAGACTCCACAAGTAAGTGACGTCATAAGGTATGTGTATTTCTTTCTGACTTCACTTAGTATGATAATCTCGAGATCCATCCATATTGCTACCAATGGCATTACTTCGTTCTTTTTTATGGTTGAGCGATATTCCATATATGTGTGTGTATATATACACACAGCAGATCTTTATTCATTCATCTGTGGATGAACATTTAAGTTCCTTCCATATCTTGGCAATTGTAAATCATGATGCTGTGAACACTGAGGTACATGTATCTTTTTGAATTATAGTTTTGTTCAGATATACACGCAGGAGTGGGATTGACGGATCATATGTCAATCTATTGACATATGATCTAAAAAACTCTATTTTTAGTTTCCTGGGATACCCTCCATGATGTTTTCCGTAATGGCTGCACCAGCTTACATTGCCCCCAACAGTGTAGGAGGCCCTGTTCTCCACATCCTCTCCAGCATTTGTTATTTGTAGGGTTTCTAATGATAGCCGTTTTGACTGGTGTGAGGTGATATCTCATTGTGGTTTTGATTTGCATTTTCCTAATAATTAGTGATGTTGAGCATCTTTTTATTGCCTGTTGGCCACCTGTATGTCTTCTCTGGAGAAATGTCGATTTAGATCTTAGGCCCATAAGACCTAAGTTGGGTTGTTGGGGGTTTTGTTATTGTTGCATTGTATGAACTGTTTGTTTTGGAAATTAAGCCGTTGTTGGTCACATCATTTACAAATATTTTCTTCCAGTCTGTAAGTTGTCTTTTTGCTTCATTTATTTCATCTGGTTTTTAGTTCTCATTGGCAGGATATTTTCACTAATTGAGGTTTTGGTTTGTTTGTTTGTTTTTCAAGAAGGAACCCATTACTACTTAATCACTGCAGTATATTTGGTGTATAAAATTTGCAATTCGTGTATGGTATAGCTCCATGTGAGGTTCAGAGTTAGCCGTGTGTTCAAAGAACACTTCTGCCACTTACCAGCTGTGTAAATATGGGCAAAAAAGTAACCTGAGCTTGAGCTTCCTCATCAGTAAAATGGGAATTATAATACCTATTTTATAACATTGCTGAGAGGGTTCAGTTACATGAGATCATGTATATAAAAGGTACTTAGCACAGTGCCTGGCACACAATGAGGACTCGATAATTGGTAGTCATTTTTATAATTTCAAAACATAGATCCTAGATATAGACATAACAAAAGATGTATTGGGTGGTACAAAGATGAGAAACTGCTGGATTTAACATAATTCCTGGGTGTACCATAACTGCTATAGTAGACAAAAGTGTGTAGTGTTCATGGATTATTTGAAGAGCAAGATAAATAGTAGGGGAACCGAGTGTTCACAGTAGTAGATGTTGTTTGTTTAATCCTGATGTTGGGCAAGGGGAATATCCGGAAAAGGAATTTTAAAGCACTGCTGAGAAGGCTCTCATTCAGGTCAGTCCTAAAAATACTCCTCTTCATTTAAGTTGAGAAGTTGCCGTGAAACTCAAGGCTGGGCTTTCAGCAGACCCAGCCACATGTGTTCTCAAGGCTGGTGAAATCTGATCAGGCCCTAAGCCTGCACTGTCCTTGCCGACTGACAGCTGACCTCCGCCTGCTCTGTGTGCCCTGCACCATTCACCTTGCAGAGACAGAGGTCTGATTTCCAAGCAAAGCATTGCTCTTTGTTTTTTTCTCTTTGATTTTCTTTGTATCTAGTTATTTTGGGGGGAGAAGGAATGGAGATTAGTCTGCTGATTTGCTTTTCCCTCAGTAAGAGGGTTCGCGGGAAATTTTGATTTGAATTATTAACAATGAAGAAGAAACACTTTCTCAGCTTCAGAAGAGCACAATGTGGTCAGATTCCTATATATTGGAAGTTAGGACATCATTTCTTTGTACAGCAATGAAAAATAATTATAGTTCATAACAAAATAGAAAAATTATTTGTATTGAATATGATAAGCAAAGGACTCAATGAAATATGCATTCAGATTAATAGGAAAAAATCAATACCAATTAGATAAGAAGGCAAAGAATATGAACTGTCCTTCATTGAGAAATACAATTAGTGAATGACAAAAAAACCCTTCATCTATACTAATAATTGCACATGTGTGCTCAGTCGTGTCCAACTCTTTGTGATCCTATGACTGCACCCCACCAGGCTCCTCTGTCCATGGGATTCTCCAGGCAAGAATACGGGAGTGTTCCTCCTCCTCCAGGGGATCATCCCAGTCCAGGGGATGAACCCGCATCTGCGTCTGCTGCATCGGCAGGCAGATTCTTTACCACTGTGCCACCTGGGAAGCTCATACTAGTAATCAGATACATGCAAATTAGAGAAACTGTAAGGTAGCACCTTATACAGACTGCAGTATCTTTCTTTATTGAGACATAGTAAATTTGGTTCCCTCATCATTGCTAGTGGCATTATAAACTGCAATAGCCCTTTGGAAAGTAGCACTGCGGACTGTGTAATCAGACCCTTTGGCTTTGATCACCTTGACTTTGCTGTCTGCTCTCAGCAATGCCAGCCTGTTAACAGCAGCCCTGGTCTTAGGCCCTGCTCTGCACACATCCTGGACCAGCTGAGTCCCCACACCTTCTTCCTGTGACTTATTGCATGTTTCATCCGCTGTAAGAGGAGCTCTTCCTTCCTCTTCCTTCCTTCCTTCTGCAGAATCCCAGTCATTTCCTCTCTGCCTGTTGCTAAGCATCTCCATGTCCCCAAGAGATCTTTCTGGCTCCATTGGCCACAGGACAGTTGGCTGCTGAAGTTGCTCACATCACATCACCTTCACAAGATATTGAAATAGAAACACTGGTGACCAAGTCTAGAAAAGCCAAAAGAAAAGATTTGCACTCTAAATCTGGAAAAGCAAATCTAAAAGAAACTGAGCCTTGGGCCAACCATCTTTAATTTCCTGATACACCACTATCAACTTAGATTTGCCTTCTGGGGGACTTTTGAGTTAGGCCAACCCCAGTACCCCAGTTTCTTTACTGAATCATAAAGATATCTCATAAATGGTAGGCAAAGAAGGACTGTTACCCATAGGCCTCTTAGTCTTAATTTACTTGATATCAACTTAAATCCTAAGCATATCATGTGTGTGTGTGTTGCCAGGCAGCAGTAAAAAGACCATATAGATAAAAGAAGAAATATTTCAGAAAAATAAAACAACTTTCAGTAGCAAACTACCCTACTGTCAACTCTAAGGCAAGGCTCCCAGGGGTGCAGGACACAGAACAGGTACACTGGGGGTTCACATCCCCTCCCCCACCCACACACATACACATGAGAACACACCTGGAGTTACCCACACGGCACAGCCTTGCCAACCAGGAGACGTGACAAGTGCCAGTGTGCACCCCGGGGTGTGGGTGGAGCCAAGGGCAGGAGGGGCGTGGCCAGCTCATGTGCGCCTTGCTGGTGTGCTCTCTGGCAGGAATACCACTAGCCCTCTTCTTCGGGCGGGCCCCCAGCTCCTCACCCGTGTTTTCTTCCCATCTCCCAGTGGCCTTCCTTTCAAGGAAAGAAAGAACTCAAAGCCGGGCTACCCCAGCAGTCCAGACAAGTGCCTGGCCATGAAGAGTGCGTACCTGAAGCCGTTGGTGAGCCTGCATTTAAAGTCTTTCTTCTCTTTCCGCAGAACTGGCTTATGATCTGGACGTGGACGATGCTCCTGGAAGCAAGCAACATGTGAATCAGAAGGACAATGAGATAGTTGCCTCTCACAACCTTGGGAATGGCCATCCTCCCCTGAAGCTTCTCACCAGCTTGGCAATCTCTGTGCTGTGCTTTTTCCTCCTGGTGCACTGACTGCCAAGCTCACAGGATATGTGCTGCCCTTCAGCACCCTGTGGTCTCCCTCTATAAAGGGAACCACCTTTTTCTTTTTCCCTCTTTTTTTTATCTTCTATACCTCCTTCAGCCATTAAGTAGAAAACTAACCCTGCGTTACGTTTTCGAAAATCACGTGGCATCTCCATGAGGAGGGCAAATTTTAGTGGTAGTATAGATTGTCTTTTGCAATACAAAAAATCAAATTGTGCCAAATTATTTTCCTATGTTTGGCTGCTAGAACATGGTTGCCATGTCTTTCTCTCTGTCTTTCCCTTTGCATGGATTTCTTTGAAAAAAAAAATAATAAACACTCAAATAAAAATGCATTGAGTCTTTTTTGTAAGCCCTTGTACATGGTGACCATGCTGTGCTTTCCTCCTCCTCACCTAGCTTTCTATTCTGTATAAGAAAATCCCCCTCCCTCCCTATCTTTTGGGTGAGTATCAGTCTTGGCCCCAAGCTCCAGCCAAAGCCAATCCCTCCCAACACACACCCCATCCATAATCTCTATTTAGGTTAGAAGGAATTCCCTGATGGTCCAGGGGGTAACACTCCATGTTCTCAATGCAGGGGGCCTGGGTTCAATCCCTGATCAAGGAACTCAATAGATCCCACATGCTGCTACTGAAGCTCCCGCATGCTGCAACTAAGACCCAGCACAGCCAAATAAATAATTTTTAAAAATAAATGGGTTAGAGTGTCTTACCTGTGAAACTAAAGACACTTCAAAATAGTCCCCCCCATCTCTCTTTACAAATTTCACTTTGCTGAAAATGTTTTGCCCAACGAGAAATCCTCTGTATGGATCATGTACACAATAGTCTTCCTTTCTCCCTACCCAGAGAGGGGTCCCCAAGGGTACAAAGGAGTGCTTCCCCCAGGTTCCTTGCTGCCTGTCACTCTTCTCCAGGGGTTGCCACATGGCAAGGCCGGCAGTTGCTCTGGGTCAGGTCATAGGGGTGGTTGTTGGGAGACCCAGGATTATAGGAAGCAACGCAGCTCTTGGCCTCAGACGGGGTCCTTCAACAGTTGTTTTTTCCACAACTAGGCCTTGCATACCTGTTGGCTGTCAGGCACTCTCCCAGCTGCAAAATGATAGAAAACCAGATTGGATCCCGCTCTCATGGAGCTGAAGGTTTGGCACCAATACTAATTCCAACACCAACTTTCTGTCCATTGTAGGCCCAGTATTATCACTGAAGACTCTGTTTCACACATACGCCATCCCAATAATGATGCCGATGCTGCTCTTTGAATGGTCTGCTGCCAAAGAACCTCAGGAATGACTGACTTGACATTGTTTCCAAGGCCTGGCTTATTGCCCATTTGCCAGATCAGGTCACCAGAAACATTGTTGACTCTTTCTAAGTGGGACCTCAACTCCCACCTGAGGGCAAGGAGAAGCCAAGCTGAAGGATGAGGAGAGAGAGGGGCTGGGCACACAGCCGGAGTGTGAGCCAAGGTCCGGGAGGGGCTGAGACGTCCCCTTTGATTCTGGGAGGCGGTCCCAACCAGGAGCTCTCATATCTGCAGGGTGACAGGAGGAAGGGCGGGGGGTCATTTCTCACAACTTATGGGTCACCAACACACTTTCATCAGGGTCTCCTGAGGAGCACAAGTTCCTGGTAGCCATCCTTTGCAGAAATTTTGCAAATACAAATTGGAAACTTCTGGTTTAGCATTTCCTTCACTTGGTTTTGGTCAAGGCTACAATCAGTGGTCTTTGTTAGCATCTTTCAATGATTTGTAGTGGTTGGTAAAACTTGAACAGGCATTATCTTTTAAACATCATTATTTCTGTATTTGAGTAAGATTTATGAGAATCATTATTCTTTGATTCATGAAACCTAAATACCGCAAAAGTTTGTTCCTTGGACTCGAGTATGCCAGGCTACACTACCAGCAGACCAGAAGGCTGGGAAGCCCAGTTAGCACCTAATGGCAGTCCCTGTCACTTGACAGCAAGCTTTTATTTAATGTGGCAAAAAGGTGACCCTGAGATTGGGTTTTATGGCTACAAACAGAAGGGCACCATCTTAAAGTCCTTTTCCTCCTCTCTAGGAGATGAAAGGGACTGTTTTTGAACATCTTTCACATTCATTTCCCTTTAGTCCTCAGCTTCCCTCTTGTAAAATGGACAATCCAGTTCAGATGTCCAGCTTCTCTGTTGCTCCGGTTTTGTGGCATCGTTGGTCCCAAAAGGAAGTAAGAGCCACTCCCTCTGCCCAGTGCTGGGCTTACGCATGTGCTGTTGCCACGTGCCTCTCAAGACGTTGCCAGCTTCAGGTCATATTTGATACACTTTAGTTCCCAGAACATGACCCAAGCCAGGCAGCGTTTCTGTGATCTTGGTACACCGCCACTACAGTCCATGCCCACTGAGTGATGAGCAGCCAGCAGAAGGCTCTATATAAAGTCCAAGGCCTTCTGGCTTCAGCTAAATGGTCAGAATTAAAATAACTACTCACACTTACAAAACATGGAAAATCCACCACCTCCTATTGACACTTTACTTTTACTCAATGGCCCGTCTCAGCATTTTATCCATGCCTTTTCCTGTTTCTCTGTATTTATTCTCCTAGTTCAGAATCTAGTTTCACAGCTCGTTGCTGGTAGCTTTATACCTTTGAAGTATTTATCTTACCCTTTGCTTTAAACATCCTACATGAATTCCGTTAAGATGACAATTCTGTCCTTAGACTAAGCCTGTGTACATGTGTGCTAAGTCGCTTCAGTCATGTCCGACTCTTTGTGATCCTATGGAGTGTAACCTGCTGGGCTCCTCTGTCCATGGGATTCTTTAGGCAATAATACTGGAGAGGGTTGCCATGCCCTCCTCCAGGGAATCTTCCTGACCCAGGTATCGAACCCATATCTCTCATGTTTCCTGCATTGGCAGGTGGGTTCTTTACCACTAGCACCACCTGGGAGTCCTTAGACTAGGCTCAGTAGTTGGAAAGTTGCACCATCTTGGGAGTTTTCAGGCCTCTTTCTGGTTGGATCCATGTGTGAACTTCCACCAGCTCAACTCTGGTATTTTGAACAAGGTTAAATCATGTAACAACATACTGAATCCCTAGGTTGAAAAGGGCCCATTAGTTCATCCCACAACCCGTGTTTGATTAGCACCTAAGGCAGAGCTCTCACTAGGTTGCAAAGCAGACTATTTGGTTGCTGGACACCTCTGATTTTTAGAAAGTTCATTTTTTCAAAAGAAATTTACACAGGTAATCAAAATCTAATTGTACATCATCATGTAAAGCTTAAAAGATGACATTTGTCTCGTGATTCCATACCCCATAGTTAGTATTAAATATTTGATTGAAATCTTTCCACTTATTTTTTTTGCTTTGTATGTATATATTCACACACATGAGATTATAATGAATGTGTAAGTCTATAGAATCAGTCTTTGATAGGTTGAGCCTAAATCTGCCTTTCTGTAATTTCTACCCATCGTTCTTGGCCCTTCCATAATGATTAACATGAGAGTAAGACAATACCACTTTTCACATAGCTGTCTTTAATCAGTCAGTGACTCTTGCCTCTTCTGAGCTGGTTTCTTCAACTCATTCACCTGTTCCCTGCTCCAGCGGGTCAGTGGTCCTTTCATGCTGTTGTGCTGATCAGATCAGATCAAATTAGTCGCTCAGTCATGTCCAACTCTTTGCGACCCCATGGACTGCAGCACACCAGGCCTCCCTGTCCATCACCAACCCCCGGAGCTTGCTCAAACTCATGTCCATCGAGTTGGTGATGCCATCCAGCCATCTCATCCTCTGTCGTCCCCTTCTCCTCTTGCCCCCAATCCCTCCCAGCATCAGAGTCTTCCAATAAGTCAACTCTTCACATGAGGTGGCCAAAGTACTGGAGTTTCAGCTTTAGCATCATTCCTTCCAAAGAAATCCCAGGGCTGATCTCCTTCAGAATGGACTGGTTGGATCTCCTTGCAGTCCAAGGGACTGCTGAGCTCAAAGTGCAGCTGGAGCCTGTGCAGAATGGAGCATGGATTTTCAAGTTCCTACAGAGCCCAAGACCTCCACCTCCTTAGAATGTAGACACTTAGAGGCCACGTCATATTCTTCATGAAGGATGGGCTTGTGGCCAACTGAAACCCCCAGGTGATTTTGCATGAATAGCTGCCAAGCCAGGTCTCTTCCATCCCATACTCATGTAACTGATTTTTTTAAACCAAATTCCAAGGGCTTTTGATTTTACTTGTCTAGATATTGGGCCAGACAGTATACACTGTGTGTGAGAGAGAGACAGAGAACAAGAACAGGGGGAGAAAATTTTCTTCTTGCCAAGGCCATACATTTTTGGAAGTCTTCTTTTGGAACGACTGTTGAGCCAGTCTATGTACCATACAAGAAAATCAGCCTCATTTCTTTATAGTCACACCTTGTTTGAAACCAAAAATAATGTTCTTCAGCTTGATCACCCACCTCATTCACTACATTTGCTGCCAAGTAGCTTTTAGCTGTTTCCAAAAATCTAATTTGCCTCCAAGAAACAAGGCCTCCCTGAGAAGATTCCAAATAATATGCTATGGGATATGGAGGAGTTTTCCCCCAAGGAAAAGTTCTACAGTATTTGAGGACACTGTACATCTTGGAAGGACACGGCATTAGTTTGAATATAAAAGGTCTGCTAGGTTTGCCAAGGAACCGACAAAATAAGCTCATTGCTTTTTATTCATTTTTATTTGTTTGGAAACATATATACTGGTTTTGAAAGTTTCACATTAAAAATAGATGGAAAAGAACAAAATGGCAGAGTAGGAAGACACAGATTTCACCTACTCCCCAAAAAACACATCAAAAATACCTCTATATTTGGAGCAATCTCACTGAAAACTAACAAGACTAACATAAAGGCTCTTCTGCAACCAAGGCTAAAAGAAAGATCCACACAGAATCAGGTAGGAAGGGAAGAGACGTGATCAAGTCGGGATGTTTGCCCCTGGAAGAGGACACAGAATGGAGGGAGGGGGTGAAAAACACAGAGATCCTCACTGAGGAGGGAGCAGTTCCAGCCACACATTGGGCATATGCAGGCCTGGGAAGATAAGTCCCCTTAGCTACTTTGAAAACCAGTGGGACTAACAGGAGGGCTGTAAGAAACCTAGACTCTGCTAGTGAAGTGCATGCACACACTTGGCTTACTCCTGAAACAAGGCAGGAAAAGTGAAATTGTATGAGATTCTTTCTAGTTTCCCACGAACACTCCAACGAGCTCCCTAGCCTGAGCCACACGTTCACTGTGCCCACTTGCTTCACCACGCAGCTCTACACTAGGGTAAAGGCTGCCATGAGAGGAGTGATCAATCATGAGGGAATGTGCCGACCCAGACCCAGAAGAGCATCTGAATAGCACAGGGGCAGCCATTATTGGTGCTTATAGAGTCAGCACATCAGAAGTGGTCCAAGACTCTGACTGGTCAGGTGGCCACAGACCAGGCCAGTAGACCCACACTATGCACCCATGCCTGGCCCCTCTTCCTATAGGGAACCCTGCTCCCTCTAGGGCAAGGGTTCTGGTGCTGGGAGGAGGGAGAGCACACACTTAGAAGGAATGGAGCCAGCTTGGACACAAACTTTAGGGCTTCTGCTCCAGCAACGTGGGATCCAACCCCCACTCTAATAGGGTGTTTTTTGGCCACTAAGCAAAGTAGAAGATCATATCTGGCTCCAGTTCTAGCCCCTCTATCTCCAGCCCCACCTCCCACCATGGTGATAGCTGCCAGCACACCCTGAGTAAAGACATAACTCACATGCATGTCAGATTCAGCTCTCCCACCAAAGCCACTGGGCACATGCAGACGGCAGAGGGCCACTCCCACACAAGGACACACCTTCGGGACTACAACAGGTAACTCTTTCAGTTGTCTAATTTCACAGAAACAGAGAAAGTTAAGCAAAATAAAAAGCAGAGAAATTTGTTTCAATTGACAAAACAGGAGAAAATCCCAGTAAAAAGAACTAGTGAAACAAAAAAAGCATAACCAGATAGAGTTCAAAGCATAAGTCATAGGAATGTTAACTGAATTAAAGAAAAGAATAGATGAACACAGTGAGAATTTTAACAAGGAACTAGAAACTATTAAAAAAAAAAAACCAATCAAGTGAAAAATACAATAAATGAAGTAAAAAACATACTCTGGTGGCTCAGATGATAAAGAAAAACACTAGAAGGAATTAATAACAGACTAAATGATACATAAGAACACATAAGTGATCTGGAAGATAGAACAGTGGAAAGGGTTCGTCATTCAGTCAGGTCTGACTCTTTGCAACCCCATGGACTATAGCCCACCAGGCTCCTCTCTCTATGGAATTCTCCAGACAAGAATACTGGAGTGGGTAGCAATTCCCTTCTGCAGGGGATCTCCTCAACCCAGGGATGGAACCTGGGTCTCCTGCATTGCAGGAAGATTCTTTACCATCTGAACCACCAAGATAGTGGAAATGATCCAGTGATCCAATAAGAACAGCACAAAGGATTTTCCTGGTGATCAGTGGTTCAGAATCCACCTGCCAATGCAGGGGACACGGGTTTGATCCCTGGTATGGGAAGATTCCACCTGCTGTGGAATAACTAAGCCCTTGCACCACAACTATTCAGCCTGTGCTCTAGAGCCCGAGAGCCACAACTAAGGATAGTCCCCACCCGCCACAACGAGAGAGAGCCTGTGTGCAGCAACAAAGACCCAGCGTAGCCAAAACATCAACAAAACAAAACAGCAAACAGAAAAACAAATTTTAAAGAATGAGAATAGTTTAAGGGACATGGAAAAAGCAAGCGAGTTCCAGAAAAACATCTATTTCTGCTTTATTGACTATGCCAAAGCCTTTGACTGTGTGGATCACAATAAACTGTGGGAAATTCTGAAAGAGATGGGAATACCAGACCACCTGACCTGCCTCTTGAGAAATCTGTATGCAGGTCAGGAAGCAACAGTTAGAACTGGACATGGAACAACAGACTGGTTCCAAATAGGAAAAGGAGTACGTCAAGGCTGTATATTGTCACCCTGCTTATTTAACTTATATGCAGAGTACAAAATGAGAAACGCTGGGCTGGAAGAAACACAAGCTGGAATCAAGATTGCCGGGAGAAATATCAAGAACCTTAGATATGCAGATGACACCACCCTTATGGCAGAAAGTGAAGAGGAACTCAAAAGCCTCTTGATGAAAGTGAAAGTGGAGAGTGAAAAAGTTGGCTTAAAGCTCAACATTCAGAAAACGAAGATCATGGCATCTGGTCCCATCACTTCATGGGAAATAGATGGGGAAACAGTGGAAACAATGTCAGATTTTATTTTTGGGGACTCCAAAATCACTGCAGATGGTCACTGCAGCCATGAAATTAAAAGACACTTACTCCTTGGAAGGAAAGTTATGTCTAACCTAGATAGCATATTCAAAAGCAGAGACATTACTTTGCCAACAAAGGTCCATCTAGTCAAGGCTATGGTTTTTCCTGTGGTCATGTATGGATATGAGAGTTGGACTGTGAAGAAGGCTGAGCTCTGAAGAATTGATGCTTTTGAACTGTGGTGTTGGAGAAGACTCTTGAGAGTCCCTTGGACTGCAAAGAGATCCAACCAGTCCATTCTGAAGGAGATCAGTCTTGGGTGTTCATGGGAAGGACTGATGCTGAAGCTGAAACTCCAATACTTTGGCCACCTCATGTGAAGAGTTGACTCATTGGAAAAGACTCTGATGCTGGGAGGGATTGGGGGCAGGAGGAGAAGGGGACGACAGAGGATGAGATGGCTGGACGGCATCACTGACTCGATGGACGTGAGTCTGGGTGGACTCCGGGAGTTGGTGATGGACAGGGAGGCCTGGCGTGCTGCAATTCATGGGGTCGCAAAGAGTCGGACACAACTGAGTGACTGAACTGAACTGAACTGAATTGAAGCAATATAAAGTATACCAACATTTTCATTATAGGAGTCTTTAAAGGAGAAGAGAGAAAAAGGTGAAAAATATACTTTATGAAATTGGAATGGAAGAAATGAAACTGTCACTATTTGCAGATGAACTGATACTACATATATAAAACCCTACCATAAAACTACACAAATCAGCCATAATTATACATATGGCTGATTTGTGTTTTTGTACCGAAGAAACCAATACGGCATTGTAAAGCAATTTTCCCCTGATTAAAAATAAATTTAAAAATAAATAAAAGTTGAGAAAAATAAAATTAACAGTTAACAAAAAAGAGAAAATCGTAAAGTCTTCACCAGAAAGAGAAATCAAAGAAAAAAATATCCTGTTTAAGACTACATCAAAAAGAGTAAACTACCTAGATATAAAATTAACCAAGGATGCAAAAGGCCTATTCTCTGAAAACTATAAAACACTGATGAAGGAAATTGAGGACAATACAAAGAAATGGGAAGATATACCCTGGGTTCACTGATTGGAAGAATTAATATTGTTAAAATGTCCATATCCCCAAAGCAATCTATAGACTTAATGCAATCCCTATAAAAAAATTTCATATTTTTCAGAATTACAAATAACCCTAAAATTTATACAGAACCACAAAAGAGCCAAGATTTCCAATGCAACCTTGAGAGGGAAAAAAAAAAAAAAAACAACAATAACAAAACTGGATGTATCATGCTCCCTAACTTAGACTATACAACAAAGCTACAGTAATTAAAACAGCATGGTACTGGCATAAAAACAGACACATAGATCAGTGAAACCAATAACCCAAAATAAATCAACTCATCTATGATCAATTAATCTACAGCAAAGGAGACAAGAATATACAAAGGGGAAAAGATAATTTCTTCAACAATTTCTACTGAGAAAACTGGACAGCCACACGTAAAACAATGAGATTCAAACATACCCTCATACCATATACAAAAATAAACTCAAAAGGCTTTAAAGACTTAAACGCAAGAGGGAAACCATAAAACTCCTAGGAGAGAACAGAGGCAGACTATTCATTGACATAAACTGTAGCAATGTTTTCTTGGATCAGTCTCCTAAGGTAAAAGAAATAAAAGCAAAAATAAATAAATGGGACCTAATTAAACATTAAAGGTTTAGCACAGAAAAGGAAACCACTGACAATACAAAAAGACAACCTATGGAATGACAGAATATTTGCAGGTCATGTGATGAACAAGAAGTTAATATACAAAATATACAAATAGCACAGACAACTCAATATGTAAAAAAAAAAAAAAAAAAAACGCAATCAAAAAATGGACAGAAGGCCCAAATAGACATTTTTCCAAAATAGACATACAGATGGCCAACAGACACATGAAAAAATGCTCAACATCACTAATTATTAGAGAAATGCAAATCAAAATCGCAATGTGATATCACCTCACACCTGTCAGAATGGCTATCATCAAAAAGTCTACAAATAACAAATGTTGGAGAGAATGTGGAGAAAAGGGAATATTGATACACTACTGGTGGGAATGTAAATTGGTACAGCCACTATGGAAAATAGTACTTAATATGAAGGTTCTTCAAAAAAATAAAAATAGAACTACCATAGGATCAAGCAATTCCAATCCTGGCAATATATACCCCCTAAAATGAAGACACTAATTTGAAAAAATAAATGCACCCCAATGTTCATTGCAGCATTATTCACCATAATCATGACATGGAAGCAATCCCTGCTCTCATGGGGATTCACATCTATTGGGGGAGACAAGAAATTACAATACAATATAAACATTAGAATAGAAGTATACACAGGATGTGAGGGAGAGCATAGAACGGGGAACATATTATGGTCAATGTCACTTTCTTCAAGGGATATAACCCTTGAAGAAAGTGTAGAAGAAAGCACAGAAATTTACATATGGCTGATTTGTGTTTTTGTGTGGAAGAAACCAATACAGCATTGTAAGGCAATTTTCCCCTGACTAAAAATGATGTAGAAACTGTAGAAATGCTCCAGATTACAAAGGAGACAGAGTGTCTTCAGCAGAGCAGTATGACAGGTCCACAGTGGACCATGCACACGGCTATTGCATTATTGGCCATTGTGGGGCACCGTGGGACTCCAGGGTGCCCATCCACGAGACGGGAAACTTATGTGGAGCATACACAGAGCATGCAAGGATGGGCACAATAAAGGACAGAAATGGTAGGAACCTAACAGAAGCAGAAGAGATTAAGAAGATGTGGCAAGAAAATACAGAACTGTACAAAAAAGGCCTTAATGACCTGGATAACCACGATGATGTGGTCACTCACCTAGAGCCAGACATTCTGGAGTATAAACTCAGATAGGCTATAAACAATGCTAGTGGAGGTGATAGAATTACAGCTGAGCTATTTAAAATCCTAAAAGATGATGTGTCAAAGTGAAAGAAAGTGAAGTTGCTCAATCGTGTCTGACTCTTTGCGACCCCATGGACCGTAGCCTAGCAGGCTCCTCCATCCATGGGATCTTCCAGGCAAGAATACTGGTTGCCATTTCCTTCTCTAGGAGATCTTCCTGATCCAGGGGTTGAACCTGGGTCTCCCGCATTGTAGGCAGATGCTTTGCTACACTAAACATGCCACCAAATCTGGAAAACTCAGCAATGGCCACAGGACTGGAAAAGGTCAGTTTTCATTCCAATCCCAAAGAAAGACAATGCCAAAAAATGTTCAAACTACAGCACAATTGTGCTTGTTTCACATGCTAGCAAGGTAATACTCAAAATCCTTCATGCTAGGCTTCAACAGTATGTGAACTGAGGACTTCCAGATGTATAAGCTGGGTTTAGGAAAAGCAGAGAAACCAGAGATAAAATTGCTAACATCTGCTGGATCCTAGAGAAAGCAAGGGAATTCCAGAGAAATATCTACTTCTGTTTCATTGACTATGCTAAAGCCTTTGACTGTGTGGATCACAACAAACTGTGGGAAATTATTCAAGAGATGGGAATACCAGACCGTCACCTTACCTGCCTCCAAAAAAACCTGTATGCAGGTCAAGAAGCAACAGTTAGGACCGGACATGGAACAACAGACTGGTTCCAAATTGGGAAAGGAGTACGTCAAGGGTACATGTTGTCACCATGTTTATTTAACTTATATGCAGCATACATCATGTGAAATTCCAGGCTGGATGACTCACAAGCTGGAATCCAAATTGCTGGGAGAAATATCAACAAACTCAGATATATAGATGATACAACTCTAATGGCAGAAAGTGAAGAGGAACTAAAGAGCCTCTTGATGAGGGTGAAATGAGAGTGAAAAGGTTGGCTTAAAATTCAACATTCAAAAACTAAAATCATGGCATCCGGTCTCATCACTTCATGGCAAATAGATGGGAGCGGGGAAATGGAAACAGTGGCAGATTTTATTTCCTTGGGCTCCAAAATCACTGCAGATGGTGACTGCAACCATGAAATTAAAAGATGCTTGCTACTTGGAAGAAAAGGCATGGCAAACCTAGACAGAGTATTAAAAAACAGAGATATCACTTTGCCAACAAAGGTCCGTATAGTCAAAGTTATGATTTTTCTAGTAGTCATGTATGAATGTGAGAGTTGGACCATAAAGAAGGCTGAGTGCCGAAGAATTGATCCTTTCAAACTGTGGTGCTCAAGAAGACTCTTGAGATTCCTTTGGACACCAAGGAGGTCAAACCAGTCAGTCCTAAAGGAAATCAACCCTGAATACTCACTGGAAAAACTGATGCTGAAGCTGAAGCTCCAATACTTCAGCCACCTGATGCGAAGAGCCAACTCATTGGAAAAGACCCTGATGCTGGGAAAGATTGAAGGCAGGAGGAGAAGGGGACGACAGAGGATGAGATGGTTGGATGGTATTGCTGACTCAATGGACATGAGTTTGAGCAAGCTCTGGGAGATAGTGAAGGACAGGGAAGCCTGGCATGCTGCAGTCCGTGGGGCTGCATAGAGTCAGACGTGACTTAGTGACTGAACAACACAGAGCACCACATAGTGGTTAGAAGCAATGAGAAGTATTCACAGCCAGCAGGATGAGTCTATCTCAAAAGCGCAATATGGACAAAAAAGCAAGACACCGAATGGACTATATCACATCTAACCTTTGCAATGAATGAAGATATATTCACAGAAGACAATACACATTTTACAAAAAAAAGTACACACTAAAAAGCATACACTGAGCATGTTAGAATGGTTGCCTTTGTATGGAGGGGAGTGGGCTTTGGGAATAAAAAGGAATAAATAAGTCAAACAGAGCAAGAAAAAGAGCCTTGTCTTGACCAACTCTGATGATATACAGTGAACTGAGCAGTTATCTTTAACTCAACCTTTTGTACCCGAGGTGACAAACAGAACCAAACTTGAAGAAGAGAGGGAAAGAGGGAGGCTTAGAATTTTGGGAGAAACATCTCTCCAAGGCCTGGCATAGAGTAGGTGCTCAGTAAATACATATTGAGAGAATGAACAAATGAGCAGTCCACACGTTGTACCTCAGGTCACTTGAAAGTATTGGCTAAGCAAATGCGCTTTCAATCATGTGGCGTGTGGAGGTGACTCAGAAGTGACCCATAGAATCCCCGAAGTCTCAGTTTGAGACAATATATTTAAGAGCTCCTTCAGACAGATAATTATTGCTTTCTTTTGGGGTGAAAATCCCAGTACCCTTAGGCAAGGGAACTGTAATATTTATTCTGCTTTATTAGAGTCTTGAACTCATAGAGATAGATGATGAACATTAACTCCCTCATTTTACCAATGTAGAAATGGAGGCCCAGAGAGGCTAGGGGACATGCATAAAGTCACACAGCAAGGTAAGTGCAAAGTCAGTACTGATTCAACCAGAGCCTCTCCCATCACATTATATATACCGTCACCTGGAAAGAGCAGAATTAACAAATGGTTACACTGGAGAGCTAGAGTCAAGGCTGAAGTTTCTTGAAATCTGTGTGCATATAGAGTTAGTTATACTGATCTTCATTTTGATCCTAGTGTGAGTTCAAAAAAAAAAATCTCTTATCTAACAAAACACATTGCCCTTCCAAATGAATGCGTTCAAGCCAGGGCCTGCTTCTAGACGCTTTGTGTTGCCCTTACAAATTGGAACCTGGGGTGCGGGAATTCCATCCTCCTCAGGAAGACTCCCTGGCACAACGGCTCCATTGTTCTCCTCTCTCACACTGTTTGGTTTCGTGCCTTTGCTGTAAGATGTTAGGTATTTATTTTGTTTTGTTGGCGCTTTTGTGATCAGTCTAGACATGGGCCTCCATGGAACCATCCAGGAGGCAGATAAATTTCCCACGGTGGAACTGGGGAACCCCCTTGGTGCTGTTCTCTCAGGGAAGGAAGGGCGGCAGCTCCTGGTCACCCAGCTCCCCAGCCAAAAATTCATGAAAACGACCGCAGGATGGACTGAATTCACTAACAGAGGAGGTAGGAAGTGTTCCATCTCTAAAAATATTCCCAGTCCCAGAGTAATCCTTACTTGGTCCCTGGGATGAATTTGCTGCCCACATTTTTGTCTTAGCCAGAGCACTCAACACTGTCTCACTGGAGATGAAAAGTCTCTTTTTTGCATGGATCACAGAGACTGCGTTCTTACATGTCTCCACAATGGAGGATCTGAAGATCTGACTTAACCCTAGATAAGCAAAGATACATATTAAGACAAAAATACAGGGGGAGGGCAAAGCTGACTCAGATTGAATAGAGGTGGGTTTTATTTCGACTCTCTTGATGCGAACTGTTTTGGATTCTTATACTATCACAGAACAAATAGAAGCATGACAACTGTTTCACAATTTACAGGGCTGATTACTTTTGCCATTAGGGTACAGTGCTGATAGATAGTAACAATTTTTTACCCTTCCGGAAATTAAAAAAATGTACACCCTTCTCCTATGGCCTCCCCCAACACCACACTGCCAACAGGAGAAGCTTCTAGGGCATTGAGAATTCCAAATAAAAATGGTCTTAGGCTTGCAGTCAATAAAATCATTTAGCCTGGGATCTGCCACCGCACTGAGGTCCACCCCTTACACATGGCAGCACCATTGATGTTTGTGGCATGAACATCAATTTGAGTGGCTGGATCCCTGGCAGGTAACGTGGAAACTATTCACTTTCCCTCAGACAACAGTACCACAGATTCCCACGTCTATACAGCAAGGCCACCAAGCACCAGCCACATGGAACATTGACCATAAGCTTCAAGTCTGACCTCCTACTGATGGAGCATGTATCAGTAACCTAGGGCACGCTTACCTTGGAATAATATCGTCTTGTGTTCTGCCCTTTTACCAACAAGAAAGTTTTATTCTCCCACAGTTTTCTAGAACTTGTTTACGGTTATAGTTGCAAAACTACTACACGGCAAAAGTATTGTTTAGGAGCAACACCAAAAATACGGCTACTTCCAAATGGCCATGGGACTGTCTAAACTTCTCTTTATGCCCTATTTAGAGTGATCAGAGTCCTCAACCATCAAAGAGTCAATGCTTTCTCCATATGCCTTCCTTCAGTGTGTTTCACTGTATTTTAATTCTGGGAATATCAGGAAGCTGTGTATATACATACACAAAACAAAAATGGCATATTTAGTTTTGCCAAATCTATAATTATAAAGAGTTTACCACATTATAACTTGTTCAGTCTAGAAGCTGCTAGTTAAAGGTTGTCTTTCCATTATAATGAATATTTAAAACACAGTTCTGGCTCCCAACAAATTAGAATCTGTCCGAAATATATTGCCACACCCCTCCTTTCCAAGGGTAAACTTCCATCTCTTTAGTTCCTTAAATTTGCTGACAAACTTTGGTATTCCCTGTGCCATCAAAACGGTTATATCTAGTGTTGATGAGCTAAGTCCCTGTGATTTCAGAGGCCCCTGTAGTCCTACCTCACTGGATCATATAAAATCTATGATTCCCCAGCATGGGTCCCTCACCTGGTTTTGAGAAACCTATAGAAAACTGAAGAAGTTTTAGTTAGCAACTTCTCACTGCCTATCATCAGGTCAGCCAAAGAGTATCAACAAAAACATTTTGGTAGATTTTAAAAGTTCTCATAAGGGACAAAAATGTAACTTTAGGAGCTGATGGATGTTATCTAAACGTATTGTGATCACTCATTTTTCTATACATATATTCATCACGCTGTACACCTTAAACTTGGACAATGTTATATGTCAACTAGAACTCAATAAAACTGGGGTAAAAAGAATATTAAGTATTACTTCAAGCCCTGTACTGCTTACTGTCAGGCTCGTCCTGAGGCTCACATAGGGAAATGGACAGGAAAATCTTTTAAATGGCTTGACACATCCATTGGAGGTTTTTGAAAAAAGAACTACCACATTTTTGGTGGGAAGAGAGCACTGTGCTTTGCCCCATGAGAGCAGGAAGCTGTCAGCTCTCTTAGGCCTTTGTAACTGCCTAGTGTCACCTGACTTACGCAGGCCCCTACCTGTCAGGATGAGAGCTCTCCTCAGCCTCAAATGGGCAGTGGTCCTCATATCAAAAGAATCTCTTAGAGACATCACTTGAAAAGGCTTACAGCTTCAGAACCTTTGCCCTCCTCATCCTCTTCCGAGCATTTCACACTTGAAGTTGAGAGGACACCTTCAGAAGGAAGAGAACAAGATGGATATGAAGAATTGAATACTCTGGCTTCTTTTGATCCCAAGAATCAATGTTCCTTTTGAAGGAAACATTACTGAAAACTCATGAATGACCAAGGCCAAGAGCCTGCATGACCACTGCAAAACATTGTTCTTAATCAATCCTGCCTCATCTCTTATTTCTCCTGAAAGAGCCTTTTTAAAGCCTCACCGGTGGTCTTATTCCACCTGACAATGCAGTAAAAATTCAGTCCCCTATATTTTGTATTTAGGGGCTCAGGTCCTGCGAGGTATTTTCCAACATCTCTCTCACTGGGCACTCTTGCGTTACCCCCTAGCTAGGGCAGGAGGAAAGGCCCAAGGGGCTGCCTATCCATGACAGTCACCCGAAGGAGACAGGCAAATCCACTTGTCACCGGTCAACTCTGGTCATGGTCTAGGTTTTTCAGAATGCTTTTGTTCATTATAAAGCCATCAGCGGTTCAGGGATATGTGTGTACAGCAGGACTTTGGGACGGGAATGAGGAGCCTCTAAAGATGAGGTTAGAAAGAGCCAAACTGTGAGGAAAGCTTAGGCTTCCCAAGCATTGACTAGAACCATTGAAGCCTGTGCTCTGAGATGGCCACAGACACAAGGACAAAGGTACTCATATTTTCCAAGCACCTGTCAGATCTTCAGTTCAGTTCAGTCATTCAGTAGTGTCTGACCCTTTGTGATCCCATGGACTGCAGCACGCAGGGTTCCCTGTCCATCATCAACTCCTGGAGTTTACTCAAACTCATGTTCACTGAGTCAGTGATACCATCCAACCATCTCATCCTCAGTTGTCCCCTTCTCCTCCCACTTTCAATCTTGCCCAGCATCAGGGTCTTTTCAAATGAGTCAGTGCTGCACATCAGGTGGCCAAACTATTGGAGTTTCAGCTTCAACATCAGTCCTTCCAATGAATATTCAGGACTGATTTCCTTTAGCATGGACTGGTTGGATCTCCTTGCAGTCCAAGGGACTCTCAAGAGTCTTCTCCAACACCACACTTCAAAAGCATTAATTCTTCAGCACTCAGCTTTCTTTATGGTCCAACTCTCACATCCATACATGACTACTGGAAAAACCATAGGCTTGACTAGACGGACCTTTGCTGGCAAAGTAATATCTCTGCTTTTTAATATGCTGTCTAGGTTGGTGATAACTTTCCTTCCAAGGAGTAAGCATCTTTTAATTTCATGGCTGCAATCACCAACTGCAGTGATTTTGGAGCCCAGAAAAATAAAGTCAGCCACTGTTTCCACTGTTTCCCCATCTATTTGCCATGAAGTGATGGGACCGGAGGCCATGATCTTAGTTTTCTGAATGTTGAGTTTTAAGCCAGCTTTTTCACTTTCATCAAGATGCTCTTCAGTTTTTCTTCCCTTTCTGCCATAAGGGTGGTGTCATCTGCATATCTGAGGTTATTGATGTTTCTCCCTGCAATCTTGATTCCAGCTTGTGGTTCATCCAGTCCAGCATTTCTCATGATGTACTCTGCATATAAGTTAAATAAGCAGGGTGACAATATACAGCCTTGACGTACTCCTTTCCCGATTTGGAACCAGTCTGTTGTTCCATGTCCAGTTCTAACTCTTGCTTCTTGACCTGCATACACATTTCTCAGGAGGCAGGCCAGGTGGTCTGGTATTCCCATCTCTTTCAGAATTTTCCACAGTTTATGGTGATCCACACAGTCAAAGGCTTTGGCATAGTCAATAAAGCAGAAGTAGATGTTTTTCTGGAACTCTCTTGCTTGTTTGATGATCCAATGGATGTTGTCAATTTGATCTCTGGTTCCTCTGCCTTTTCTAAATTCAGCTTGAACATGTGGAAGCTCACGGTTCATGTACTACTGAAGCCTGGCTTGGAGAATTTTGAGCATTACTTTGCTAATGTGTGAGATGAGTGCAATTGTGCGGTAGTTTGAGCATTCTTTGGCATTGCCTTTCTTTGGGATTGGAATGAAAACTGACCTTTTCCAGTCCTGTGGCCACTGCTGAGTTTTCCAAATTTGCTGGCATATTGAGTGCAGCACTTTTACAGCATCATGTTTCAGGATTTGAAATAGCTGAGCTGGAATTCCATCACCTCCACTAGCTTTGTTCATAGTGATACTTTCTAAGGCCCACTTGACTTCACATTCCAGGATATTTGGCTCTATGAGAGTGATCACACCATCGTGATTATCTGGGTCGTGAAGATCTTTTTTGTATAGTTCTGTGTATTCTTGCCACCTCTTCTTAATATCTTCTGCTTCTATTAGGTCCATACCATTTCTGTCCTTTATTGAGCCCATCTTTGCATGAAATGTTCCCTTGGTATACTCTAATTTTCTTGCAGAGATCTCTAGTCTTTCCCATTCTGTTGTTTTCCTCTATTTCTTTGCATTGATTGCTGAGGAAGGCTCTCTTATCTCTCCTTGCTATTCTTTGGAACTCTGCATTCAAATGGGTATATCTTTCCTTTTCTCCTTTGCCTTTTGCTTCTCTTCTTTTCATAGCTATTCTTAAGGCCTCCTCAGACAACCATTTTGCCTTTTTGCATTTCTTTTTCTTGGGGATGGTCTTGATCACTGCCTCCTGTACAATGTCACAAACCTCCGTCCATAGTTCATCAGGCACTCTGTCTATCAGCTCTTGTCCCTTAATCTATTTCTCACTTCTACTGTATAATCGTAAGGGATTTGATTTAGGTCATACCTGAATGATCTAGTGGTTTTCCCTATTTCTTCAATTTAAGTCTGAATTTGGCAATAAGGAGTTCATGATCTGAGCCACAGCCATCTCCTGGTCTTGCTTTTGCTGACTGTATAGAGCTTCTCCATCTTTGGCTGCAAAGAATATAATCAATCTGATTTTGGTGTTGACCATCTCGTGATGTCCATGTGTGGAGTCTTCTCTTGTGTTGTTGGAAGAAGGTGTTTGCAATGACCAGTGCATTCTCTTGGCAGAACTCTATTAGCCTTTGCCCTGTTTCATTCTGTACTCCAAGGCCAAATTTGCCTGCTACTCCAGGTATTTCTTGACTTCCTACTTTGGAATTCCAGTCCCCTATAATGAAAAAGATATCTTTTTTTTTTTTTTTGGTGTTTAGTTATAGAAGGTCTTGTAGGTCTTCATAGAATTGTTCAGCTTCTTCAGCATTACTGGTTGGGGCATAGGCTTGGATTACCATGATATTGAATTGTTTGCCTTGGAAACAAACAGAGATCATTCTGTCGTTTTTGAGATTGCATCCAAGTACTGCATTTTGGACTCTTTTGTTGACCATGATGGCTACTCCATTTCTTCTAAGGGATTCCTGCCTGCAGTAGTAGATATAATGGTCACCTGAGTTAAATTCACCCATTCCAGTCCATTTGAGTTTGCTGATTCCTAGAATGTCGATGCCATCTCCTGTTTGACCACTTCCAATTTGCCTTGATTCATGGACCTAACATTCCAGGTTCCTATGCAATATTGCTCTTTACAACATCGGACCTTGCTTCCGTCACCAGTCACATCCACAACTGGGTGTTGTTTTTGCTCTGGCTCCGTCTCTTCATTCTTTCTGGAGTTATTTCTCCACTGATCTCCAATAGCATATTGGGCATCTACCAACTGGGGATATTCATCTTTCAGTGTTCTATCTTTTTGCCTTTTCATACTGTTCATGGGGTTCTCAAGTAAGAATACTGAAGTGGTTTGCCATTCCCTTCTCCAGTGGAGCACGTTTTGTCAGAACTCTCCACCGTGACCTGTTCATCTTGGGTGGCCCTACAGGGCATGGCTCATAGTTTCATTGAGTTAGACAAGACTGTGGTCCATGTGAGCAGATTGGTTAGTTTTCTGTGACTGTGGTTTTCAGTCTGTCTGCCCTTTGATGGAGAAGGATAAGAGGCTTACAGAAGCTTCCTGGTGGGAGAGACTGACTGAGGGGGAAACTGGGTCTTGTTCTGATGGGCGGGGCCACGCTCAGTAATTCTTTAATCCAATTTTCTGTTGATGGGCTATGTTCCCTCCCTGTTGTTTGACCTGAGGCCAAACTATGGTGGAGGTAATGAAGATAATGGTGACCTCCTTCCAAAGGTCCCATGCAGGCACTGCTGCACTCAGTGCCCCCAACCCTGTAGCAGGCCATTGCCGACCCCGGCCTCTGCCGAGACTCCTGGACACTCACGGCCAAGTCTGGGTCAGTCTCTTGTGGGGTCACTGCTCCTTTCTCCTGGGTCCTGGTGTGTAGAAGGTTCTGTTTGTGCCCTCCAAGAGTCTGTTTCCCCAGTCCTCTGTAAGTTCTGGCGGCTCTATGGTGGGGTTAATGGCAACCTCTTCCAAGAGGGCTTATGCCACACCCGAGTCTGCTGCACCCAGAGCCCCTGTCCCTGCAGCAGTCCACTGCTGACCCGTACCTCCACAGGAGACACTCAAACATGGTTCTGTCTCAGTCTCTGTGGGGTCTCTGGGTCCTGGTACACACAAGGTTTGTTTGAGCCCTCTGAGCGTCTCTGGCGGGTATGGGGTTTGATTCTAAACATGATTTCGCCCCTCCTACCATCTTGATGAGGCTTCTCCTTTGCCCTTCAACATGGGGTATCTCCTCAAAGTCACTCTAGCACTGCGCAGCTGCCATTCCAGCGCCTGCTGTCTTGCTGGGGCTTCTCTGCCTTTAGACCTGGGATATCTCCTCACAGCCACTCCAGCACCACACAGCTGCCACTCCAGCACTGCGCAGCCACTGCTCCAGGTCTAGCCACCCACTGAATTCAAATGAGAGCTTCAGGTACAGAGTCACTTTGCCCAGCAGTGAGGTAGGATATCCACCTGCCACCAGAAGGAGCCTGCAGCTCACACAACAAAGCTCCATGGTGACTCCCTCCTCCCTGCTTGGCTCTGCTGATCACCAGTTCCCCTTCCTGGCCAGCAGCCCATAGGCCCTGCCCCTGTGGCTTCAGAGAACACTTTTAGGCCTGGTCTGTGCCCCGAAGGAGGGATTCACAGATCTTCTCATGTGGTCTGGCCCAGGCCCTTCCAGAAGCTATACTTCCAGGTGGTATGGAGTCCATCCACCAATGCAGCTCAGCCCAAAGGTCTTCTGAGGGTCCCATTTTGCTTTTGACCTTAAGCTCTAAAAGGCAAGGTAGAGTACCAGAACCTGACATCCTCAGAGGCGCCATCCATCACGTCCCTGTAAGTCCAGATGAAACCGAAGTCTTCGGAGCCGGCAGGCAGCCAGGCTTGGTTTCATGCGCTTCCACATTCTTCTTCTCTAAGATGTTTCCGGAAGCTGCAGAGCTTAGTGTTTCTGATCCAAAAATCTTCTGGCATTTTTTATTTGTAATAATTCCAAACCCACTGAACATTCTTGTAACAACTGAGATTTGGGAGTGAGAGTGGAAAAAAAGGATCAGTGAAATGATGAGGGGCCTACTCACTGTTAGATGCTAGATTTCAAAGGGAAAGGAATTTGATGGCCCTGTTTGAGCTCCCAGGAAGTGTTGATCTCCTGCCTGAAGCCCCACAAGGGTTTTTTATTGTGGATCAGGGTAGCGGCAGGTATGGGACTCAGGGCTATGATCCAGCAAGAGTTTGGCAGGTCTGGGAGGAAGTGCCCAGATGCCTCTCAAACCTGGGTACCTTATTCTCAGCCTTTCCTCCTCTACACGTTGCAGCCAGGAGCAGAGCAGGCAGGCCCTTGAGGTCAACTAGTCCAGTCCCCTCAGCTAACAGAAGGGGAAAGTAAGGCCTTGGGGTGAGGGACCTTGGGATTGTTCTAGAGCCTAGGGCCTCCTGGCTCCAGTCCAGGGCTCTCTTGGTCCTAGCCCATGAGTAGGATCAAAAACAAAATCACATCTGCCAAGTTACAGTCTAGAGCTTTCTCCATCTTACGAGTCCCTGACTTCTAACCCCTCCTATCACCAGTCCTTGTGACAAGAATCAGACCAATAAACACCTTGTAGAATCCTTAAATCGCCTAGAAACTGGAAGACAGGTGCAAGGGCAGTGAATAGAGAGCTTATTAGAATCGGTGTTCCCTACGAGTCCTAACAGACATGAATTTTCCTTAGAGAAACAGATGGAGATTCATTTCAAGGGCCATGAAGAAGAAAAAACACATTTGCTCAAATGGCATGGTCTTTTTCTTCTGCAATGACTCAAGCTCATGCTCCTGCCCCATCCCCTGCGAGCTCACAAATGTGCATGTCTGTAGATCTGCCTTTCCCATTGCTCAGCCCTTATTATAGGGAGGGAGGATTCAACTGCTGATTCCAAAAACTATTTTCCAAGAATAACAGCATATCTGGCCCAGCACAAGGCTTTCACTTCCACTTGCTGGCAAAATATGGAGGCTGGGCATTCCCTTTTATCCATCCCTGTCACTGAGGCTTGGCCCAGGCCCTTTGGAAATCTCAGCTCCAGGAGGGGTTCACACATTCAGTTCTTAGAACCAAAAGGAGAGGTTGACAAAAGCAGGGCAGTGTAAGTGAAGAGAAACCAACACCCCCCCTACAGTAGGAGCTAATTGGATTGGAAACATAACTCTGGCAAGACTAAGTCATGGGGCCACAAGGATTTGGCTCAACTAGGGCCTCAGGAAACCTTTTCCAGAGGCCTGCTGGCTCCTGGAGTATAGAGAACCCTGCCCGAGAAGTTGTGGGGAGAAACTGAGCTCCTCCAGACACTGTAAATCCATCTGACCTAGGGCAATCTATATCTGCATGTTAAATGTATTGTCACAGAATACCACGGAGCTATCTACCAGGCCTTTCTGAGAGGTGAATTCCCATAGGGGGAGCACATAATATTAGCAGCTCAGAAAATCTAATGGGTCTGGGGGGAGGGGGACGTGGAACAGACCTTGCAATCATTTTGCTTAAGTAAACTTTGAGTTTTTAATCCTACATGGGTCCCTTTCCTTACATTCCTTTAAACATGAGAAAGAGGTTAGATCTTATATTTAACTTTGAAATTTTGGAACAAAATCTCTTCCTTAGTCAAAATCTCCATTTCAATTTCCTCCAAACTAGTTCTTAAACTGTCTAGGGGCAAGAGTGGGTGTTGAGGGTGGTATAAGACTTCTCTGCAAATCATATGAAGGCTTAGATTTCTCTATTAAAAAAATAGCATAGATACACTGTGATAGGCAACCTCTCTGATGGCTCCTAATAATCCCTTGATAGTCACATCTTTCAGTAACTGTTTCCCCTTGAGTGGAGACTGAACTTAGTGATTTGTTTCTAATGAGTAGGATAAGACAAAAGTGGTGGGATTAGGTTAGAAATAGATTGTGGCTTCCTTATATATATTTTCCCACAGTAATAATAATAAAGGACTGTTGCTTCCATCTTCCTGCTCACTCTCTTGCTCACTCACTGAAGAAGCCAACTGTCATGTTGCAAGATACACTATGGAGAAATTCACATGGCAAAAAATGAATGTCTCTGGACAGTAGCTAGCAAAGAACTGAGACTTGCCAACAATCATGTGAGTGACTGTAGAAGCAGACAAGCCTTGAGATGAATGCAGCACTGGCCAATACTTGGTTGCAGCCTATGAAAGAACCTAAGCCACACCTGTGTTCCTGACATATAGAATCAAGTGATAATAAATTGTTGATTTTTAAGCTGCTAAATATGAATATAGGGCTTCCCTGGTGGCTCAGCTGGTAAAGAATCTGCCTGCAAGTGGGAGACCTGGGTTCGATCCCCGGATTGAGAAGATCCCCTGGAGGAGGGCATGGCAACCCACTCCAGTATCCTTGCCTAGAGAACTCCATGGACAGAGGAGCCTGGCAGGCTACAGTCCATGGGGTCGCAAAGAGTCAGACACGACTGAGCAATTAAGCACAGCACAAAACGTGGATATTACTTGTTACACAGCAGTAAATAACTAATGCATAGCAATGCACAAAGATTTTGCACATATGTTCAGGGGATTTCAGAACATCCTAAATCTCACGCCATGGCCCTTCTAAGTTAACTCCTTGTTAAGAACCCCTTGACCAGTGATGACCAACAGAAATGCAATACAACCCACACAGATATTTAAAATTTTCTAGGAGCCATGTTTAAAAAGTAAAAACAAATAGGTAAAAAAATTTCAATAGCAAATTTAGTTTAAACTAGTATGCCTCAAATATCATCATTTTAGCATATAATCAATATTATTAGTGAAGTTTTTTCCTTTTGTTTCAAATGTTTGAAATCAGATATATCTCCTCAATTTAGACTAGCAACATTTCAAGTGCTCAGTAACCACACGTGGTCAGTGGCTTCTGTAAATGGACAGTACAGCCCAGGACTAATATGAAATTCACATAATGAACAAATAGTGGTTTCTTTGGTCATCACAGCACCTGCTGCCCTAAATGCCTGGCACTGACAGGGAAGTTAGCAGGGCTTACTGCTATTGAAAAAGCCCAAGGGGGTAAAAATGGTAATATTCTCCAAATTGCTCTATAGATCCAAAACAATTCTTGTCAAATCCCAGCTAGCCTTTTTTGGCAGAAATTAACAAGTTGATCTGAAAAATCATATGAAATCATGAGGACACATGATAGCTTAAAAATATTGAAAAAGAACAAAGCTGTATGAATCACATTTCCCCATTTTAAAACTGAAGATAAAGCAACCAAAATCAAGACAGTATAGTACTGGAATTGGACTAACATATAAACTAATGGATACTGTTTGGTGGTGCAAGTGGTAAAGAATCCGCCTGCCAATGCAGGAGATGCAAGAGAGGCGGGTTCAATCCCTGGGTAGGAAAATCCCCTGGAGTAAGAAATGGCAACCTGCTCCAGTATTCTTGCCTGGAAAACTTCTATGGACAGAGGAGCCTGGCAGGCTAGTCCATGGGGGTCACAAAGAGTTGGACACGACTGAACACATATAGACCAATGGAACAGAATTGAGAGTCCAGAAATCAACCTATACACTGATTTTTGACAAGAGTGCCAAGATCATTCAATGGGGAAAGAACAGTCTCTTTCAATACATGGTGCTAGGAAAGCTGGATATCCACATGCACAAGAGTGAAGCTAGACCCTCCCCCCCACCTCGCACCATATATAAAAATTAACTGAAAATGGATCAAAGACTTAAACATGAGAGCTAAAGTGAAAGTGAAGTCCCTCAGTCGTGTCCGACTCTTTGCGACTCCATGGACTGTAGCCTACCAGGCTCCTCCGTCCATGGGATTTTCCAGGCAAGAATACCGGAGTAGGTTGCCATTTGCTTCTCCAGGAGATCTTCCCCACCCAGGGACTGAACCCAGGTCTCCAGCATTGTAGGCAGACGCTTTACCGTCTGACCCACCAGGGAAGTTCTTAGAAGAAAACTTAAGAGTGAATCCTATGACATTTGATTTGGCAATAGTTACTTAGATATATCATCAAAAGCACATGCAACAACAACAACAAAAAGATAAATCGGACATCACATCAAAATTTTAAAGATTGTACTTTAAAGGAAACCATTAAGACAATGAAAAGGCAACTCACAGAATGGGAAAATAAAATTTCAAACCATATATCTCATAAGGGACATGTATCCAAAACATATAAAGAATTCTTACAACTTAATAAAAAAGGCAAACAACTCAATTTTTTAATGGGCAAAGGATGTGAATAAGCATTCCTTAAAAAATATACAAATGACCCATAAATTCTTTAAAAGATACTCAATACCACCGTTAGCCATTAGGGAAATCCAAATCAAGACCACAGTGACATCCTACTTCATACCAATTAGGATGACTAGTTTTTTTAAAAAAAGGAAAAAAATAAGTGATGGCAAGAATGTAAAGAAATTGGAACTCCTCTACATTGCTGATGGGAATGTAAACTTATGCAACTATTTTGGAAAACAATCTGGCAGTTCCTCAAAATGTTAAACATCATATGACTCAACAATTCGACTCTTAGGTATATAGCTAAGAGAATTGAAAACATATGTCCACATAAAAAACTTGTTCATGATTTGGCAGTTTCTCAAAAGCCAAACATAGAATTACCATATAATCTAATCTAACAATTCCACTTCTGGGAATATATTCAAAAGAATTAAAAGTAGGGACACAACAGGTATTTGTACACCAATGTCTATTTCAGCATTATTCAGAACAGCCAAAAGGTGGAAACAATACATGCCCATCAGTGGATGAATGGATGAATGAAAATGGTATATCCATAAAATGGAATATTATTCAGTCACAAAAAAGAATGAAGTAATGATATGTGCTATAACTTCAATAAACTTTAAAAGAAGTAAAAGAAGCCAGTCACAAAAGGTTATGTATTAGTTGATTCCATTTTAATAAAATGTCCAGAACCAGGGAAATCAAGACTGAAAGTAAATAGTTTAATTTAAAAAAATTTTTAACTTTTAACTTTTATTTAGTAAACTAATATTATATGTTTCACATGTAAAGGTTCAGATTCTTTTCCATTACAAGTTATTATAAGATATTGAATATAGTTCCCTGTGCTATACAGTAAAACCTTGCTGTTTAGCTACTTTATATATAGTAGTGTATATCTGTTAATCCTAAACTCCTGGTTTATCCCTCTCCCTCCCCCTTTCCCTTTGGTAATCATAAGTTTGTTTTCTATGTCTGTCTGTGAGTCTGTTTCTTTTTGTAAATAAGTTGATTTGTATTGTTATTTTAGATTCCATATATAAGTGACATCATGTAATATTTGTTTTTCTCTGACTTACTTCACTTAGTATGACAATCTCTAGGTCCATCCATGTTGGTGCAAATAGCATTATTTCATTCTCTTTTGTGGGTGATGCCCCTGCCCTTCCATCTACACAAGGCAGAAGTGGGTTTTCCCTGCCGGCTCTGCACACTCACATATACACATCAAGTCTGCTCCTGAGAGACTGATTCCTCTTAGGGCCTTTCCCTGTGGCCCATGGAAGCATGGACTAGAAAGAGGTACCATCCACTTATAGGCATTGCCTCCTCCCCTCTCCCTGCACAGAGCCCCATCTCTGTTTACAGAATTGTCTAGAACAAACTTGTTGGTCTTCACTTCTGACCTCCATTTAACTCTGTACCCTAGCTCCTCATCCAGCCTTTGACAACCTCTTTGGAATATACACCTATGACAGCACCAGCTTACCCTCTCAGTGCCACCCTTTCTTGCCTTTAGGAGATACAGTAGGATGAAATACAGCCCCTTGAAAGATATCTGTATCCTAATCCCAAGAACCTGTGAATATATCCTTAGATGGAAACAGAATTTTGCCGGTATGATTAAAGTAAAGGTTTTATAGATAAGCAACAAGGAATTACTGTATAGCACAGCAAACTATATTTGAAATCTGAAAAAATATATATATAACTGAATCACTTTGCTTTATACCTGAAATTAACACAATATTGTAAATCAACTATACATCAATTTTAAAAATAAAATAATAATAAACTGAAACTTGTTCAGTCGTATCTGACTCTTTGTGACCCCATGGACTGTAGCCACCAGGCTCCTCTGTACATGGAATTCTCCAGGCAAGAATACTGGAAAGGGTAGCCACTCCCTTCTCCAGGCGATCTTCCTGATCCAAGGATTGAACCTGGCTCTCCCACATTGCAGGCAGAGTCTTTCCCATCTGAGCCACCAGGGAAAGGGTCCTAAAATAGGGAAACTATCTTGGATTATCTGAGTGGACTCTAAATGCAATTATAAGTGTCCTTAAGAAAGAGAGGAGACTTCCCTTGTAGTCCAGTGACTAAGACTCTGAGCTCCCAATACAAGGGGCGAAGATTCAATTCCTGGTCAGGGAGCTAGATCCCACATGCCTCAGCTAAAGATTCCTCATGCTGCTACTAAAAGATCTGGTATGCCACAATAAAGATTGAAGATCATACAGACCCTGCACAGCCAAATACATAAGTAAATAAATATTTTTTTAAAGGAGATAAGTGAGATTTGATAGACAGAAGAGGAGGCAATGTGACCTACCAGAGAGGAAGATATTGGAATGATGCAGTCACAAGCCAAGGAATGCTGGCAGACACCAGAAGCAGAAAGAGGCTAGGAAGGAACTCTTCCCTAGAGACTCCAGAGGTAGGACAGTGCTGCTAGGCCCTGATTTTGGACTTCCGGCTTCCAGAACTATGAAAGTAGAAATTGTGTGGCTTTCAACCACCAAGTTTATATTAACCTGCTGCAGCACACACAGGAAACTAATACAGGAGGGATGCGCCTCAGCTTCAGGCGAGACTCCTTCCTGCTTGAGGATTTCACTTGGCCCCTAAGGCAAAGTCTATTCCCTGTGTGACAAACCAAAGAGGGGAGACCAACAGGGCCAACACAGGCCTCGGTTCCTGAGATTCTGAGGCCCAGGAATCCTGGGGAAGCCCAGGGAAGAAAGTGGATTACTTTATCTCAAATCACAGAAATTTAGAGCTTACAGAGGACACAAGAGTGGTGAAATGCTTTGTAACAGCACTGAGAACTCCAAGCTAACTCACTGGCAAGGCCTAACTGTGGGGAACTCGGTTTTGATGCTTCCCAAATCTTCCTGGCAAGTGGTTCAGAAAGTGCTAACCAGAAAGTATTTTGCATAAACGTATTTATTAAATACAAACTCTTCCTCTTGGCCTTGGTTGTATCCTGGTGTCACCTGGGGAGCTGTGAAAAATCCCAACACACAAGCCACAACCTAAACCAACTAGATCAGAATCTCTGGGGATGAGACCCAGGTATCAGTATTATTAAAGCTCTCCAGATGGTGCCAACGTGCAGCCAAGGTTGAGGACTGCTGCCGAAGTCTTAACCTTCAGCCTGTTCCACCACCTTGTATAGTGCAACCCTGGGAGGTCAGGATAGAAGAAGACAAAGGCTCGTTGAAGATCTCACCTCCAACCTAGCTGGAAAGAGGGAGAGAGAGGCAAAAAGTAAGTGCAACCAAGAGATATTCAGAGGCTCCTCCAAAGACCTCTACACAAGAACCCCAGTAGTGCCTGCAGACTGGAAAACCTCTCTCTCTGGGGGCCATTACAGAAGCATCTAATGGTTCCCTTGGATTGGAAGTGAACCTAGAGTCCTGGGACTGGCTTCATTTAAGATGACACAAGCCCTAGACCAGATAGGGGCATCCCTGGACTCATTTATCCTGATAGGAAGCTGCTGTAGGGTGTTGTCAGGGGCATGACTTACCTCCTCCAGCAGAAAAGACTAAAGAAAACAAATTCTCCTTCCTTCTCTGTTTCCAAGTTTTCTTTGTAGAATAATTATGGTGACTATACAGAATGAGTATTCACTGCCATTTCTGTGAGCTATCTATCATTTACACTTGGTTATAATGTCCTGTTCTTGCCTGGAGAATCCCAGGGATGGGGGAGCCTGGTGTGCTGCCATCTCTGGGGTCACACAGAGTCGGACACGAATGAAGTGACTGAGCATAGCATAGCATAGCATAGCATCACATCCTGTAGAGCTGAGTATAAAAACTGTCACATGAGTCTGCTTGGGTTGTGAGGTTTGATCAACACTAAACTTTGTTTGCATGCATGCTAAGTCACTTCAGTCATGTCCGGGACTCTTTGAGACCCCATGGACTGTAGCCTTGGACGAGGGGTATCTCCTCACCACCGCCCTTCCTGACCTTCAATGTGGGAAGAGATACCCCACGCCCAAAGTAAGAAAAACCCAAGTAAGACGGTAGGTGTTGCAAGAGGGCATCAGAGGGCAAACACACTGAAACCATCCTCACAGAAAACTAGTCAATCTAATCACTAGGACCACAGCCTTGTCTAACTCAATGAAACTAAGCCATGCCCATGGGGCAACCCAAGACGGGCGGGTCATGGTGGAGAGATTTGACAGAATGTGGTCCACTGGAGAAGGGAATGGCAAACCACTTCAGTATTCTTGCCTTGAGAACCCCATGAACAGTATGAAAAGGCAAAATGATAGGATACTGAAAGAGAAACTCCCTAGGTCAGTAGGTGCCCAATATGCTACTGGAGATCAGTGGAGAAATAACTCCAGAAAGAATGAAGGCATGGAGCCAAAGCAAAAACAATACCCAGCTGTGGATGTGACTGGTGATAGAAGCAAGGTCCGATGTTGTAAAGAGCAATATTGCATAGGAACCTGGAATGTTAGGTTCATGAATCAAGGCAAATTGGAAGTGGTCAAAGACAAGATGGCAAGAGTGAATGTCGACATTCTAGGAATCAGCGAACTGAAATGGACTGGAATGGGTGAATTTAACTCAGATGACCATTAAATCTACTACTGTGGGCAGGAATCCCTCAGAAGAAATGGAGTAGACATCATGGTCAACAAAAGAGTCCGAAATGCAGTACTTGGATGCAATCTCAAAAACGACAGAATAATCTCTGTTTGTTTCCAAGGCAAACCATTCAATATCACAGTAATCCAAGTCTATGCCCCAACCAGTAACGCTGAAGAAGCTGAAGTTGAACAGTTCTATGAAGACCTACAAGACCTTTTAGAACTAACACCCAAAAAAGATGTCCTTTTCATTATAGGGGACTGGAATGCAAAAGTAGGAAGTCAAGAAACACCTGGAGTAACAGGCAAATTTGGCCTTGGAATACGGAATGAAGCAGGGCAAAGACTAATAGAGTTTTGCCAAGAAAGTGCACTGGTCATAAAAAACACACTCTTCCAACAACACAAGAGAAGAATCTATACATGGACATCACCAGATGGTCAACACCGAAATCAGATTGATTATATTCTTTGCAGCCAAAGATGGAGAAGCTCTATACAGTCAACAAAAACAAGACCAGGAGCTGACTGTGGTCATGAACTCCTTATTGCCAAATTCAGACTTAAATTGAAGAAAGTAGGGAAAACCACTAGACCATTCAGGTATGACCTAAATCAAATCCCTTATGATTATACAGTGGAGTGAGAAATAGATTTAAGGGCCTAGATCTGATAGATAGAGTGCCTGATGAACTATGGAATTAGGTTCGTGACACTGTACAGGAGACAGGGATCAAGACCATTCCCATAGAAAAGAAATGCAAAAAAGCAAAATGGCTGTCTGGGGAGGCCTTACAAATAGCTGTGAAAAGAAGAGAAGCAAAAAGCAAAGGAGAAAAGGAAAGATATAAATATCTGAATGCAGAGTTCCAAAGAATAGCAAGAAGAGATAAGAAAGCCTTCCTCAGCGATCAATGCAAAGAAATAGAGGAAAACAACAGAATGGGAAAGACTAGGGATCTCTTCAAGAAAATCAGAGATACCAAAGGAACATTTCATGCAAAGATGAGTTCGATAAAGGACAGAAAAGGTATGGACCTAACAGAAGCAGAAGATATTAAGAAGAGATGGCAAGAATACACAGAAGAACTGTACAAAAATGATCTTCATGACCCAGATAATCATGATGGTGTGATCACTGACCTAGAGCCAGACATCCTGGAATGTGAAGTCAAGTGGGCCTTAGAAAGCTTCACTACGAACAAAGCTAGTGGAGGTGATGGAATTCCAGTTGAGCTATTCCAAATCCTGAAAGATGATGCTGTGAAAGTGCTGCACTCAATATGCCAGCACATTTGGAAAACTCAGCAGTGGCCACAGGACTGGAAAAGGTCAGTTTTCATTCCAATCCCAAAGAAAGGCAATGCCAAGGAATGCTCAAACTACCGCACAATTGCACTCATCTCACACGCTAGTAAAGTAATGCTCAAAATTCTCCAAGCCAGGCTTCAGCAATATGTCAACCGTGAACTTCCTGATGTTCAAGCTGGTTTTAGAAAAGGCAGAGGAACCACAGATCAAATTGCCAACATCCGCTGGATCATGGAAAAAGCAAGAGAGTTCCAGAAAAACATCTACTTCTGCTTTATTGACTATGCCAAAGCCTTTGACTGTGTGGATCACAATAAACTGTGGAAAATTCTGAAAAAGATGGGAATACCAGATCACCTGATCTGCCTCTTGAGAAATCTGTATGCAGGTCAGGAAGCAACAGTTAGAACTGGACATGCAACAACAGACTGGTTCCAAATAGGAAAAGGAGTACATCAAGGCTGTATATTGTCACCCTGTTTATTTAACTTATATGCAGAGTACATCATGAGAAACGCTGGACTGGAAGAAACACAAACTGGAATCAAGGTTGCCGGGAGAAATATCAATAACCTCAGATATGCAGATGACACCACCCTTATGGCAGAAAGTGAAGAGGAACTCAAAAGCCTCTTGATGAAGGTGAAAGTGGAGAGTGAAAAAGTTGGCTTAAAGCTCAACATTCAGAAAACGAAGATCATGGCATCCGGTCCCATCACTTCATGGGAAATAGATGGGGAAACAGTGGAAACAGGGTCAGACTATTTTTGGGGGCTCCAAAATCACTACAGATGGTGACTGCAGCCATGAAATTAAAAGATGCTTACTCCTTGGAAGGAAGGTCATGACCAACCTAGATAGCATATGCAAAAGCAGAGACATTACTTTGCCAACAAAGGTTCATCTAGTCAAGGCTATGGTTTTTCCTGTGGTCATGTATGGATGTGAGAGTTGGACTGTGAAGAAGGATGAGCGCTGAAGCATTGATGCTTTTGAACTGTGGTGTTGGAGAAGACTCTTGAGAGTCCCTTGGACTGCAAGGAGATCCAACCAGTCCATTCTGAAGGAGATCAGCCCTGGGATTTCTTTGGAAGGAATGATGCTAAAGCTGAAACTCCAGTACTTTGACCACCTCATGCGAAGAGTTGACTCATTGGAAAAGACCCTGATGCTGGGAGGGATTGGGGGCAGGAGGAGAAGGGGACGACAGAGGATGAGATGGCTGGATGGCATCACTGACTCGATGGATGTGAGTCTCAGTGAACTCGGGGAGTTGGTGATGGACAGGGAGGCCTGGCGTGCTGCGATTCATGGGGTCGCAAAGAGTCGGACATGACTGAGCGACTGATCTGATCTGGACTGTAGCCTGCCAGGCTTCTCTGTCCATGGGGATTCTCTAGGCAAGAATACTGGAGTGGGTTGCCATTTCCTTTTCTTCCTGGCTCTTGGCTTTGTTGAGTAATGAATGCTGTCCACTAAGTAACTGACGTTCATAGCAGAGTTCCATGCCTGAGAAATTTGTGACCTTGGAAAATACCAGTCTAGCTTCAGAGGTGAGGAAGATGAGCCCTTAAGGAGATCTTTCTTTAAAAAAAAAACATGACCAAATCTGCTCCTTTCTTATCTGTGTTTTAAAGCTACCTGATCCACAGTACCAACAGTGCTGGTTTATCGCGGAAAATATAAATGCAGTAGAGCAGCTTGGAGTCCAAATAATGAAAAGGTGGATTTGAGTCTTCTGTAGGCAGCCAAGAATAATGGAGCTGAAGCAGTCCTTGGAGAGAAAGGGGGCTCAGTCAGGAATGTGTGGGAAAATCAAACTCCTCTGTGTCTCTCCAGCTCAACTTGAGAGGAGAGAATGCGTCAGCAAAGACAAACGTTTCAGGACTCTCCCAGGGAGCTCAGTGCGAGCCAAGGGATCTGCTTGGAAGTCATTGTCCAAGAAGGAACACCAGGGCTTTGAAGATGGAGAAAATCATAGGATCTGGCCTGGCTCCGTCCAGCTCCTGACTAGATACAGCAAGTACAGCCACCTTGGGCCCACTGCTGTGTCCTGGGAGACATGGATCAGAAAAAAAGGATCCCATGGGGGAGCAGGGGCACGGGGAGGCTGGGGGTGATATCAGCAGGCAGAGAAGCAGAGCATGTAAGCAGCACTCATCTCTTTGGGTTACAACTTTCTGGCATTCCCCTCAGCTGAGGTAAGGGGCTTCCTGTTAGAAGCAGATGAACAGCTCCTAGCATGTTTATACAACTAGCGATTTTGTTGTTGAAGAAAGTTTCTGTTAATCAAATAGAGTATATTTTGCTCAGAGTTTGGATCCTTTGGAAAATAAACATCTGATCTTATTTCACTAGAAATCTGCTGGTTGCTGTCTATGGGGAATCTCTTGAGAGTTTTTCTCTCTTTAAATGCCACATCAAATAGATTTTATTTGGGAATTTTTATCCTCTTCCCCAAAAACATTTCATTAAAATAAAAATCCAAACTGCAGCCCCAAACCCTGAAATGAATGAGAATCGGGGGTTCATGTCTGCTGGTAGGACTCATTGGAGCTTTGGAGTCACATTATATTTGATCCCCATTATTTTTTCTCCTAAAACTTGAGGTTTGGGGAGCTTGACATACCACATTTCCTTTGAAATTCAAGGGTGTACACATTAACAGTAAATCTTTCCTCATGGACATAACCAATTTTAACTGATTTGTTTTCTACCCGTGAAAGAGAAATCAACTCAAAGTTCCCAGAACCTAAATAAATAGAAGTGGAATTGGTACATGCATTTTTCAAATGTTTCAAACACTTCAATAACTATGGAAATATCAACAATACAATTCAAAATAACAGTGAAGGAAAATATAATCCGAATAGGTTTGTGTTTAAACTAACAGAGCCCTAATACGCCTGAGAGAAACACTATAATGAAGTTAATTAAGAATTAATGAAGTTTACTAACTAGCAATTAATAAAGCTCTCACAATGTGACACCTGACATTTAGTTCCATGATTTCTTTTTTCTGGTTCCAGATGTTTTTTAACTATAAAAACAGCACCAGCCTCATAAATGATGCTCCTCTGTCTTTTTAGCAGTCATTATTGATCAATGGGCATTTTCTCCCACTCTGTGACTCCTTGTAAATGTCATTTTTCTTATTCCTTTGATGTTTGCAGATACATTTACATTCAAACAAGTACACAAAATCCCAGAGATCACTACAGGAAGACACACTTCTTTGGGAATACGTATCAGCTGCAGGAGGTTTTCAAAAATGCTAATATGTAAGTCAGTCTAGCCTAACATGGAGCTTCATTCAGCCTCATATTCAGTCTTAGACATAAACACGGGGGCAACAAAATGCCTGGCTTGACTGCAGTGATCAGAGTTCCAAAACACAACAAATTAGTTTCACACCAAGGGAAAGGTCATTGCTTTAATCCATGTCTTTGGGGAATGTACACAAATATCATTCTTCCCAACCTACGTAATTCAACAGTTTAACTGGTGTGGCCACTCACTGTTTATTTTCCCATTGGGTAATGGAAGGAGTTAGCATCACATGACAAGGAGAGGATACAGGCAGTTGCAAATGTGTTGATGATTCTCCCTCTCTTTCCCCATCTCTTCCTCTTTCTGTGCCAAGTGGCTTTCCTTCTCTCTAAGGAATCCAGAAAAGGCTTGCCTCAGCCCCCAGGGCAAGATTCAATATCATAGAGCCTCTTTGCCAGTGAGGATTGGCTGCCCCAGCTTTCCTACCCCCCTACCAGTGTGGCCGGCCACTGCATTTAGCTCTGTGACAATTGCTAAATTCACAAAGTCAGGCATCCTCCTAGATAGGGAACTATTCGGAACTCAACTGGGAGGTACAGCATATGGGAGGGCGGGGGAAGAAAACACAGGATTGGAGGTAAAATCCACTAGGGTGACAGTCATGGCTCCAGCAGCATGTGACCTTGAAGACATTTTCATGCCCTTCGGAAGTCCATTTGCTGCATCTCTAACATGGGAATGGGTGGTGGTGGTGGTGGTTTAGTCGCTCAGTCGTGTCTGACTCTTGCGACCCCGTGGACTGTAGCCTGCCAGGCTCCTCTGTCCATGGGATTTTCCAGGCAAGGATACTGGAGTGGGTTGCCATTTCCTTCTCCAGGGGATCTTCCCAACACGGGATCGAACCCAGGTCTCCTGCATTGCAGGCAGATTACCGACTGAGCTACAAGCGAAGCCCAACATGGGAATAATAGCACCTAATTCATAGAGTAGCTGTACTGATTAAATGAGAGATCATATATGAAGTGTGCTTAGTATAGCCCTAACAGGAATGAAATGCTCAATACATGGAAACTCTGTCTCTCTGTAGAAAGGAAGATTCCAGTGGTTGCATCTTCACCGAAGGAGGGGCTGTGATTGGCACAGGGCCTGTGGAAAGACTTCTGGAGTGGCGGGCAAATTGCTATTTTGTGTCCTAGGTGGTGGTGACAAGGCTACCAGTAACTACTCACTGAGCCATCCCTTTGTTTTATGTGATTTTCTGTATCTGAGTTTCATTTCATAATAAAAAGATTATGATAAAGAGGAACAAATACTTGTTTCGAAAGGGAGGGAGGAAGGAAGACAACCAACATGTGTGAGGAGAGGGAGATGGGAGAAAAAAATACAGGCAGGGAAAAGGAGTCTCACCACACCCACCTGAGGTCAAAGGGATGCACAGAGCCAGGCAGGAAGGCAGGATCAGAGAGCATCACAGTGGTCCGGCTGCCTGGGAACAGGCGCCACGCAGAGCTCCCCAGTGAGCTGAGGGCCAAGGGCCAACATGGCAGGGATTGCCACGTCCCTGCCCCAATTCCCAAACAGTCCCAACCTTCCGGAACTCTTGTCTCTTGTCCTGATGGAAACCTCACATCCACCCTGTAGAGTTCAAGACAGATGTTGCTGTTGTGGTACCAGCCCCTGAAGTCCCTTGAATGAGCCCTGTTCCCTGTTACACCAGATACCTCACTGCTGCTGCTGCTGCTAAGTCATTTCAGTCGTGGCCGACTCTGTGCGACTCCATAGACAGCAGCCCACCAGGCTCCCCCGTCCCTGGGATTCTCCAGGCAGGAACCCTGGAGTAGGTTGCCATTTCCTTCTCCAATGCATGAAAGTGAAAGTGAAGTTGCTCAGTCATGTCCAACTCTTAGTGACCCCATGGACTGCAGCCTACAGGCTCCTCTGTCCATGGGATTTTCCAGGCAAGAGTACTGCACTGGGGTGCCATTGCCTTCTCCGATACCTCACTGGTCCCATCCAAACCAGGTTCTAACGCCAACTGATAAGCTTGGTGCTCTTTTTCTATTTGCCTAGCCTTCTAGAGAATGAATGAGACATCCATCCCACAGAGAGGTGCTCTCTGAGGTCAGAGGTCCTGCTGAGATGAGAAGATTATGGGGGACACTATTCAATGCCTTGACTACCTCTTAGTGCTGTGCATCTGGCCTCCACAGTCATAGACTTTAGCTCAGTTTATTCAGAAGGAGGAGAGAAGGGTGCTGTACTAGGGACATACTATCTATGGACACCAGCTGAAAGATGCTCACTCAGAAGAGTAATAGTGCTTCTGTTAAGGAAGATTCTACAGCTGTTACTGAGCAACACCATGGCTTGCTGGCTGAAGGGTGATGGGAAAACCAACAAATCCTAGACACAGCTCTCTTTATCTGTGTGCTACAAAGAGCCAGAGACTGTCTCGAACGCCAGTGGAATGACCAGAGAACCAAATCTGTATGTGGACCCATGTGACAATGGACTCTAGTCCAAGAGGCCCCAGCTCAGGACCCATCCTAAGATCCCATTCTTCATAATTGTACAGCACCTACTACTAACCTCACACCCATCCTTCTCATTTCTGATCCCAGCTGTTCCAAAGTAACATGAGCCTACTCAGCTCTTCTCCCAGTCCTATGCCTGCCACCCACAACCCCTGCCAGGTTCTCTCTAGAACCTCAGACAAAAGAACTGAGACTTACTATTTTCTCTCCTCACTGATGTCTTCCCTTGACCTGTTGAATCGATGGATTTATTTTCGCTTTCCCCACCATCTGTTCTGCACCACCAAATGGCATCCCATCCACTTACTCACATAAACCAACCAAGGCATTATTCAACTGTGAACATTACGGCCATGAACATTCATTTCCAAGGTTTTGTTTGAATACCTGTTTTCAGTTGTCTCAGATGTATTCCTAGAAGAGGGATTGCTAGGTCCCATGGTAATTCTATGTTTACTCACTGAGGAACCAGGGAACTATATTCCATAATGGCTGCACCATTTTACATCCCAAGTGATACCTGAGGGTTCCAATGCCTTCCTATCTTCACCAACACTTGTTAGTTTCCTATTTTAAAAACTGCGGCCATCCTTGTGGATGTAAAGTGGTACTTCACTGTGATTTTGAGTCACATTTTCCTCGTGACTGATGCTACTAAGCATCTTTTCCAGTGCTTCTTGGCCATTAGTAGGCTTATTTCTCCACAAATCTCCCCTCTTCCTTTCTCTTTTTTTCCTCCTACCACTGTCTTGTTCCCCTTCCTCCCTGCTTCTTACTCCCCTTCTTAGTCTCCTTCATGGGCTCCTACCCTTCTGTCTGTCCACCTCTAAATCTGATCTTCCCTGGGGTTCCATCCCAAGTGCTTTTTCCTCCCCACTCCACCCACTGTGTTTGGGTGATTTCATCTGCCCATGGCTTCACCTCTGTCTCCACACTGACAACTTCCAGACCTTCCTCTAGAGCCTAGCCTCTTTCCTAGGCCCCAGGCCCATACCTCCAGCTGCTCTCCCAGTGGCTTCACTTGGACGTCTCACAGCACCTCACACACTTGGCTTCTGCTCGGACAGCACTCACCCCATCCCCACCATTCCAGACCCGCTCCTCCTCCACTCAGTGCCGCGGGCCCAAGACCCTGCAGTCTTCTTAGGCTCCTCATCCCAAATTTCTCATCAGGCATAACAACCTATAGATTCAGTTTTGCAAATGTTTCCAAATATACCAGAAGCCCAACAAAGACTTAAAACTTTGAATTATTTATTGACCTAGCACTCTAGGTGATAAAATACTCAAAGAGATCATATTCAGAAAATGTTTCCAGTTCAAATGAGTAATTGCCTTGCCTGAAATCTACCCCCTAGATCAGGTATGAGAGGTGAGGACCCAATTTCTGGGTTCAATATCACTTCTCTCCAGGCTAGCGACCCCTTCATCCCTGGTCTGGGCCCACGCTGTCTCTCACCTAGACTATGGCAAGTCTCCTCACTGGTCTCCCCATCTCCAGAGCCCCCAATCCTGAAACTGATTCTATACACTGACAACAGGGTAACCCTCCAGAAGCACCGCTCTGATTATGCTGCACATGTTTGAAAGACTCTTCAGTGATTATCCTTCGACAGCATAAACAGGCTAAAATCTAAACTCATGGCCATGATTTGGCCCATCCTGAGTCTTCCAGACTCATTTACTGTCCTTGCAGCTGCCCCAAACCACCTGCCATGCCAAGAACATACTCGATGACAGCTTGACCCCTTGCACACGTTCTGGTTCTGTCTGTCTAGGAGGAGCCAGGCCTTCCTTCTTCCCTTCCTGCTCCACTCCCTCAGCCACTGACCAACTTGGATTCTCCAAGATTCAGTATAAACATAATCTCCTCCGCAAAGCTTTATTGAATCAGTCACTGGATTCCATCTCATTCAGCTGACACACACTCAGCTCCCATTACATGTTATACAGTGCTAGGCACAAGGATACAAAAATGAGAAAGTCTACAGGTCCTGCCCTAAAGGAACTCACAGAATGGCTAGGGAGGCCAGGTGAGGAAATCATCACAAGACTGCAGTACATGCTGCGGGTTTGCACCAAGGGCCATAGAAACACCCAGGAGGCAGTCAGTAAACCTGCCTGGAGAGGTCAGGATGCAAGGAAACATGAGCTGTGTCTCAAAAGAGACTCCAATGTGAGACTGGAGATGCAGGAGAAGGGGGACCTACCTGGTGGTCCAGTGATTAAGATTTGAAGCTTCCAGTGCAGGGGAAATGGGTTTGATTCCTGGTCAGGGAACTAAGAACCTGCATGCCATACAGCATGGCCAAAAAATAAAGATACCAAAAGAGTGCAATGAATTGAGTCTGATGTAGGATGTGCTGAGTTTAACGGACCTATAGACCATTCATCCAGGAGGGCATATCAAATGGGCACCTGGAAACACTAAGTGTCTGAAGGTCAGAGAAGAGTTGTGAGGTAGGGGGCGGGGACAGTTCTGGAAGATGTCAGCACTTAATGGTGGTAGATGCCTTGACATCTAATGGATGGTAAGTCTGGGAAGGAGACTAGTTGCAGATGGTCCCTTTACTACAAACTGTTGCAGTCTCACCTCTCAGTCCTTTAAAAAAATTTTTTTTTAATTTTTTGGCCATACCAAGCAGCTTGCAGGATCTTAGTTCCCCAGCCAGGGATTGAACCCATGCCCCAGCAGTGAAAGCATGGAGTCCCAACCAGTGGGCCATCAGGAAACTCCCTCTCACTCCCTCTTTGTGTAGCTCAACTGCTAGGCTAAGTGCAACTCAAGGGTAGATGCTGATGTCTGCTTATGTCAGCATCACCCCATCTCCCCACACCTAGTTACTGCCTGGCATAGAGTAGGTGCCCAATACTTGGTTGTTGAATACTCGTCACTGAAATGAGGGGCAGGTGTCCAGTGACCACAGTCGTGAGAGAGGACTAACAAGACTATGACATTGGTGGCTGTTTTCAGTGATGCTATTAAGGATCTCAGAGCCTTTGAGATGGGACACAGAATAGGCATGGGGAAAAGGGCAGCAGAGAGAAGAAGGCATCAAGAAACAGAGGTCAAAGTTCCTCCAAAAAAGCTTACAAACAATTAAGGCCGATACTGTCACTTTGTCACCAGCATCATCTTGCAATCAGTTCTGGCACAATCAGAGTGAAGCATGTTTCTGGAAAAGCATGACAAAACAGGATTTGGTAAATAACATGTGCATTTCACTTCTAGTTGTTGGAGTACTGAAGCCGGGCAGGTGGCAAGGAGGGAGTACAGGGGAGACGCTGCTTCTGTGGTTGACATTTGGCTATCAGGTCAGGAGAAGACTGAGGAGACGTACCTGACCTTGCCCAAGCATCTCTCAACTTGTGTCTGATGCACTGGGCCAATGGTATTGACAAACACTGGGAAGCAAAGAGGTGCCCTGCCAGCTGGGTGAGGGCTGATGAGGACCCAGTGTCCTCTATCTTGGTTTGAGGACTCATCACCCAGTGCCTGAGTGAGATGGCAGTGAGGAGAAGACAAGACAGTGCCTCGATGTAAGTCTTAAACCCACCCAGGTGACAACTTCATTTTCAGTTAGTACTTTGCTGTATTTGCTGTCTATCACATGTTATCCATTTACCCACCCCTCAATCCATCTTATCTTTTGGATTCACCTCATAATAAGCTGCAGACATGAGTACACTTTACTCCTAAACCCCTAGCATTCATAGCATTAACTAGAGTGTAAACTGTGTTTATTGTTCTTTCTTTGAGGTAAAATTTACACTCAGGAAATGCACAAAGCTTAAAAGAGCCACTTGATGGGTTCATTTTGATGAGTATATACCTATGTATCACAAGCTCCCATCATAGCGGAAAACTTGAGTTATCTTGCTCCCTTTGGCAGACTCCTCTGTTGACTGTATTCTCAGGACATCTGATTGAGGAGCTAATATGGTTTTGAAGGATGCTAAGGTGACATTTGTAAATGTAGCAGACACCATAGTGGAAAGAGCCAGTGAGCCTTATGGAGTACAATGGAATTCTAAATGCTCAAGAGTGCACAATTTCCTTTAGGGTAGAAGGAACTTGCAGCTTCAGGAAACCTCAGAGGTTGGGGATTGGGAGTAGAGAAAGGGTCTGGGAGTAATCAGTTTGAAAGCATACAGAGTTGAGCTTCATTCCCACTCCAGTAAATCTAGAATTGCAATAGTTTCAATAGGCTGTGTAAATGTTGACCTTTGGACTCTCAAGGGGAAAGTGGGGATGGGCCAGAAAAGAATGGCTAGCCATGTGGAGTGTCTCCAGAGGGGAGATCTCCAATCTGGGGACCCTCAGGACTTTGTGAAGCACTTGGTCCCCACCCTCCCTGTGCTGCTCATCCAGGATATGATCTCTGCCCCGAGTCTAACCACTGACTTCCAGAATGTTCTTACTGCTGCTACTGTTGTTGTTCAGTTGCTGTCATGTCCAATTCTTTGTGACCCCATGGACTGCAGCACATCAGGCTTCCCTGTCCTTCACTATCTCCTGGAGCTTGCTCAAACTCATGTCCATTGAGTTGGTAATGCCATCCAACCACCTAGTCCTCTGTTGCCCCTTCTCCTGCCCTCAGTCTTTCCCATCATCAGGATCTTTTCTTGTGAGTTGGCTCTTTGCATCAGGTGGCCAAAATATTTGAGCTTCAGCTTCAGCATCAGTCCTTCCAATGAATATTCAGGGTTGATTTCCTTTAGGTTTGAGTGGTTTGATCTCCTTACTGTCCAAGGGACTCTCAAGAGTCTTCTCCAGTACCACAGTTCAAAAACATCAATTCTTTGGCACTCAGCCTTCTTTAGAGTCCAGTTCTTACATCCATACATGACTACTGGAAAAACCAGAGCTTTGACTCTGTGGACCTTTGTCAGCAAAGTGATGTCTCTCTTTTTTAATATGCTGTCTAGGTTGGTCATAGCTTTTCTTCCAAGGAGCAAGCATCTTTAATTTCATGGCTGCAGTCACCATCTGCAGTGATTTTGGAGTCCAAGAAAATAAAATCTGTCACTGTTTCCACTTGTTTCCCATCTATTTGCCATGAAGAGATGGGAACAGATGCCATGATCTTAGGTTTTTGACTGTTGAGTTTTAAACCATCTTTTTCTCTCTCCTCTTTCACGTTCATCAAGAGGCTCTTTAGCTCCTCTTTACTTTCTACCATTAGAGTAGTATCATCTGCATATCTGAGGTCGTTGATATTTCTCCTGGCAATCTTGATTCCAGCTTGTGAGTCATCCAGCCGGGCATTTCTCATGATGTACTCTGCATATAAGTTAAATAAGTAGGGTGACAATATACAGCCTTGGCGTACTCCTTTCCCAGTTTTGAACCAGTCTGTTGTTCCATGTCTGGTTCTAACAGTTGTTTCTTGATGAGGAGCTTCTAAAAAAGTAGCTGAAAGTATTTTTCAGAAAGTCTATGTATCCTTCCCCCCAAGTTTGAGTGATTCAGGAATGTCTGGGCATTATGGAAGGACTCTTGTCTTCATGAAAACTGAAAGCTGAGATGTGTAAGGCCAGTGCTTGATATAGCAAGCAAGGCACCCCTTCTCTTCTCACAGGTTCGTCAAGTCCCAGGCTTCAAATAAGGGGCCCCCACCTGGTCCAGCTATCTTTAGCAATGCCCTGCTGATAGCCTGAGCTAACCAAGTGGGTCAGATGCCACAGTCAAGGGCAGGGAACCTCTCCTCCATGGTGGCTACTGACCCACAAAACCAATGTCGATTTAGGTCACACACAGTTATCAAAGGCAACTCCTGTTTGCAGTGACTGCTTCTTAAGGAAGGGTAAGGTACTGGGGCTGTTTTTATCTTCAAGCAACCCACAGCAGATAATTGAGAGAATGGACCATAGCACTCAATTCAACACTGAATTCTATTTTCCAAAGATGCTTCATTCCTTCTGGTGGCTATTTAAGAAAAAGACAGAGGGCATGTAGGAGAATGGGAATAGCAGTACAGAAAGAAGACAGTTGGGAGGGACATGGAAGATAGAAGGCGACTGAAAACAATGATAAAAGGAAGAGTCAGGGGTTGGCGGTGGGGGAGGGGAGTGCTGAGAAAAAGAAAAAAAAATGGCAAGTAGAAAGACAAATCCGTGTAGTACACAAAAGGGACAGAAAGATACAAAACGGGAGAGAAAATGAAATAGAAAACCAGAGTATCAGCCAGGCCAACTCCTTAATTTTATTGAGGGGAAAACTGAGGCCCAGAAAGGGGAAGTGATTTGGCCAAAGTTTTGCTGCCAGTTGATTCTTCAGCTGAGGCTAGGACTCCAGTCTCTAGACTCCCAGATCAGGAGCATAGCAGCCTAGGTACCAGGCTTTCTGGGAGAGACCAGACATTGTTCACTCAATCAAGAAGTTACATGTTGAATCTGAATCTAGGAAGGAAAACAGAAAGCCTCAGATCTCATAAGACCAAGTCAGGCAACTGACAGATCATCAGAACCGGAAATCCCAGGTCCACAAGGTACCTGGAAGGGGCTCCTGGAACCACTGGGTTGACTGAGGCCAATGGGCCCAGTCCTCCTAAGTGGCCCATGGATGGATTCCCTTAGCTACAAGGAGGAAACAAAACAGGCTGGATGTCTGTTCCTCCTCAAAGCTCATCTACGTGTCCACTGCCAGTTCTGAGCACAGAGGTGGAAATCAAAAAATGTCAGAGGTTCCTGGGAAATTGGAGGCAAGATGGACTAAGTCTCCCCCAGGGCAAGCTGATCCTTGGCTCACTCTGGGCCAGACTCACTCAATCCACTCCACCAACTCTAGACTGAGAGAGATCCAGGCCAACTCCAGGTTTATCTTTCTGTTAGGGCCCCTCAAGGCTGATTGCTCCAGATAGTACTTCATGGTTGCCCCAGAGTACTTGGCAATTCACTAGCAAACTCAATCTAACCTGTCCCCCTCCACAGATTTACAAACTTTTGACTGAATTTTGCCAGGGCTGGATATAATTAGGCATGGAACCAGAGGTTCCCAAAGTCTGCTATATGCCTACATAATATACCCATATGCATGTGTAGAAAATGCTTTTGATCCACAAATCTTATATAGAAAAGCAGCTTATGATGGAGTTTCTTAAAAACCCTCTTCTATGGAGCATTTATCCTCTTCAGGGATAAGTCTGGATTTAATTCCCAGTTAGCCTCATCAAACCACACAGGCAAGTTTCCTCAGTCTTCTAGTGTTCTGGTTTAAAAACCCTATGGGTGATCCTTTAGTTCCATTCTGTCACCTAGGCTTAGAGTGCGATGATCTGGGGAGGCTGTGGTGAACATGACAAAGAGGAAATGCTGTGAATCAGTAATGTCCTAGGCGGCAGAAACAGCTGAGTACAGCGACTAATACATAGTAGCTGCTCAATAAATATTGTTGCCACAGTCCTTTCATACCAGCCAAACTGCTAAAGCCCAGAGAGATTAAGTGACTTATCTAGGATCATACAGCTGGTCAGTGACAGCTAGGTCACTGTGGACCTAGTGTGGACCACTCATCCACACTAGGTCGTGGATGAGTCATATGAAAGAGGAATATTTTAAACACAGGAACCTTCTAACACTTCTAATGTATATATAATTATATACACAATACAATGGAATACTACTCAGCCATAACAAAGAATGAAATAATGCCATTGCAGCAACATGGACGGACCTAGAAATTATCATACTGAGTGAAGTAAGTCAGAAAGAGAAAGACAAATACCATATGATTTCACTTATATGTGGAATCTAAAATATAACAAAAAGGAACATATCTGTGAAAGACAAACATTCACAGAGAGCAGACTTATGGTTAGCAATGGGTATTGGGGGTGGGGGAGGGAAGGATTGGGAGTTTGGGATTAGCAAACTACTATATACAGGATGAATAAATAACAAGGTCCTACTCTATAGGACAGGGAACAGTATTCGACATCCTGTGATAAACCATAATGGAAAAGAATAGGGAAAAAAATCTATGTATAACTGAATCTTTGCTGTACAGCAGAAATTAATGCAACATTGTAAATCAACTATCAGATCAGATCAGATCAGTCACTCAGTCGTGTCCGACTCTTTGCGACCCCATGAATCACAGCACGCCAGGCCTCCCTGTCCATCACCAACTCTCAGAGTTCACTCAAACTCATGTCCATCGAGTCGGTGATGCCATCCAGCCATCTCATCCTCTGTTGTCCCCTTCTCCTCCTGCCCCCCATCCCTCCCAGCATCAGAGTCTTTTCTAATGAATTAACTCTTCACATGAGGTGGCCAAAGTACTGGAGTTTCAGCTTTAGCATCATTCCTTCCAAAGAAATCCCAGGGCTGATCTTCAGAATGGACTGGTTGGATCTCCTTGCAGTCCAAGGGACTCTCAAGAGTCTTCTCCAACACCACAGTTCAAAAGCATCAATTCTTCGGCGCTCAGCCTTCTTCACAGTCCAACTCTCACATCCATACATGACCACAGGAAAAACCATAGCCTTGACTAGACAAACCTTTGTTGGCAAAGTAATGTCTCTGCTTTTGAATATGCTATCAAGGTTGGTCATAACTTTCCTTCCAAGAAGTAAGCGTCTTTTAGTTTCATGGCTGCAGTCACCATCTGTAGTGATTTGGAGCCCAGAAAAATAAAGTCTGACCCTGTTTCCACTGTTTCCCCATCTATTTCCCATGAAGTGGTGGGACTGGATGCCATGATCTTCGTTTTCTGAGTGTTGAGCTTTAAATCAACTATACTTCAATAAAATTTAAAAATGTAAGTATTATTTATTCTTATCACTAAAAAAATAAAAGAAATTAGGATGTGGGAATTCCCCAGCCATCCAAGAGAGGTTAGGACTCGGCTCTTTCACTGCCAAGGGCCCAGGTTCAATCCCTGGTCAGGGAACTAAGATCACACAAGCCTCATGGAAGGGCAAAAAAATAAACAAATAGAACACTAAAAAATACATATATATAGTAACCTTCTAGAATCACAGTCTCTCAGAATGACCAGTGTGATCTCCCTGGAGCCAGCATCCAATGATAAGCTAAAAGTGCTCAGAATTACCACCCAGGGATTTTAGTCCTGCCCCCTGGTACTACACGAAGCAGCCAAACCCTTCCACTTGATAAGGATTTGAAGACAGTCAGTGGAACCTCTGCACATCCCTGGTTCCTTCAACCACCCTCCACGTGACACTCCTTCCACTCAATAACTTCATCGCCCTCCTGTGGATTCACTGAAGGCCCTGTGGTGCCCAGAAGTGGGTACATCCTCTGAAGGGGACTTACTCTGCTCCTTCCTCTGGATGTTATGAGAGCGTGCTGCATCTCTCAGCACTCACATGGCACTGTTTGCCCTTCTTTAATCTGTGGTTAGCTCAGACCCCCCCAAGATCTTTTTTATATGATCTCTTGTCAAACTGTCTCCTTCATCTGAAAAAAGTACAACCAAATATTTATAAACTCTGTACTGCACTTCACATGGGTCCCACTTTTTAAGGTCTGATTCCTGGAGGAAGATGCCATCAAATTCTTCTAGGCCAGAAAACTTAAGTCTAAATGGTAAACCTTCAGTGAAGTATTCTTCCACAACCTTAGTTTTTTCCTACCTCACATATTTTTATCTATGTGTGCAACCCCATGGACTATGGCCTGCCAGGCTCCTCTGTCCATGGAAATCTCCAGGCAAGAGTACTGGAGTGGGTTGCCATTTCCTCCTCCAGGGGATCTTCCCAACCCAGGGATTGAACCAGTGTCTCTTACATCTCCTGCATTAGCAGGCAGGTTTTTGTTTTATTTATTTTTTTACCAGTAGCACCTCATGGGAAGTCCATTTCCATCTATATAAAACTTAAATAAGGGCGCGCGCGCGCCGGTCTGGCTGCCTTCCGGGTCGTGGTGGGTCGGTGCTGGGTGCTATCTCGTGTGGCTAGTGAGACGCGTATACCAGTCTTCTGTGGTCGCTGCCGGGGCGACCCGCACCGGTAGGCATCCCAGTCCTTCCCAACCACGCTGCGACCTCTAGGGGCAGTGGGACGCATGCTTAGCCCTTATCCAAGCTAGGACGCCCGGGAGCTGCTGCTTAGTGGTGGGACCCGGGAATCAGGGTTTCTGTCACGTGCCTTCTCTGGGCGCTAGCCCTGTGGCCAGAGGGCCGACTCTCACGGATCCAGACTCTGGGACCTAGTCTCAGCCATGTTCCACCTTCCTACGTTCAAGCAATGACCGAGCGCCTATTTCCACCCTGTGTAAGATCAGTGGATTTTTGAACGTTTCAAAACTATTTGGGGCCACCAGCAGGGTCCGGAAGTTTCAAAACTATTTTGGGGCCACCAGCAAGGTCCTAAGGTTTCACGGAGAAGGAGTGCAAACACATGGCATAAGGAAGGGCAAAAAAGTGGTGAAGGTGTAAGACGTGGATGTGAGAAGACAGTGAACAAGTGTAGAATCAAAGGAGCTTTGTATGGTCCCAAAGGTTGCTGGGCAACCGCAGTCAGGGAGTGGGACAATAGCTACCCACTGTTCTGGAAGAACTTCTTGTCAGGGCTGTGATGGAGGCCAGTGGTGCCCAAAGTTGCAGGTTCTTGCCCCAAGAAGGTTTTTAAGACACATCGTAGAGAATGTCCAAAAAGACCTGTAGCATATCTATTTTTATTTATTTTCCCAATAAATAATAACTGTAATCATCTAAATAAAAACCTATTAATTAAAAAAAAAACTTAAATAAGGATCATTTCTACAAACTATTAGAGCTTACTGGTTTAAAGATAGCATACATGTGTTCAGCAGAGTAACATTTATTTAGTGAATATCATGCACTGGACATTGTGAAGGGCTTTCTATACATTTAGCTCATTCCCTCTGACAACTGGAGGATTGTTCTCCCAAGTTTATAGACAAGGAAACTGAAGCTCGAGAGACTCCACTGTTATTAAGGGGGAGAGGCATGACTTGAACCTAGTTCTGACTAATCCCAAAGACCATGTCCTTTCATTTAAGCCAGTGGCTCTTAACCATGGCTGCACATTAGAATCAGCTGGGGAGCACTCAAGCCTCCCAACACCCAGGCCCCACCCCAGCCAATTAAAGTGGAGTTCCTGGAGGTGGGCTCCAGGCAGGGGTAGGTTGTAAAGGCTCCCCAGGTGAATCTAATATACAGCAGTAAAACCACTGCTTTGTACCATGCTATTTCCAAGGTATATTAGGCCAGCATAGATGTGAAAACAACTATTAGGCCCTCTGTATATTTGTAGCACTGGTTGCTTCAAAAAGCAAGACTGAAGTTATTTAAAGGCACTAACATCAAACGAATAGTGCTGGAGAGACAAAGCCTGCAGTCCCCTGTTCTGATGAGCGAACGAGGGTAGCCACCTATATTCCCTTGTAACTTCCCACCCCCTTGAAGCTTCTGCAGCTTATTTCTCTGAGTCATGTGCTTTCCCTGTTCACCGCGTTCAGTTCTAGAAGCTGGCCTATCTACTGGGTGAGCAGACTACAGGTGAGTCCTAAACATTCGTAGCTGTGGTGGGGCATTTCTGTGTCTCTTTAATGTATGAGGACAAAAGTCTTGGGTTTTCTGTTTTGCTTTTCCCTTTCTGAGTAGGTTGTCCGAGATGGTGCTTGAAAGGTTTGCCTGGGGAATCAAGACTCTATATTCCTTCCTGTACCCCTCTGGTGGGTCCTTTTATGATGTTTGCAAAATTAGGAACGGACATGATGCAACTGGGAAAATAATTCGTACATTAGCCGGAGGTGCAAATCCCCAAAGAGCCCATTGCCAAACTAAGAAAACTCCAAGTTACTGGGAAGCTGTAAAACCTAGCACTGCGAGAACAAAGGGCCCAGGCATATGGAACAGCTTATCAGAGGCCGGGCAACAGAGCCCGCGTGAGAACAGCGCCGGCTCCAGAGAGAGACACCTAGGTCTGTTCAAGGAGAGGTCAGGAAGCGTTGGGGATGGAGAGAGGGCTGAAAGATGTGATTAAAGTAAATCCTCCAAAGATGGAAAAGCTGGCCTCAATGGCTCCTTCCTGTGCTTAATACACTTTCTCAGTTTCCGGGGAGTGGGCGTGGGCACTGTGGGCCATTTGCTTCTTGACTGTGGCTCCCTGTCCTTCCTCCAGCACTGGAAGACATTCTTTGCAAATCCTGGGTGTGTGTTTCCCTTTTTACAAGCAGTCAGGGCTCTGGGAAGAAAATGGATCTCTCTTCAAAATCATAATACCATCATATAGGCAAAAAGGGCCTCTTCTCATAGCCTTCCCAGAGACTCCATTGTAATAACCCCTAAGTAGTAAGGGCTTCTGGGACAATTTCCACACACACACATTGAGCACTGAGGAGAATGAAAGCAGAGACCCAATTTAGGTCTCTAAATACACATGTTCCCATGGACTGTGACGAAAAATGGGACTGAGTGGTTTTTTTCTCTCTGTTTATCCTGTCTTTCCTTTTCTTTTTTTTTTTTTTGGCCTTGAAGAGTCAGGTAATCTAATCTCCACAGACCTCCATTTTTCCTCAGTTTGCCTGGGCAGCAGACACCACCGAAGAGAGTTTTGGAAGATAAACAGAATGTGTCAACACATCCAAAATGTTTCCCTCATGTGGCTCTCAGCTCACACTTCTTTCGAGCATTGGAGCCATGCGACATTTCCATGCAAAGAAAGTCTCAAAATAGCAAGCAGTAAACAGAGCCAGGGAGCCTGATGTAGCCCTGCCCCGTGCCAGCCCTGGGTCCTGCTCCCATCCACAGGGAAGCCAACTCTTTCCCTCCTCAGACAGCCAAGCCAGGCTACATGGTCAGATAATCAATGACAGGTGTCACGCCCCATAATAAACTTGAAGGAAACAAACAGACACATATAGAATCCTCCAGGCTTGACTGCTGCAGGAGCAGCGTTGACTGGCACCTTACAAAGAAGCCCTACACGTGGGCCTGGATCATTCCATCCCAGGTGCCCTTGGATCGGCAAGGAAGGTGAGAGAGCGGAAGGGGCCCCAGGAACTGCTCAACTGGGGAGGCTCTAGCCAGCAGGGACTGGGCCGAGACACCGGCAATGTTTATTCAGCTTACAGCTTTCATTTATCCTAAGTCATTTCAATGAGTTCAAGGAAAGAAATCATTCTACTGGATTGAGTCCATCCCTAAATATTTGGGACACACGCTGAAAGGTTAGAAGCAAACTCCTGCAAAGAAATGATTGCTGGAATGAGGGAGTTGGCTACCAGAGGAGGCCTGGGACGAAAGCCAACCATGACCCGGGAGGGAATCAAGCGCAGTGAAACGATCCATGAAGTTTCTTGGCATTTTCAAGCACTCCTGGAAAGAGAGTGGCTCATCAACTTCACTGAAGAATCTCCGAACAAATAGCTCCACTGTCTCTGGGTTTCCTGGCCTCAGAAATGGGCTGGGCAACTTGACTGAACACTGGGAAATGAACATTTTGAGTCTGGCATCTGAGGCTTTCTACTGGGGTTCAGGGTGCTTCAAACAGCTTGCTGTGATCTTCAAGGTTGCCCAAGTGCCAGGCAGAGCCCCAGGAGAACAGGTTTTCTCAGCCCTACCTAGACCTACATCTCTTGGCCTCTCGTTGTGTAGGATGGATTTGAGTCAAGCATGTCCTTTGTCTTGAAAACAACAAAATGAAAAACCAAACCTATCAAAACTACTCCAACGAGGCGGTGAATAATTTTCCAACAAAAACTTCCTGAGAAAAAGAGAGAAGGGACTAATAGAGTCAGCATCCTATTAGATTGAGGCTTCCCTGGTGGCTCAGATGGTAAAGAATCCACCTGCAATGCAGGCAGACCAGGGTTTGATCCCTGGGTCGGGAAGATCCCCTGGAGAAGGAAATGGCAACCCACTCCAGTACTCTTGCCTGGAGAATTCCATGGACAGAGGAGCCTGGCGGGCTACAGTCCATGGGGTAGCAAAGAGTCAGACATGACTGAGCAACTAACACACACATTGTTAGAATTAAGGGTCAAGAGCAAATTTCCTGTTTTGGAGAGCTTGGGCCACACTTTTGGGCTTCGTTTTTGGAAACTCAGCACCAGCAAGAGGAGGTGGTGAGCACTTGCCTTGGGAGTTCTCCGCCAAGAATCAGGGACCCAGGCCCAGACCCTGGATCCAGTCCTGGAGGCCAAGGTGGAGCCTGCTACAAAGAATGGACTGGAGTTGCTACAAAGGGGAACAAAAAAGGGGGTTGGAGAACAAGGACAACCTAGATGCCCACAACAAACCAGGGTAGAGGCCGGGACATGTGTGAGACACAAAGTTGGAGGGGCTCCACAGACACCGGGCCCTCCAGGCCTGGCTCTGCTTCCCAGGCCCCTGACCCTGTCTGTGGAGAAAGGGTGCCGTGAAGGAAGGATGCACCCCTGGTGAAGACAGTCACGTCACCCGCACGTTATAGCACATTGTATTTTTTGAAGCATATACTCCTGCTTCCAAGAAAGAGATCACAGTTTCATTTGTGGGAGCAGTATCCCCAAAGTACCCAACAAAAGACCAGAAACGAAGAGGCAGGCACAAAGACCTCTCACCAACATTCCTTCGAGCAAAGCAAAGCATTACCACGGGGCTATTTTCATGGCAAGAGGCTCATACGCACTTTAATCCTGAAGAAGCAAGATGAAACACCCTACAATCTCTGTTTCAAATCCATGTTTAAATTTTACTTTAAGTGTTTTATGATAAGGGATACAAAGTCTTACTTAATGTACCTTCTAAGGATTTCTTGTCCTGAAGCAATTTGTAAATGTTGCAGGGTGTCAGAAGTCAGTTTCAGTGCAGAGAAGGAGCTGTGTTCTGAAATCCCAAGGGGCACAGGGCTAGGAGGAGGCCCTGGGGCCATCTGATGGGAAGAGGAGGTTTCTCATTGCCCTGGAGTCTCCCTAAGAGTTTATTACTTAAGATTGGGAAACCTTGAGCAATAGGGCTTTGGGATTTCATCTCAAAATCCTCTAGGCAGCAGATTGCTCCCTTCGGGCTGCTGCTGTGTGTTAACAAGGGATGGGTTAGAGCATCTGCTGCAGATGCAGGGCAAAGCATGAGCAGGTCCTAACCTCCTTAGAGGTAAGCTGAGAGTGCTGGGCCCAAGTTGGAGTCAGCAAACTTTTCCTGGGAAGGACTAGCTAGTTAACAACAGGAAATATGGATCACATATGGTCCCTAGCATATTCTTTCTTTTCATTTTTTAAACAGCTTTACTGTGATATAATCTGCATATCATGCAATTCAGCCATTTAAAGTATATCATTTAGGGACTTCCCTGGTGGTCCAGTCGTTAAGACTACATACTTCCACTGCAGATGGCATGGGTTCGATCCCTGGTCTGGGAACTAAGATCCCACATGCCATGGGGTGTGGCCAAAAATTTAAAAAACAACTATCATTTAGTGGTTTTCTGTGCATTCACTGTGTTGTACAATCATCACTATAATAATTTTCATGTTTATCACCACAAAATTAAACAAACCTGTATCCATTAGCCATCATTCCCTTTTCCCCATCATCCTAAGCTCTAGATATGTTGGCCTATTCTGTTCATTTCAGACAAATGGAATCACAAAATATGTGTCTGGCAAATGGCTTCTCTCACATAGTATAGTGTTTCCAAGTTCATAAATGAGGAACATGTATCAGGAATTCATCCCTTTTGTTGACCAAATAATACTCTATTGTATGGATATTCCATACTTTGTAATTCTTTCCTCAATGGACAGTTGGATTAGTCCCTCCTTTGGGTTGTTGCTAATAATGCTGCTATGACATTCCTATACAATGTCTGTATGGATCTGTGGATCTGTGTATTCAGTTCTTCTGCATATATACCTAGGGTTGGAATTGTTATGCCATAACAGTAACTTTATGTGTAATCTTTTGAGGAATTTCTGTATTTACGAATTGATGGCACCATTTTCCCATTGCACTAGCAATATATAAGAGTTCTGATTTAGTCACAGTTCTCACCAGCACTTGCATTTGTCTTTTTGATCATTACCATCCTAGTGAGGGGCTTCCCTGGTAGCTCAGTTGGTAAAGAATCTGCCTGCAATGCAGGAGGCCTGGGTTTGATTCTTGGGTTGGGAAGACTCCCTGGAGGAGGGCATGGCAACCCACCCCAGTATTCTTGCCTGGAGAATCCCCATGGACAGAGAAGCCTGGCGGGCTGCAGTTCATGGGGTCACAAAGAGTCAGACATGACTGAGCGAGTGAGCGTGAAGTATGATCTCACTGTGGTTTTAATGTGTATTTTCCTAATGACTCTTGATGTCAAGCATCTTTTCAAGTATTTTTGGCATCAACACTCTATCAAGAGAGTGTAAAAACTACAGCCATACCACCCTGAAGTCACTGAATTTCATCTGATCTACAAAGCTAAGTAGGGTTGGGCCTGGTTGGTACTTCAGTGGGAGACCACCTGAGAATTCCGGATGCTATAGGCTTAAAAAACAAAACTAGACTTGGCATCTATCCCCAAGCTAATTTTAAAGAATTCTGGAAGTTCCCTGGTGACCTAGTGGCTAGGATTCTAGATTTTTTACTGTCGTGGCTCAGGTTCAAGCACTGGTCATGGAACTGAGATCCAGCAAGTCATGTGGCATGGCAAAAAAAAAAAAAAAAGGTGCTCCAATAAGAAATCTGGAACTCTTGACATAAATGGAAAAATAGAAAGTTTCAGTGAAGAAAAAGAAGATGTAAAAAACGAAATAGACATTTAGGGGGAAAAAAAGTGTGGGAAAAAAATAACTCACATATGGGAGAAAACATTTGTAGATCATATATTTGATGAGAGTTTGATATCCTGAAGGATATTAAAACTAATACTCAACAACAAAAAGACAAACATCCTAATTGAAATGAGCAAAGGACTAGAATAGACATTTCTCCAAGGAAGACATATAAATGGGTTATAAGTACATGAAAAGATGCTCATCAATAGTCATCAGGGAAATGCAATTCAAAACCACAGAAGATACCACATCATACCCAGCAGGATGGCTACAATTTTTAAAATGGAAAATAATAAGTGTTGGCACAGATGTAGAGAAACTGAAACCCTCATAGATTGCTGGTGGGACTATAAAAAGATGGAGCCTCTGTGGAAAATAGTTTGCTGGTTCCTCTAAAGTAGTATTGCCATATGATCCAACAATTCCACTGCCAGGTATATACCCCTGAAGAATTGAAAACAGGAACTCAAACATATATTTGTACACCCACATTCATAACAGCATTGTTCGCCATAGCCCAAAGGTGGAAACAACCCAACTGTCCATCAGCAGGTGAATGAATAAAGAAAATCCATACAATGGAACATTGTTCAGTTTTATAAAGCAATGAGGTTCTAAAACATAGCTGCAACTTTAGATGAACTTTGAAAACATTATAAATTATATAACCAGACATAAAAAGCTTATATGGTTCTGCTTATATGAAATATCTAGAATACATCAATTCATAGAGACAGATTAGAGGTTACCAGGGACTGGAGGGAGTGGGGGATGGGGAGTTATTGCTTAATGGGTACAGAGTTTCTGTTTGGGGTGATGAAATATTTTTAAAATGATAGCTGTATAACCCTGTAAATGTGATTAATGCTATTGAATTGTACACTTAAAATGGCTAAAATGGCAGTCTATGTTACTTTGAATTGCAATTAAATACAGTAAAAAGAAGTACTATCTTTAACCCATATATAGTGAATATAATAGTAAAAATGATTTGGGGGGCTAAGAAGCAAGTCCTTGGATCAATTGAAATAAGGATTTCCAAACAAAGAAAGGAGAGGAAAGTGACCCTAATTATCAGGAAAACAAGAACTCCATTTGCAGGAGGAGAGAACAGAAGCCTCCTGGCTTGTGTGGGACACCTGAAGACCGTCAGTCAGGAGGAAATGCTTCAAGCACCAATATGCATGGGGTCTTTCAAGGGCACCCAGTCTGGTGTTTGGGGACCTTGCCCTCAGTCCTTTTGACAGAATGGCACTGCAAAACTTAAAAGTTAAAGCTACCAGGATGCCCAAACATGACTTGTGAGACCAGACCAGTAAAAGCTGGCCGAGAGCTGGCAGTGATCATGGTGGGGGCAGGAGGGGGAGGTTCCTGCTCTTAACTGATCTTAGGAGGGGCACAAGAAAGCATTCTCAGGAATACAGTAAGACAGTGGAACTGCAGAGTACAACAAATCCCTGTGGCCACACAAAGAGGAATTTGAACCTCTCAGGACCCCGGGACAGTCAGAAGTCCAGGGGTTAGAGATCCAGATCTGAGATTGGGTGGGACTCAGCCATATGCTCTAACCATGCATTGAGTCTATGTGCTGGACGAGCCGGCACCTTTGCCAGTAGGCATTTTGTGAACAAGGTTGGCACCTATTTACCACTCAGGTCCTGGACTATCCCATAGTCTAAGGCGGCCTGGACAAACAAGAGTTTCTATATTCATTTTCATCTCTATCTCGGATAAAACGTGCACCTTTCCATTGGGCTCATCAGACCAAGTGAATCAGAGTCCATGTGCTCCTCTCCCAGATCCCTTAGCTTTACCATCAGTCAGACTCCACCACTTAGCAGCTCACACCTGTCTATTTGGGGCTGTGCATATCCTGGGACCAGTTTTTGCAGTACCAATGGATATAAGGCACTTTTGGTCAAAATTGATATTTGTTGTACATTCTCTAGGTTTTCTTTTCTTTTTTTTGGCCATGACATGCAGCTTGAAGGATCTTAGTTTCCCGACCAGGGATCAAACCCCAGGCTCTCAGCAGTCAAAGTACCAAGTCCCAACCACTCGACCACCAGGAAATCCCTAGGTCTCCTAATTTGAGTCTTATGCTTGCTGAGTCAAATGCTTGCCTGAATGAATTCCTGACTTTCTCTCTTGTCGTCCCTACCTTGTGGTCCCCAAGAACTACTTTCCATTTCCTCCTCCTTTTCATGTTGGGAAGGGTTCCAATATACCCCTCTGCTTTTTCTCACGGCTTACCCTCAGCACCAGACTGGTGTGGACCCTGACCCGGGCTCTCTGGGCTTTGCTCCACTGTACATGCTGTCCTGGGCATTTTGAACTCTAGTTCACCCCACTGCTCCAGCAGCCCAGCTCCAATTCAACTGAAAGTCTGATCTTTCCCAACCCATTCAATGATCAGCAGTTGCCTATGGTCCTAGCTCTGAGAGAAGCTAGTCCTTGACCAGGGATTGAACCCAGGCCCCCTGCAGAGGAAGCACAGAGTCCTAACCACTGGACTGCCAAGGAATTCCCAGAACCTTCTTTCTCTTAATGGCAATGAGACCAAGCTGTAAGCTCAGTCCTTTTAAATAGAAAACAGTTCTCTTAAAGGTTGTTTCAGGAATTATAAAGTGATAATAAACATCCCAAGAACACATTTTACCCCCAGTTACTTTTGGAGCTAAACATGGTGACAAAATATTCATTGGCAACAGCAATGGTTTACCCAATAGACAAATTCATCCCATGCTTAGGATTCCTATGAAGCTAGGCGCCCCCCAAAAAAGTAGCTGAAAGCATCTGAGGTTTGGTATTTCAGAAATAGAATTGAATTATATAATCATTATGGAAAAAACAACTTTGTTGGGCTTCCTTATACTTATTTTCAATTTAATATTATTTTTCAGTTGATTAACCTATAGCATCAGGAGACACTGTAATTTCCTCCATACCTAGGGTCTCCAAACATTTTTATAAAACCCTAGGTGGCTATTTCATTACAGAGTTCTGTGGATTCCCCATAGTCCCTTCGGGACTACCTAGGCAACAGGGACAGGGGAGAAAAATGATTGAGTTCAGTAATGGGTGAGATCCAGGTTGGGACATTTGTTTCAGGCATTCTCTTGGGTGCTGAGGCTGAATAATTGAAATTCAAAGCTAAAGCAAGGCTAAGACTAACAGACATCCAGATTCAGGTTTCAGCGAGTCAAGAAAGGCAACTTAAGTTCAAAGAACAGGCATTTGGCTCTATTTTTCCTTTTTATAAAGACCTCTTATGAAAAGAAAGTTAATTTCTGTGACTCATAAACAGAAGATCTCCAAAGCGCCATAAGGTTTCTATGCAATTATGTCAGAAGAACGTGATGAGAAAATAAATAATTCCATGCTTCCTGCCAGTATATCCATGTACACAATGTGCAGTCCATAAAAGCAAGGTTAAGGAATAGTGTTAGTTATCAAGGAAAGAAGAGGGTTCATTCTGGTTAATAACTACAGCCTCTCCATGTGCACCAGGGCACCCAAATTTGATTTTGTCTGTGATTGGCTGCTTAGCCACATGCCAAGAACATCTGTGATATTGCCACACACCGGGGAAACAGTAGCTCTCAGCCCACTGGTACCAAGTGGGGTTGCTAAGCAATTACAGAAGTTATCTGAGGGTTTCTGGGTTTGGAAAACCTAAGTGACCCTCTGCATCAGGAGCAGATGGGAACAGGTAGTACCCTCCAGGGACCTGACAGCACCAAGATAGAAAATAGAGAATCAGAAAAGAAGACCCAGGCACATGTCCAAGAAAGACTCTAGTATTTATGCGCTATTTTACTTGTACGTGTTACTACACCATCACAAGGAAAAAAATCCCTTCTGCAAACATGAGAAATGTAACCTCCAAAGATGATGTTAATTGTACTTCTGGGTTCAAAGAACATACTAACTGCAGTATTCCCAGCACTTTATTCCTATAAGTTATTTCTGAAATTGATGCCAATAGCCAGTGACCCCAAGGGAACTCCAGGCTGACTGCAACCAACCTACCCTCCACCCAACTTTGGAGTCTAGCCTGCTCCTTCTTTCCCAGAGCTATAGGAAAAAGACAGTGAGAGGGGCCAAGAGGTGTGGAACTCTGAGCAGCCAAAGTAGTACAGGGAGCCTAGGACCTGAAGAAGACAAACCAATACAAGCCAAGGAAACAGCAAAGGAAGGGAGAATCTCAGCTTTGTCCAAAGATGCATCCTATACCTGATCCAGCTCCAGACCTGAGAACGGAGTGAAGGAGCTAGCTGGGGCCCTGCCTCCATGTAGCTGCCCAGACCCCTACCCTTTGCCAATTAAAGGTCAACTCAGGCCCATTCCATCAATTCCAAGTCCATCTATTCCACTGTCTACTCTACCTTTCCACTTAGATACCAGAGAAGTTTCTCAAATTCAACATGCCAAAACCCCAACATTTGACCTGTGTCTACTTCCTTCCTCAAACCCACTCACAACCTTCTCAATCTCTCTAATGCAACTCTGTTCCTCCAATTGCATAAACCCAAGTCCTGGGCATCATTTTTGATTCCTCCTTTTCTCTTAAGCCCTCAATCCAATCCATCAGTAAATGCTATTGGCTCTACCTTCAAACTCTACGGAGAAGGGAATGGCAGCCCACTCCAATATTCTTGCCTGGAGAATCCCATGAACAGAGGAGTCTGGCGGGCTTTAGTCCATGGGGTCACAAAGAGTTGGACGTGACTGTGTAACTAACATTTTCAACACTTTCAAACTCTATCTGGAATCTGACCACTTCTCATCTCCTCCACCTCTACCATCCTGGCCTGAGCTGCCATCATCTCTACCCCAGGACTATGTCAATAAGCCCCCTCCATTGCTTCTACCTTTATTCTCCCACACTCTCATCTAAACGTAGCAGCCAAGAATCAAACAGTTTACAAATAATAAATGCTGGAGAGGGTGTGCAGAAAAGGGAACACTCCTACACTGTTGGTGGGAATGTAAATTGCTGCAGTCACTATGGAAAACAGTATGCAGGCTCCTTAAAAATCTAGAGAAACCACGTGACTGAGCAATCTCCCTCCTGGGCATATAACCAGAAAAGATGAAAACTCTAATCTGAAAAGATCCATGCACCCCAATGTTCAGTGAAGCACTATTTACAATAGCCAAGACATGGAAGCAACCCAACTACCCACCAATAGACAACTGGCTTAAGAAGATGTGATACATCACACTACTGTATATAGAGCACAGGGAACTCTGCTCAATGTTATGTGGCAGCCTGGATGGGAAGGGGGTTTGGGGGAGAATGGATACATGTATATGTATGGCTGAGTCCCTTCTCTGTTCACCTGAAACTATCACGATCTTGTTAATTGGCTATAACCCAATATGAAAGAAGGTGTGGTATAGATAGATGTAGATATAGATATATAGGTATTCAATGGAATATTACTCAGCCATTAAAAAGGAATGAAAATTGCCATTTGCAGCAACATAGATGGACCTAGAGATTATCATACTTAGTGAAGTCAGAGAAACATATCATATGATTTCATTTATATGTGGGATCTAAAAAAGTGATACGAATGAACTTATTTGTAAAACATAAATAGACTCCCAGATATAGAAAACAAACTTATGGTTACCAAAGGGTAAGAGGGATGCATAAATTAGGGGTATGGGATTAACAGATACACACTACTACCTATAAACAATAAGGATTTAATGTACTGTGTAGCACAGAGAACTAGTCAATATCGTATAGTAACCTATAATGGAAAATAACCTGAAAAAATAAATATATATAAAACTGAATCACTTTACTGTACACCTGAAACACAACATTGTAAATCAACTATACTTCAGTTTTCTTTAAAAAGATAAAAGGAAACATAAAACACAGCATCCAGACTGAACTATTTCAACTGCAGATCAAACCATGTCATTCCTGCTCAACACTTTGCCACAGTTCTTCATTTTATCCCGAGTCAAAGCCAAAGTCTAAGGCCCTATGTGATCTGGCTTCCCATCATGCCAGCGTATACTGCTCCCCTCTCACACATTCTGCTCCAGCCACAACTTGTAGATTGTTTCTCAGAAATACTGGGCACAAGGACTTCCCTGGTGGTCCAGTGGCTAAGACTCTGTGCTCCCAATGAAGGGGGCCCAGTTTCAATCCATGGTCAGGGAACTAGATCCCACATGCCACAACTCAGACCTGGTACAGCAAAATAAATAAATAAAAATAAATTTTAAAAAAGATTCACTAATAAAAAGAAAATGCCAGGTACAATCTTACTTTAGAGTCTTTGCTCAGACTGTTCCATCTTTCTGGAATTCTCTCTCCCACCTGAGATCTACGTGGCTCACCTCCTCTCCTCCTTCAGTTTTCCACTGAAATGGAATCTTATTGAAATGACTCCCTGACTCCCCTGTGTAAATTGAGGGTCCTTCCCCCAACACTCCCCTTCCCTTTCCCCTGCTTGATTCCCCCTAGTGATTAGCATTCATCATTTAGTTAGTTTAGCTTTTACTTTCCCTAGTGTATTTGGATCTTGAGATGGGAAAAGTTAGGCTTTCTTCTCTGTGGAAGGCATTTCTGGCCACAGGAGACAGGGGCAGGAAACAGACTTTCCCCCCAGAAATAGCCCTCAGTGTGAGGGGTCTCCTGTGCCTCCAGGTAGAACCAGCTCTGTCAAGGAGCTTGGGGTGGGACTGGCCCCACTATTCAGGGCAGATCACCACTGAGAAGGACTGAGATGAACAACTTCTGGGCTCCCATTTGGTGGGTTCCACAGGTTGGGTAGGTAAGCTGTGGACTATGACTCTCCAGGCCCAGCCCCAAACCTCCTTTGTCGCCTATTGTCATGAGTCTGTAAATTCTGTTGGAGAAGGGTCCCTCTCTTATTTGCTGCTGAATCACCAGCACCTAGATCGGGGCTTAGGACACAGTAGTTGCTCAATAAATACTTGTTCGCTAAATGCATGAATGAATCAATGAAATGACCAAGTATACCAGGGAGAACTTGCTCCCTGCCAGCCTCCTAATCACTACTCTTTCTCTACCTTTCTCCCCTATCCTGTTGGCTGTCCCTGGCTTGGTTCCCCCAAGTCCTTTCTGTCTGTCTTCTCCCTCATACCACTCTTCTGCATTGCCTCCCTATTTCCAGCCCCCAACCCAAGCCTGCCTCGACCTGCAGCACAGTTGGCAGGGCCACTGACAGCCCTCATCTCCTGCTTGCTCGAGGGCCTACTATGTGCCCGGCATCATACTAAGTACATGCTACACACTTTCTTTATTCCACAGGATGACACATCTGTGAACAAAGCCAGCTATCATCCACCTGCCCTCAGATCGAGCCTCTTCCCTCAGACCAAGGGAAGGGGTGTTTCCCTGCCCTTCGCACACTGAATGCTGAACTTGCCCACTGTCCTATCTCAGCCTTGCCTTCACGAGAAACCTCCCAGCATCCACCTCACTCCACTCGTTGTAAGCCCCCAGGTCTGACTTCTCAGGATACCTCACACTGAGGACACCTCGGGGATGGCCTACAGAAGAACAAAGGCCTGGATTTCAGCTGCCAATGGTAGCTAATTTTCCCAGAACCTAAATTCTCATCTTGCTGATAATTATTATCGTCTGCTGATAATCCAGCCCCAGGGACCCACATCACTATATAGTGCATTCTCTATATATCTGATCTCTAACCAAAGATTGGAAAATCCTTGCCTGGGAATGGAGTGAAAAGCATTTTTGGAAATATTCAAAACATGCATCTCGGTTCCTCAATGAGAACCAAAGCTGAGGATGTGACGTTTATAGGACATGTCAGTGGAAAAGATTACTTTTCTTAAAATACATTTGTTAAATGATAGGTAAAACAGCAAACGGATGGGAACCTACAACTGGGAGACATCACAGGAAGAGGGAAATATGATTTTTATTATAAACATATGCATTTTATTATTTCTCCCAGTGAGGATCAGGATTGGGAATCTGCAGCTGTGAAAGGGCAAGGAGACAGCAGTATTTTTAGACCTGTCACTTTAAAATATACCTTCTTCTGCTTTGCCGCACTGTTTCTCTAAACAAGGCCCTCTTGCAGCCTGAGCACAGCGAAGATGAATATACATATGAAACAGATGACTAGAAGGCAGTTCCTCTTACCCTGGCAGACACTGTCTGAAATAACTTGGCTTGTCACCACCCCCACCCAGGACCAGCTCATTCCCCATGCTCAGGCATCTGGGCCACTGTCCCCCACCCCACCCCACTCCTGTCCCATCATCCCCCACAAGTCTAGTCCTAGCTGGTACCCAGTCCTGCTGGTTCTTTCTCAAAAAGTCTCTTCCAATGAGTATGAACATGTGAAGCCACTGCTTAATAGCCTGTGTGCTAGAGACATATTTCTTTGCATCTAGGCCATTTTCCCATGAGGCAAGCAAGAGGGTTTTGCCCCAGCTTATAGAGAAGGAAACTGAGGCTCAAAGAGGTGAGGTTTCTTGCTCAGGTGGTGAATGGGCAGATTGGAACCCAGGTGTGTGGTTTCAGAGTTCTGGCCTATGCCATAACCATGCTGTCTTGCATCCTCCCTGCCTCCCCACCCGAGGAGGGCATTGCAACCCACTCCAGTATTCTTGCCTGGAGAATCCCATGGACGGAGGGGCCTCTCGGGCTGCTGTCCGTGGGGTCTCAAAGAGTCAGACACGACTGAAGTGACTTAGCACACACTCGAGTCTTCCCAGCCCTCAGCCTAGGCTAAGCATTAACTGCTGCATGGCTGCGATGTCCCCTTCCCACAACTCCAAGTCCTGCACACAGAGCCACAGGCATTTGCCACAAACAATTCTCTCTTTAGGAAGCCCCTGTCTCTCCAGGGCCCTCTATATTGCCCAGGTATCACATTCCAAAGGTCTCACTGTGGCACTGAACCCTCCCTGAGCCCAACTCTAACTCCAACCTGTCTCCAACCATTTCTCTCCCTCACTTCATCCTCATCGATCCCGCACGTGCCTCAGCATCTTTGCTCACACTCTAATCCTCCACTGGACCTCCTTCCACCCTCTTCATCTCCTTCACAAACCTTCACTGGTGACTCCATAAAGCTGTGAACCCTCTCCTGCAGTAAATTCCACTGCTTGGGTCTATGCCTGTCCTAACATTTTCTAGGTGTACTGTGTGTCTCTCTTCTCCCCACAGTAAGCAGATGTACTACTCCCCTGTCTGCCTGGCACCATATTGGGTACAGAATACAGGGCTTGTAGTTTCTGACCAGTTTTGACTTGAGTCTGTTTAGCGCCAAGCTAATGGGGTTTCCCCAAAGAGGCGGGCTTATGGGAAGGGATGTGACTCATATAGAAGCCACTACTTTGTCCACAGCGAGGGCCAGCATCTCAAAGACAGCCAGAGCTGGCTGTTCAGAGAGCTGAAAGCACTGCATCGGGCCTTTCAATCAGTGGTTCTGTTTGTGCCATTAAGCAGTCCCTTCTTCCCTGTGGCATCCAGAACCAGAGGCCTGACACAAGTGGGAGTGACAGGCACTTTATTACTGACATGTCATCACCTACACGGGACTGCTCTGCCAACAAGAAGGCGATTTCTCCAGCCACTTCACAAATGACTGAATTATGGGCTTACTCAGTCTTTCATGCTGCCAGGCTCAACATTTTCGTTTACTCCTCTCGTTACCCTTGGCATGGTTTCCACACTGGGGAAGGCAAAGCACTCCCAAGCTCACGTCTCCTCAAGGACTCTTAAAAAATACGCTGCTTTAAACCGAAGATCTTCCTCAGTTCATAGACATCGCTCTCCCTCCCTGCCCATGGGCCCAGGCCACTGTTGGGGTCTCAGGCCTGTGGAGAACAGTGGAGAACTTGTCCACCTCTTGGCTCTTGATTTCAAACCATTTCCTAGTGAAATACTGTCATTTTGGGAAACAAGTCTGTCAGGAAGTCATTTCAGGCAAAAATCAAATCCACAGCACTCCACACAAATAACAAACAGCCTGCAAAGCCCTTCAGTGGGACTCCAAGAACTGCCATTTGGAAGGGAGGTCAGGAAGTAGAGCATAAACATCTGGTGTTCCAAAGGGCTGGCCTGGGGGCTGCGTGCAGATGGGAGAAGCCCTGGGCCCTGGGCCTGGCCTCTCAGTACCTTCTCTTTGTTTTTTTTTCACAACTGATTTTTGGCCACCAGGGCACTGAGTCACCAGACCTCAATTAACACTGGAAGTGCTACTCAAACAGATTGACTGTTTATCAAGGTGATGGGCCATTTTCACTGACTATTTCTAGTATTTATTTTTTAGTTAGCCAAAGTGCTAATTTGCTTACCATTTCTTGGCATCAACTGTCCTGAGAGGTCTTTGAATCTTCAGAGGGTCCCTTTTGTCCTTCATTTCCAAGTCATGCTGGCTCCTTGGGCATTTTGCAGAAATGGATTAACTTGGTCCAGTCCTGAAATTAGTGCAAAAACACTCTGACTTCTGGAGTGTCTCAAAAAGAAGACAATGTTAACAATAGTAGACTCTTCTCAAACCACCTTGCATTGAAAGAGCACGACATGTTTCACAAATGTTAACTACTTAAATCACCCAACACACCTGCATCCTGAATAAGAGCCATCCAGATAGCTCTCCCTGGATGAAATGTAGTCCCATCTAGAGTAAAATTCCCATGCGGAAGCTATAATTGCTGGAGCTGCAAGTTGATGGACAGTTTTTGGTTAACATCCAACATTTTGCTAACACTGTAATGGGATCTTCATTGGAGGTCCCATTGGATCAAGAGCTCCACCCCTCATCTAACTGGAAAGATGATGCCTCTGGGCCTGTGTTTCTCAAGTGTAACCTATTGCACTAGCTGGTTTAAAATCTAAGAACAGGATGTGCTGATGGCTGGGTGAGAATTCCAGGCAGCGCAAAAAGCAAAGAGAAGGTGGAGGCAAAGGCTGACTGAATTCATTCTGGCTTGATGGCCCCAAATTCCCCAGGTGTCAACTAAGAAAATTGGGAGTGCTACTATCAGGTTGGCCAAAAAGTTTGCTTGGGAAAACCCTGCACGAATTTTTGGCCAACCAAGTACCTCACTGCTGGCTGCCACCAGGGGTGGGCACAAAGGTATGCAGCTGGATCTCAAGACTTAAAGCAAGGTAAGGGAATCCAGCCACAGGCAGAAGAGAGAAGTGACCAGAGCAGAGACAGATGAGAAACCTAGCAGAAAGATATCACACCAGACAAGGCCTCATTTCCTCTTCCCATCACTCAATGACATGTTGAGAATTTCCCCCAGTCCACCTTAATCTCCACTAAAAGCCACTTCTCCTGATACTCCTTCAGCAAAATGGAAGAGTCCTGAAGCTCAGCAGAAAGTGGATTCCTAGGGTGTTGGCCCCAGGAGGGTTACTTGCTTGTTTTTAACCAAGGCTCTCCCTGAGTTGGGGAACCTTGACTTACATGGTAGCTGACCTTGTACAGACTTCAAGGCTACTCTGCAATCTTATTGTTGATAGGAGTCCTCTGTACCTCCCATTCACCACAATGACTAATCCAAACCTTCAGTTCAGTGCAGTTCACTCACTCAGTCGTGTCCAACTCTTTGTGACCCCATGAACCGCAGCACAGTCCATCACCAACTGCCGGAGTCTACCCAAATCCATGTCCATTGAGCTGGTGAGGCCATCCAACCATCTCATTCTCTGTCACCGCCTTCTTCTCCTGCCATCAATCTTTCCCAGCATCAGGGTCTTTTCAAATGAGTCAGCTCTTCGCCTTAGGTGGCCAAAGTATTGGAGTTTCAGCTTCAACATCAGTCCTTCCAATAGAGCACCCAGGAATGATCTCCTTTAGGATGGACTGGTTGGATCTCCTTGCAGTCCAAGGGACTCTCAAGAGTCTTCTCCAACACCACAGTTCAAAAGCATCAATTCTTCAGTGCTCAGCTTTCTTTATAGTCCAACTCTCACATCCATACATGACTACTGGAAAAACCATAGCCTTGACTAGACGGACCTTTGTTGACAACGTAATGTCTCTGCTTTTGAATATGCTGTCTAGGTTGGTCATAACTTTTCTTCCAAGGAGTAAGCATCTTTTAATTTCATGGCTGCAGTCACCATCTGCAGTGATTTTGGAGCCCCAAAAAAATAAAGTCTGCCACTGTTTCCACTGTTTCCCCATCTATTTGCCATGAAGTGATGGGACCAGACGCCATGATCTTAGTTTTCTGAATGTTGAGCTTTTAAGCCAACTTTTTCACTCTCCTCTTTCACTTTCATCAAGAGGCTTTTTAATTCCTCTTCACTTTCTGCCATAAGGGTGGTGTCATCTGCATATCTGAGGTTATTGATATTTCTCCCGGCAATCTTGATTTCACCTTGTGCTTCTTCCAGTCCAGTGTTTCTCATGATGTACTCTGCATAGAAGTTAAATAAGCAGGGTGACAGTATACAGCCTTGACGTACTCCTTTTCCTATTTGGAACCAGTCTGTTGTTCCATGTCCAGTTCTAACTGTTGCTTCCTGACCTGCATACAGGTTTCTCAAGAGGCAGGTCTTAGCACTCTTCAAATCCCAGGCCCCAGCTCTGCCGCCTTCACTCTTAGCAGGACGCCGGGCAGATGTCCTCACCAAGATACATGCCATAATGTATGAACTTTTTATTCCTTCCCTTGTCTTCAAACTTATTTATAGGTACATGTTTCCAAACCTACCCTTTCTTCATTTCTTCCCCAGGGTCAGCAACAGGTGTCCCTCCCCACTTCTGAGTCCTTGCTCATCATGTCTCCTTCCTGTGTCTTCAGCCTTTCCCTCTATGCTTGCTTCCTGTCCCCAACCTAGAAGTATGCAGAAGCCTCAATTTGGAGAAGGTCATCTTCTACCATTTGCCTTTTAAAGGTGAGATTCCACAGGGTTCTGTCCTAAGCTTGCTCACAATCTCCCTGTTGATCTCATGTATTCCCATGGTTCAGATACTCCAAAACACCAAATATCCCTCAAATAATATCCATAGCACAGGACTTCCCTGGTGGCCCAGTGGCTAAGACTCTGTCCTCCCAATGCAGGGAGCCCAGATTTGATCCCTGGTCAGGGTGTTCTTGCCTGGAGAATCCCAGGGACGGGGGAGCCTGGTGGGCTGCCGTCTATGGGGTCACGCAGAGTCGGACATGACTAAAGCGACTTAGCAGCAGCAGCAGGGACCTAGATCCCACATGCAGCAACTTAAAGTCTCCACATGGGCAATTAAAAAGAAAAAAAAAAAAAGATTCCACATGCCACAACTAAGACCCAGTGCAGCCAAGTAAACAATGTTCAAAAATATCCACAGTTCTCTCCCATCACTTTCTTATGAGCTCCAAGCCCCTATGTCCAAATGCCTACTGATGATAGCTCCACCTAGATAGCCCACAGGCCTTTCAAACTCGGCATGTCCAAACTGAAGATATCTTTCCCACCTCCCACTCTCAAGCTCTTTCTTTACCTATAACAATAGCATCCACTCAGACACCTGGATCCAAAACCTGGAGTCACCATTGATAAGTTTCTGATTTTCCACATTGCACGGGATGTCTCCCTGTCTGTTCTGCTTCCTTAATATCACTGTCTGTTAATTCCATCCCCTCTCTTCATATCTTGAAAGTTGCTCAGTCGTATCTAACTCTTTGCAACCCCATGGACTGTAGCCCACCAGCCTCCTCTGTCTGTGGAATTCTCCAGGCAAGAATGAAGTGAAGTGAAGTGAAAGTCACTCAGTTGTGTCTGATCTTTTGCGACCCCATGGACTATACAGTTCATGGAATTCTCCAGGCCAGAATATTGGAGTGGGTAGCCTTTCCCTTCTCCAGGGGATCTTCCCAACCCAGGGATGGAACTCAGGTCTTTCGCATTGCAGGCAGATTCTTTGCCAGCTGAGCCACCAGGGAAGCCCAAGAATACTGGAGTGGGAAGCCTATCCCTTCTCCAGCGGATCTTCCCAACCCAGGAATCAAACTCGGGTCTCCTGCATTGCGGGTGGATTCTTTACCAACCGAGCTATCAGGGAAGCCCCTCCAGGCAAGAATACTGGAGTGGGTTACCATTTCCTTATCCAGGGGATCTTCCTGACCCAGGGATTGAACCCGGGTCCCCTGTGTTACAGGTAGATTCTTTACCTTCTGAGCCACCAGGCAAGCCCATGTCTTAGTAGTCATTTATTTAGTCATGTCATGTCAATTCTAACTACTTGACAGTTCCAGTGGCTTTGTTTTTTTATTCACCTCCCAGTTGTTCTATTTTAATAGTCAACTAACTTGTATCCTTCTTTCTTCTAGGCCCCTCCAGTCTGGGCCTCCAACTGTGAACACAGCCAACTACTTCCTCTATACTAACAAAACACATTATCTTGCCTCCACTCTGGTACTCACAATAGCACATATTTTATGTTGCAATTATTTGTTTACATGTCAGGGAGTCTCCCACTGGATTTAGAGCTGCTTGAGGACAGGCTCTCACTTTAATTTGACTCACTTTTAATTCAGAGCAAATGAATACATTTGATGCTGCTTGGTTGTCTCTAGTAAAAGGGCAGCAAAAGACACTACCAGAATAGCTAAAATTTTAAAAGGCAGATAAGATAAACAAGGACCTACTGTACAGCACAGGGAACTGTACTCAATATTTTGTGATAATCTATAAGGGAAAAGAATCTGAAAAAAAGAATATATATTTTTATATAACTGAATCACCATGCTATACACCTGAAAGTAACACAATATTGTAAATCAACTATAGGTCAATAAAAAACAAAATATTTTAAAAATAAAGATAATTAGATAGTATTGGTTCCAATTTTTTAAATTTATTTTTAATTGCAGGATTCTTGCTTTACAATGTTGTGTCAGCTTCTGCCATACTCAGCTGTTTAAATTGGGTGGTCCAATGGTTAGGACTTGGCATTTCCACTGCAGAGGCACAAGTTTGATCCCTGGTCGAGGATCTAAGATCCACATGCCACACTGTGTGGCTAAAATAAAATAAAAGGTAGATAATACCAAGTGTTGGAACTGGAATTCTCTTACATTGCTAGGCAGAGTATAAATTGGTACAAATACATTGGATAAGTATATGGCAGTATCATAAATATAGATATATAGTGTCCTATGAAACAAGCAAAATTCACTCCTAAATATATTCCTAACATAAATGTATAGACACATGTACCAAAAAGACATATACAAGCATGTTCATATAGCACTATTCATAATAGTTTCCAGTTGGAAACATAAATAATTATAAGCAATAGATTAAATTCTATGTAGCACTGAGAACGGAGAAGGCAATGGCACCCCACTCCAGTACTCCTGCCTGGAAAATCCCATGGACAGAGGAGCCTGATAGGCTGCAGTCTATGAGGTCGCTAAGAGTCGGACACGACTGAGCGACTTCACTTTCATGCATTGGAGAAGGAAATGGCAACCCACTCCAGTGCTCTTGCCTGGAGAATCCCAGGGACAGGGGAGCCTGGTGGGCTGCCATCTATGGGGTCGCACAGAGTCGGACACGACTGAAGCGACTTAGCAGCAGCCAGCAGCAGCAGCACTGAGAAGCAAAGAACTATTTCTGTTAAAACAACAACAGCAACACATGTATAATTCTCACCAAAAAAATACTGTTGCATGCAAGAAGCCAGACAAAATAATCTACCCTATAGAATTTCATTTATATGAAGTTAAAAGACAGACAAAATTATTCTATGGCATTAGTTCTTAGGTTAATGACTAACCTTGGAGGGGGACTAAATTACTGGAAGGGGACATTAAGGGGGCTTCTATGGTGCTGGTCACGCGCCATTTCTTGATCTGGGTAATAGTTACAGAGGTGTGTTCAGATTGTGATAGTTCATCAAGATGACACTTCACTTTTCATGTATATACTATACTTTCTTTAAAATTTTACTTTAAATAAGTATATCTTGAACTACATTAACCATCTTTTCAACTTTTAAGAGTTCTGTTTTTGAAAATGTTTACATATTTCATTTATGAGTTGCCTCTTGAAATCCTCTCCTCCATGTCACAGTTTCTATTCTCATCTCTTTTGTAGTCTTTTGCTGTTTTCTAAACTGGACTCTCTGCCTTACATCTGTCTCTCCCCCCACCACACATACACAGAGTTCATTTTACATACTATTAATAAAGCCCACAGCTCATCACATCCTACCCTCTACTGAAAAGACTTTAGTGGCTCCACTTCAAAGAATCAAAGTCATTGAGATGCAGCAACTGATTGGAAGATGGAAGCCTGGGAGAGAGGGAAGAGTTAGCAAAGATTCTTGGCAACTGGGTGACCTATGGGTAGTGTCCTAAACAAAAATAGGAAACAGAATAAGATGAGTGAGCGCTGAAGGGAAATGGTGAGCTCAGATTAGAATACAGTGAGTTTGAAGTCAGTGGCTAACAAAATTGAGTGGAGCTCTGACAATCTAATGAAAAATGGATAAGCAGTGAAGAGTAGTGAGTATCTCAGGTCAAATCAATACAAAGGGAGACTGATTCTAAAGAACAAGGAATAGATTCTCATCAGATAATTTGAATCTGAAGGAAGTTCACCTCAGCTATAGTTGATAACACCTGAAAATTCTAATCAATGCAGCAAATGTTAGCTCAGTTCCACTAACTCAGAACCCCACTCCTCATCTCCTCCATGTGCAGTTAGTACTGCATGGTCAGGACCTGCAGCTGGACAGGCCACCCAGGAACTGCGGTGGCTCCCAGTGTCCTACAGAACTGCCTGTGTGGCCTGCCTAATCCACCACAAACTCTAGGGCTGGGACTTCCTCCCATCAGTCTCTAACAGCCAGGAGTCAGCAGAAGAAACCACAGCCCTATCCCAAATCCTCAGTCCCTCCCCAGGTACTTAGGGTTGAGAAAAGACACTGTTCCTTCTACACTATTATGCCTGCAAGGACAGGGTCTTGAGACCCTTCTGTGGACCTCATCCTCAAAAGGTACGACCTCTCAGCACCATGCCCTTTTAGATCAAAGTTCTCATTTTTCAATCTGTCTTCAGTAAGCTCAACAACTCTTTATTCTTAAACCCTGAACAGCTCTTTTTCAGTGTTTATTATATATTGCTATATTGGTTTGGGAGGAGAAGCAGGTTATAATATATCTATAGTATGTTCCTGTTTTAGTTATAAGAAATATACATATTTCTATGCTTAAATAAGCACATTGGATATATATACACATTAAAAAAAAAAAAAAAAACTGGAAGGAAATATACCAAAATGTTAACAGTGGGTTTACTTTCTTCTTTGTGTTTTTCTATGTCATGTCATTTTTAAATGCATGTATATTAATTTTTTAACTAGAGGTAAATTTTCCAATGTCCTTTTTTATTCAAAAATTGAAAACAGTTTCCACTTCCAGTATGGTAGAACAAGTCATTAACAGAACCACCTCCCTGAAGATATCAACTATAAACTCTGAGGAAAATGACCAAAAAAAAAAAAGAAAAAAAAGAAATCTAGAGATTCTAGAGAGTGAAAAAAGGAGCATATTCTGGATGGAAGCTGAAAAGGAAAGCCTGGGATATGGGGTGAGTTTCCATCTTTACAGCTTGACCTTGAGCACAGACTTCATCAGAAACTCTGCCATCTTTCTGCCCTGAAAAACCAGATGATGTCAGAACCCAGGGTAACTATAGCCATCTGAAAATGCCATGGGAACCCTATAAATTAGAGAAGCAGAATAGGAAGTCCCCATATTCCATGCATAAACTCAGCCAAGGTTTCTGGCTGAACCCTGGGCCTTTGAACCATGCATTCCTGGGGGTAGACTCAAGTCTTATCACAGTTAAGGCTAAAAGATTTGAACTGCTAATTGAGCTGATAACCTCCATAGGTGAGGCAGAGTTTGCAGTCTGAGGCTAAGTTAATTGCTTACTAAAACAAAAAAGTGTCAACCCTTTTTGGAGGAATATAGTATAATCCAGAGTCTCCACAAGCTAACAATTACAATGCGTGGTATACAATATGAAATTACCCAACATATGAAAAAAAAAAACAAACCAAAAAAAACAGGAAAATGTGACCCATTGATTCTCAAGAGAAAAGATAACCCATTGAGTTCAACACAGAGATGACCTAGATGTTGAAATTATCAGACAAGAACTTTAAAAGAGCTATTTTAACTATAGTCAATGGGGTAAAGGAAAATATGCTCATAATGAGTAAGGAAAAGAAGGAAATCAAGAAAATAGAAACTATGTTTTTTAATCTAAGAAATTCTAAAACTGAAAGATACAGTAACTAGAAAGAAACCTCAATGCACTCAAAAGCAGAATGGAAAGACAGAGAGAGAGTCAGTGAATGCGAAGATAGATCAGGAGAAATTCTCCAATCCAAAGGAGAATAAAGGTCAGAAAATAAAATGAGCAAAGCCTCAGGGATCTGTGGGACATTATCAAAAGATCTAATATACAGGTAATTAGCCCAGGAGAGAAGAAAAAAATTTAATAATGGCCAGAAACTTCCAATTTGGTGAATCTCAAACAGAATAAATATGAAGAAACTTATGTCTAATCCAGCATAATCAAGTGGATGAAAGCCAAGGATAAAAAGTAAATCTTATGTGTAGCCAGAGAGAAACAAAATATTATATATGGGGGAATAATTATTCAAACGACCATGGTCTTATCAGAAATCATGAAGGCCAGAAGGCAGTGGCACAACATCTTTAAAGTGCTAAAGACAAAATATTGTCAACCCAGAATTCTGTAACCAGTGAAAGGATCCTTCAAGAGTGAAGATGAGGGACTTCCCTGGTGGTCCAGTGACTGAGACTCCATGCTCCCAGTGCAAGGGGCCCAGATTCGATCCCATATGCTGCAACTAAGACCCAGAGCAGCCAAATGAAAAAATAAATATTAAAAAAAGAGTGGAGTGTGAATTACATGAAAGTAGTAAAGTAGTATTAGTCACTCAGTCATGTCTGACCCTCTACGGTCCCATGAACTATAGCCAGCCAGGCTCCTCTGTCCATAGAATTCTCTAGGCAAGAATACTGGACTGGGTTGCCACTCCCTTCTCCAGGGATCGAACCCAGGTCTCCTGCACTGCAGGCAGATTCTTTACTATCAGAGCTACCAGGGAAGCTCTGAATTACATATAGAACTCAAATTAAATGTACTCATTAAATTTTATTGAAATGTGATGGACAAAATGAAAAATGAGATAATATTTGAAAACAATTACAAACATAATTTTAAAACAATACTAAAATAAAAAACAACGCTGACAAAATTGTGGTTAAAATTGTCACCTCCATACAAAGTGAATGCAAATTGGTTTAACCTCCTTGAGAAGCAACATGTTACCAAGAACTAAAAAGAAATGTTGATCTCAGTCTTGGAAATTTCATTCACTGCAAAAACTAACAGGTGTATAAAGGTATTCGATTCAGTGTAATTATGAACAGTGTGAGGCTGAAAGGAACCATTCCCATTAACAGGGCAATGATTAGCAAATGACTGTCCATTAATGGAATAGAAAAGACTATTAGGAAACTATTAAAGTATATTATGTGAAAAATAAACAATGTACAAATGTGTACTGTGATGTTAAGAAAAGCAAATTATAAAATTACATGTTTATCATGAGTATGCACATACATGTATTAATTCCTTTGAGAATACTTATTGAACACTTAATATGTCCCGGGTATAGTGCTTTTCACAAAGGTGAAAAGATATGATCCCCTACTTTCAAGGAGATTCAGTCTAAGTGGAAATTATACAAACAAACCGAAAGGTGTTGTAATTTGTAAAATGCTTTTGTGAGGGGGAAGGAACGTGAAAGCCTGATGAAGAAATAAGGAAATACTTCACAAAGTGGCTAAGACGTTTATAGACCATGACAAAAGAGAACATGAAGAAAAGAAACCATTTGTGTTAGGGCAGAGAAATTGGGAGGCATTTATCTCTGTACTTCAAATTTTCTTATGTTAAATGTTTCAATATTTATAGAATTGAAAAAAATTGAAGATATAAAAAGTGAAGCCTTCTATATTTGGCTACTGTGGGAAAGGTTTATGTGAAATAAACCACAAATACATTGTAAAAATAAAGAAAGTAAATTTTTAAAGAAAATAAAAAGGCTCTCTGGTCATTTTCCCCCATTCTCACTTTCCTTAGGGACAGGCCACACAAATCCCGAGTGGGCAGCAGCATCTCCTGGCCCCCACCCAAGTTGACACCATACTTAAAATATCCACCCCAGATGGTCATCAACTTACCTCCTTGCACTGGGTTGATTATTAATAGTCTGGAGTCTTTGTGAGGCGGTTTTGTTTGGTTTGTTTTTCTTTTAACCTGAAGTTAGGAAGTGGCCATGCCAGAACTTCTCAGATTCCCATGACAGAATTCCACAGTAGTGGGTTGAATGGTTCCCCCCGCCTCCAAATATACATCCATGTCCTAACATCCAGAAATTGTGATTGTGACCTTATTTGGAAAAAGGGTCTTTGCAGATGTAATTAGGCTAAGGATCTTGAGATGAATGCATCCCGTATCTAGGAGGAGCCCTCAGTTCAGTGACAGGTGGCCTTATAAGAGACAGAGGGAGATTTGGGACACATAGGGGAGAAAGCCATGTGAAGATAGAGGCAGAGATTGGAGCCATGCAGACAAAAGACAATGAATGCTTGAAGCCACCAGAAGCTAGAAGAGGCCAGGAAGGTGTGACAGTTAATTTCATGTGTCAGCTTGGCTGGGCCACGTGATACTCAGATATTTGGCCAAACATTATTCTGGGTATTTCTGTAAGGGTGTTTTGGGTGAGATTAATGTGTAAATTGGTGGAATTAGAATAAAACAAGTTGCCTTCCATACTCTAGACGGGCTTCATCTAATCAGCTGAAGGTCTGAATACAGAAAAGACTAGACTCCCCTAACCAAAAGACAGTTCTCTAGGAGATGGCCTTCTGATTTGATCCGAGACCCTGGATCTTCCTGGTTCTAGAGAAGACTGTCTTCAGACTCAAAACTGGGACATTAGCTCTCCTGGGTCTTCAGCTTGCTAGCCCACTTAGCAGACTTTGGACTTGCCAGCCTCCATATTCCTTATAAATAATTGATCGATACAGCAATGGATCAACAGGTCCTATTGGTTCTGTTTCTCTGGAGAACCCTAACACAGGATCTTCCCCAAGAAGCTTCAGAAGGAACATGGCCTTGCTGACACCATGATTTCAGACCCTTGGCCTCCAGAACTGTGAGAAAATACATTTCCATAAAAAAATATGTTGTTTTAAGATATCCAGTTTATAGGAATTCTTTTTATCACAGCCATAAGACTCCAAGACAGTTACTGTGGCCTCTGACTTTTTAAGGACCTGGGTCAGGGGAACTTTGGAACATTTGCAGAAACATAGACTTCCTTTCTGATATTTTTAAGCCCAACACATGAGTCAGGGGCATGTGCATGTGAAGAAGTAAGAAAAGCATAGTGTCACAGAATCACACAGACTAGAATTCAAATTCTGGTTCTAGCACTTAACACCTGAATGGATTCAAGAACCTCACGTATTTTACATATAATAGTGTGTGTATGTTAATCCCAAACTCCTAATTTATCCCTCCCCGCCACCACGTTTCCACTTTGGTAATCATAAGTTTGGTTTTCAATATCTGTGAGTTCATTTATTATCATTTTTAAAAAATTGAATCCACATATGAGTGATATCCTATGATATTTGTCTGTCTTTCTGACTTAGCTTAGTATGATAATCTCTAGTTGCATCCATATTGATGCAAATGGTATTATCTCGTTCTTTATGACTGAGTAGTATTCCATTGTGCGGCTTCCCAGCCAGGGAAACTGGCGCTAGTGGTAAAGAACCTCCCAGCCAATGCAAGAGATGTAAGAGACACTGGTTCAATCCCTGGGTCAGGAAGATCCCCTGGAGGAGGAAATGGCAACCCACTCCAGTATTCTTGCCTACAGAATCCCATGGACAGAGGAGCCTGGTGGGCTACAGTCTATAGGGTCACAAAGAGTCAGACACGACTGAAAAAACAGCACAGCACAGTCTTCCATTGTATATATGTACCACAGGAAAAGAATCAATATATGTATAACTGAGTCACTATGTTGTACACTTGAAACTAACAACATTGTAAATCAATTACACTCCAATGAAATTTAAAAGAAAAGAAAAAAAAAGAACCTCACTAACCTCTATGAAGCTATTTCCTCATCAAAGCAATATCTCCTATCTTTCTGGGGTCCTATGAGGAATAGAAACACCCTTGGTAAAGCACCTGGCCCAGAGTACTAATTATAAACTGTTTTTCTTCTCCTATCCACCTCCTTCCTTCCTTCTCTAATTTGAAAGCTCTGCAGACAAGGCTTCTTCCAATCCCACCTGGCCTGACATCCCATGACTACAAGGAAAATGCCTTGATCCGATTTTCCCAGCATTCCCCATGAGCCCCCCTCCCCATTCCTGTCTCAGTGCTTTGCGTGCCTTTGCCCCACTTACCAAAATCCTCTTCCTCCTGAAAGGCACAGCTCGAGCTCTCCTACTCTAGGAAGTTTTCTGTCAACACCCAGCCCATGGTCCTCCCTCCCTCCCTCCTCCGAACTCCTCCGACTCTCAGTGAGGAATCGCTTCACACACTGAGCTTCCTCCCTGTGTAGCCAGTTCCCACATGCCATCAGGCACTGCGGGAATTGAAAAGCATTTCCCACGGAAACGACATTACAGATAGTAGCCAGACTAGCAAAAGTGTGCACAGTACCCTACTGGGCTTTGCACTTCTGGAAAGCAGGCCCCACATACATTCCAAGTATTATAATTATGATCCATTAGGCATAAAGAGATGCAATATAGACGGTGCCCCTCTGTTCTGGCTGCACCAACCCTCCAGCACCGCCTCCTGGGCTCATATCCATCCATTCCGTCCTAGGAAGGCTGCCTGTCCACCAGGGCCTGCTGCCAGGCCTGCTGTCTGGGACCGGACCACCCTGACAGGTGACAACAGGTGTCCAGAGAGAGGCCACCAGCACAGCTGGGCACCTGGCACAGAGGTGAACTGGCCTGACAGGAAGGAAGTGCTTCCCAGACCCAACAGGGAGGAGGGCGTCCCCGTGCCCTGGTCTGTGGCTAGTGGCAGGGGCTGCAGGGGGCAGAGGCCTGGAGGAAGGGCGGGCCTGGCCCACACAGAGGCCACAGGGAGCCTGGTGGCTTTCCTGGGACACGGCTGCCTTTTCAGCCCCAATTAAAGCCTGGACCCAAGTCAACTGCTTGCTTTTCAGTGGGGTGAGGCTCAGAGATGGGCCGTCCCTCCCTCTGGCTGCAGTTCAGCTCTAAGGGGTGCTTCCTTGGGCCCACAGGGAAGTAGAGAGCTGCTCACCACTTTGCCTGGGGCTGGAAGGACAAAACTGAGGGCTAGGTAAGCTCATTTAACTCCTTCGTGTCTTCTACCCAATCCTGAAACTAACTAGATCAGCATCACCTGGGAACTTATTAGAAATGCAGACTGTCAGCTCCCACCCCCTCCACCTACGCATTCAAAATCTGCATTTTAATAAGATCCCCAGGTGATTCCTCCCCACGTTAAAGCTTGAGAAGCACTGCCTTAATTGTTCAAGGCAGAAGGGCAGGAAACCTAGATTTGCAATTTGATGACTGAGGACAGCAATGGTGGATTTTAGCCTTGATCCAAGCAGAAAAACTTGAGTAGTAAGGCTGGTGTGGATAAAAGCCAAATTGCCTACAGCCCAGCCCAGCCTTCCAAAACTCCAGACGTGGAGATTCCAGCTGAGATACAGAAGGGACTTGTGATTGTGATGAGTGTCCATAAACCAGTGACTGCCACTATTTGTATTTGTTTTGTATTTGCATTTCTCATCGTCTCGACTAGACTACAAGGGCTAAAAGGTCAGGAATCACATTGTATGAGTGTGTACATCATAGGAGAAAAATGGTATCTCATTAATGAGCACAAACTCTAAATTAGGCAGACCTGCCTTGTGGGCTCAGAATTTCCAGTAATTTACAACGTGGTCTTAGCCATAACAAGCCCTTTCAGAGACCTTCCATGACTTGGTTTCCTCATCTGTAGTACTGAAGTGAAAGTCGCTTGGTCCTGTCCAACTCTTTGCTACCCCATGGACTATATAGTCCATGGAATTCTCCAGGCCAGAATACTGGAGTGGGTAGCCTTTCCCTTCTCTAAGGGATCTTCCCAACTCAGGGATGGAACCCAGGTCTTCCAGTACTAGTGAAAACCTACCTCCCAGGATTCTTGGAGGATGAAAAATTGTACCCAGTAAATAACCGGTCCTCCAGGAAACAGTCACGCCTTCCCCTTTGAATCTCCCTACCCCCAGTGCCTAGCTCCAAGCCATCACATTTTAAATGCTAAATTTAAAAAAATGTTAGGTGATTGATCACCCCAATGTTCCTGAATAAAATGCATTTTCAATAAATAACTCTTGCTGTTTTCTTACTGTTTTGCCAAATTTCAAAGCAAATCATCCTTGTTACGGAAATTTGGGCAAAACATAGGAAGGTCTTAATGAGAAGTCTAGCTCTTTTCCATACCACCCTCAGTCACCCGGAGGCTCCAGTGAGTTCAAGATTTGGCTCCCCTAGGAACCCAGAGCCATGGCTTTACAAGGGGTGCTGAAGACTGTCCCGTTGGGGATGGCCTAGCAAATGGAATTCAAGAAACTGCTAAAGCCTCCCTTTGTGAGCTTGCATCCAACTGGGATGAGCCTGTGTCTGTCAGCTGATGGAGGCCCTTTGTGCTGAACACCAAAGCAGCCTAATTAAGGCTGCTGAGGACAAGTAACTAGGGGATTGGGTAGACCTGTGTAAAACTGACAAGAGGCAAACCCACCTGGAGTGGCTGGTTGCCGTCGTGTGGTAGTTAAGGACTTGAGCAGAGTTTCAGGCCAAGGATGACGTCGAGGGGGAGAACTTCAAATGCAAGAAATGAACAAATAACAAACTTGGCTTTTGTTCCTAAAAAAAAAAAAAAAAAAACCGGAAGAATTTTGCTGTAATACCACCACCCAGCAACGTAACATGTTGATGCTAACATTTTGGAGTATTTCCTTTCAGATACAGAATGAATATGAAGGTCATAATAATTATCTGTTATTTCTGTTGTCTTACACAAAAGTTTGTTGTCTCTGAAGACAATGGGTAAGCTGGATTTCCTTCCTTGCTGAGCTGTGGGGGTTCTGGAAACCCAGACCTTGAAAGCAGCCCAACTAAGACATTTCCCTGGTCCAATGGCTCGCCTCTGTCACTCAGATCGCCAAGTGATATGTGTTGCACAATCATACTTTCAAAGACTCTATGCACAAATGAAAGTCATGAAATAAAGCCGGGCAGTTTCCACTTTAATTCAGAGAGAGAGGAGGTACTTGAAATTGAGCAGTAGAAATTCTCTCATTGATCTAGTGGAGTGGAGAGCCTGTTAGGCAAACAAGAATCCTTGCAATCTCACTGGTCCAAAGAGTAGCTGGCATCCTTTCAAATGAGGCAGTGACAAAGCTCTAAGGCACCTGGCCTTCAAATAACTGAGGATTTGGAAATCAGAATTCTTGTTCAGCCACCAGGGCCAACATACTCAGATGCAGCCTGGGATTCTGACAGCTCTGAGCCCCTACTCCTCAAAGAATTTGGAGATGTGAGCCTGACCCCCAGGCTTTCATGATCTGGATAAATGCTGTTTCTCTTCCCTCCTTTGTCCAAATCTTATTCATGATCCCGAAGGAATTAGGTTTGATGTGGAAAGGCATGCTTTCAAACCCTGATTTTGGTCACTCGTAATATATATGAGGCCTTGGCTGCTGCACTGAACCCCTCAGATCCTCAGTTTCCATATCTGTAAAATGAAGCTAGTGATATGACTTCTCTCCTTGGTTTAGTGTGAGGAGTCATTGAGACAGCTTCTAGAAAGTTCCCTGGGCTCAGGGAATGCGTTCAATCAATGAGAGAGTGGGGGATTCCCTCCTCTCTGTACCTGAGAGACCCCGTTATTTCTTCAACTAGTCCAAAATGTACTTCTCTTTCATCTCTTCGCCAAATCCTTGATGCTGATTTCATGTCTGGAGTCCAGCCTCTTTTGCTTTCCATTGGTCCAAACCACTGCTACTAACGGAGAAGGCAATGGCACCCCACTCCAGTACTCTTGCCTGGAAAATCCCATGGATGGAGGAGCCTAGTGGGCTACAGTCCATGGGGTCGCGAAGAGTTGGACACGACTGAGCGACTTCACTTTCACTTTTCACTTTCATGCCTTGGAGAAGGAAATGGCAACCCACTCCAGTGTTCTTGCCTGGAGAATCCCAGGGACCGGGGAGCCTGGTGGGCTGCTGTCTATGGGGTCACACAGAGTCGGACACGACTGAAGCGACTTAGCAGCAGCAGCAGCTGCTACTAAACCGGGTACATCTTTCTCCCACCTGCGGCTAGGACCTGGCTCCACTGTATAGCCCCTCCCAAACTCATGCCTGACTTCCCTGTCCTTTCCTTTCCATGGAGAACTTTCATTCACTTCGCCATTTCTCCTTTAACATCATTACTGGGACAACCTCCCAGTTTCTATTCACTAAGCCATCTTTCTTCATTTAAATCCCACTCACTTCAGAAGGCTTGCTTAAAAAATAAAACCAGAAAAAAACCTAGTAATCAAACTCAAGCGGATTCTTTACCGGCTGAGCCAGGAGGGAAGTCCAGTCAAACTCAAGGGGTAAGGAAGAAAGTGTTTTTTCCTCTCACTGTCAATCAGAGCATAGTTACCCTGAAAAAAAAAAATCAACATTTTTTTAAAAAGCTGATAGCCTGTGCTGGGAAGGGTGTGATGAAAAAACATTATCACGTGCTGTAGGTCAGAGTATATTATCAGCTCAACCCTTTGGAAAGCAACTGCGCAAGATTTATGGAACCATAAACATGTTCCTGCTCGTTAACCCCGTATTTCAATTTCTAGGAGATGACTTTAAGGAAATAGTAAGAAATTTGAGTGAAAAGGCGCTACACTAATATATATTCATTTCAGTGTTAGTTAAGATAGACTAATGTTGGAAACCACCTAAGGGGCCAACAAGAAAAGTGTAAAGGAAGTGACACGGAATCCCCCAGGTGTATTCCACAGGTATTAAAATAATAATTATGAAGTATCTACCTAGAAAAGTGTATAGTATGAAAAGCAAAGTACAACAAAGTGTGTGTGTAGAAATAAATAGGGAAAGATTTAAAATTTAAAAAACAAAATAGGAAAGTACTACCAGTGTCTGCGTTGAAGTTATTAATACTGAATAGGGAGGGATTTTCTTTTTCTCTGCTTTTCAAAGGTTCTGTCATGTGGTTATATTACTATTATAAATATATAAAAATTACATTATGTTACTTTATATGTTACATTATATTTATAATATATAGCTGAAGCTTCCCTGGAATTAAGGCGTTCAGAACCAGAAGTTCCCAAAAAAGGACCACCACAAACAAACCCGAGCCAGGTTGGTCAAACCACCAAGAAACCAGCCCCCCAAGGGACCCTATTTTGGGCTCCACTAAATCGCAAAGTCAGAGCCTGGAAGATGAGCTAGGTCTGTGCTTTCCTCAACGGGAAACACTTGCTACATCTTGGGCTTTGCAAACAGACACCTGGAGGACGGGGAATAGGAGGCCGAGAGGAGCTCAGCCCCGGGGCTGTCCCTTCCCCGCCCCCTTCCCAACGCCTGGGGGCAGGGAATTCCAAGTGGAGTCAGAGAAGAAAAAGCGGTGACTCCACACTCTTAAGAGATGGTGAATTGGGGCAAATACTTCCCAGGAAGAAAGTTTTAGTGGCCATTTGTAAAACTGAAAGAAGCAATTCAGGTGTGTGTGCTCCCGCAGTGATTGGGAATTAGGGCTTTTTCCAAGCCATGGACTGGATTTGGAAGACAAAGGAACTGGATCGGAGCCAGAGTGTTTTAGGGCTGGAAGGGACTTATGCCAGAAAGGAACAAAAGTTTCCTGAATGCTGGCTACTATGTGCCAGACACTTTAAAAACAGTATCTCTTGAATCCTCAGGATAGCTCAGTCAGGAAGCTATTATGGTCCTTGAGTTTCCAGGCAAGGGAACTGAGGCTCAGAGAATGTCCAAGGTTAGGCATCGGCCAGTGGCCAAGCCAAGAGGAGACCTGCAGCTGTCTGACTCCAGAGCCGTGCCCTTTCCTCTAGGTCTAGGCCAACCCCTTTCTTTTGAAGATGAGGAACCTGAAAGTCAGGGAGGGAAAGTGATTATACCTTGTTGGAGAGCTCATCAGAAGGAGAGCAGGACTTGAAGCCCAGTCTTGTGATCCCCGGCTGGCCGGGCACTCTCCACTCCCCCACCCAGGGCTGCCACCCACCTCTGCCCTTAGGCTTCTGCCCAACCTGCTACTTCTATCCACTTCCCCTTTCCAGGACAATTCCTCCTTGATTGGGAAGCCCAGGTTGACACAATCTCTGGGATCTTTGCAATTTGGGACTTATTAACATTACTATTATTTTTATTTCATTTGATTGTCCACTTCTGTATTTTCTCCTGAGTCGGGAGTATTTGTGGCAAAACATTATCTGAGAAGTAAAGAACATGTAACTGAATACAGAAAAGCTGTTTGCCCTGGGGCTTTATGTTTGAAACCAAAGGCAGCACGACCATTGAGTGTATTATCTGGATGATATCTAATACCACTGCTTTAGAGTGTGAGAATGAACCCTTTTCTTAACAGAAAAAAAAATCAGAAAAGAATATTGACCTTCCTAATGTTTCCCAGCACAAAGAAATCCATCTACTGTAGATTCCAAGACAGACCAGACCAATATGTCGACATGCTGGGCTCAGATTTCATTCCTGAAAATCTGGAACCTTATGCTGTATAAATAACATGATCTTTTCCTTCGTTCGAATCACGGGGGAAAACAATTGCTGGCAGATCTCAGAGTTCGCCCTCCCCGCTAACTGTCCCCACAAGTCCTAACTTGCTACCCGCAAGTCATGACTCGCATATTTTCATTTGAAGAGTTTTGAAACGTTCTGGAAACCATAGGGGGAAAGAGAACCAAATCCTCCTGAGACATAGAGTAAGGGGCAAATTTTTTTAAGAAAAAAAAAAACATAAAAGGAAATGTCTTGCATATATAAGGGTATATTAAAACAGTTCATGGGACTTTATGGTACATTTTCTGGCATTGCCTGGTCAGATACAGAAGCACTGTTAGATCTGTCCTTATTTTCCAGAAGAACAAACTGGTGTGCAGAGAGGGGATATGTCCAAAGAACTGGCTAACTTTGACTTCTGGTCACATTCTCAGTTCTCTGTGCCAATCAGAAGAGCTAAATACCATATTTTAGTCTTTGTAGAAGAAATTTCTGCCTAAACCAGTATCATTTCCTGGTTAAAGATTTTTATATTACCAAAGTGATTATTAGAAGTTGTTATCACTCTAAACCTATTTACATGTCTCAGTGTTACATTTGTTCCTGTTTGAATTACAGCCATGGGGATTCCCTGGTGATCCAGTGCTTCCAAAGCAGGTGGCACAAGTTGGATCCCTGGCTGAGGAAATAAAGTCCCACATGCCGTTGGGCATGGCCAAAAGTAAAATAAAATAATAACAAAATAAATTAAAAGTTACAGTCAAACCCTCTGACAAATTTCTAGATTATTCAAATAGCAGAAGAGTTGAGGGGCACTGGCCATGTCTTATTCTTCTCTATAGTCCCAGAGTGCTTAAATAAGGCTTAGTACTGTGCCTTGCACTTCGGGTCATTCATAAAAAATCAGTTGAATGAATGGAAATTAGCTTATTGGCCCATTCCTAGGCTGTTACCTGTGGTACATTTTCAGAGACTATGGAATATACTGTAGAGAGAGAATTTGGTTGGAAGCTGAGTGACCCTGAGTGAGCGATTCCAATAAATATCTTGGGAGTGGAAGCAAGGTCTTTGACGCTCTACTGATTTATTCCATGCACACTTACTCCCCTCTAGTCCATTCTCACCAGTATGTCTTCCAGTGTGTTCCCCTGGTCATCAAGTCCAGACTCCTAAGGTGCTCTGTGGCCTATCATGACAAGTCCATCACCCAGGTGATGGGTCACCCAACTCCTGCCCACCTCTGCCCTGTGCTGAAGCCACAGCTAACTGCTTTTAGTCTTTTCTCCCCTACCCCCACCATCCAAGGCCAGACTTTTCAACGCCTCAATGCTTCTCCCCTAAACACCCAACTCTCCACTGTTCTTAGCTAGCGAACTTCTACTCATCCTTTATTTCTTGTGTCATCTCCAGGAATCTCCCCTTATGTCTGCATTCAAAGTGCAGCATTCCCTTTCCTGTACTCTCATAGCACCTGCCCACTGACTTGAAATACACTGTTTAGATGTCTGTTGCCCCTGTGAAAGTATGATTTTTTGAGGGCAGAGACCAGATCTTGCTCATTTCTGAGTCCTTGGTGCCTAGCACATGAACCTGGTCAGAGGAGCTTGGACCATTTAATGATGTCTAAACTTGCCTGAGGAGTTTTAGTGGGTGAGACCTCAGCAAGAGTGCAGTAAGGGAGGGAAAAGAGTAGCATTTCTGGGGCCTCCCCATCTCCTTATAAGGACGATATTTTAATTTTCTTGAAGTGTTAAGACAATAGTCAAATGTCACTGTGCCATTTGGTCCATGGGAACTGAGTTCTCAGACCAAGGATTGAACCTGGCCCATAGCAATGAAAGCCTGGAATCCTAACCATTAGGCCACCAGGGAACTCCCTAAGGCCTAGTTTTCTGTGAGGTGTGAGGGCAATAACTAGCTTTTAAAATCTTATCAGACATTTCAAGATCTGGGATGGGAGACCTCATCTGTCCTACAAAACCTCAGATGGACCAGTTGTCTTATTGAATGATGGGGGAAGCTGGATCTTTCCATGAGTCATGGTCAGTTACTACCTTAAAAGTGGTAAGAGCATGCTTTCAGGAAATAAAACCTATTACTTTTGACCAGATAGTAACAGTAAGAAAGCGTTCCCCAAAGAGGATAGGTTCCCCGTTTTAAATGAAAAGAAGGAAGTAAAGTGAAACAATCAGGTTACCATAAGCAAAGGATTCTAAGTAGGTGCTTTCAAGACATTTGGTCTCTTTAGTAGGGCTGGGTACCATTAGCACACATTGGATATGACTTTGACTTTCAACCGTATTTTCATAGATGTTCCAAAGCAGCACTATCCAGTAGAACTTTCAGAAATGATGGGAATATTCTATATTTGTCCAAAATGGCAGTCACTAGCACAAGTGGCTGCTAGGCACTTGAAACGTGGCTGGTGCAACTAAACTGAATTTTAAATTTTTCTTAATTCCAATTAATTTTATTTCTAAATAACTATGCTTAACTAGTGGGTAGCATATTGGACAGTACAATTCCAAAGTAAATCTCAGCCCAATGAAGGCCCCAATCACCTTGCCACCTGTAGATCAAGATCAGTTTGCTTCTGGCAAACTTACTTTTAACAAAGCAATTTTTATTTTTATTTTTTTGGCTGTGCCACACAGCTTGTGGGATCTTAGTTCCCACAAGGGGTTTAACCCGGGCCCAGGCAGTGAAAGCACTGAGTCCTAACCACTGGACACCAGGGAATTTCTGTAACAAAGCAATTTTTAGAACCATTAATATAAACGCTTTCCTGAAAATTTAGAAAATAAGGAAAAGGGGAAAACTTCTTATCCCTAATCTCAGCATTTTGGTACATATTTTTCCCACTTTGCCCAGCTTGCTCATTAGCACCTTGAGCCTTTTGGCAGTCAGAAGGTGTGCTCTTCCGTGGAACCTAGGGACCCTTGGGGGCAGCCATGACTGGTAGCCTCACACAAGTACTTCCGGAGGGGTAAGCAGAGGGGCCACGGCTGTTGCCTGTGGCAGCAGCAACCATCATGGTGTCCTGGTTTTGACTCTCCAGGTAGGAAGGTCTTCTGTGTGTTCCAGACTCATGTTCTGTCCTATCCAGGTAAACACTGGAATATTGGAGCTTCAAGGCAATGGCGAGCCACTCCAGTACTCTTGCCTAGAAAATCCCATGGATGGAGGAGCCTGGTGGGCTGCATTCCATGGGGTCACTACCAGTCGGTTGCGACTGAGCGACTTCACTTTCACTTTTCACTTTCACACAACGGAGAAGGAAATGGCAACCCACTCCAGTGTTCTTGCCTGGAGAATCCCAGGGACGGCGGAGGCTGGTGGGCTGCTGTCTATGGGGTCGCACAGAGTCGGACACGACTGAAGCGACTTAGCAGCAGCAAGGTCCCTAGCAATTAGCTAGTCCAACCTATTTAGAGTGTAGATAAAATAGACACAGGACAGAGACTGAAAGAGATTGGATCCCTGACTCTTGATTCCAGTCCAGTGTTCCTTCCTCTCAATCGCCAGTCTTTACAGCAGCTTCCCAAGTCCAGTGACCAGGGCCTCCTCCTCCTCCTCCTGGTACTGCCTTACCACAGCTGCTGAGGAGAAGCAGGAGAAAAACTGAATGTGAGGCACTTGTCTTCTCCCAGATCTCCTCTGTTTTCATTTGCTTGGCAAAGTAGGAGGAATTGCCTGTAACGACACCTGGCCTCTGTCCTTTGGGTAGCCCCAATCAGATAGCAAGGCCACCGTCACATCTCCTCCAGGCCTGCCGTCATTGCCATCATGAAATAAAGCCTTGGTCGCCTGTTCCCACCATCCCCTTCTCTCCAGGCCTTCTCAGAATGGCCTGCTTGAAACCTGAGCCCAGTTCTTTCCCACACAGGAAAGAAAGGTTCCCACGACGGAGGCCATCTTTTCCAAGACTTCCCTGGCACAGCAGAGGAAGGGCCACATTCCTCCAGAAGGCCAGTCCTGGCCTCAGGGAGGGTGATTTGCAGGAGTTGTCCTGCCTCTTAGGGGGAGTCCGTGAAGCTAAGGCACACATTCACCACTCTCTCTATGCCCTCAGAGTTTCTCCACGAGCCCTGGCCATCATGCAGCCTCTAGTAGCTTGGAAGTCGGGACCCCATTGCTACCTTCCAAATCCCCTAGCCCCATTTGCTCCCAGTAAATTTAAACAACTGCATGAGTGGGTCTAAACTCCCCTTTGTGCTATAATTAGGCTGGAACAAGGCTCACCCCAGGACAGAAATACTGTATGGGGCAGGTTATAGACTGCTGCTGGTCCCCACAGTAGGGAAGGAGCGACCTTCTGAATAGGAGGATTAACACATTAGCACATAGATTCCTGCTTCCGGGGAGGGTTGAATTCTAGGATAAGAGCTCCAGTTTGTAGAGAGGGGGAGGGGAAGGGGAAGACAGCACACTACAGACTGTGTGTTTCCTTCTCGGGGTACCTGGGGAGTCGGCTCAGGAATAGACCGACAGGCACCAGTCAGAGGAGCAGAGCCTCCCCAGGTCCTCCCCAGTTCGGGGTTGCACCTGGAAAATGCAGAAATCCAGGAGAGAAAAGTCTTTCCTGCCAGTGCCCCTTTCTCCTTCCCTGTCAGGTAGTGCTGGGGCAGCTGGAAGGCTGTAGAGAAGCTGAGAAAACAGGCACACTGAAGCTAGCCACACAGGAGTACTCGGAGGAGCAGCTGTGTGGTGGAGGAGCAGCTGTGTGGTCTCGGGCAGGTGCGGCACCCATCTGGGCATCGTTTCTTCATCCACACAAAAGGGGATATTAACATTCATCTCACAAGGTTGTTAGGAAGATTACATGAGATAACATAAGAAAGCACCTAGAAATGAATAAGTAACACCTAGCAGGCCCTCAACAAATGATAAGGGCTCCCTCTCCAACATCCTCTCTGCCACCCACATGGGCAAGAATTTCCTCAGCAGATTTCCCACTGAGTCTTCTGTTTGACTCAGTTTTCAGCTATGCCCCAAGACAATCGTCCCATGCCTGTCCCCTCTCTTTGCCCATGAGTGCACAGGGCAGAGTAGAGGTGGTCGTGTCCACCCTCATAGCTCTCCTTCAAAGGGCTCAGCCCTGGAACATGGTCAGCCCAAGTTGGTGATAAGCTCTGCCTTGCTTCTCTTCACAAGAACTCATAGAAAGGAAGCTCTTGATATCTTCAAGGGCCATAAGGGAGGTGATGGTAGCTGGGAGGGCCCACAGAGTGTCTACAGCCATTTATGACAATGCATTGAAGTGGGCTCCAAGCCAGCAACAGACAAAACCAACAATCAAGGAGCCTTAAAAAAAGTAAAATAATTTTTTTAAATTAAAAATATTTAAAAAAAAAAAAAAACAAATAATCAAGGGGCCTAGGTAACAGGTTCATTTAAATGAGAGAGAAGTTGGGACATTACCAGCTTTCCACTTGTCCCTCTTAAGAAAGATGGAAAAAATAAGAGAAAAAAACTTAAAAAAAAAAAAAAAAAAAAAGCTCTGGAAAACTTTTGAAAACCAGAGAACCTGCTAATGAAGTTTTTCTCAAATCTAACAAAAACAGCAAAGAAACTTGGCAAAGAAATGCCTAGGTTGTTGAGTTACTAAAATAATGAAAAGCTTTTCCTTTACCTCTAGTGTAAGATTTGAAGGGAGCTAAAGATGTTTCTGTCCCCAGACCTGCTGGACAGCCACAACTCTGCAGCTTAGATGTAAAGGAAGGTGCAGAACAGCATAAAGGTTGGTAACAAAGCACCACTTGCCTGCAGAAGATTTGCCTTCCCCAGAACAGCACGGGGTCAGTACATTTTCATGGCTTCTGCTTGCCCTGCTTAGCTCAAGACTGAGATGGTTGGATGGCACCACTGACTTGATGGACATGAGTTTGAGCAAGCTTTGGGAGTTGGCGATGGACTGGGAAGCCTGGCGTGCTGCAGTCCATGGGGTTGCAAAGTGTCACAAAGAGTCAGACATGACTGAAAGGAACTGACTGGCAGATGAGGCCAGAGAATAACCCACTTAATGTCTGTAAGTCTCAGTTTCCTCATCTGTAACTGAGAGTGGGTGACCCTAATCTACCTTTACCCCAGTGGAGCTCTGACATCCAAGTTTTCATCTGAGATCTTAACATTCAGGGAGTGCATATGTTCCTGTGGTAGGCTGAGGCTTTGAAGTCCAGGAAATGAAATGTTTTGTAAACTATAAATTAATACCCACACCCCCCGCTTCCCCCATAAAGTATCATGATTGAAAATAGTACTCAAGAGTCTTGAATGCTTTCTTTAAACTGAATATTCATGTAAGGGCTGAATACACTTAAAACTTAGATGGAACTCAACATACAGGCTCTAAATCTGCCTCTCCGAGTGCACATCTCCAGATTGAGTCTATCAGGCCTGAATGGCTGAATTCTGCCTGTGAAAAACCACTCTTTCAGAGAATGATGATTTGTGTAGGATCAAAGGTCAAGAATGCTAATTTCACATCTTTTACTCTTAGAGTACCTTTAAGGCATTGGCAAACTGGTGGAAAATGGTTTGGAGTTTGTAAACATCTTGTATTTACTTGCCAAGCTTGCTTGGTGGTAGCTCTTCATTGGGACAGAAGAATGGACTTGGCTTGGAGAGCGACTGAACAGGTGGGATGCTAGAGCCAGAGGGCCTGCCTGGCGCCCAGAAAGCCCAATAACAGAAGGAAGGTCCAACACCTGGAGGGCCCAGCTCCCTGAGGGTCAAAGCAGGAGCATCTCAACTCACTCCAGGAAGTATTAATACTTGGTCTAGAGCCATGCCCCCTACAGGAGGCAGACTTGGGGGACCCTATTTACATTTCTAAGGGAAGAAATCCTCATTTTACCAGCTGGCACTGGCATTGGCCCTGGACTCAACAGCCACCAAAGTCAGCATGCCAAGATCTCATCTTTAGTCACTTTGAATCATGGGCAGTTAGGGCTTTGGTTTTGCAAATTTGGGCAGAGAAGCAGGATATGTGGTTAGGAGGACTAAATCAGAAACTTAAACACTTACCCACATGGAGAACTCATTACCTTAGCAGGCAACCCATTTAGATTTTAACAGCTCTAGTGGGTTAGAAATCTCTTCCTTATATAGCATTGAAATCTGCATCCTTGTAACTTCCACCCTTTGTTCCCAGTTTCTCATTCAGAAACCACATGGACTAAATCTGTTCTCTTCCCCCAAGAGGCCTTAAGAACATTGTTCCTTGACTCTCAGATTTAGCTGGGCATTGGCTATAGTGATAGGCAGTTGGTTAGATAGATGCCTTTCCATCCTTATGATTCTATGTGGGAAGGAAATAAGGAAATTGATCCTAAAAGGAGACATGACAGTTCCTAAGTTACAAAATTTCTCAGTGGTTTCACTAGGAATCCTTCCTGACTCCAGGTATGCACTCCTCTACACCCACCCCTCCCCACCCACAATAAAAAGGCTCCCCTGAATTTCTATTATCAACCAGAATGTCCTGCTCTGGCTAGTATGATCAATGACTCCTTAGCCAACAGAAGCAAATATCACACAAATCCCTTTACTGTGGTGGAAGTAGTAGCAGGCAGAAGATATCCGAAGTTTACAGTATTAAACATACCTTAAAAAGTCAGGCTTTTCAATATAGACATCCCAGTCTCCCTACCCCTACCCCTCCTTCCCCTTTCCCACTCCCTTTTGCTTTACCATTTTTTAAATTTTTTAATTTTCTTTTTAATTAGAGGATAATTACAATATTTTGATGGTTTCCATCATACATCAACATGAATCAGCCTTAGATATACAGACTTTTAATAGGCAATTTGGAGACTTCCAAATGGAAGTGGTCCACCGGTTTTAAGACTTGGTGCTTCCACTTCAAAGAGGTGTGGTTTCGATCCTTGGTTGGGGAACCAAGATCCTGGATGCCACACGGTGTGGCCAAAAGTCAAAAATAAATAAATAAAACTTAATTTTAAAAAAATAGGCAGTTTGCTGTCAAAGACTCAATTCCACAGAAGGTAATCTGGGCTCATGTTGGAGAAGTAAGCATATACAATCTACTGAAGGAGATGACTGAGCCATCACGCTGTGCCGCACACTGACCCCCGCTCCCGCCCATCTGCTCATAGGCTGGCTTTCTGAACCAGATTGCCCTTGGCATACTTGCACTTTGTGGTTCCTTGTGCCTTGTCTGAGCCAGCCAGGGTCACCAGTGAATGCCACTTAACACTACTTTCGCTGGGGCTTCTAACTAGCGTGTTGATCAAGTCCCCAAAGTCAGACAGTCAGTAACTTCTATTGAGCCTCTGCCCTTTGCTGAGTACAGTTCTAGTCGCCTTGAGAGGGAAACAAAAGAAGTAAAAGCCAGGGCCCTTGTCTCGGATGGATTTACAGGCCCATTAGCGACTCTCTTGAGAAGAGACTTAAGGACACTTAAAATACAACATACAAATGGGTATAATAGGGACGAGAGTGAGCCAAGCAGAGATTCTAAGTTCCTTGAGGGAAGGGCTCTGCCTTTGTGTCCCCCCAGGAAGGGCCTCTCCACTTCCTCATTAACCTTTTGTTTGGAGCAATTAAATAGACCTCAAGGCTGGTCAGCCTCCACTTTCTCTCTGGTCTCAGGTTCAATGATCAAGTTAATAACACTGGGACTTCACTGACTTCAGATGGGGGTATTTCAATATCTTGGTGAGATGGCTGAATAGGCCTTTGGTGTCTTGTATATCCACGTGGATCTTGGCATTCCATCGAGGAGAGGAATGATAAAGCTTTCCCCTGGAGTATCTTCCCCTACTGGCTCCTGCTTTATAATAGCAGCTGCTAATTATTGAATACCTACCCTATCCCACTTTACATATGATATTTCATTTAATACAATAGAAAGGATTATTATTAAGTTTAATGAAAGCAGTACTATCAGTATTTCACTTGTTCAGAAATATTAATCTGCAAAAATAAGAAAGCCTGGGTCCAACCTGGAGTTCTTACGCAGAGCAGTGAAAAATAAATCTGAAGAGGACACAGAAAAAAAAACTAACCACAGAAATAAAACATGCTGAGTATACAGATAAGATTCTCCTATAAAATAAGTCATCCCAGCCACATTTCCCTGTAGCAAAGTGCTGGTTAAAACTCTAGGCAGTGGTACATTTATTAAAGTAATATTTAGATCAACAGAAATTGACATAGATCTTTCATGTTGTTTTGAAATGGATTTGTAAAAAATCGATATGGCGCACTGATGTAAAAACTGAAGGGAGCTAATACTTGTCATCTGTATATTATGTTCAAGACACTTTCAAGCTTCACAACCTTTCTTTGAGGAATGCCTCATTTTTATTCCCATTTTTCAGATGAGGAAACTGAAGCCCAAAAGATTAAATATCTCTTCTGAGATCATGTATGAACAAAATGGCAGAGCAAGGATTCAAACACAAGTTTACCTAATCCCAAAAATATCAATAGGATTCTTACCTCTACATCATGTTGCTTCCTAGCAATGAATGAGTTAACCCAGATAATGAGACAACAGGAGAAGAAACTCAGTTGCATCCATCCAGCCCCAGGCTAAGTGCTAAGTGGCTCTCTGCCTCCCTTCAGTCCAAGAAGTGCCCCTAGCCCTGAACTGCAGCCAGAGGGATGGCCCATCTCTGAGTCTCACCCCACTGAAAGGCAAGTGATTGAATGTCCAGGCTTCGGTTGGGGCTGAAAAGGAAGCCAGGAAAGCCACCAGGCTCCCTGTGGCCTCTGTGTGGGCCAGGCCCGCCCTTCCTCCAGGCCTCTGCCCCCTGCAGCCCCTGCCACTAGCCACAGACCAGGGCACGGGGACGCCCTCCTCCCTGTTGGGTCTGGGAAGCACTTCCTTCCTGTCAGGCCAGTTCACCTCTGTGCCAGGTGCCCAGCTGTGCTGGTGGCCTCTCTCTGGACACCTGTTGTCACCTGTCAGGGTGGTCCAGTCCCAGACAGCAGGCCTGGCAGCAGGCCCTGGTGGACAGGGCTTCCTGGGACGGAATGGATGGATACGAGCCCAGGAGGCGGTGCTGGAGGATTGGTGCAGCCAGAACAGAGGGGCACCGTCTATACTGCATCTCTTTATGCCTAATGGATCATAATTATAATACTTGGAATGTATGTGGGGCCTGCTTTCCAGAAGCGCAAAGCCCAGTAGAGTACTTTCCTTTCCCAGTCAGTCTCTCACACACAGAGGCAGGCATGCAAGCACACTTTAAAGAGCAGGCCAAAAAGTGTTATAAATAAAATTCTAGAACATGAGTGGGAGGAATAAACAGGAAAATTTCACTGTAAGAGATGAGAACGCACCAACTACTTGTAGGATGGCTTTGCTCCAACAGCCCACAATTGTGCTGTTAACCAGAAAGCAGGAGAGATCTCTCTCGTTGCTTTGCTCAGGTTTTTTCTCCTTCTCCTTGTCAATACACATTAGAGATGGTGTAAATATCATTGTTCTTCAGGGTTAAGCTAACAGTAAGAAAAAGAAGGCAGTCTTCATTGGTGCGGTGACAGAACAGAACCTGATGGGTCACACTGACATTACAGAGCATCCTTCCCACCCAGCCAGTCTGGACTCCTGGCTGCCAACCCCATGGGCTCAGCTCCCTTGCTCCTCTCCACCTGTATCCACTCTTCCCGCAAGCTGAAATGTCCCTCACAGCCCTCCCTCTGCTCATTCCCAAAGCCTCCACATCCTCTAGCCCTTTGTTCAGGATATTCTGATGATGTGACAAGCCTTCCCCCATCTTTCCATCCCTTTAGGGGTCTTGCTGGTGTGGATAACTAAATCCAGCCCTGGAAGGCCCAGCCACCTGACCCCTCCTCTGACCATGAGGACCACAGGCTATCTGGATCTAATACATGGCCTGTTTTGTGAGTTAATAGCTCAGTCCTCACCAAAAGTGGATGCTCCCAGAGGCCAGGCCAGGGCTGTGGCTTATTCCCTCTTCATAATATATACTTGACTTTTTTCAAAACTTGAAAAACAGAGAAGTTGTCCAGGGCATGGTCCCTATTTTGATCTCTTTCATCAAAGCATAACTTACTAAATGGCTGCATATATGATTCATAACTCTCCTGACAATTCCTCTATCAGTTCATTCTTCTCTTGCTCACAAAACCCCTCCTCTGCCCCAACCCTGGCCTTTGGCTCAGTGGTTGTGATGGGCCAGTAGTTCATATTTTTCAGGCCAGGGTAGTATTTTCAAAATAACACAAGAGCCAGCTCCATAGCACTAGAACTTCTTTCAATTCTTATATTGTACAAGCCCAGGAAATACACATACGGAGGTTGCTAGGAAGTAAGAGAGATTTTTTTTTCCTTTGGGCCTCCATGAATTAGAAATAAAAGAGCCCATGGGGAAAGACGGGTTCTGGAAGGCTCAGAAGAACTTTTAGAAAATCTGCTAAATAATATTTCTGTCTGCTGTTTGTAGACGTGACTCGCTTTGAAACCATCTGTCATGCAGTCCTTTGGAGAGAGCTGAGAAGTATTTAAATCTGTGAAAATGAGTATATTTTGGTATATACCAAAGCAGTGTTTTAATGGGTGCCTGCTGCACATTGTCCAGTGCATTCTTTCAAATGTGCTTTTTATCCAGTTGTCAAGTAACATTTAGAAGAGAGTTGAAAGAAGGGAGAGGGCAAGGAACGGCCAGGTCGCAGGGCAGTCTATAGCTGTGCTTCTTTGCGGAATGGGCGGAGAGGCTGCCATGCAGGTGGGAGAGCCATATTCCTCAGGGGTCTGGGGTGGAGCTAGAGTGTTCACTGCTTTTCCTTCTGCTTAGTGAAGGGGGAGGGCTATGGTCAGCTGCTCCTCTTTCCTAGTAAAGGGTTAGCTTTGTGCAGCCAGAATGGGGCATGCTGACAGCCCAGCACTTCAACCTTTGTAACATTTCTGTTTTCACTGCTGCCCTTGGTCCCTCTGGGTAATATCCCAACTTAGAAGTACCCAAGATGTCTAAATTTCTGGCAGCAGCAGCAGCAGCTGTTGCAATTAAAAAAATATTAATAATTGAAAATCATTATTAATGATTTTAATTAATCATTAAAAGGTTTCTTCATGTTGAGTGGAGAAGGTAGATGGAAATAAAACTCCTTTCTCCCAACACCAGGAAGAGTAATTCTTAGTGTTTCACATATGCTGTGGCCTTGTTTGCCCAGTTAAATTGAAAATTTCTTGGGGGCTAGAATCTTGTTTAGAGCAAAAATCAAGCATCAGAACCAGAAGGAACTCCAGAGCTCACATATCAGAGATGAGAAAATTGAAGTTAAAAAAGTGGGCAGTGGATTTCCCTGGCGGTCCAGTGGCTAAGACTCTGCATTCCCAATGCAGGGGCACAGGTGTGATCCCTGATCAGGGAGCTAGACCCCACATGCCACAACTAAAGATCCTACATACCACAGTGAAGACCAAAGAGCCCATGTGCCACAACTAAGACCCTGAACAGCCAAATAAATAAATAAATTCTTTTTTAAAAACGGGGCAAAACTGACATAAAAAAAGAAAGTGGGAAGTAGCAAGTTAGGACTTATCAGAGATGTCCAGATTCACGGTGCAATGGCTTCTTACTGTGGCATTCTCCAAAATCTGCCAAATACAGACTCCTCAACTGCTGTGCCACAGAGGGCAGCAGGCTAGAAACTTCTCTTATAATAGCTGGATACAATCCATGATAAAGAAAGTATGTCAATACCCCAAAGAATTGGAAATTGGTATTCAAATACATGTGTGTGCATGTTCATAGCAAAGGATGAATGGATTAACAAATTGCAGTACATATACACAATGGTGCTGCTAAGTTGCTTCAGTCGTGTCTGACTCTATGCGACCCCATAGACGGCAGCCCACCAGGCTCCCCCGTCCCTGGGATTCTCCAGGCAAAAACACTGGAGTGGGTTGCCATTTCCTTCCCCAATGCATGAAAGTGAAAAGAGAAAGTGAAGTCGCTCAGTTGTGTCCGACTCTAGCAACCCCATGGACTGCAGCCTACCAGGCTCCTCCGTCCATGGGATTTTCTAGGCAAAAGTACTGGAGTGGGGTGCCATTGCCTTCTCCAATATACACAATAAATACCCTTATAAAAATCTCTTTATGCATCTCCCTGGTTATTTATTTAGAATAAATACCTGGGCATGCAAAAATAAATAAAATGTGCATATTCATATGATGGAATATTATTCAGCCATAAAAAAGGAATGAAATACTGACACATGCTACAGCATGCATAAACCTCAAAAAAATTATGCTAAATTAAATGAGCCAGATAAAAGAACCAATATTGTATGGTCCCATTTATATGAACTGTGGGGGTCACAAAGAGTTGGACATGACTTAGGGACTGAACAACAGCTTATATGAAATGTCCAGAATAGGAAAATTAATAGAGGGAGTAGATGAGAAGTTATTAGGGCCTAGCAGGAGGGAGAGATGAGGAGTTATTACTTAATGGGTAAAGAGTTTCTTTGTGGGGTGATGAAAAGGACTGGACCTAATTAGAGGTGGTCCTTGTACAACACTGTGAATGCACCATGTCACTCAGCTCTTCACTTTAAAATGGTTAATTTGGGGCTCCCCTGGTGGTCCAGTGGTTAAGAATCTGCCTTGCAATCAAGGTCCACTGATTTGATCCCTGGTCTGGGAAGATCCCATAGGCAATTAAGCTCATGTGCTACAACTTCTGAGCCCGAGCTCTAAAGACTGAAAGCCTCAACTACTGACCCACTCGCTGCAGCTACTGAAGCCCACATGCCTAGAGCCTGTGCTCTGCAGTAAGAGAAAGCACCACAATGAAGTCCATGCACCACAATGAAGAGTAGCCCCCGCTTGCCGCCAACTAGAAAAAGTCCACACGCAGCAACAAAGACCCACCACAGTCAAAAAATAATCATAAAATAATAATAATAGATGGATAATTTTATGTTACGTGAATTCCAAGTCAGTTGAAACAAAAAAGGAGGGGGGAAAAAAGCATGTCAGCATCTTAGCTCATAAGTCTAGGCCATGTCTGACTGCTGGCTGCCCCCAGCACTGCACATGGTCTCACTGCTATGTAAATAATTTTGTAAGGATAGCCTGGCAGTCAAGGGCAGGGCTTTACTATCAGAATCAGGTATAGTTCTCAGCTCTGCCACAGGCCATCTGGGTGCCCTCGGGCAAGTGATTTAATCTCCCTGAGCCTTAGTTTACTTATATGTAAAATGAAGATTCAGAACCTACCTCATGGAGTTGCCACAAAGTCTAAATAACACAGAGCAGGTGCTCAAAAGGTGGTAAATTATATTTTTATGGAGGCTGTAGAGATGAGAAGAGTTCAATAAAGAGTAGCTGTTAGCTAGGGTAGGACAGTAACCTCTTCCACCAGCCTGAAAGAAACAACAAAGGAGCCAAATGAGTATTGGATCTTAAAAGTGCAACATCTAACAGTATTCAGCTCAGAGGATGTGACCATCCTAATATATGTTTAATATTTTTGAGACTGTAAAAGTCACACATATTTACTGTAAAATAAGGAGAAGTTTCCAAATTTTATGTATACACACACACACACCTCAACCCATCCACTGAAAAAAATTATAGTTGTGGCTTGTATTCCCCTCTTGCATAACATACATCTGCAATGTATATATAGCCTGATGAATTTTTACATGTATATACACTCATGTAATCAGCACATGGATCAAGATATAGAACATTCTGGCACTCCCAGGTTTTCTTGAAACCCTTTTTTCATAAATACTGCCTGTGATGCCTGCTCAGTTGCTTCAGTTGTGTCTGACTCTTTGGGACCCTATGGACTGCAGTCCACCAGGCTCCTGTGGCATGAGATTCTCCAGGCAAGAATTCTCTTGGAGTGGGTTGGCATACTCTCCTTCAGGGGATCTTCCTGACCCAGGGATCGAACCCATGTTTCCTGCATCTCCTGAGTTGCAGGTGGATCCTTTACTGCTGAGCCACTGGGGCGGGGAAGTCCCAAATATTGGCTAACACCAGCAAATTTTAAAAACCATATCATTTGCATATATGTATTAAAAGTAAAAACATGTACAAATCCATCTCCTTGTGAACCGTATGTCATGTTTACTTGGACCTGAGGGAGGAAAAATCCATTAAATGTATTCTATTCTTGTATACATTAAAATATAAACACATGCTCGAACATAAATACACACATATAGTATAGACAGAGGTCTATGTATTTTAAAAGCATGTACTGTCCTTCATCTCATTTCTGTTTTATAATAAAGAAACTTATAAAATATAAAAAAAAAATAAAAGTGGACAATGAATCTGTACTTCAAAGGAAGTAAAGTTAGGAGTCAGAGACATGAGAGCATTTATTTGTAAGTAAATTATTTATTTATTTACTTATCTTTGGCTGTGCTGGGTTTTCATGACTGCGTGTGGGCTTTTCTCTAGTTGAGGCAAGCCGGGGCTACTCTCTAGTTGCGGTGCTCAGGCTTCTCATTATGGTGGCTTCTCTTATGGCAGAGCAACGGCTCTGGACACATGGGCTTCAACAGTTGCAGCTCCCGGGCTATAGAGCACAGGCTCAATAGTTGTGGTGCACGGGCTTAGTTGGTCCACGGCATGTGAGATCTTCTAGGACCAGGGATTGAACCCATGTCCCCTGCACTGGCAGGCAGATTCTTAACCACTGGATCACCAGGGAAGTCCCACGTGAGTGCATTTAAATTGGAGATTTGACATGAAAATAAATTTCTCTTGATACATTGTGTAGCTGCCTCCTTACCTTGACCCTGAAGAGTCAAGGGCAGAAAGGACAGGTTCTCTTGGAGGCAGTGGAAGTGGAAGTGCAGGCAAGGGCCTCTTTATCATTTCTACCAGTTCCTGTGCGTCCTCCCCCGACCCCCACCCACCAAGCTGCATGCATGCTGTGTACTCGGAGAATTAAGAAAACGGCCTGGCCGTCTGAATTCTGGAAAGTCAGTCTGGGTGAGGGAAGATGTCAGCAGAGAGGGACATGGGAAAGGCCAACCCCCTGCGCTGCCTGTGCAGCCTGGATTCAGCGAGGGGCTCGGAATGTCTGTCCAGGTTTAATGGTTTCCTTGCTCATTTGAATGCGTTATTGTTAGAGCAGCAGCAACAGCAGCCGTTCTGTAGACTTTACCCATCACTGGTTAGAAAATGACAAATGTCAAACTATGTCTGACCCTGACTCTCTTCAGCTCTTTTTATCTGTGGTATCTCTTTGGAATAAAAATGCCTGCTCCCTGCTGGGTCTTCTTAAAAATGCACATTGTCTCTTCACATAAAAGCAGGGATGATGGTGCTAGGGAAAAAGAAGAGGAGGAGAAAAAAAAAAAGAAAGAAAAGAAAAGGCATTCATTCAGACTTCTCAGGTTTGAAGTGCAAGTCCAAAAACCTGTTGGGCTAAACTGACACTTCATTAAGAATTTCCTTCTGTCCCTTTAAAACATTCTGCAGCTTTCTAATGGGGCCTTGGTTTTGTCGCTCAGTGTCCTGATCCTCACACAGAAGGAACTGGTTTTAGAATGTTCAGGGCCAGCATTGGGGAGAGTGCCCTTCAGCACCAGATGCCCTCTCTGTTTCTCCAAACAAGGTGGAGAATGAATATAAAATGCACTAGGCAGGGTCACATGTCCCTGGGTGTCCTTCTCGCCACGCTGAGCCACAGTGTTCCCTATACCTAGGAGCCTGTGTTCTCAGGTGAATCCTGAGTAGAAGCAGGCAGCTTGGACAAACATCATTACTATGACCGCTGTTCTAGTCAGAACCTTTGTTTTTGCCTCTGACAGTCTGTTGCTGGCTTGAAACTTCAAACCCAAAAGGAAAGGTCAAGTTTGAGGTGGATTGACTAAACAAATGCCAAGGTCCCTTCCAGATCTCACAGTCTAGAAGCCTCTGCTCAGCCGAGAAGCCTCTGCTGGTTTCCTGCTTCCACGCTACCTTTTTGTCTGTGCAATTTTCTCATCAGCTAGGTGAGATGTGGAAGTTATAGAAACAATTTTGAAAAACAAATGTTTCAGAATGCTTTCACAATCTAAGTACCAAACACCGAGTTATTAGTATTTTTATTTAATCAAAGCGATATGAAGAAATAATTTTCTTTCCATGTATGAACCATTTATGTCCAGTGAGTAAATTAGAGACATAACTCTCCCAATTATATTGAAATACACATTTTATATCTAAAGCTGTAGGTCAACTCATGGTCAACAAGCTAGAGTAATGATTATCTATGGCAACAATTTTGCCATCACATGGAAATGTACCCACTGAAAAATGTACCCACATTTCCCCCAGTAATTAGAAATCCCCTTTATAAATTAGACTATAAACAAGAGCTTAGGTGTACAGAACACCAATACCAGAGACCAAAGATCTCTTTCCCATACAACTCCTGGTTTTTGTTCTTCTACAAGCATGAGACATTAGTTGGAATTTATACAGAAGCTACAGACTTTATGAAACTTTTGCCCCAGTAATAAAGTATGAGAAAATATCAATACCAGTGAATATGTGATTATTGCCTAAAAATGTCCATGTTACTCTCTGGGCCTCAGTTGTCTCATCAGGAAAATGGGAATAAGAAGAAACATCTTCCCTATAGTGAGAGGGTACTGTATGAAAGTAACTCAGATCCCTCTCTGCTCTACAACTTGTATAATTCAATGCTAATTATGGACCAGTACAGTGGTAATTCATGTGTCACAATACTAAATTATTAGACCAATTTATTGCCATGCTAAACAACATTCAATGCTGATAGGGCTGGATCAGAGCAAACTGTGAAGCAGATGGAATTTATAATAACCATTGGGCTTCCCAGGTGACTCAGTGGTAAAGAATCTGCCTGCCAATGCAGAAGACACAGGTTCGAAGCCTGGGTCAGGAAGATCCCCTGGAGAAGGAAATGGCAACCCACTCCAATATTCTTGCCTGGGAAATCCCATGGACAGAGGAGCCTATTGGGCGGTAGTCCATAGGGTCGCAAAGAGTCAGACATGAGTGACTGAGCAAACACATAATAACCATAATAACAACAATATTAGCTCATGTTGATTGAGCCCCAACTTTTAGGCTCCATGAGAGAAGAGATGCTGTTTTATTCAAAAAAAATATTCCCCAAGACTTAGTGTTGATCTTCTAAAAATGGGTTGAATGAAGGAATGACTGAATGGACAAATAAACAAACGCTTTATACCAGGCTATGCTAAGTGCTTTCTGATTACTTCAATATATTTGTATTTTATCCTTCATGCCTGGAGCTGAGGGCACTGAAAGGAATCCGACATGCTCCAGGCCAAGAGGAATGCTTTTCATATGTTTTGGTGTTTTTTTTTTTTTTTTTTGTACTCATATGTTTTACTGGCTTTATTCATAATCACCAAAACCTGGAAACAATCTAAATGTCAACTAGGGAATAGGTTAACAAACTGCGGTACATCTACACAAAGGAAGAGTACTCAGCTCTACAAAGGAACACATGATGGTTACGGGCAACTGCATGGAGGCATCCCAAATGCAGTTTCCCGCTGTAATCCTCACAGAGTAGGCGTGACACATGAGAAAAGGGAGCCCTGAAGAGGGTAAGTTACTTATCTAGGGACACACAAACAGGCGATAGCAGAGCCAGGATTTAGCTCTCGGGCTGCCTGAACCTTTAGCCTCACCTTCTTCACTGGGCAACACTATCTTTCTTCTGTCTTATATTTCTTTTCTGCCCTTCATACAGAATACCCAGATGAGAATTGTTGGGACTTCATCACTTGGTTGAAAAGACTGCCAGGGCCTAACCTGCCTTTTTTCAGTCCATTCTATGCCTCCTCACTTCCTCATTTCAGTCTTTTGAATGCACTACTTGAACCTTTTGACTCAACTTACATTATCTTTTCCCAGGGTATTGTGCCGCCATTATCTGGCACTGTATTTCATGACAGTCATTCAGATGAGCCTGTACTTGGTCAAAATGTTGTCATCACTGGCCTCAAAATTCCCACTCCTGGGCTTCCCTGGTGGTCCAGTGGTTAAGAGTCCACCTTGCAATGCAGGGGACACCGGTTTGATCCCTGGTTCAGGAAGATCCCACGTGCCACCAGGCAACTAAGCACTGCAACAAAGACCAAACAGAGCCCCCCAAATAAAAATAAATAAATCTTAAAAAAAAAAAAATTCCCACTCCTCTCTGCCTAGTGATTCTTCCCCATCCTTCATGGTCCAAAGGGAGGCCTACCTTCTCTACTCATTTGCACATCAGCCTTGCACTGTCTTGGAAGTTTTCCTGGGCATATTTTGGGCTTGGGGCATAGTGAGAAGTGACTGTGTCATTGAACATGGACTCAGAGGGCCTTGATTGAATACTCAGAACCAGTTTCCTCACCCATAAATTATGGAAAATAATGCAGGCTTCACAATAGAGTTCAATATCTGAACTCTGCTGCATTAAACAAATGTGTTATTAGCATGAGATTGCCTTCCCATGGAATTCTTTTTTCACCAAAGAGTGTGACACTTGGAAATCATGCTATAGGAAGGTTAATTTTGTGATAGTCCCTGGATGGATGGAGGGAGGGAGAGGTTGGAGATCTCTTAGGCATTGGCTCTACAGTGCAGACAAGACGTAATGGAACTTGGACAAGAGTTGATGGAGCCTGACTGGAAAGCAAGACTCAGTTTGGGTTTTTAATGAAGAGAGAAAAAGTGTGGCAACTATGGCCCTGGGATAACAGTAGGCAACACTGGCACAAACAGGGAAGTATGGAGAGGTACCTGGAGCTGGTGATTCAATCTGTAAACACAAATGAGCTCTCAGAGAGAAGACAGACTAAGGCGAACTTCAGAGAAGGCAATGGCATCCCACTCCAGTACTCTTGCCTGGAAAATCCCATGGACAGAGGGGCCTGGTGGGCTGCAGTCCATGGGGTCGCTAAGAGTCGGACACGACTGAGTGACTTCACTTTCACTTTTCACTTTCATGCATTGGAGAAGGAAATGGCAACCCACTCCAGTGTTCTTGCCTGGAGAATCCCAGGGACGGGGGAGCCTGGTGGGCTGCCGTCTGTGGGGTCACACAGAGTTGGACACAACTGAAGCGACTTAGCAGCAGTAGCAGCAGCAAGGCGAACTTCAGGCACTAGAGAAAGAATACCGAAGGGAGGTAAGGAATAAGGAGACAGGAACAGAGCACACCCATCAGCTTCTTCAAAGTCACTGATCCTTCTATTGCTGGCACTTCTGTAAATTTGCAGAGGGACCAAGAGGAAGAGTGGCATCCATGGAACAAACAGCAAACTGGGATGAGTGTCCTAAGGGCTGTGCGTTGTCTTGTGTGTTTTTTGTTAGTGTCTTTCTCCACATGGATATGGATCCTACCTCCCCAAGCAGGGTGCTAGCTTCACAAAAGTCTCTGGTCTTTGGAGTTTCTAGGGCCTTTGCAGAACCAACTTTTGCACACAGGAAGTAGTCAGAATACAGACCTCGGTTGGCTGCTTTCTTTTTTTCTTCAAGTTTTCATTCTTTTTAAAAAATTAATTAATTTATTTATGACTGTGCTGGGTCTTTGCTGCTGAAGGGGCTCTTCTCTAGTTGCAGCACATGGACTCAGCTGCTCCACGGTACGTGGGGTCTTCTCAGATCAGGGATTGAACCTGTGTCTCCTGCACTGCAGGCAGATTCTTTACCACTGAGCCACCCAGGAAGTCCACTTGGTTGCTTGAAAAGGGGCAAGGGAGGAAAGTTTCCTGGTGAGATCTAGGCTGAGGACAGGCTTAATTTGTCTAGTAAACTTTTAAGAGTTCTGAAGTAATCATTAACATTTAAGCAACAGGAGATTTCTGGAAATTCCCTAGTGGGAATCCCTAGTGGTCCAGCAGTTAGGATCTGACACTTTCACTGCCGTGGCCCAGATTCAATCCCTGGTCAGGGAACTGAGATACTGCAAGCTGCACTATGTGCCCAAAAACAAAAAATAAGATTTCAGATACAATTCTAGGTCTCTTTTCCCCCTGGAAAACTGCCCATCGGGCAAGAGGCATTCAAATGAAAAGCCTAAAGACCTTTTGGAGGCTGCTGGGGGTGGGGTCAAAGAATCCTGAGAGAAATCAGGACCTCTGCTAAGGCGCAAGTGTGGTAGTCATTTTGTATAGACAGGGCTCTGGAAGCCTAGAAGCAGGAGCCATCAGCTCTTTTGTGTGGGGGGATGCAGATCCATGAAGGTTTTCCAAGAAGAGGTGCTATCTCAGCTGAGTTCTGTTTTTATTTTTTAATATTTATTTGGTTGCACCGGGTCTCAGTTGCTGCATGCGGGATCTTTAGTTGTGGCATGCGAACTCTTAAGTTTTGGCATGTGGGATCTAGTTCCCTGACCAGGAATTGAACCTGGACTCCCTGCATTGGGAGTGAGGAGTCTTAGCCACTGGACCATCAGGGAAGTCTCCTCAGCTGAATTTTTTTTCTTAGCTGAATTTTGATGGAAAATTATGAACGACTTTCCAAGGAATGGAGGGGAATGAAAAGTATTCCCAGCAGGGGCAGGGTGAAGATGCAGGCATGATGGAGAATGGTGATGCATTCTTGTGGGGCCAAGCACTAGATACAGGGTAGGGAAAGGCCAGTGAGAAAGCTGGTAATGGAGACTCTGGCCCAATAGCAAAAATCCAGAGCTGTTGAGTGACTTGGCAATTGATCTGGAAAGCAATACGGTACCGATGGGGGGAGAGGTGCAAGGTTAAGCAGGGGAGGGACATTGTTCAAGTGATGTGAAAGGCTCACTGTGATGGCTGTGGGATGGCTGGGTATGGTAGGGGAGAAACTGGAGGGCTGCAGGACAATCAAGTATTAAGGAAGGAAGCCACATCCTACTCCTTATCCGCATATTTGGCAACCAAAGCAGCTCCTCAGCGGGCCATCTCTTGGCCATCTCATCCCAAAGCTGAGAGAGTGAACGGGGTTTGTGTAGTTTCTGGCTTGGAAGCCAGCAGCAGTGAGCATATACTTTGTTCTCTCTGCCTGCCAGCGAGCGACCCCAGTGCCACCTCAGGAGAAATGCCTCACCTGGAAAAACCAACTCTACCAAATACAAGCCAAAACATTTTGGCTTGTATATCTCTCCTCCCTCTCAGGCTGGGTAGCATCTGGCATGTAGTAGGTGCTCAATGAGCATTTATTAATCTGAAATAGGAACATTCATATGGGATTCGGGCTTCCCAGGTGACGCTAGTGGGAAAAAACCCATCTGCCAACACAGGAGACATAAGAGATAAGGATTCAATCCCTGGGTCAAGAAGATCCCCTGGGGTAGGGAATGGCAACCCACTCCAGTACTCTTGCCTGGAGAATCCCAAGGACAGAGGAGCCTGGTGGGCTACTGTCCATAGGGTTGCAAAGAGTCAGACATGACTGAAGCGACTTAGCATGCACGCACGCATATGACTATAAAAGCTGGCTTAAAACCCAACATTAAAAAAACTAAGATCATTGCATCCAGTCCCATCGCTTCATGGCAAATAGATGGGGAAACAGTGGAAACAGTGGCAAACTTTATTTTCTGGGGCTCCAAAATCACTGCAGATGGTGACTGCAGCCATGAAATTAAAAGATGCTTGCTCCTTGGAAGAAAAGCTATGAACAACCTGGAGAGCATGTTAAAAAGCAGAGACATTACTTTGCCGACAAAGGTCCGTCTAGTCAAAGCTATGGTTTTTCCAGTAGTCATGTATGGATGTGAGAGTTGGACTAAAAAGAAAGCTGAGCACTGAAGAACTGATGTTTTTGAACTGTGGTGTTAGAGAAGACTCTTGAGTCCCTTGGACAGCAAGGAGATCAAACCAGTCAATCCCAAAGAAAATCAGTCCTGAATATTCATTGGAAGGACTGATGCTGAAGCTCTAATACTTGTGGCCACCTGATACAAAGAACTGACTCATTGGGAAAGATCCTGATGCTGGGAAAGATTGAAGGCAGGAGAAGGGGACGACAGAGGATGAGATGGTTGGATGACATCACTGACTCGATGGACATGAGTTTGCGCCAGGAGTTGATGATGATCCGGGAGTTGATGATGGACAGGGAAGCCTGCCATGTTCATGGGGTCGCAAAGAGTCAGACACGACTGAGTGACTGAACTGAACACACATGGGATTCAGTCAAAGGCCTTACATTTTTTTCAGTCTTGGTTCAGCTACTTAAGAGCTCTGCGGCTGTGGATAAGCCACATAACTTCAGTGAGACTTAGTTTGCTGATCTATTTTCAAAATCACTAAAATTTTCTATGAGAGTGTGCCTAGAAGCACTTTGCAAACTCTGAAGTACTCTATGACCCAAAGTTGGAGAAGGCAATGGCAATCCACTCCAGTACTCTTGCCTGGAAAATCCCATGGACGGAGGAGCCTGGTAGGCTGCAGTCCATGGGGTCGCTAGGAGTTGGACACGACTGAGTGACTTCACTTTCACTTTTCACTTTCATGCACTGAAGAAGGAAATGGCAACCCACTCCAGTGTTCTTGCCTGGAGAATCCCAGGGACGGCGGAGCCTGCTGGGCTGCCACCTATGGGGTCACACAGAGTCGGACACGACTGAAGCGAAAGTGGTGTATCCATAAAATGGGGTACTATCCATCCACAAAAAGGAAATGCTGACACATGCCACTACATGGGTGGATCTTAAAAAAAAAAAGCATAATGCTAGACACAAATGGCCACATATGACATGATTCCTTTTATGCAAAATGTCCAGAATTGGCAAATCTATAGAGACAGAAAGAAGATGAGTGGTTGCTAGGGGTTAGGGGGGAGAAGTGAATGGACTTTAATTGCTTAATGTGTTTTCTTTTGAGATGCTGAAAATATTCTGGAACTAGTTAGTGGTGATGGCTGCACACCATGGTGAATGAATTAAATGCCACCATTTTGTACACCTTTTTTTTTGGCCACACTAGGTGACTTGCAGGATCATATTTGCCTGACCTGGGATGGAACCCAGCCCCATGAGTAAAAGCAAAAGTCCTAATCACTGGACCACCAGGCAATTCCTGGTTAGTGTATTTTATCTCAATTTAAAAACCAAACCCAAAAGGCAATATGAAAGTTGATCATCCTGAGAAGTTGTTGATTCCTGCGCTCTACCTGCAGCCCCCAGTCCATTTTTTGGCATTCAGAGAACTTACAGAGTAGGTGCATCTCCACTAAGGAGTGCAGAAAAACTGGAATGAGAGTGAGGGGGATGGGGAGGAGGAGAGCTACAGGCCATCAGAAAAGGGAAGCTAGATGGTATTTGTTTCACAGATTGCCAGTTGTTCACCCTGTTTGTATTTAAATGAAAGGAGGCTTTGAAGTGGGAGCTGCCTCTGAGCAGGGTTTGGGGTTCCTGACTTGTGTGGTAAAGTTCAGACTTGTCCAGATTCGTTTCTAGCCAGAGGTTACTGTTTCTGGTGGAAAAGGCTCAGGTTTTGGTTAATAATATATGAACAGGAAGAGCTGGAGTAAAATGGGGGACAAGGAATGAGTTCACCCTGTACTTGATGTGAAAGGAAGTTTTCTCTGATTTGGGCTGCATAGTTTGGGAGTATCTTTTTCTCATTTAAGGAGGTTGGGTTTCATTTTATTATTAACGTTGGTCCCATCTCAGATCGTATTCTCTTTGGGAAAGAACATCTTTAAGCAAATGCATCAGTGAATGAAAGTTAAAATTGCTGGGCTAAGTTCTAGCAATGCCTTGAGGACCTGATGATTATCAGTTTAAGGAAAACCTGGACCATTTGAAAGTCCCTCGAAAATGGCAGGAAATTCATTTGTACTGGAGTTTGCATGTTTAGAAAGAGTCCTCTCACAGTTGCAGAGTTAACCATTCTGCCAACCCACAGAAACTGAAGTCCCACTTACAGATGGGTCACAATCCGTCTGTTTATGCTGATGATCTCCAAGAGTTAATAAAATGTAGAAGAGTCTATAGTGAGCTTTCAAAACAACAGCTAGCTACTTTCTACAGCTCCTCACAGCCAACCACATCAACCAGGTTTACAAACAACAGTGTGTGTGTGGGGGGGAGTCTCAACAAACCCTATGAGGGTGATAATTGTAATGATGGTTCATATCTTCACCCTATGTAATTTTATGGGAATTGAGAGTCTAGCCAAATAATAAGTTCCAGCCCCTTTTATCTGCCCAGTTCCCAGCACACTCCCGAGGTGTCTGAGGCACTTCTCACCCTAACCTCTTACAGCAGATTGTAACAATAACAAGGGTAATGACAAGTTCCCAATCTGCACAATTCCCTTCATTAAGGAGCCCTGGGAGCTTCAAAAACATTCATTAATGGAATCTGACGAAGCTTAGAAGGTGGGAAGACTCACCCATTTCCAGTTTTCAGGTGGCTACGTGGAGACGGGGTCCTAGAGAGGTCTGAGTTTCTGTCAAGAGGCTTAGGGGGTCCTTGGCTACCTTTATTCCATGTGACCTGGGAGTTATCTCTGGATCTGGGGGCACCCCCCAGCCGCATGCCAAGTGACTGTCCTTCTCTGGGCCTCAGTTTCCCTTTGTGCAGAAGGAGATTTGGGGCCAGAAAGTGAGTTTGGGCCAGAAGATTTCCAAGGTCAACCCTGAATCTGCCAGCGCGCCCCTCCCCCGCCCCGCCCACGCGGCAGTTGGGGCTGGGGGGGGGGTCCAGAACCTTCCGGTTTAGGGTTTGATTAGACTTGTAGCAGAACCAGCTTGGGGGTGTGGGGGTGTGGGTGGGCTGAGAATGCCTGCCACGTTTCCAAACAGGTGAGCACCGTTTGATGGAAAGCAGGTCTGAGGAGGCCAGGTGAGGCTCTAGGGCCAGCTCGTACTCTGCCTGCAGCAAACAATGAGATTAATGCCAGCGTTTTCCATTCCCAGCCCAGGAGCTGGGCGGTGAGGAGCGTCCTCTTGGCTGCGGGGCGGCAGCGGCAGGGGTGGGGTAGGGGGGATGGATTGCCGGGGTAGGTATCGAGACCAGAGGGCTCCGTCCGGCTTTGGCCCGCGGGCAGCGGGTCAGGGGGCGGCGCGCAGAAGGCCTAGGACTCGGACGTGGGTTTCAAGTCCCAGCCTCCCGGCCCGGTCCCCAGGGACTTGGGCCTTTCAAGCCGGAGAAGTTAGCCGGTCCTCTCCGGGTGGGGGGCGGCGGGCAGGCTCCCCGCCTCCCGGGAGGAGGGGAGGAGGGAGGAGTCCTGTGGGGCGTGTCGCGCGAGGGAGCGCCGCGCGCCCGGTGCGGCCCCCTAGGAAGTGGATTTGGTTGCTCCGGATCCAACCCCGCTTCCAGGTTTTCTCCCGTCCCGGCCCTGCGTGCTCCCGCCCGTCTCCGGCACCCCCCCCCACCCCGCCGCCCGCCCCCCGCCCCCTCCCCCTGAGTGCCGCCCGCTGGGCCAAGTTTGTCGAGCGTCGCCGCGCACGCCGGCCAGTCAATCAGCGGTAAAGCTGAAGAGGGCACAGCCGCGCGGCCGAGGGCAGAGCGAGCCGAGCCGAGTCGAGCCAGCGGAGCGGACCAGCGCCGGGCAGCCCGAGCCGCGCGCCGCGAGCGCCCGCCGCCGCCCACGCCCTCCTCGGCCCCCGCGGCGCCTGCCACCTTCCCCTCCTTCCCCGCGCCCCTGTCCCGCCGCCGAGCAGCTCGCCCGGGTCGCTGCCCCCGCGGAGCCCGGAGGTCACCGGCCCGCGCCTCCGCTCCCTCTGGGCCGCGCAGCGCCTCCACGCATTCCTCCTCCTCCTGCTCCCCGGGCCGGGCTCCTGGCACCGGGGACCGTTGCCTGACGCGCGAGGCCCAGCTCCACTTTTCGCCCCGCGTCTCCTCCTCCTGTTCTCCTTCTCCAACTCCTCCAACTCCTTCGCCCTCTGGCTCCGCTCTCGAGCCCCTGTCTCCGAGCCCGCCCGCCCGCCACTTTCCGTCCGGTCCTAAAGGTGGGAGCGCGTCCGCCCCGGCCCGCACCATGGCACGGTTCGGCTTGCCCGCGCTGTTCTGCACCCTGGCCGCGCTCAGCGCCGCACTGCTGGCTGCCGAGCCCAAGTCGAAAAGTTGCTCGGAAGTGCGACGTCTCTACGTGTCCAAAGGCTTCGACAAGAACGATGCCCCCATGCACGAGATCAACGGTAGGTGGGAACCCCCGGGAGGCGAGCTCCAAGACGGGCACCCCGGAGAAGGGGCCGCGGCAGCTCCCTTGCCCCGCCGGTCTCCGCGCTGCCGGACGCAGGTAGCCGAGACGGAGAAATGGACGGGCGCGCTGGAGCGAGCCCCGGCGCAGAGCGTGCCCTGCGGCGCGGCGGCCCCCGGTGCGCCGCGGGCGGAGGGGCATCCCGGAGTTGTCCGGTGTCACTTTCGCGCTCTGCTTTCATCCCCCAACCCCCTCCCACGGTCTCCCGGGTCCCAGGAAGCCCCAGAGGACTCTGGCCCGCAAAGTGCGTGTCACCGGCTCCCTCGCCTTTTCCGGGTTGAACTCCTTACTGGGCTCCCCGCTTTGTTGTCGGGGTGACTAGAGGTCGGGTGGGGGTGGGGGCCGCCAGTGAGGGGGTTTCTAGAACTTGCCAGATTCCCGGGGGCGCGAAACGTGGAATTTGAGTTGATGTTTCATTGATTTTCTTTAAAATCTCCCCGCCTCTCTCCACTCTCCGCCTCTCCCACCCCTGACATGGATTAGGACTTTTAGTAGCTCCAGCGGCTTTAGAAGTGGCCTTTAAAAAGAAAAACGACTCTCCAGCCCTCCAAACCCTGACTTTTGGGAACTCTCCTGCTTTCCGGAAGGTGTTGGACAAGAAGGGTATCCCCCCCCCCTTTCTTTTTTTCTCACCTCATTTTAAGGGTTAATTGCACTTTCAATTACAAACCTTTGAAAGGACTGATTACAGGAAACCTGAATCTCAGTTTGGATATGGTTATGCAAATAGAGACGGTTTAGCCGGTGAAAAAGTTACCCGGATTTCGGCGCTGGGGATGAGTGGGGTGTTTGTGAAAGCCCGTCTCCGAGCGCCGGGGAGGCAGCTTTGCGTCGGGTGCCCTTCGGCCCTCCTCGCCAGGCGAGCGGCGGTGGCCGGGCCGGTCCCCTCTGGGTGGCACTCAAGCATTCGCAGAGAGGCCAACTGTTCCGCGCAGCCCCGCGGGCCGCGCCGGGGCAGGTAGCCTGTTCGCCCTGAGGATTCAGAAAGAATCACGAATCTAGCTGGCCGATGGCCAGCTTAACCTAACGGAGAAGTGAGCGATTCGAGCCCCGGGGGCCAAGCTCCATTCCGAACCTTTCATGGAAGTGAGCAGAGCGCGCCTTTGCCTCGCGGTGTTGGTCACACGGGTGGGGCGTGCAGGGGGGCGGCAGCCCCAGAGGAAATACTGTAATTTCAACCAGGCGCTTCCAAAGGCTTAGGAAGACTCGGGGGTCATTTTTTGGAAAGGGCTATTAATACCCTTGGAGATTAAGTGCAGTCATCAATTACACATAAATTACAAAGGTAATTGAGGGAAGTTGCTGGGCACTTTTTAAGAGTGTGACCGGCATCTATCTAGAAATAGAACCCAAGAAATCGGTGGAGCAGCCTAGGAGCCCACGGCACCTGGGCAGTTATCAAGTAACTCGCACATTACTGATTAGAGACTGTTTGCCCTTGAGCTGCTTGTCTTTGGGGGAGGTCAAGTCGGTCTTCTTAGCGGCACGAGTTTATTGGCTGGAGTGTCCTAAAAAAGCCCTCTTTCTTTCCCCTCTCCCTTCCGCCCCTCCTGAAAAAGTAAAGTTAAGCCAGCAGCCACTGAAGCTGGGAGGCTCCACAGGTCAGACCTAGGGTCTTTGTGCCCTGCGCGGTTTGGGCCCCGGGGCCCAGCGGAGATGATTGGCGTGAAGGTTACAGTTGTCATTCCCACGTTTTGAAGGGATAGATGCAGCGATGCACTTAATGGGAATGTGACAAGTTTTCATCTTCTGCCCATGCAAAACAGTATGTGCCTTTGAGGTGCACTGGAGGCGTTGGGGGAGTGGGTGCTGAAATTGCCCTCCCCACCTTCTCCAGCTTTGCTCTGTGCAGCCTTGCCAGGGAGGGACATCTTTCCCAGCCAGCATCTCAGGAAAAAGGACGTTTTCAGGGTGCTCAAGGACAGTGCTAGGTGTTCCCTTCGATTGTCATGGTCCCCAGAAAACACCTGAGGAATATTTTTGCATAAATGTTCCTCTGGACATATCCCCCCCTAAAGATAGGAGCGTTATTAGTGACCAGCAGCAGGAAATGGAAGCTAATGTGCTCACACCCAAAACATTTTATTCTTTTTGTCTTGTCCTTCATCTCCCTCCCAGGGCTGCTGCTTTTATTTCCCCTTTTGAATGACCTACTGGACTGCATTCTCCCGAGGAACAAAGGAAGTGCCTTTTTAGCTGGAATCCTTGGAAGACCACCAAGGACTTTAGCTCATGCAGTGCAATTTCGCACCACTTTCAACAATAACAAAAATGCATGACTGAATGGCTCAAAAATGTGGAGTGTTAGAGGCATTCATTTGAGTCTAGGACACTGTCACAACACAGACAGACCCAAGTAAATACCTTTAGATGGTCAGTATAGAAACAGGGGTAATCTTTACTATCACCCTGGCCTCTCCAGATGCCTACATTGTCCTTGTGTCCCCTATGCTCCACTCAGATAATTTTGGTCATTTGGGAGAGCATAGTCAATGGGGTGATTTGAATGAATTAATTGCCAGGCACTTTCCTTGGTTGAGGCGGGAGGTGTGTGTATTTTCTGAAGCGCAAAAAGTCCGCGATTGTTTTCCAGGCAAAGGGTCACGGCGTCTGAGTGCCTAGCCCCAGGCTTAGCCCAAGTTGAAGGTTTGATTCCCAACGGCCTTGCACTTGCCTTCTAGAGGTTTGAACAGGCTTTGAGACTACTCCACGTTCTTAAGGACTCTCAGTCTTTTAAGATCATAATTAAGATAATTTGATGTGCTCTCAAGGGTGTCAGGGAATACACCAGGCTGACAGGGCCTCCAACCGAGGTCTTTCTTGCACTGCCTATCCACTTGACCCCTGTACTTACCAAATAATGGGCAGCTCAGATGCCATGATCAAAAGGCATCTTTAACACAAAATATAGATTTTTACTCAGCTTTCAATGGGCATACCTTCTGGAACACGTAGTATGTGCAATTTTCCTGGAGGCACTCAGCATCGTGGAGGCAGCAAAGAGGACAGGAGGGCTCTGCCACTAGGAACTTACCAGGTAATAGGGAGATAAGCTGTGTATACACATGATGGGAATACAACATGGTGTGTGATAAGTACCATATGAGTGGTGCAGGTGAGGAGAAAGGAGGGCCTGGGGAGTTCAGGGGAGAAGGGATTTGGGACTAGGGTATTAACTCACTAATGGTAGTTCAATAGTTAAAAAAGAAAATAATATTTATGGTGAAAAATTGTAAAATCTTAGCATTCTCATTGTGCCTCCCTCCAGAAGGACAGGATAAAGGACATGCAACAGTTGGCATTTTATTACTCATCTAATCTTTGCTTCAAATTATCTTGAGGAGTGAGCCAGTTTGGTTAGAAACCTTAAGCTTGCCAAGGTGAGATGGAAGGCTACCAAGGAGAACTTGGCATCATAGTTGTGATTTGGGAGTTTGTTTTCCTGTTCCCATTTACGTTTATGACCAGTGCACCTGTGAGTGTGCTTGCACACTCATGTGTATATCTCCAAGGGAATCGCATAAGCTATGCTAGGATTACATGGGAGAATGTGTGTGGGAGAAGTAGGAATACTTTCTGCTATTGCATTGATTATTACATGTAAGACACACAGCATGTCTTCAAGGTTGTATTCCCTCTTACATACTTTAACTCTGTGGGTTAGATTTTGCTGAGAACTTGTGATTTTTCTCACCTGTCAGTATAGAAATTGTCCCAAGTTTCCTGGACATGCTCAGAAAAGAATTTAGGAAAAGTTCTAGCTTACGCAGCCCAGTCTCTAGTTAGAACATACAAATATAAAATGTTTGATTCAGCATAATTACTATTTTCCTTTTTGATTTGACTCACATTGGGTTGCATGCAATTTCAGGATTAGCTGGAGACTAGACTGAGGAATGAAAAAGGAAGTTTTCTTTTGTTGTCTCAACAAGGGAAACAGCATCAGTGTTCATCTAAGTCAGTTGGCTCCTGAATAACATCATCTGTTTTAGCACTGAATTGTTTGGCAGTATATGTTTTCCAAAAATGCATTTTGGTCTCAGTGAAAGATGGGTGGCTATTAAGTGCTTTCTCTGGGCCTGGTCCTAAACATGATCATCCCAACTCCCATAGAGGGCTGGTTTTGGAAACATAGGCTATGAGAGAACCTGTACTTGTGCACTCAGTGGTGTTTAACTCTCTGTGACCCCATGGGCTGTAGCCCACTAGGCTCCTCTGTCCATGAGATTATCCCAGCAAGAATACTGAAGTGGGTTTCCGTGCCCCCCTCCAGGATATCTTCCTGATCCAGGGATCAAACCTGTGTCTCCTGCATTGGCAGGCAGATTCTTTACCCCTGAACCACCTGGGAAGCCCATGAAAGAACCAGTAACTAACTAAAGACCATCATCACAGCACTATGCTGATGCTGTACCCTAATGGAGACAATCTAATGTTAACTGTAAATTGTATTTCCTGGGCCATGGGGAGCCAAAGATAGCTTCTGAGGAGGGGAATGTTATTAGTCATACTGTTTCTGGAAGATAACTAGTGGCGCACTGGGAGTTCAGGGTTGGTGAGGCAAGGGGGATAAAGGTAGGTAGGCTGTTTTAAATAGTTCTTAACTGGTCTACCTGCCTCTTGTCTGTCCCCCTTCCCCATTCCATCCTGAGTATCACCAGCTTCCTTTCCCTTCAGCAGTGCTGTGAGTGGAGTCATTCCTCCGCTTTGAGCTTCCCTGGCTTCAAGCATCTCAAATGATAGTTTCATTGAGTCACTCCTGAACCCCCCCAGGGTTATGTGCCTCCTTCTGAAACCCAGGCTTGAATCAGATCCATGGTCTTTGCACCCAGCTGTCTTGTATCATAGTTCATCGTGTGCGCAGGCACACGTGTGTCGTCTTGCCTCAGCTGTAAGTAAACCGAGGGCACGAGCTCCTGGTGTGTTGCGTGCCCAGTGGTCCCAGGTACAGGAGCGCAGTGCAGTATTTGTTAAACGTGTGTGTATGGTGGGAGGGGGAAGGAGTCACACAGACAATTAGATCACGTTGTCTGGCAGGACACCAGTGCTATCTCGGATTATGCTGCCTTGATAATAGATCGTCATCCCATGGTCTCTTGCTCTTCTGGGAAACTTTTAGGTCTAAACATTCTGAAAAGCAGTAAATTTAGAGTAAACCTCCTAGAAATGTTATTATAACTTGGAGACTGTTTTTATTCTTTGATGGGACTACTCGTCTTTACCACTTCATTAATAACTGAGTGTCATACGAATTTTTCAGAAGGATTTGGAATTCTGATTTTCTTCCTGGTTTCTTTAAGAAACAAACCATTGAGACTTTTGTGATTAGGCAATTTAAAGCAAATGGAGAAGAGTAACACCTTAGATTTCAGCATATAGAGCTGTTTGATGTACATCAAGGACCTTTTAAAAAAATCTTGTTTGTTGTCTTTACCAAGGTGAACAACACAGGCTTCAGGATATCGCTAGTTTATATAAGCAGGGACTTCCCTGGCGGGCCAGTGGTTAGGACTCCATGCTTTCATTGCCAAGGGCCTGGGTTCAATCCCTGGTCAGGGCACTAAGATCCCACAAGCAATGCAGTGTGACCCCCCCCCAAAAAATGTTTTTTTATATAAGCAGACACACTAAAATGTGAACAGGTAAAAACTAGCATTTTCAATTCCACTTGGTTAAACATCTGTTTCTTACTATAGAGAACATGAAAGTGCAGAAAATTCATGAAGCGATTCCATCCTGGAGGTAATTTGAAATATTATATTTAATTTCTGATGCATTTAATTCAGCAATCTGGTGGGAGAGAAAAATCAAAGAGATCCATCAGCCAGGTATTCAACTTTTGAAAAAGAAACTCTAACAAATGTTAGAAATTAGGGAAAAAATTGAATGGAAGAGTTAAAAAAAAAAGTCAATAACCTCCAGGAAGCCTGGAAACTATGTAAAAACATCTTATTGGAAGCCCAGATAAATGTGTGCCAAACATCAAAAAGACCAGCTGCTTGGGGGAAGAAAAAAAGAACCCGGCATGACTAACTGGCAGAGTAAAAGAGGCTGCTTCAGGGAAAAAGGCATCTTTCACAAAATGGGAAGAGTTTAGGAAGTCCGTGAGGTATAGCAGGGCAGGTACAAACTAGAAATTAAGTGAGCCGAAAGAGAATCGGAGGTGAGCCTTGCCAGGGACTTGAAAGAGGGCCCAGGTGATGGTAATGGTGAAAAGGGTGGGCTTGGTGAGTCCAGCCTCTCCGAGGAAAAGCAATATGGCTTCTTTAAGGGGCAGCCATGCCTGATTAACCTCCCAGAGTTCTTTGAGAGAAAAGAACCAAGTGCATACAGGGAAACAGACCTCGTTTAGACTGTCAAGAATTAGGCAATGGGATTCCAAGGCAGAGTATATTCAGGAAATTCATTTACTTTGGGATAGGTGAGAATGTTTGTTTATTGCAGAAAGGAAAAGGGAAGGGAGGGGGAGAGGGAAGAAACCCCACTGTCCTAGGTGGAGTAGTTGACATGGAAAGACCATGGTTTCTTAGAAAGAGCGGGTCTAGCCCAGCTCTGTGACAAAGTAGTTATTTGATCCCTTTGGTCAGGTTCTTTCACCTCCATTTGAAAAATGGGTGTGGGGTTGTTAGAAGACTGGATTACATCAGGGATTCTCAACCCTGGCCATGCTTTAGAACCACCTGGAGAGCTTTTAAAATCTACTAGTGCCTGGGGTACTACCCCCCAGGCCAATTAAATCATACTTTTTGGCAGTAGGGCTAGGTAAGTTTTCAATTTTTCTTTTCTTTTCTTCCTTTGGCCATGCTGCCCGGCACGTGGGATCTTAGTTCCCCTACCAGGGGTTGAACCCTCACCCCCTGCGTTTGAAGTCCCTTGTAATTTTTTCAAAGCTCCTCAGTGGTTCTGATGAGCAGCCATGGTTGAGAAACAGTGCCCTAGATGATCTGAGGTCCCTTTCACCTCAGATTCTGTGATACTGAATAAATAAATTTCATCACAAACTTATCTCAGAAGAATGCTTTGATTGAGATCCAGTGCATGCTTGTTTTGATTTTGGTTAACTTGGTTTTAAGAGAAGGATCTGTTAAACTTGGGAAAAATATTTTGTAGTCAAGATGCAAGTACATGCCATCACCAGTGATGCTTTGCTGATGGTTGAGAAATAAAGACTAGGACACTGAAAGTACTTTGGAGAGATTTAGACAGGAATCCAGCCTTGCTGTTGTTTATTGATTAAGTGTCAGTGTGCTGGGTGATACTTCTTCCCTTTATCTTTATTGGTAAAATAAAAAAAAATCTCTTTATCCCTTACTTTAATGTCCTCTTTGCCATGTGTTTATTCTCTTCAAGTATCTTATCAAGAAATAGAAGTACAGTAAATCCCTAGGCTTCTGGCCGGCATAGTCATCCAGAACGCAGCTGGGAATGTGGAAGTAAGCAGAAAAGCTAAATGATGGAAACAGCTGTCATAAAGCCAATGCATTCTACTTGGAGAAAAAGGCCTTCGGAAATTTATCATCCCCAATCATTGATTGAATGCCTTTTGTATCAAGCAGAATGCTAGGTGCTTGGAATTCAAAGATTTTGTTCAAAACCAGAATCCAGCTTTTTGGAGGCTGCTGCTGCTGCTAAGTCACTTCAGTCGTGTCCGACTCTGTGTGACCCCATAGACGGCAGCCCACCAGGCTCCCCTGTCCCTGGGATCCTCCAGGCAAGAACACTGCAGTGGGTTGCCATTTCCTTCTCCAATGCATGAAAGTGAAAAGTGAAAGTGAAGTTGCTCAGTCGTGTCCGACTCTTAGAGACCCCATGGATGGAGGCCCACCAGGCTCCTCCGTGCATGGGATTTTCCAGGCAAGAGTACTGGAGTGGGGTGCCATTGCCTTCTCCATTTTTGGAGGCACTTATATTCAAATTTGGTAGATAGGGTTTATAGGTAAGAAGATAAAAACCTTAAGTCACCTGGCTTCCCAGTCCAAAACTGACTAGGAGTAGGCATAGGAGTAGCCAGTAGTGCCGGTTGGAGAATGGATGGATCAGAGGAACGGGTAGATTCAGAGGCTTGACATCTGGGAGGAGTGAGAGATGATTGTGAAACAGGTTGGGTGGCCGGAGGCTGAATAGTAGACCCAGAACTTGCTGATCATTGGCAGTTGGAGCCCTATTAGGATGGGTGAATACTCAGAGACACCTCTCTAACCATTGAGGGCACTGGTATATTTCAGGGCAGTATTAAATAATTGTGTTTGGAATATTCTGATTTAAAGCTTAAGAAAGTGTGTGTGTGTGTGTGTGTGTGTGTGTGTGTGTGTGTGTGTGTGTTTGACTATACCGCATAGCTTATGGAATCTTAGTTACCTGACCAGGGATCGAACCCACATCTCCCTGCAGTAAAAGCACAGTCTTAATCACTGGACTGCCAAAAAAGTCCCAGAAAGTAGATTTTAGAAAAAGTGGACGCCTTCAAAATACAGACATTGCCCTTGAAGGCATATTGCCTTTTTAGAGCACCTAGTTTCCCAACAGTGCTGGGTCAATAAGGAGTCAATTCTGTGTGTCACTTTGTCGTTTTCTAGGGGGGGAAAAAAAGTTAAAGGCTGTGTATCTTTCTGACCCAGGGATCAAACCTGGGTCTTCTGCATGGCACACAGATTCTTTACCATCTCAGCCACCAGGGAAGCCCATTAATAATTCAGGGGTTTACTCATGGTCAGAACTTTTGGTTGGTGATTTTGTTGCTCTGAACTTTGTCTTATAAGCTCCCTAGAACGTCCCAGGTAGATTTTGTTCTTATACTCTCACCACCTGCTAAACTCACCTTGGGAAACTGACATTCTGACCTGAAGTCATCAAAGGCAAGGGTTGGTTTTGAGTTAGAGGTGACAGGTTTTTGTTTTTTTTTTTTAATTGAGTGTGATATTCCTTTTTCATCAGTCAGGTTTTCTTTCTTTCTTTTAACAGATTTATTCTTATTTATTTATTTTTGGCTGCGCTGGGTCTTCATTGCTGCACAGACTTTCTGTAGTTGGGGCGATCGGGGGCTACTCTTTAGTTGTGGAGTTCAGGCTCCAGGGCACGTAGGCTTCTGTAGTTGTGACACACCAGCTTAGTTGCCCCCATGGCATATAAGATCTTCCCAGACCAGGGATCGAGCTCACGTCCCCTGCATTGGCAGGTGGATTCTTAACCACTGGACCACCAAGGAAACCCGTGACAGGTTTAAATATGTGTATGTTGGTTTCCCTTGAAAACATTTACCAAACTAAGTAAATGGATAATCATATATAAAGACACAGTAGAAGTTAAGGACAGGGGTACTGTATTAAAAGTGAGGACACATTTGAGGATTCCCATCTCTGATGAGGTGGCTGTTTGAACCTTTAAAGAAAAAGAAGCCATTCTTGACAGCTCACACATGCTCTGAGAGGCTGTGTAGCTCCAGGTTCTATCACACTGCCTGGCACATGATAGGTGTTAGAAATGTTTGTGGTTGACGAATAAGTTCAAGCATGATTTGTGACTTTGGTAAATTCCTTCGAGGAATGAATATTTCTATTTATCCATCCCTTTTAATTCAATAAATTTTAACTATAAAATTTCAAATATATTCAGTACTAGATGCTTAAGTTAGAAAAATAACCTTTTTTTAAAAAAAACAAAAACCAACTTGTAGTGTTTATTTTTCAGTTTGTCCAGAGATGGGAGCTAAGTATTTCACGTGCTTTGTCTTCATCCTGGTGAACAAATGGTTGCTGCTTCTTACATTGTCTGTTTCAGACGTTAACAGCAACTCCACTGTACCTGCTGAGGTGCTTCTAGAGAAAAAGAACCATTGCTCCTGTTCCTTGCTTTGGCTTCTCAGCCTGGTGTTGATGTCCTTCCCCTTCTTCAGGCAGCTCAGGTTGGGCCCCAGGCAGGATCGCCTGTCTTTGTCTAGTCTAGCTCAAGGTCACCTGGTTCCCGCCAACCCCGCGGCCATTCTTTTCATGCCGGTCCTTTCTCCTCCCAGCTACTTTGTCCGTTGGCTTTTGCAAGCCTCTTTAAGCCTGGCTTCTTCTTGATGTTGGGCTTCTGTCTACAGGAGCAGCCTAGGAAGTGGTTTCTCTTGGACTGCAAAGGTTTCCTTAGTTCTCCAAACCCTTGACGTCGGCATCCCAGCAAGCATTAAGCCACAGAAAAAATTTTTTCCCTTCAGTTATTGTTTCTATTCCACCACCCGGGTTTGTCTCCATTGAGTTTTCAGTCTGGTGTTTGGTTAGAGATGAAAACAAAGCACTGTGTCCTTGCAAACTGCAGTGTGAAGCATGTGGTTAACAGTTACTACTTGCAATGGTCCAGCCTGAGTGGGAGTATCGTTTTTCTTGGCAGTCACTTCACAGAAAGTCCTGCCTCTTTGGTGCCAGAATAAGCAGTCATTACATTCCTTACAATTTATAGTCAAATTATTATCTACTATTGTTAAAATTGCCTTAATTATAGAATATTTCCCCATGCAAAGATTTTAAAAAGCAATGCAAGACAACTTTTCACTGGTGTACTTCAGAAATGGTCCTTAAAAATCACTCGCTGACTAGGATGTCAGAAGCTATGATGAGGAATAGTTTTTTTGTGTGTTTATAGGGAGACATTTTTTTTAAGGGGAGGTGTGTGGTGGGTTCATTTTAAACTGAATCTGAGCTAAATGCCCCCAGCTGGCTGGTTTGTTAATATTCTGCCTTGTTTATCCTCAGTTTGGAACTAATTTTTTTTTCCCCCTGCCCCTTCAGGTCCCATGGGCCTGAATACATTCTGGGAAGAAGGCTCTACTGGTGGGAGGTGGATTTATCATTAAGCCGTGTGGTGATGGGAGAAGATGGTCTTGTATCTTTCAGTTCGGAGGGCAAATGAAGAAACCAGAACCTTCCAAAATAAGAGACTGTCCATTTTCTTGTGATCAGCACACAGATTGAGATGACTGTGGGAAATGTTTGTTTAGATTCTTCCAGAAGCTCTGCCTTTGGGCTCTGCTTTCAAGATGTATCCAAGAATCTGTCTTCCTCTTTACCACCCCGATAACTACAGTCCTGATCTCATCCCCCATCACTTCTTCCCTGGATTATCACAGTTGGCTCTGACACATCTCTGCTCTGGCTCTCACTCCCTCCTCTTCCCCATCAGTGTATTCCCAGCACATCAGCCAGTGTGATACTATTCTGTTAAACCTCACTGGGATCTTATCACTTTTGCTCAAAGAGCTCCAGTGACTCCCCTTGCCACCCAGACGGAAAGCCAGAGCTTAGGGAGCCTTACAGGGTCTGCCTCTTGCCCCCTCCCATGCCAGATGGTACTGTCTTCTTTATGTTTTTTATTGTTGTCTCCACATGCTGGTCTATCTTCCTTCTGGGTTTTGCTTACCTGTCACCTTCATGGGGAAGTCTTTCCTGACTTCTGTGTGAACTAGAATGCCCACCTCCACATAAACTTTGTCTCTCTCCCTCACTGCTCTATTCGGATCTCACAATCTGACCCGAGGGCAGGGACTTTGCCTCTTTAGTCACTGTCCTATCTACACCTGGTGTCTAGCGCATTGCCTGGTACTCGGGTGTTCACTGAATGAATGAATGCATGAGTGAGTACTCCTGGCAAGTAGCATGTGGTTTACCCTCCAAAAGCCTTTTCCTAAGAACATCCTACTTGTCAGTGTGAGGCTACATACCTTACCCTCCCTCTGTAGAAAGAGGGTGCCTAGGCTGAAGGTTTATTTAGCAACTGTTTACCAAGTGCCTCTGAATTGAGGGGCATCATCCTGGGCACTGGGGGTAAGGCAGCCTTACTAGTGCCTTATACAGGCCTGGCCTCAACATGCATGGGGCTTACGGTCTCAATGAGGAGACTGATACTGACTTGACAAATCTCCAAATCAGTATTTAGTGACAGCTGTGATAACTTCTTCCAAGGAGAAGCCCTTGAGCTTGGGTGAATGATAATCAGAGTGAAGCACGGTGTTTTGGGACTTTAGAACCTGTACTTAGGCCCATAGGGCTCTTCTCACTTCCTAGGAGGTGTGCGTTTTACACCATCACACCCCGCCCCCCACATACACTTGAATGGCAGGGTCTTGAAATGTAAGTCTGCAGCACTTGGGGCAGCACAGGGGAGATGGGCCTGCATTAGCACTCTTCTCTCGTTTTGTCCCTTGGCCATCACTTTAGAGTCGGGGCTTCCGTAGGCACCGGGAAATGCAGAGAACTCTTGTTGTCACTTTGCAGCATTGTCTTCTGTCCTCGGAGTGCTCTGCAGAGGAACCACTAGACACTCTTGAGTCCTGAACCCTCCAGGTTTCTGTGAAAGCTCAATGTCCATTCTTAATCCTGTAGAGACCACAGAAGTGCAAGTTAAAAACATTTATTGAAGTATAGTTGATTTACAATGTTGTATTTAATTTGTGTTGTGCGGCAAAGTGACTCAGTTATACATATTCTTTCCCAGTATGGATTATCACAGGATGTTGAATCTAGTTCCCTGTGCTATACAGTAGGACCTTGTTGTTTATCCATCCTACATATAATAGTTTGCATCTTGTTTTTGTGGTTCAGTCTCTCAGTTGTGTCCGACTCTGACTCCGTGTACTCCACCACACCAGGCTTCCCTGTCCTTCACCATCACCCAGAGTTTGCTCAAACTCATGTCCATTGAGTCAGTGATGGTATGTAACCACCTCATCCTCTGTCGTCCCCTTCTCCTCCTGCCTTCAATCTTTCCCAGCATCAGGGTCTTTCCCAATAAGTTGGCTCTTCACATCAGGTGGCCAAAGTATTGGAGCTTCAGCCTCAGTCTTTCTAATGAATATTCAGGGTTGGCTTCCTTTAGGATTGACTGGTTTGATATTATCTAAGCTTTTTTGACATTATCTGTGTCTCATTGTGCCTCCATCACGTCTGACTCTTTGCGACCCCATGGACTGCAGCTTGCCAGGATTCCCTGTCCTTCACTATCAGAGTTTTCTCAGATTCATGTCCATTGAGTCAATGATGCCATCCAACCATCTGCTAATCCCCAACTCCCAATTCTTCCCTCAGCCATCCCTCCTCCTCGACTCCCAATTCTTCCCTCAGAAACCCCTCCCCGCTGACAAGTCTATTCTCTATATTTGTGTTTGCTTTTGTTTTGCATATATGTTCGTTTGTGTTGTACTTTAGATTCTACATGTAAGTGATATCTTATGGTATTTGTCTTTGTCTGGCTTATCTCAGTATGATAACCTCTAGGTCCGTCCATGTTGCTGCCAATGGCATTATTTCATTCTTTTTAATGGTTGAGAAATATTCTGTGTGTGTGTGGGCAGGGGGGGTGGTGCTTCCCTCGTGGTTCAGTTGGTAAAGAATCCTTCTGCCAAGCAGGAGACGTAGGTTTGATCCCTGGGTCAGGAAGATTCCCTGGAGAAAGAAATGGCAATCCACTCCAGTATTCTTGCCTGGGAAATTCCATGGACAGAGGGACCTGGTGGGCTACAGTCCATGGGGTTGCAAAAGAGTTGGACATGACTTAACTAAAGCAACAACAAATGTGTGTATGTGTGTACATGTATGTGTATACAGCACATCTTCTTTATCCATTCATCTCTTGATGGACGTTTAGGTTGGTTAGATATCTTGGCTATTGTAAATGGTGCTGCAGTGAATATAGGGGTACATGTATCTTTTCAAATTAGTATACTGTTGTCTGGGTATATGCCCAGGCATGGCATTATAGGATTATATGGCAACTCTGGGGCTTCCCTGGTAGCTTAGATGGTAAAGAACCTGCCTACAATGTGAGAGACCCAGGTTCGATCCCTAGGTCGGGAAGATCTCCTGGAGAAGAAAATGGCAGCCCACCCCAGTATTCTCGCCTGAAGAATTCCATGGACTGGCCATGGGATTGCAAAGAGTCAGACACCACTGAGCGACTAACACTTTTCACTTTTTCATGGCAACTCTACTAATTTAAGGAACCTCCAGACTGTTTTTCCATAGTGGCTGCACCAATTTACATTCCAGTCAACAGTGTATGTGGGTTCCCTTTTTTCCACATCCTCCCCAGTATTTATTATTTGTAGACTTTTAAATGATGGCCATTCTGGCTGGTGTGAGGTGGTGCCTCATTTTAGTTTTGAATTGCCTTTCTGTAGTAATTGAAATGCTAGGGGTTTTTTTTGACCAAGTGGCTCAGAACAAAGCCCTCTGGCCCTGTGGTGACTGTTCCAGTAGAATTCTGGTTCAGCAGAAATGGATCTGATGCTCCTGCCAGTCGGCAGCAGGATTCCTTACCTCTCCAAGCTTTTATGAATGGCAACCAAGTGTGCATGTCTCCCTGGCTGTGTGTGTGTGTGTGGAGGGGGGGCGGTGAGCATGGAGGCTGGCCAGGAAGATGGGATTGTAAGCAAATGCAATCTGAGTGATAAGTGTTCCCGCAGTTATCAAGGGAACAGAATGGGAAAGAGCCTTTCCTGCCATACACTGTGCCCCTCAGAACAGGGTTGACTCCATTTCAGAGTTTGATACTATTTTATTTTTTAAAAAATTGCAATAGGATTGATAGTTTTCAGAATTTTGGATGAGTGCTCTGGATAAAAATAGGGCCTTATTTTTGTTAGTATGTTCAGAAATTCCAGGCTCTAATGAGCGACCCTGAGGCTGAATTATGCATAGGCACCACCTTGCATGCTTGGCAGTTTTACATACTGGTACACAAGTAGTCATGAGATCCCAGGATTGCCAGTGCTTTGCAGTGTTGAAGGCTGAAGTCCCAAGTTCTTGATTTAATGCAGTGAACTGACTGCATCTGTAGTAAATAGGTTGTATGCAAGGACTAAATCTTGTTTAGATATGCAGATTTACGTGTGCCCTAATTTATATATGGATTAAAATGGGAAGCTTTTGGTATATGTCCTATTTTAAATAATATAGGCTTGCACTGTCATTGTATAAGGATAAGTTGCCTGATTAAAAATAAACATAAGCGTTTTGTTTCTTGTTGTCCAAACAAGCAAATGGTTCATATGCTATGAAGTACTCATGGTGAGGACTAAGATATGTAGGTTCATGCTGAGGCAAACCAATCATTAGCTCTCTAAGCATAGCTTTACCTTTAGAGAGAAGTGATTAATTGTCTCTGCTTTTATTTTAAAACAGACACAGCATGGACCGTTTTCGCCAATAACCTAGTGTTTCTCTTGGAGCCCGGAGATTTTCTCTTCGTTCCTTCTAAGTTTTAGAATGAGAGATTCTGGGATGAAGGAAGCTGAGGCTAAGCTTGTTTATCTCTGCTGGGTCTGTAATAAAAGGGTTTGCTAAGCAAATGAATAAGTACATTAGGAGATGTTTGACACCTGCATAGGGGAAGGGAGTTATCACCAAACACCTCAAGGACAGCCATTTTGATTGAGACCATTGTGTTCATTACAAATATGTCTGTTTATTGAAGTAGGTCTCTAAATTGCTTTAAAACTTTGGCGGGGGGTGTGGGGAGAAGTCACTTTGTGTTTAAAAAGTGATAAGCCTGCGTTTCTTTAAAATATTGTATAATTCAACCCATATTCCCTCCAATTAGTCAAATTTATAGAAGGCATTTCTATAATTGACCATAGCAACATGAGTGACTAATGGCAGTTCTGCTGTTAGGGTAGGATATTTGTTTTCTTTCTTGAAATCCCAGCAGCTGTTGTATCCTCAGAGTTTGCAGGAGGGAAAAACAGCCCCCCAAATTGAGATGTGTTTTTCATGTGAGAGGAATGCAAGCTGATCACTAAGAATAAAGGGAAATGATTGCATTGGCATAGTTATTAATTTCAGAAATGTCTTTGAATCTGTGCTATATGCTGGAGTGCTATGCCAGTGCTTTGTGGCTTCCTGGGGTGACATTTCAGAAATGTAAGACTTAGATTGTGTATCTTGCCAAAAAAAAATTGCCTCTAATATTAAGTGTTTTTCTTAACAAAAATTGGTTGTAAAGGAATTTTTCACCGTTTTCAATTTACTTAATGTGTGATCAAACCCTCAATTTTCATCATAGTGTATATTTAGTACTGGACACTCTTGTGGGAGAAAGAATGCCAACTGTAGACAGCCTCCTTAAGGTGTGTCACTTAGGAGAGTCATTCTTGGAAATGAAGGACAGTCTTGATTGTTAATTTTAAAAAGGAAGAATAGGGACTGCCCTGGTAGTCCAGTGGTTAGGACTTTGCTTCTGCTGCAGGGGGCATGGGTTCAATCCCTGGTTGGGAAACTAAGATCCTGCAATGCTGCACAGAGTGGCCAAATAAATAAATAAAAACTTTAAAAAAAGGAAGTATAGGGCATTTTACTCCAGCTAAATGTAAAATGCTGTCAGTTTCTTTAGATACCACATCACTCTAGTATGTTTCTCGGTTATATTGGATTCTGTCCACTGAAGCAGTTGGCTTTGTGCTTTTGTTCCTTTTTAAACAGTTTATTATAACCTTGATGGGACCTTTCTGACCTCCTTTCTCTTCTCTTCCTTTCCTAATATTTGTTTTGTTTAATCAGTCAATATTGATATATTTTTCCCATTAAAAAAAAAAAAAAAAACAGCCGAGAAGAGGCTAACATGATTTCATCAGCTTTCTAATTGCTTTACTAATGGGAATCTGTTGGTCCCTTCAGCATCAAGGGTGCAGTTTTAAAAGGAGCTGGTGACCGATTCTTCAGCATATGTCTTTAATTTTTAAAAATCTGGCAGGGCCTGAAATTTTGAGAAGTCACGTCATTTTCTTCCAAGGCTTTAAAATTTTAATTGTAAAATAAACCCTACCTACTTAAGATCATTAATCCATATTCAGTAAGATTCCTACAAGCATAGTGATCATTATTATTTTAGTTACAATAGATAGCATATACTGAGTACTCGCCTTGGGTCTTTTTGGAAAGCATTATGTAGAGTAACCCATTTTATATAAACAAAATAAAAAGACACATGGAAGGAGAGGGGAATGAGGAATTCTAAAAGAGAGGCTTATGCCAGTGAATGGGCAAGCCAGTAGGCTTTCTAGGTAGCTTTTATCAGCCAATGGGAATTTGCTGTATGACTCAGGGAGCTGAAACCCGGGCTCTGTGACAACTTAGAGGAGTGGGATGGGGTGGGAGGTGGGAAGGAGATTCAAGAGGGAGGGGACAGATGTATACCTATGGCTGATTCATGTTGATGTGTGGCAGAAACCAACACACATTACGAAGCAATTGTCCTGCAATTAAAAATAAATAAATTAAAAACAAGAAAAGAAAAAATATAAATCAAATCACATTGAAAAAAAGAAACCTGACAGTTCTTAAGATAAGACATTTCCTTGTTACTAAACCTAGAAAGAATTTATGATATAGGTTCTTAAGTAAAAGACATCAAACAGTGTAATAATCAATGTCGTCAACATGATTTCATTTCTTGTACTGATCTCCCATAAAACCCCAAGAAACAGCATTTGAGAAATTCAGTCTGGCTTTTGATCCATGGGATTATCTTTAGTCGAAAGAATTCAACTCTTCTATCATTCTAGATAACTGCTTCCTTTTCGTGTATGAATTGATATCTCTTGGTTTCTGAGTCAGAGCTCTCCTGTAATGGCCCCCTGATAGCAGCCATTACAGCCACCTGCAATGTTCAGAAAACCAGGAAGAGTTACACACCAAGGGAAGTGAGAGCCTGTGGGCTGAAGCCACTTTAGATCTAGGGATTGAAACCATTTGAGGGAAGCTGGACAGCATCTTTGATTCTTCAGCCATTTTCCTTCTCCCTGTCCTGATTAACTCTGCTCTCAGGACTTTGTACCTGGCCCTCAGAATTGTCACAGTGTCATTTGGTCTCCAGAAGTGAAAGTGGTAGTCACTCAGATGTGACTGACTCTTTGTGACACCATGGACTGTAGCCTGCCAGGCTTCCCCTGTCCATAGGCTTCTCCAGGCAAGAATACTGGAGTGGGTTGCCATGCCCTCCTCCTCCAGGGAATCTTCCCAACCCAGGGATTGAACCCAGGTCTCCCTCATTGCGGGCAGATTCTTTACTGTCTGAGCCACCATGGAAGCCCGTTGGTCTCCAGAGATACTGTTTATAGTAGGCTAAATTTTTTCCAATTGAAAAGATGATATGACAATAATAAAGAGTAACTTTTATGTCCTTTTCACATCATAGTTCAAACCCTATTCACATGAACACATTTTTATGTGATTGAAATTATAGTGCTTAGTGTATCTGCTGTTTTTCTTCCAGTTTTATTGAGGTATCTTTGACATACAGCATAATGATGTGATTTACATATACCATGAAGTGATTATCACAAGTTTAGTGAACATTCATCATCTCATGTAGATATAACATTAAAGAAATAGAAAAGAACTTTTTCTTATAATGAGAACACTTAGGATTCACTCTTTTAACAACTTTTATATATAACATACAGCTATCATGCTGTATTACATCTTTAGTACTTACCTTATAACTGGACATTTGTACATTTTGACCACCTTCATCCAATTCCTCCTGTATCTGCTATTTGAAACAGAACGTGAAGAGTGCTTCTGTAGTTCTGTACAGTGCAGATTTTCTAATGGCCACATAGATGTCTGAAGTTGATGCACTAGAATCTATTTTACCTATGCCATATGACTGTGTAGTTACTTTTGGTGGTTTGTGGATGCACGTGTTTATGTGTGTTGGGTACTACATTGAGCGCAACAGTGATCATCTACACACCTATGTGTTTGGCTTCTGTCGAAGAACTTCCTTCAGTTCAATTTTATGTAAATCTGTTTTTTAAAAAAAAAACTTTCAGAAAGCTTGGGGGAAAAAACCCCGACACATTCCTCTGGTGTTTAAAGCCTATTGGCGGCACACACCAGACTCCTCTGTTTCAGGTGTGCAGGGAACAGAGAGGAAATCTGAGGTTTAACCTAGGGACTTGGTCAGCTCTAAGAGTTCAGTTTTTTCCAGCATTTCCCACATGCACTCTCTCTCAGCTCTTGCCAGGAACCTACATGTACTTTGCTTCCTAAGAACGTAGTTCAGCAATATTTTGAGAAACAGCTCAAATGTTGGCTGGTGGGGGGATGGCGATTAAACCTGAAGGAGAGTATGGATTTTTTGCTTGCAGGGCCTTTTTCTGTGGTTCTTATGCCTTTTGGAGGAAAGTTTCCCACATGTTTGTGTGTCCTATTTAAAAAAAAAGGTGTGTGTGGGGGAACCCGAACAAAACATGTCCTAAAAACATTTGTCATCTAAACAGAACTTCCTAGAAAGCAGTGCCATTGTTTCTCAAAGGAGGGGCTCGTAATAACCCTCCTTCTCACTCCTCTCTGTTTTTGACAATGAAAAGATTTTATGACTATTAGTTGTGAAATGGCTTAATTCAGCTTCTTATTCTTTATGGAAAATAACTTTGCTATGCCTAGTGTCTGTCTCTGGTCAAAGGGCGTTTCCTCTGTCATTGGCTTCCACGGTTTGTCTGCTTTCAGCTTTGTGATCGGGAGGGTACAGTCTCGCCTTTTAAATTGTCCGCTTCATCTTTTATCTTTCAACAGGTCCTGGAAGAAAAATCATCCAATGGCTTCTTTCCAGGGTCAGTTTTTGAAAGATCCGGGGCTTGCTTTATTTTGACAGGTGGCTGGTGAAAGAGGCGCTTACAGGGTGGGGTAAAGAAGGAGGGACATCTGAGTGCAGGAAGAGGAGAATGGTTGGCTGTTGCTTCTGGGGCTTTCTGACACAACGGCAAGTAATTATGATGCTCTTTCTCCTCAATGGGGTGTTGAAGGAGGAGTTTGCCAACAAGTCCTCCAGTTGGAAGATAGCTGTACCCTTTTTAGAACCATTTTGGGGTTTTGGGGAACAGAATTAAGATCTGTAGAAGATGCAACTGTGTAGATTAATTGGCTGCAATGATGCACAGGAGTGATGAATCATTCAAAAGGTGTCCTTCTCCCAAGGACCTGTCACTTTGGATCAGTCCCAGAGGCCAGGCCAGCGTGGTATCTCAGGTGGTCTCAACGACCCTGGTGTTCTAGGATATCTTCCAGCAGTCCTGACTTGCTTTAGCCATGGTTGCTTTAGTTTATAGCACCCCTGGGGATGGCTAATTACTGACTGCCTACTGGATAAGGTAGTTCCTCTTTGTTATAACTGAAGCAACTCTCGAGGTCATTTAAATTTGGGTTATTTTTAGCTTCCAGAGATTGCCACTTGTAGGGTTCATGGGTCTTTGTGATGTTTGAAGCGTTAGAACAACATGTGGATTCCTTACATCTTCTCTCCTGTACCAGACTGCCCTCACCCCTCTTCCCACTCTACATCCGACTCTTTATCACTTCAGCTTCTCTTTCCTGAGCTGTTGGTTCAGTTTATGTCTTGTTTCATTCGCACAACTCAGAATTATACAACAATATTCCAGGTGGTTGGAAGAAAAGGAGGAGAATATTTTCTTTTTTGATTCCTACAGCCTCCCTTAGGTTCAGGAAGTTTTATTTATGGTGTTTTTGACTACATTTAATAGATTAAGTCCTGTTAATAATTAAGAACAAGATGTAAGATGTAAACCGGTCTAAAAAATTTACTAGTAAAACAAGTGAAGCTCAGACAGTTCAGAACTGAAAGGATTCCAGATCCAGGAGGTTCTTTTTCAGACCCCCTTTTCTTGCTCTAGGCCAGTTCGGGCTTCCAAGTGCCTTCGTGGGAGGATACAGAGTGATCAGTTAGGGTGAAAGCAGGGGGCAGAAGATGGTCCGTGTTGCCTTTTTGTACTAGAATACTGTGATAACAAAGGCCTCTTGGAAAGAGGGCCATCTGCTGAGGCAGCACAAGCCTTCTATCATGAAGGAGGATGCTTGTTACCTGGGGTTTTAGGAATTCACTGTAAATTAAAGAGCCTTGATAGCAAAGAAGATGGCTCAGTTTCCTAAGTGAAGGCAGGTGCTGGCAACAGTAATTTATTAATTTTTTTATGGAGGGGTTTCAAGAAACTTGACAGTATGCTTTTAATAGCTTTTAATTCCTTTGCTGATCTTTTCCGAAGTTCTGAGGTATTTCATTATGCTATTCAATTTCAATGTTTACATTAGGCTTTAAGCCAATTTGTTTGGTTTGGTTTTTCCCCTAAGTGGACACAAGCTATAACATAAGCACAGAAATATAGCACTGCCAGGCAGGAGAGAGCCTTCCTTGGACCATGTGTGACTCAGGAAGCCTGGGTCCTGTGCCCTGTTTGGCCCCTGACCAGCAGGGTGATGGGCATTCAATAACTCATCATATCAGGGCCTTGTTTGTCCCTGGTGTTCATTAAAGGAGGGCATTTAACTAGATCATCCCTAAGATCCTTTCCAGCTCTGATACTCTATATTTCACTGCAAATGTGTTGAGAGCTGATGAGATGATCTGGAAAGATGAGAGGAATATGAGGAAAGCCCTTTCCTCATTGCATATGTATTCTTGAGTACAATAAAACCTTGAAATGAGCAGTTCTGGGTAACTGAGCTTTCTGAATGGTTTTTGTCTCCTTGCTCGCTGTCAGCTGTCATTCTGTACCGTTGTCAGCATGCCTGCTTTTAGCAACTCCTGTCCATCCCCCCCCCCACCCACCCCAACCCCCGTCTTGGCTGCTTCCCTTGTGGTCTTAGGAACCGTAGCATTATGCTCATCAGGACTCTGTGCCAAGTAAGCATACAGAAGCCATGGGGGGAGGGCCTCTCCTATGACCCTTTGGCCGATCAGAGCCTTTGGAGGCTTATTTTTAGGTTCCAGATAGGCTGTGTGTCACTCTATCCCTGTTTGTCTCAGGCTAGACATTAGTGTAGTTAATAATAAGCACATTGCTTCTCTAAGCTAACTAGTAAGAGTAGGTGGATGAGAGGAGGCTAGGATGCACTGAGACTGGAAAGGGGCTGGGAAGGCACTGTGTATCCCAGGGCCTAGCCAGACAGCTCATCTTGTAAAAGATCAAGAAAGTGGTTTGGAGAGTGAAGTAAGTCACAAAGAGAAAAATAAATTGTGTATATAAACACATATATATGGAATCTAGAAAAATAGTACTGATAAACCTGTTTACAGGGCAGGAATAGAGACGCAGACGTCGAGAACTGACTTGTGGCAAGACACACAGCAGGGGAAGGAGAGGGTGGGACGAACTGAGAGATTAGCAGTGATATATATATATACTACAATGTGTAAAATAGATAGCTGCTATATAGGTTGGAAGTTGCTGTATAGTGCTCTGTGATGACCTGGGGTGGGGGCGATGGAGAGGTAGGAAGGAGGCTCAAAAGGGAGGGTATATATGTATGTGTGAGTGTGTGCTAAGTTGCTTCAGTTGCGTCTGCCTCTGTGACCCTATGGACTGTAGCTTGCCAGGCTCCACTGTGCATTGATATTCTCCAGGCAAGGATTCTGGAGTGGGTTGCCGTGCTCTCCTCCAGGGGACCTTCCTGACCCAGGGATTGAACACTGTATATCCTGCAGCTCCTGCATTGCAGGCAGATTCTTTACTGCTGATTCACTGGGAAGCCCTGTAAAGTAATTACCCTCCAATTAAAAAACTTAAAAAATTTTTTTAAAAGACAAAAAAAGTGGTTTGGGGTGAAGAGCTAGGCTAAGGAGCTATTTGAGAAAGTTGGAGTCGCATTGTAGCTTGGATGCTTGGATTCTAAAGAGAAACGTGCCCCGGGCGTGCCTCTCTGCTTGAAGCAGGATGCTGGCAAGCGCAGGCTGCCCCAGCAGATGTGTGTGTTCAGGGTTTGCTTGTCTGGTTGGTGCCTGGAATGTTTCATGCGAGCTTCTGAAAGGCCACAGATATCTTGCTCCCTGTGACTCAGGGCGTAGTCCCAGAGTGGGAATTTGAATCAAGTTAACCCTTCAGCAAGGGAGAAGGAAATGGCAACCCACTCCAGTGTTCTTGCCTGGAGAATCCCATGGACGGAGAAACCTGGTAGGCTGCAGTCCATGGGGTCGTACAGAGTCGGACACGACTGAAGCGACTTAGCAGCAACCCTTCAGCAAGTTCAATGGCTAGGCATTAACATCCCGATATGCTTCCTTATTCTGAAGTCAAAGGATTCATCATTATGGCACAGTAGTCTCTGGCCATCAGGCCAATAAGCAGTACATAACCAACAGTCGAGGGCGCTGGCCACACAGTGTATTTTGTGGTCACTGTTTCTGCCCAATGAAGTCTCTGCATCTCTCTCAGACCTTTGCATCCATTTTCTCTGATACCCACAGTTGGACAGCTCTTCTGCTTACCCGTAGCATTTTGCGAGGAAGGAATAGAAGGACGAATGAGTGGACATTAGAATAATGAATATTCATTCACTTATTCTGTGTTTATGCAACATCATCTATGTGCCCAACTAAGTGGCAGTTACTAGGAATATAAAAAGACCCTGTCTCAGTCCTCAAGGAAATAATCCTCACCTATTAAAACTGGCTATCAGTTTTATTACTTCTCCAGGTCTGGAAGCTCCTTGAAGTCAGACACCCTGTCTTGCTCAGGTCTGTAATCCCCCACATCATGCCTTGCACACAGTACAGGGGCTCCATAAGTGTTTATTAGCTTGATCTGAAAAACACCCAACTTTCTGCCCATGAAAAAAAAAAAAAAAAAAACAGGCTTACATTCCCAGAAGCTTTTTCCAGACCATCATCTTTGGCTCGAAGCTTTCTTTGATCTAACAACAGCAGGCATGTTAGTCTTTGAAGCATGCACTGCCCTCGACATCAAGTGGACTGAAAACGCTGGTCACTGTCGGCCAGGTACTGAAAGGGTCTTCTTTTTATTGTGAAGCCTTCAAAGAAAGGACTTGTGCCCATTCGTACTCCTGGATAAGTGCACATTCCAGCCCACCACCAATCTTGTTATGCCCAGAGTTTCTAAAGTGCTTTAGCTACAAATATGTGCATCTATTGAAAAGATTTGATGCCATCTACTCAGCTGTAGGAAAGCCCAGCAGAAGATTTGTCCCAGGAAGAATAAGGCTTTTAGACCACACAGCAGTGTTGGAAAAAACAACGTCTAATCATCTAGTTCTTGAGCTTAAGTCTAGCGTGAAAATAATATAGCTAGGGATAATTTATGCTGAGGGTAAATGGGTGTTCAGAGTTAGCAACTGAAGAACTTACTGGGGGAATTCAGTTCAAGCACTGGAGCCCTTTAATTCAAGCATAAGTGCTGCATGGAATTTGAAGGGCTGCTACCTCACAGGTCACATGATTAATAATCAGCAAGCCTTTCGAAGTACAACGATAAAATTAAATCCAGCTCTCATTTACAGGAAATGCTGCCTCTAGTACAGATTATAGACTTATTAGGTTTATCTGGCAAGGCCTGTCCTTTAAGTGCTATATAATTATTCCTAAACCTTTCAGGAAAGAATTTGAGAAATAATATTTGAAACCCATAAGCTATAATTCACTAACAAGGTGGAAATTTCATTTAGTCGTCTGTGCTTGCTTGCTTATTTATTTATTTTATTGTTCAAAAATTAACCTTTACTCACCAGAATTGCTTCCAGTTCTCTGCTGTTTCCATTCTGGCAGACAACTATAAATAACACAGAATTAATATCATTACAAAATGCTTTATTCGCAGCATATAATTGAAACCCACTGCTGTTTGCACAGGGCATGACTGCAATAACAGGAAATGCTGGGAGACCAAAGGAGACATGCTCAGCCCACCCCAAGGATAACTGGTGGCCTTCTCCCATAAAGCTACTTGGCCCTCGTGAATGGAGGCCGGTGTGTTTTGGCCAAGGATGATTTAGCAGACATCTGTGCAAACAGGCTCCTGTCAGGACACAGTTGGTCAGAAGTCACATAGCAGACTGGAACAGCCCTTTGGCCAGCCGCGCAGGTATCTGCCTTTGTGGGCTGCAGGTCCCAACCTCTGCTACCACTAGCAGGCCGGGGTGCATGAAATTTCTTGATTGAGCCCTCAGAGGGAGGCGCTGGGGTCTTCTGGCTGCTGCCCCCCTTCAAGGCTTACAACAGAATCTGCTCTCTAATCGCCATGAGAATTAGCTTGGGGTCCAGAAGCACCGGGTGTGAGTTCTTTCTTCCTAAAATCAAATTTCTGCATAAAACGAGCCCTCCTCTGAAACACATAAACTAAACGGAGTAGAAACTGGGCGGGGGGGCGGGGGGTGTCCTTTGTACTCAGAGAATAGGTACTTTTACTTCAAATGTGTCAGCGTGAATTAGCACTATTAATGCTTTCACAACTCAGCTAGTTATTGAGCCGGCCCTTAAAACAAGGGAGGCGAGGGGGATTTGAATAGACAGATCTCTGACTTAATAGCCACTTCTCAGGTTGTTCTTTAGGCTCTGAGCATGTGCACCTGCCTCCCATTTCCATTAACGTCATTAAGAGCTGCGTATCGTGTGTAATACAGGACCATCAGGGTTCTTTATGGCTGTTCTTTGAAAGGGAATAAAATCATGTTCTTTTCATTCTCCCTAAAACATGACGTGTTAAAATTAAGAGCCGTGGTGCTTTTGCCCAATTACTTTTGCAGATAAAGTTTCTTGATAATCGCCTAGAAGTGAATTTTAATTTAAACAAGCAAGTTGTGTATTCTTTGGTTAAACATTTTCCAATTCCATTTGTGTCCCTGGTAGAATCCTCTGAAAGAACTGCTGAGATTTAGGGGGAAAAAAAAAATTTAAAGAACACCCCTCCACCACCAAACACAAGTAAAATGGATGCCGGTGCCCTTACTGCTGTTTCACAGCCCACTACCTCCCCATGGGGCCCCCATATCGAAAAGCTGCTGCACAAAGCTGAAACCCCCATCCTATCCCCTCTGCCCAACTATTATTTTAGAAATAGCCCTTAATTTTAGCATTAGCTTAATAAGATAAGCCAGCCACAAATCAAACATGAGGGAGTTTTGGTTCCCTCACTTTTGGACATGTAGGTCAGAGCAGCAGCAGGACCTCAGCAGTTAAATGACCTGCATTATGACTAGTACTGAGCACCTGTTCTGGGATAAGCTTCAGGAAATCTTTCATCAACTTCATAAGCATCTTAGAAGATGATTATTTTTTTCTTCATTTTTCTGATCAGAAACTGAGCCTCAGTTTTTCTAACTGTAAAATAGGATACTACTTTCAGGGCTTCTGGTGATGACAGAATAAAACAATATATGGAAAGATGCTTCAAGAACCATATGAACCATACCAGGCGCCATTATTGAGACAGCTACTTCTGATTACGCATAGGTGCTTGGAGTAAAAAATGAAGCAGGGCAAAGGCTAACAGTTTTTTCAAGAGAACACACTGGTTATAGCAAAACCCTCTTCCAACAACACAAGAGATGACTCTGTACATGGACATCTCCAGATGGTCAATACCAAAATCAGATTGATTATATTCTTTGCAGCCAAAGATGGAGAAGCTCTATACAGTCAGCAAAAAACAAGACCAGGAGCTGACTGTGGCTCAGACCATGAGCTCTTTATTGCCAAATTCAGACTTAAATTGAAGAAAGTAGGGGAACCACTAGGCCATTCAGGTATGACTTTAGGATTATACAGTGGAGGTGACAAATAGATTCAAGGGATTATATCTGGTAGATAGAATACCTGAAGAACTATGGACAGAGGTTTGTAGCATTGTATGGAAGACAGGGACCAAAACTATCCCAAAGCAAAAGGCAAGATGGCAAAGTGGTTGTCTAAAGAGGAAAATAGCTGAGGAAAGAGGAAAGGCAAGGGAGGAAGGAAAGACATGCTTAACTGAATGCAGAGTTCCAGAGATTAGCAGGGAGAGATGTGGTTGAGTTGCTAAGTTATGTATGACTCTTGCAACCCCATGGACCATAGCCTGCCAGGCTCCTCTGTCCATGGGATTTCCCAGACAGGAATACTGGAGTGAGTTGCCATTTCCTCAAGGAGAGATAAGAAAACCTTATTAAGTGAACAATGCAAAGAAATAGAGGAAAACAATAGAATGGGAAAGACTAGAGATCCCTTTAAGAAAATGGGAGATACCAAGGAAACATTTCATGTAAGGATGGGCATGATAAAGGACAGAAATGGTAAGGACAGAAGTTGAAGAGATTAAAGAAGAGGCGGCAAGAATACACAGAAGAACTATACAGAAAAGGTCTTAATGTCCTGGAGAACCATGATGGTGTCCCATTACTTTATGGCAATAGAAAGGGACAAAAGTGGAAGCAGTGACAGATTTTATTTTCTTGGGCTCCAGAATCACTAGGGACGGTTGGTGACAGCAGCCATGAAATTAAAAGACACTTGCTCCTTGGAAGGAAAGCTATGACAAACCTAGACAGCGTATTAAAAAGCAGTGACATCACTTTGCCAACAAAGGTCCATATAGTCAAAGCTATGGTTTTTCCAGTAATCATGCAGGGATGTGAGAATTGGACCTTCAAGAAGACTGAGCGCTGAAGAATTGGTGGTTTTGAAGTGTGGTGCTCGAGAAGACTTTCAGAGTCCCTTGGACTGCAAAGAGATCAAACCAGCCAATCCTAAAGGAAATCAACCCTGAATATTCATTGGAAGGACTGATGCTGAAGCTCTAATACTTTGGCCAACTGATGTGAAGAGCTGACTCATTGGAAAAGACCCTGATCCTGGGAAAGATTGTGGGCAGGAGAAGGGGACAACAGAGGATGAGGTGGTTAGATAGCATCACTGACTCAGTGGAGATGAATCTGAGCAAACTGTGGGAGGTAGTGAGGGACAGAGGAGCCTGGCGTGCTACAGTTCATGGAGTCACAAAGAGTCGGACATGACTTAGCAGCTGAACAGCAACTTTCAAGTAAAAGGTCACAACCAAATGAGCCCAATCTTTTGACTGTTTCTGATATTTAACAACAGAATTAAATTTTTTAAATCATTTCTGACATTTCTCCTAAGACCACCTTGATTACATTTTTAGACTCCTTTTCCCCAACCTGCCACCCCAGAAAAATTGATTTGTAAATGTCACTGCAGGTCACCCTATTTGTGAGCAATATTGAGTCCTTAAATGAAATGCTCTACTACAAAGTCAAAAAGGACATATTCCTGTGAGGCAGAGGTTGTGTCACCCCTAAATACATTTTGTTTATTCACTTACAAGTTGGAAAGGTGCAGGGACTTGGTAAGGAAGTAATCCTAGGCTCTTGGAGGCATCAAATTACCTGTATTAAGGTACATTCTGATACTGTTTTGCACACAGATGTGCATCTGTTATGAGTCCTGGCTTAGGGTTCTTTGGCCCTGATCTGGGTTCAGAAGGGCGGCTAAGGGGATCCTCAAGGGCAGTGCCTCCCAAGAGGCTCTTAGAGACTAGAGAGAGAGGGACTTAGTCTTTTCAAGCTGGATCCAGTTAGTCTTCCTGTTGGGGTTATACCCCTGTGCCCAAGATCTGACATCTGTGCTAGGAGCTTCTTAAAATGAAAGTGAAACTCGCTCAGTCATGTCCAACTCCTTGCGAGATCATGGGCTATACAGTCCATGGAATTTTCCAGGCCAGAATACTGGAGTGGGTAGCCTATCCCTTCTCCAGCTGATCTTCCTGACCCAGGAATCGAACCAGGGTCTCCTGCATTGTAGGTGGATTCTTTCCCAGCTGAGCTACCAGGGAATCCCAGGATCTTCTTAGGGCTCCTGGTTACTGGTAAGGTCTTTGATGACACCCCCGGGGAGTGATGTCTGACCTAGGACCTTTCAAGGTTCCTGCTTGTACATGTAGCCCAAGGTCTCAAGCCTTCCAGAAACGCTTTACATGTGCCAAAGACAAGGGCCAGAGTCTGCTGTTGGCTTGGGCTCTCCCTCCCACTCAGGTAATTGTGCATCCTTAAGTAACCTTTCAAACTGAACACTGAGACATTTATAGCAACCCTAAAGTTCCTCTCATCTCATCCTCTGTCTTTCCCCTTTCAAAGTTTGAACTTTGAGATCCAGGGTAGGGGTGGGGTTGTGTGTGTGTGTGTGTGTGTGTTTTTAAGAAATGAGTTTAATTCACTGAAGATTTAACAACTTGGTATGGCTCTGCTCCCAGCTTCAGCTGAAGGACATGGCCTTTGTTTGACAAAGATCCTTAAGACTTATTAACTTGTAAAAAACTGATAGCATGATCCCTTCCAGGAAAAAGGAGAAAGATTGTATGGGTCCTTCTCATAAAGGAGTCAGAATTGTCCCAATCAGTTAGGGCTTTTTTATTTTGTGCATGGCCATTTGCTGTAGGTGGTGGGTTCCTATGGACACATTAAAGTGCAATTCTTTGTGCATTTTTAGTTCTCTGAAGAAAATTCTCATGTTGCATGATCACAATAATAAGCTACATGTTTTTGAAAGGGCTTTTTAACTTTAAGAGCACCTCATAATATTTTTAATGGACTTTGTTTTTTAGAGCAAGTTTAGAGCAAATTTGAGCACAGAGTACAAAGAGTTCCCATATAGCTCCTGCCTGCCCACATGCCCACCTCCCCCACTATCAACATCTTGCACCAGGGTCATGCATCTGTTGCAGTCTGAACCTACGTTGCTATATCAGTGAGCCTGCATCATCAGCCAAAGCCCATCCTTTCTTTACATTAGGGTTCTCTGGTACATTCTGTGGGTTTTTGACAAATGTATAATGACAGGGATCCACCGTTACAATATCACATGGAATAGTGTCACTGCCCTAAAAATCCTCTGTGCTCTGCGTATTCATCCTTCCCTCCTCCCGGCCACCCACCTACCCCACCCACCATCTCCTGGCAAGCCCTGATCTTCCAGCTGTCTCCATAGTTTCGCTTTTTCCAGAATGTCCTATAATTGGCATCAGATAGTATGTGGTCTTTTGAGATTGGCTTCTTTCAGTTAGTAACATGCATTTAAGCTTCCTTCATGTCTTTTCATGGCTTGATAGCTCATTTCTTTTTAGCACTGAGTAATATTTCGTTGTCTGGATGGACCACAGTTTGCTTATCCGTCCACCTACCAAAGGATGTGTTGGCTACTTCTAGATTTTGGTAATCATGAATAAATCTATAAATGTCCTTGTGCAGGCTTTTGAGTGGACATAGTTTCCAGCTCACGGATAAATACCATCTAGCATGTTTAGTTTTATAGGAAACGTCCAAACTGTTCCCGAGTGACTGTGCTGTTCTGTATTCCTATCAGCAATGAATGAGTTATTTTTGTTCCACATCCTCACCAGCATTTGGTGTTGTCAGCGTTTTGGATTTTAGCCATTCTATTAGGTGTGTAGTGGTATCTCATTGTTGTTTTAATTTGCAGTTCTCCAGTGATGACATGGAACATTTTTTCAAATGTGTTTTCGCCATCTGTGTGCCTTTGGTGAGGTGTCTTCTTAGGTCTCATGTTTTGAATCAGGTTGTTCATTTTCTGATTAATATTTTTTCATCCTATGATGTTCATTTGTTCTCTTCTAACTGTCAGCTGGGCATTTTGATTTTGGTTACATATCTCACCTAAGATATGTAGATTTTAAGGCAGATCATGCCTGGTAAATGTTCCCCCTGGGTTTGCTGAAGGATTCACTTTTATTACCACGAATCTGGTGAAAGGGCAAGTAAAAAGTTAGTGATCAACTCAGTGTGCAGCTGGCAGTTAACCTGTTGAATGTATAAACTTGTTGAATGTATAAGCCCAGTTGGTTCTGCTATATATAACACAATGTATTCCTCCTTAAAAATCACTGTGCTATGCAAAATCGTGCAGTAAAACCAGAGGCCTTAATGGGAATATTGGGGTTAGGGTATAACACTAAGTATCTTCACCAGTGGCACATTTAAATGGCAAGAAACCTAATAAAAACAATAACCTAGTTTTGTACATTCTAAGTGGTCTAAAAATATATTACAAACTACAATAAATATGACACTTTAAAGAACCACCTCAAGTTTGCATGGGGGTTCAGAAGGGTTCAGCCTGTGAGTTATGGTAAAGTGGTGAATGGAAGGTTATCTGAAATCAGATGGTAAATGAATGTGAATGGGTGTGACTCAGCACAGTGAACTGAGGGAACGGGTCGATGTTTGTGTGTTTATGTGTGTGCTTCCATACACGTTTTGTGGATTCCTACATGATTTGTTTCAGCTGGTGGAATTGTTTGCTTTCTTTTGTTTTTTTTTTTACCTAGGGTTTCTTGATGAAATCACCAGTGAAGGAACCATGTGGGAGCTGTGAAATTCACATTATGCCCAAATTGTTTCCTAATATAACAGTGGCAGTAGAAGAAATGTACATTTTCAAAATAAGCATTGTGCCCTATTAGACTAGTCAGTTTCTTGAACAGGGTGTGTGTGGGGGGTTAATTTCATCCTCAGAGTAACTGCTCACATATGACCTTCTTTGTCCAGCTGCTCTTGAGGGCCCACCGACCAGGGCTCTTATCACCAGTCAGTCCCTCCATGAGGGGCCTCTTGTGCTGCCTGGGGAAGCTGGTTAGCATGCAAAGAGTGATTTCTGGTTTTATATTGATTGGAGAATGCTAGGTTGTTTAAGACCTCTAGCTTACTCAAATTGCTGGTGTGGATGAGGCATTGGCCAGCACTGAGTGGCGAACAGGCTTTGCTGGAGCTGGTCTAAGTAAGGCTGGCTGCATATTTGATCCCTCAAATGGACTGTCTTCCTAGAGTAATTAAAAGCATATTGAAAGTTGGTCTTCTTTGCAGTCTCTGGCATGGATTGTAACAGGACTGAATTCCAAGTGTCTTTTTTCTGTGCACTGTCCCTCTTATGGATTATAGAAACCATCTCTTGCTAAGCAGAACTTTCAGTCATGTCAAAACCTCGTTTTCCAAGGGAAAACAACACCGTAGAGAGGAATTTATTTTCAAAAATAGACATTCACTTTGCATATAGACAAGTGCTCTAACAACAACACCATGTTGCCCTTCTGTTCTGGGGAATAAATACATTATTGTTAGTTTGGAGGGAGGGATTCTCCACAAAAGACAGATGCTCTGCTCTATGTATATTTCCAATGATCCCCCTCACTAAAGATGCCATGGCTCTATCATTCTTGGGAAGCTTTGGGGTTTCCTGTACATTGGCTGAGACAGATAGGTCCATAGCCTTAAAACTTCTTGCTACCTGGGATCTACATCAGAGGTATGGCACTGCTCTGCTTGATTGGGAATGGGTCCTTGGAATTAGGAGCTAACATTTTAAAAAGGTTTTGTGAACAAAATTCAGGACCATCCCATCTCCGGGTCAAAGCTATGTAGTTCTCCTGGAGCCCCATATTTCTCTGTTATTACTTGCTCTTTAGAACCACTCTCTTCTCTACAGAAGCTCCATTTCAGCATTGCTTTTCATGTGTTTCTCCTTTCATCCTCACAAAACATTGTAAAGTTACTCTTCTCTCCACAATTTTCCACTTATGGGACTTAGCTCCAGGTCCCTTGCACTGGATCAAGCAACATGCAGTTTGAACCCCAAACTTTTGTTTTTAACTCTTTGTTGTTGTTGTGTTAGATTTCATATAATAGAGAATCTACTATTTTTCACCCATTTCCTTCTTTTTTTCTATTTTGGCCATACCACGAGGCTTGTGGGATTTTAGTTCCCTAACCAGGGATCATGGAGAAGGCAATGGCAACCCACTCCAGTACTCTTGCCTGGAGAATCCCATGGACGGACGACCCTGGTAGGCTGCAGTCCGTGGGGTCGCTAAGAGTCGGACACGACTGAGCGACTTCACTTTCACTTTTCACTTTCATGCATTGGAGAAGGAAATGGCAACCCACTCCAGTGTTCTTGCCTAGAGAATCCCAGAGACGGGGGAGCCTGGTGGGCTGCCATCTCTGGGATCACACAGAGTCAGACACGACTGAAGTGACTTAGCAGCAGAAACCAGGGATCAAACCCACACCCTCAGCAATAAAAACGCAGAGTTCTAACCACTTCACCATTTTAAAATGTCACAGTTCAGTGACATTTAGTACATTCCACAATGTCGTGCAACAGTCAACACTCTAATTCTTTTCTCACGTCAAAAATTCTTCATCTGCCGGGTGCCCCCCAACCCTTGGCAGTCATTAATCTGCCTTCTGTCTGTAAGCATCTTGTCTATTCTGGATATTTCCTATAAATGAAGTCATACAGTGTTGGAACTTTTGTGTCCAACTTCTTCACTTAGCAAAGTTTATCCACACGGTTGCATCTATTGGTATTTTGTTCTTTATACAGCCAAATAATAGTCCGTTGTACAGACGTACCACATTTGTAATCCATTCCTCGTTTGATAGATGACCTGTGGGTTTATTGTACCTGTGGGTTTATTGTACCTTTTGGCAATTTCAATAGTGTTACTGTGAACATTCATGTACATGTTTCTGTCTGAACACCTGTTTTCATTTTTCTTGAGTCTATATGGAGGAGTGGAGTTTCAGGTCATATGGTAATTCTATGTTTCACTTTTTGTGGAGCTGCCAAACTTTTCCACAGTGGCTGCGTTGTTTCACACTCCCACCAGCAGGTGTGAGGTGCATGCAGGTCTTTCTGAAGCCGGAGGCTGTGTTCATTTTCTTAGGCCATACCATCTCATAATAAGTCCCCAAAGGTTCCAGCAGCCCCTTGCCAGGTGTCCCCTCCAGCCAACAACAGAAGCAGGTTTCAGGAGGTCTTGTGTTGTGAGGGGAAGTTGTTGGTAATTACAGCTTGGGCTTGGGGAAAAGAACAGGTGTTTGCCATCCTCCTCTTCCTCCGTGTCAGATAGTGAAGAGTGTAGGTGCTGGAACCACACACTGTGTGAGCTGCCAGGGAAGCCCAAGAAATACCCAGAATGGGCAAATCAGTTACTACCTAGGATTTAGGGAGTGATAACTGTGGTATCTTCCCTGGTGGCTTAGATGGTAAAGAATCTTCCTGTAATGTGGGAGACCCGAGTTCAGTCCCTGGGTGGGGAAGATCCCCTGGAGAGGGAAATAGCAACCCACTCCAGTATTCTTGCCTAGAGAACTCCATGGACTGAGGAGCCTGGTGGGCTACAGTCCATGGGATCACAGAGAGTCAGACACGACTGAGCGACTAACTAACTGAGTGACAACAGTTGTATGGAGTTTTTAGGAGTCACAAAAATATTTTAATCTTGGCTGTGCTGATGGTTGCAGTAATTATACTAAAAACCATTGTGTTTCCTGGCTATTATAAACAGTACTGCGATGAACATTGGGGTACATGTGTCTCTTTCAATTCTGGTTTCCTTGGCGTGTATGCCCAGCAGTGGGATTGCTGGGTCATAAGGCAGTTCTATGGAGAAGGCAATGGCACCCCACTCCAGTACTGTTGCCCAGAAAATCCCATGGATGGAGGAGCCTGGTGGGCTGCAGTCCATGGGGTCGCTGGGAGTGGACATGACTGAGCGACTTCACTTTCACTTTCCACTTTCATGCATTGGAGAAGGAAATGGCAACCCGCTCCAGTGTTCTTGCCTGGAGAATCCCATGGATGGAGAAGCCTGGTGGGCTGTAGTCCATGGGGTCACACACAGTCGGACACGACTGAAGCGACTTAGTAGTAGTAGTAGTAGTAGTAGTAGTAGTAGTAAGGCAGTTCTATTTCCAGTTTTTTAAGGAATCTCCACAAAACGAATCGCCAGTCCAGGTTTGATGCAGGATACAGGATGCTTGGGGCTGGTGCACTGGGATGACCCAGAGGGATGGTGCGGGGAGGGAGGTGGGAGGGGGGTTCAGGATGGGGAGCATGTGTACACCCGTGGCGGATGCATGTTGATGTATGGCAAAACCAATACAATATTATAAAGTAATTAACCTCCAATTAAAATAAATAAATTTAATTAAAAAAGCAAAAAAAAAAAAAAAAAAACCCAAAACCATTGTGTGGTATATATTTTTTTTTTGCCACACTATTCAGCTTGGTTCCCTGAGCAGGGATTGAACCTGCATTCACAGCAGTGAAAGCACTGGACCACCAGCGAATTCCCTGTGTTTTACTTTAAATGGATACATATTATATTAACATCTCATTAAAACATTAAAAACCAGAGTTGGCTCTGGAGCCTTACTGCTGCTTATTAGCTCTGGCCTGGGACAAGTTCATTAGTGCCTCTGTTCCAGGGTTCATATGTGTAAAAGGTGGTAAAATAATAGGTTGTACCTACCTCATAGAGTTGTGAAGATCAAAGAGGCTAATATACATAATACAGTGCTTGGCATGGTGCCTGACACATAACCAGTGCTCGGTGCATGCTGGTAATTATTAATATTAGCATCATAAAATAGTTTCTGAAGATCCAACTGATAGATGGTGTTCATGATGGGACAATGAGGACAGGAAATAGGTAAAATTCCTCTTAAAATTTGAATTCTTAGTTCAACCCTACTGCTGAGGGCAATCAGCAACACAGGACCGTGTAATGAGGCAATAATTCGGATAGTAATGGGAGATGAGGTCATGTGGCAGGGGGTGTTGGGTAGACCTAAGGGCTAGAAAAAGAATATTGGTACTGATGTGGGAGAGGAAATTGTATTAAAAAGGCTGCTCTGCCTTCACTGACAACAGATGTTGGGAGGTCTCGGGCTCTGGGCTCCAGGGCCTCTGACCCCCTTGGAATTCTCTCCAGTTCCTTTGGAGGTCACAATCTGATAGTTGGAGGAGTCGTCGTGTGGAGGAGTCATGGTATAGAGTAGCTCCCTTGGATAGGTTTTCCTCTTGCTTCGCCTAATGTATCCCATCCCCAGGAACCTAGCAAAGAAAGCAGCCACTTTTCAAGAGCAACGGAGGAAAAGGCTGGAATGGGATGGAAGGCAGGCACCTAAAGGATAGAGAAGGACCTGTGAGTGAAAAAGAAAGCTGAACAAAATGCCGAGCTGCTCCTGCTGGTCCAGTTGCTCTCAGGCTGAAGGGCCTCCAGAGAGAGCCGAGCCATCATCTGTGTTCACACACGCAGACTCCATGCATGGGACAGCCTCCCGCAGGAGGGGCACACAAGAGCCAAGACAGCCACCCTCCCCCCAGTACTTGAGAGAGACTCAGAGTAAAGGGACTGAAGATCATGTCCAGAAAACAAGCTCACAAGTGCCACAGGCTGGCCGTAACCGAGTGTATCAAGTGCCCAGAGAGCCAGTATGGTTGTGTTTAGGTTCACTGGGTGCTTTTCTTCTATTTCTGTGCCTCCTTTCCATAACCCGGTGTCCTACATGGACTGATCATGTTTTACAGCTGGGAACACCCTGGGTTCCCGACCCGCCAAGTGATTTGTCACCAAGAGATGGTTCAGCATTGCTGTCTGCTTCTGCGAGGGTATTTGTGTTGGATTCCATCATCGGGGTAGATTGCCTCTGCCAGCTGAAGCCACACACGCACACACCGTGCCCGAGCCCAGGCCCTGGGCTGTCACGGCAGCTACATTGCCAGGATGCCGGCAAGTGTGAAATGCCATTGGCAAGGACCAGGGGCTGGAGCGTGCAGCCCTGTTCCCCTGGGGGAGGTGGTTGTGGGCTCAGATGTACAGCTTCTTCCTGCCTGCTCGCCAGCCCCTCCCCAGTCTGCTGTCTGTCCGTCAGCTGCAGGACCGCCAGCCGGTGCCCGCGGGCTGTTCCTTGGCACCAAGCCAGTGGCGAGCTAGGAGCCTGTGACTTTGAGACTTGGCCCTTTTCAGTTCTCTTTGTTCCGAAAGAAGTTTCATCCTGGCTCTCTTCAGTGGCTGCAGAGGATTAGGAGAACCCCGGGGAGACTTGGCTATAGGACAGCTCTCAATGCTGTGCTGGGAAATTTGAAGAGGGGCCATCTCTCTCTGTCTTAGTTCAAGTGACATTCTTCTCTACTTTCCTAAATGGGTTTTTACTGTTGCAAACCCTATAGCATAATCCCCGCGTGTACTTTTGTGATTTTGCAGCTATGGAGGGGATTAGACCAGTATCTGGACCAGTAAAATATGGTAAGGACTGTTGAAATGGACAATATGAAGGAAAATTAAAATCTCAGTACTTGTTTTTATTTAACAGTTGGACTAGTAAGAATCAGTGCTAACTTTTCCAGGTTAGGATTTCTCTCTCTTTTTTTTTTAAAGAAAACAAGAAGTCTGCTTTTCAGTGCCTTGATAAAAGAAGGGAGGTTTTGCTCCTCTGAACAGAGCTTGACAATCGGATCACTAAATGGCCAAAGGCTATGGTATCCCCAAGTACAAGTGGGCCATTTTCCAGAATGTGTAACTACTTGTACTTTTCCCGGTTTAATATTCGTAAGAAATGAAAATAGCCTCAGTTGTAAAGAGGTTTCGTATTAAGCTTTTTTATTAGTGTTAATGGCTTTTAGCTTTTTTAAAAAAAATGCTATTTACTCCATGACTATGAATAACTTGTTTTCTGAGCATCTGATTATTAAAATAGATGGACAGATCTTTCCATTTTCCATAAACTGCCCTTTGGTGTAAATATGAGATAAATGCCTCTATCCATCTTATTAACCATGTTTCTTTTGGTATCTTGGGGAGAACTTAACTGTGAGCTGCTTCTGTTAGATTTATTACCTTGAGGACACATTAACAAATCAAAAAGCTATAACCGACTGCATATATACATACCAGAGGTGTGGAGTTCAGTTTCTGTAATCCCACAATACACAAATGTTGGCAGAATTTCCATGATTGTATTAATCCTGTGAGCTACTCTGTCATGCATGGTAGCTGATATTTACAAATTGAGGTCTGGAATGGTCAGAAGCTTTGAAGATGTTTTATTATGCAGTATGTGAAAGTGGAAGTGTTTTAGACTCTATTGGCTAACCGGGCAGCAAAAAATACAGCCTCCTAATAGGCTGCAGCAATCTCCTAACAAACCTGAAGGCTCCTGGAGAGTTTTTATAGCCTAAACCAACAATGTTTTGTCAAAGGTTTCACCAAGGTCTTACTCCCTGTGGATGGGTTTTTGATATCTGCTGTGAAATGTTAGTTCATTTCTGTCATCCACCTACCTGTTGACTGACTTGCTTAGTCAGTTTCTGTATTGTGGAATAGGATAGCCCTGCTACAAGGAGCTCCTGGGTCTTTAAGGGCTCCTCTTGATTAATGGGAGAGGATTTGAGCATAATTAGGAATCACATTGTGTTTGAAGACTGGAAGTGGAAGCCCAAGAAGGGTCACTGATTTGTCCTCAAGGTCATAGAGTTAGATTGAGTCAGCCTTGCTTCCTTGCAACATATGTAACAGTCTGTATAGAAGTTGCTTTTGCCCGCGGCCTTTCACCCTTTTGAAGGTTTCTGTGATCAAAGAACGCCTTGGCTCACCCTGGCCACCTTCTTTGTGACTTCCCACATTTCTCTTTCCTCCATTCACCTTCCACCAGTTGTCTTTTTCTCCCATCTGCCTTCTCCCTTCTTGTTCCTTTCATTTTGTTGTTGTTGCCCTTCTCTAGAAAGTCTCTGGGTAGTGTTCAGTAGTTTCAGAACAGCAGATGATATTCCAGGAACAAATGAATTACCCTTTGGTTTGTCTAAAGAGTAGGACTTTCTTTTTCCTTTGGTGGCTATGAGGGGAGTGTTTGTTTTGGTTTCTCAAAGCCTTCCCCAACCACAGCAGTCTCATGGATTAGAGTATTTTTCCCCAGCTCTACTAGTCATACTATGAAAGTCACCATGTTAGAGTGTGCAATTCAGTGGATTTTAATATAGTCACAGAGTTGTGCGACCATCACTAACTATTTTAGAACATTTTTGTCACCCTCCCCAAAGAAACCCCTTTAGCAATCAGTCTCCCTTTAGCCCCTGCTTAGTCCTAGGTAACCACACATCTGCTTTCTGTGGACAGAGCGGCGTCCTGAGAGCCCTGTCTCCGGTCCTTTCCCTGTGCTGAGAGGAGTCGTGGACAGTGGCCTTCCTGATTTTTGCCCGTTTTCCCTCAATAACTTCGAGATGAGTGTGCTCTGTATTCCAATTCCTATTCTATAGGCTCCACAGTTGGACTTTGCAGAGCCTCCCTTTCTGATGTCTGACTTCCTGCAATCTTGTTGTCAGATGATGGCGTCCCCTTTGCCTCGGAGCCCTGGTAATGGGAAAGCCCAAGACTGGAAGCTTCCTTAAGGCAGGGACTTCCCCGGCTCTGAGCCCAGTGCATGCCTGCCACATGGGAGATGCTCAGTGTTGGCTGAATAAGTGAACATGGCACCCCACTCCAGTACTCTTGCCTGGAAAATCCCATGGACCGAGGAGCCTGGTAGGCTGCAGTCCATGGTGTCGCTAGAGTCGGACACGACTGAGCGACTTCCCTTTCACTTTTCACTTTCATGCACTGGAGAAGGAAATGGCAACCCACTCCAGTGTTCTTGCTTGGAGAACCCCAGGGATGGGGGAGCCTGGTGGGCTGCCGTCTATGGGATCGCACAGAGTCGGACACGACTGAAGTGACTTAGCATGCGCTGATATTAATGAAGATGAATGCCATTGTGTGTGTGTGTGTTTTCTTTAAATAACCCAATTTTGGAATAATTTTTAAAATAGCATGTAAAGCTGTTGTCAGAACAAATTTGAAATGTATCTCATTTTGTGTATTAGTGAGACATGGGTGCTTTTCTCTCAGCCATTTTGTGTATTGTTGTGAGTCTGGTGCTCTGTCTGTCTGAAGGGGAAAAACAGAAGGTTTAGAGGATACAGTCAGACTAGTGCTATAGACATACTCCATGTAGCTAGTGCTATACTCCATGTAGCTGCTTTGGTTCCTTTTAGCATTGTTCTCCTTTATCTGAGGAAGAGCATCTGGTAAGGAATGCTTTTACTTGCCATTGAGGACATGCATGTTGTGCATTCAGAAAATAAGTGGTATTCAGAGATTCTATCTCAAATTCCTTTGAGTACCGTAACAGGGGGCCTGGCGTCCAAGTTGGGGCGTCGATAAAACATTACTGGGGAGAGTGCAGGAGTTCAGGGCATTTTGAAGCTCAGCACATGTTCACATCCCTCTACAATTGGTGAAGACTCCAAAGTGAAACCTGTAGGATCATGTGGTTTTAATGTTGTCCTGCAATAAGATAGGAAAAGCCACACACTACGGAGCACAATATTGAAAATTGCTTTGAACTTGCAAACCCTGCTATCTCAGCTGTCCCAGCAGCTTTCAAAACGTGATAAGCAGGAATGTAGCAGTTCCAAAGACATGTGCTTGCTCTTAAGCAAACGCCTCAAATGCTCCTAATTTGTACCAGAGACCTTATCAAAGGCCTTGGCAAAACTTCCAGTTTTGCAATTATGAGTATTAGTTGAGCTTAACCTCTGAGGCGTGGGGTAAGGGTGGGGAATGAGCATTTCATGTAACTCTCATCAAATCAGGTGGACAGAGAGTGGAAAAGAAGTTGAGAAGCATAGGGGCAGGAATTTGAGAGGACCCTCTTTTTTGAGCCACCAGAACTTTCCCTCCAAGAGCACTGTCCCCACCGGGCAGGCTGTGAGAACTCATAATTTATGAATAACAATGTTAACCCCATCGGTGAACACTTGGCTTCATGTTAAGCTTTGGATTGTTGCTGCTCCACCTTTAGGCTCCATTTAGGAGCCTGATAACGCTAGGAATCAAGCCTTTCTAAAGAAATTGCTTTCATTGTTCATTCTTATTAAAGACTTTTTAACAGTCCAGAAGACAAATTTTGTGTTAGGAAAATAAATGACGCATATCTGGGTGTCTGTGACCTTGAAGTAATGACTGGTTTTCCTAGAATTAGGATCTGTATTTCTTGAGAAGCTTTTAAGTAGATTGTAAAAGAGCAGGTCAGAGGATATTTTTAGAGATGCGAAGTATCTATAACTTTGCAAATACAATGGTCAGCAACAAGAATTTTGAAATAACTCCATCTTCCTCAGGAAGGCTGAACAAATAGTGTTTATCAGTAAATGGAGGCCACAGCTGTTTTTCTCTAACATGTGATGGGGAATAAAAATCTTTTACTATATTTTGGCATTTAGGAAAATGTTATAATTTGCTTTTTGGGGGAGTGTGTGTGTGTGCATGTGTGTGTGTGAGGAGGGGGAACACATTTTCCTTTATATACCGTGTGTTTCAATCTTTATTCATTTTCAGAAAATGCAAGAAACGGGAAGAATTTTGAAGGAACTAGTAAGTTAGGTGTTACTATTGAACCAGAAACCACATTTGCTGATATTTTCTCCATGAACATCTGAGAGTTTTGGTTGTCAGGAGTAGTCCTGAAGCTGGCTGACTCTTGGTGGGGGGACAGGTCATTGGTCATAAGTAGGGGTAGATGACTTGGAAGAGAGGGGCCCGAGTGTTAAGCTTGAGAATGGTTCAGGAGGTTTCGTTCCAGAAAATGAACACCAGCATGTTATGATTGCCCTTAATTTATACCCTTAGGGCTTCCTTAAAAAACAAAAAGACATAAATTGAAAAGCCAAAGTTGGGCTTCGTGGAGACGCCTCAAACTGTTGAGCCAGGGTCTGGGTGGAGTGGCTTGGTATTGGCCTTGGGTGTTGAAGGAATGGAGGTGCTTATTTAGGGTAGGTGGCCTCATTCATTGCTTTGAAAACACAGAATGACTTTTAGAATGTCCTAGAAAGCAAATTATCTTGCAGCCTCAGTTTCTGTTGGGTCGGTGAATTGCCTCTCCCTGTGAGAAACCTTGTAACTCATATAATGGCCTAAAGGTTTTCTTATATTTATATGAACCAATTTGGAAAAAGAGAAATCAACTCAAGCTTGGTTTTTTTTCTATCAAAGAAAGGGTATGCCCATTAAAGACAAGCTTTGTGTATGAAGATGGCTTTATTTATATTTAGAAATGATGGCTACAGGCTTCTCTTTGAGTTTATTTAGATTCCAAAACCTGAGCATGTTTCAGAACTGGGGTAGGGAGGACACTGACACTTCCCCGCAAAAGACAGTAGTGATTTGAGTAAAGCAGAAGTTTGAGTAGTGTGTGTGTGTGTGTGAGAGAGAGAGAGAGTTTTTAGTCCTGCAACTGAAAGTTATTTAAAATAATGAACACCGTGATTCAAAGGACTGCATATTTGCCTTAAGAATATCAGTGAGTATGAGTTGCTTCTTAGCAATTTTTGTAGTTCTGCCCTGTCTTGTTTGTTGTGGGGGTCATGATAGACTCTGAGAGAAGAAATATCGAGGCTAGTTTAGGCCTGGAAGTCAAGAATAAAGTAGGCTTTTAATGAACAGTTTCAAAATTTGCCATAGTTTCCAATTACATTTATTATTTGAACATGAAGATGGCTTAGGACTTTTAAGAAAAATGATGTTCATAAAACACACTGAAGGGGAACTTGCTGAAAGATTAATTTCATATATGTGTGTACACACACAGCAGCTAAATTGGGATGCCACAGCTTGATGAATTTTTCAAATATTTTAGCAAAGGTTTCAGAGCACTCATGAAACAAGCTAAGGATTGCTTGTCATAGCTAATAAAGTTTGCTTGGATCTCACTTAATTTTTCTGCTTGACTTCACAAAGTAATTGAAACTTCCTTTTTGCTTCGAAACCCCCGCCCCCCGCCCCAAGAGCTAGTCTTAAAAGAACCTCTCTTTTGGTTAGCAATTCTGTGGAGTTTTTCTGAATGTAGGACTAGGTCCTTAAATAGTTACTGAGCTAGTGGTCATTCAGTCCTCAAAAGGGAAATTAGTTGAATCTGTACGTGGCTTCTGGAGGCTGAAGAACATCCGAGGAGGAAAGAATGGCTTATTACAACTGGAGCATTTAAAGCATCTCTTGGGGAAGACTGGAAGTATGACCCAAGTCGAAAAGTGGAGAAGGAACTGTCCACCTGGAACAATGAAGGTATGAAGAAGGATCTCCAAGCAACCTGAAGAACTTAGGTGTGGGAACTCTGAATTGATGCAGATGAGTCCAGATGATGAGCTTTCCCAATGTTCCAGCGTCTGCTTGTTGGCGTCTTTATTTCAAGTGGTTCTCTAGAAAATTGCTTTTTTCCATCAAATAAACCAACCCAGAACCCTTAGCCAACTCTTGCAAAATAGCTTCTCCCTCCCTCCCTTCCACCCATGGTTTGTTTTGGGTTGACCGTAAAAGACAAGACAGACTGTTAACTTTACCAGAAAATTGGGCCGGGGGGAGCACTGCAGACAGGTTTTGCTGCTGTAGCTGTGAGGTGAACAAAAACCTCAGATTGCATGTCCCATATTCTCAGGGCAAAAACACTTATTTTGGGAGCAATGTGGGTGGGTTTTGAGGCACTTTTCTGTTTTTGTTTTAAAGCATTTGGTAAGAAGACACTTGACTTTGAAATTTTATTTTCATATGTACTGGCTTGAGAACTCTGACCTCCCACCTCTGCTCAATCCACCGTGTCAGCTTTCATTTTTAACTAAGTAATCAACTGGTCGACATAACTTGCTTATTTTAAAAGCAATCATATGGGAGTAATTTGGCCTTTTTTTTTTTTTTTATCAAGTCGAGTGTTAATTATTTTGATCTGCCTCTTGAATGGTGGGTTGTTAATAGTAATATTAGTCACAGCTGGGCTGTGAGTGCTTGATTCCAGATTCCTTGGTTGAATGTTTCATAGGTCACTAAACAATTTTATGATGAAAATGATTTATTTAAAGCCTAATTCTTGACCTCTCTTTTCCCCCAGTGCCTCAGGATAATTAAATGCTCAGTACTGTACCTCTAGTTACTTGCTGTTCAAGAATTCCTCATTTCAGTGTTCATATCATATGCAGAAAGAATTATGTATCCTGGAAGGAAAGCTTTGTAAATACTGGGGTGTTTAATTCAATTTAAATTCATTTAGGAGAGACTAGTACCATGGATGGAGTGACTGCATTATAATTCACCATGCAAACGAAGCATTTGAAAAAAATTGACATTCTTGACTAGGTTTCTTGTCATTCATACTAGTATATTCGGTTTCTTAGCTTAGCTCCAATGGTCTAATGTGTATACATTTAATATCGTTTAAGACAGACTCTGGTTATCTCATGTAAGTGACAGTGGCTCTGTGAGAACTATAACTTCACAGAAATATAAGAAAAAAACAGGAACTAGGGTCAGAAGCCCCACAGGGTATAAAAAGGTCATAACCTTTCTCAGAGGAGGCAAACGTGACTGATACACTAGTGTGTTTTTTGTTTTTTTTTTTTTTTGATACACTAGTTTTTGAAGAGCACTTTATTGCATGAAGGAATGTAGTAACAGGGCTGAAAGCAAACATGGCAGTAGTGAAGGTGAAATCAGCTGTGTGTCCTGCTTTGGGGGGAGATTAAAGGATGCAGATTTATGTAAAATTATTGAATTATAAGTAGGCTAAAAATGTCCTGTTTTTGCATATCAAAAGGTACAGATCTTCTCAATCTAGTTGAAAATGGATTGAGTGCACCTAACCTACAGAGCATCATAGCTTAGCCTAGTCTTAACACGCTCAGAACACTTAAAAATAGCCTGTAGCTGGGCAAAATCATCTAGCACAAAGCCTATTTTATGATAGTGCTGGAAAAATCATGTAGTTTATTAAATACTGTCCCCAAAGTGGAAAAGAGAATGGTGGTCTGGGTACAGTGGTGTATGGATGGTTTCCCTCGTGAATGCCTGGCTGACAGAGCTTCAGTGGCAGCCACCGCCCAGCATTACCTTCCACATATCCCTAGCCCAGGAAAAGATCAACATTTGAAGTTTGAAGTGTGGTTTCAAGTGGAAGAATGGTAAGTTGAACCACTGTCAGTTGGGAACGGTCTTTACTGTATTTGATGACATCTTGCACGTATACATCTATGTATAAGTAGGATTTGGGCTTCCCTGGTAGCTTCTCAAGGAAGAAGAAAGGACAAGCTTTTTTTCTTTCTCCACATTCCTTAAGATTATATAACAATAATGTATCCTGCCTAAGGACAGTCTCTGGATTAAACCTTCTGTTATCTTAAAATGTAAATTACGGGAGTAGACCTGGTCTTTACAAGGATGTGGAGAAGGCAATGGCACCCCACTCCAGTACTCTTGCCTGGAAAATCCCATAGATGGAGGAGCCCGGTGGGCTGCCGTCCGTGGGGTCGCTAAGACTCGGACACGACTGAGCGACTTCACTTTCACTTTTCACTTTCACCCATTGGAGAAGGAAATGGCAACCCACTCCAGTGTTCTTGCCTGGAGAATCCCAGGGACGGGAGAGCCTGGTGGGCTGCCATCTCTGGGGTCACACAGAGTCGGACATGACTGAAGTGACTTAGCAGGTAGCTCAGATCGTAAAGAATCCGCCTGCAATGCAGAAGACCCCGGTTGGATCCCTGGGTCGGCAAGATCCCCTGGAGAAGGGAATGGCTACTCACTCCAGTATTCTTGCCTGGAGAATTCCATGGACAGAGGAGCCTGGTGGGCTGCAGTCCCTGGGTCGCAGAGAGTCAGACACGACTGAGCAACTAAGCACACGTAAGTAGGATTTACACTTGGATATGTGAGCAAAATCAAGAAGCCATGTCAAAGTCTAAAGATCCAGTTTTTTTTTTTCTTGCCACACCAGTTCTCCAGACCAGAGCTCGAACCCCTGCCCCCTGCATTGGAAGCTCAGAGTCTTAACCACTAGCTTGCCATGGAAGTTTTCTCTTCTATCCCTTAATATTGAAGTAATGTTGTCAATATTTTCTTAGATGACAAAATTACCATCTTCTTGAAGATCTTGAGAATGAAGCTCTAAGTGAATCAATAAAGTCTTTTAGATGATAAGTAATGAGAGGACAAAAGATGTTGAAACGTGAATACTTTTCTTAATAGTGCTTTTGTGAAATAAAGACATTCCGTTAGACTTTGGTGTGGTGGCTGGAGAGAATGTGATGTATTCAGCATGGATGTTGGAAGTTCTGCAACTTCCAAAATATGCTGCATCACTGGCCCCGGGGCTTCCAGGTGGCCCATTGGTGAACGCCTGCAATGCAGGAGATGCCTGTTTGATCCCTGAGTCAGGAAGATGTCTTAGAGAAGGAAATGACAACCCGCTCCAGTATTTTTGCCTGGAAAATTCCATGGACAGAGGAGCCTGGTGGGCAGTCCATGGGGTGATAAAGAGTCAGACATGACTTAGTGACTGAGCACACACGCATCCTTATCAAAGGGTTTGGTTTGACCATTCAGATAATTGAGATTGAAAGATGGTTTGGCCATCCAGATAATTGAGATAATTGAGATTAAATTAAGACTTCAGATGCTGCCAGGAAAAGTAATAGCATATACATTTCATCCCCAGTTCCATTTCAAGATGATTCACAGTTGGAAGATAGACAGCATAGAGTTTAACCACTAGGCATATTTTTACCCCTTTTATTTGAAAATCTCAGCAAATACTTTACTTGAAATAGTATAGGTGAGGGAGGGGCTCATTTTTCCTGTTTGCCCAACACAGTCCAGCCAGGTTTACACCTGTTGCCAGCGTGATTGTTGATAGTACCTCTTTTCACTCTCTCAATGTGTCCTGGTGTGGGCTGTAATTTACGGTCACCTTAAGGACAGGAAATGGTATATTCACAAAAAGAACTCGATAATTTAAAATGATTTAAGAGAGTCTTGCTCAAAAAAAAAAAAAGTGGGTAAGTGAACTTGCAAATCTTTTCTAGGTATGACTTAGCGTAAGGTTGAGGAATGAAGCAGCAGCAGATTGATGTCCTGGGGGTTCTGTGTATGTAGGAAGAGCACTAGAGGCAAGAAAGCCATCTAGATGACGCCTAGAAAGAATCACTCAGAATTGATTCTGATGACATTCCAAGGCCACCATTGTGAATAGCACTCTGTCGCTGGTTGCACACACAGGTGCAGTGGGCGCAGAACAGTCAGGGCTTCTGTCCTGGGAGGGGTGTTGTGGGCTCTCAAGTGTCTTCCTCCCTCCTTGGTGCTTCTGCCTGAGAGTTCAATATGCAACTGCCTTCCTCCAGGGCTTGCCAGTGTTTTTGTTTTTGAAATGACCAATAAAGGGAATCTTTTCTTCTTTGTGAACCTCTTTCCAGGGAATAACAAAGAATGGCAAAGAAGTGCTCTTTGCTGTTTTGTTTGTGCATTAAAAAAAAAAAAAAACTGGTTACAATAGTATAGGGCGAAACTATGAATTATGGTTTTGTGCCCAGTGATCAAATATCCTCAGCCTAGGGAACACCATAATACCCAAGTTGTACAGAAATATCCAAACAGTGCAGAGGAGGTGTTTTTTGGATCAGATTTATGTGTTTTTTATGATGGCATGTAGTTTAGTGGACTTCGAGCTGGGAGACTGATTTCCAGGCTACATTGGATGACCTTGGATAAGTCACTTAATCCCTCTGTGCTTTAGGTCCCTTTTCTATTTCTTGAGGCTTAACAAGGCTACAGAAATCCTCTTCTGGGGTTGAAGGAGTGAAGTGCTGGCTTCCAGTAGATGGATTCACTCACTCAGCCTTGTGTCTCACTTGCTAAAACAGGAGAGGTCATGGAGGGCTTTATAAGTGCCTTCAGCTCTAACCCTTGCCCCAAGCAGAATGAGATTCCGAATGCGGAAAGTTCCCTGGACAGGAATGTGCAACCTAAGTGCGGTGGGAGGTAAGAGGGCCTGGAACTGGCCTGCTTGCAGGACTATTTTTAGTTCTGGGGCACTAGGGTGGGTCAGCTCCTTTTCCAGGGCAGTGTTTTAAACTAGAGCCTTGAGTGGCAGGCCCCTCTGGGGAAGCTTTAAATTGGGCCAGGATGGGGTCCCAGTCCAGCCCTGGCTGACGATAGGAAAACTTAGTTTGGTAGGCAGTGGTAGGGCAGTTAAGAAGTTATTTACAAGTAGAGTATCTCAGTTGAGAAACCTGGATTACCTTGGAGCAGTCAGAGAGTGCTGCTTAAGCAGCGTGGTTCAGAGAGACATGACAGAGAGAATAGGGCAAGGAGCAAAGACAGACCCACAGATCCCCATGTTTTAAAAGCACCTTCGTTCATTAAGTCCAGATTCGGACCATCTCAGCCTGCTTTCTGTGGAGCCCTGTCCCCTTGGAGTTCATTGTCAGAGAGCTTCAGCTGTGGACCTTTATGGTCATAGGCACAGGTTATGTTTATCCTGCTGACTGTCAGTGGTGATTAGAACATTTTTTAGGCTTTTCTTACCTTAATCAATTGTAAGCGATTTGGCCTCGATTCTTTTCAATATTAAATAGAGGAAGACCGTAGTATATTAGACCTGGAGCTAGCCCCAAACTTAAAGTTTGTTGCTTGGACACAGTTTATGAAGTTGGTCCTAGGGACTTACCTCTGTCCTGCTAGGCTGGCAGTGAGAGTAGATTAGTCTGGCAGTGTTCCTGGGAGGAATGTTTTGCTTTAGTTTACTACCGTTTAATTCATCACTGCTTTTCAGTCCTCTACCCTTTGATAGAATGGGAATCATTTTCTGTTTGTCTGTGGTAGAAGTTTAAAATTCGTTTCCAAAGCACAAGTCTGCAAAGGGGCTCCATTTATTTGTCTAGAAATGTCCCCCCATTAGCCTTGGCAGGCCTCCAGCCTTGCAGACGTAATGGACCGAAAACTCTGCTAGTTCCCAGATTTTGGCATTCATACATTGGAATGTACGAACTGAACCACCCCCACAGAGGTAGACAAAACTGTAGTCTCATAATTTACAAAAATACAGCTACTCTGTTTGGCCTGCTACTATATGCAGAATGTAGAAGTTGCCTTTGAACTCTAGGGCTTGGAGAAGAGAAAGTACACTGCAGAAGGAACTCAAAGTGATCAGGAGATCTACCTAAGAACCTCTAAGGGCTTCTGTTGACTAAGAAATCAGAGGTTTAGTCTGAAGGCCGTTTCCAGCCCTCCTATTCATTCACACATTTATTGAGAACTCAGCCAGGTACTGTGGCCCTAAGGACACTCAGGAAAATAAAAGAAACTGTTGACTGCAAGAGGAGCATTAAGTCTAGGAGCTCATTTGGGGGCCGATGTTCCTCAGCTCTGCCCTCCACTGGAAGTCTCCGAGTGCCCCTGAGAAGCAGAATCGTGGGAACATAAGATCTTAGAGCTCTTTTGAACGTTAGAGCCAGAGGGGAGGTCAAAAGTCATTTAACATACGAGGTCATTGAGACTAAGACAGCCAGTTTTGCCACACTTCATCCAGCTGCCTTGTTGCAGAGCCAGGTCTCTTGTTGACAGACCAAGGCTTCTCATCTTTGTTGCTCTTTAAATGATACTGTGCTACTTGTGCTCTCTTTTTGGCCTCAATAGAACTTGGGAGACTTATAAATCCATAGATGTTTGGGAATGTCTCTTAAGACCAACAGGTTGGGAACCACTGAACTGAACCATTGAAAGCATGTGTGTGTGCTTGAACCTAATGATAACGTTTGGCGCTTTGGTCTTGGGACTTGATGTTATGATCTGAAATGCTTTTAAACTTGAGTCACCTCAGTGCATACCTGATCCATGCATGCCTTCATTACATACTTTTGCCCTGAAATACATAAAGCTGATAAGGACTTGAGAAGGCTGCTCTGATGCATGTAAACACTTGGAGGGCTGATGAATGTCCTGCTGCATCCTTGTTGTCCAGCTCTTGAGGGATTGCTTCTTAACATTTCATCAGCCAGTCATTTGCCATTTCTGATCTTACTGTCTAAAAAGCACACCCTCTAACCTAACATCCAGTAGAGGATGTTGCTCCATCTTTTTGCAGGGAAAAAGCATGTGAAACAGCTGCAACTATTTAGGAAAGATGAGTAATGCAGAAAATAGTGCATATTTGCAGGTTTTAACAGACTTGTTTCTTTTTCTAACAAAAAATAAAGGAAAATAATCAGTCTGTAGGTTTGGAGGACTTTTGAAAATAAAATCACTCTAACTTTGGTTTGTTAAATGATGGAAATGCTTAAGACTTTCATGTTCTGAAGAGATTTACCACTCAGTGTTTCTATTGAACATCAGAATAAATATAGAGTAATGTGAGTGTGAGAGATCAGGAAGTCAGAGGATATTCTGGCAAGAAACCTCAAATTCAACAGGCTTTCTAACAGATGGTTTTGACATGGAATCTTGGTAGGATATTGTTATAACTGCAATGGAAATGGGTGGGGTGGGTTGGTGGGATAATCCATACTAGACTCTGAGCTCCTTTAGGGCAGAGAGTATGCTCATTTTTTTTCCTCACCATCTGGCACCATGCCTGACATATACTGGGTCCCCAATAAATGTTCATTGAGTGACTAGAGAAAGAAAACTGGTGGAGATAGGTACAGCAAGCAAGGTAGTAGTAAATCACTAATGATACCAGGATCAAAAAGGGAAGTTTTAAAAATTAGGTGGAAGCCACAGGTTGTATCTATAGGCAGTCACCAAAACTACAGTTGAAATAGAATGAAAGATTAAGAAAAAACAAGTTGGAGGTGTTGAAAAAAGTACTTAGTTGTCTTTGGGCATAAAATTCTACAGCTGTGATCAGAGGAAAAGCTCAGCTCAGCAGCCTGAGTAATGAATAAAAAGAATTTTTCTGAATGAAAATAAATAAACAAGCTCTGTGACTCTCAACTGAAAGGCCAATTGCTGCCTCCCAGCATCTTTAAGAATGACATTTTACCATACATCAACATGAATCCGCCAAAAATCAATACAATACTGTAAAGTAATTAACCTCCAATTAAATAAATTTATATTTTTTTAAAAAATGACATTTTACCCACCCAAGCCATTCTCCTCTAAAATGAATTGATAATGTTTGCTTTAGTAGTATCTTTTGTTAGAGAATGAGACGGTCTTAAATTTCTTACTCAGGTTTTAGCTGTGTCAGAAGCAGTGGATATTCTTAGATTTTCAACAGCATTTATATCTGGATATCTTTGGGATAATTTGTTGTGTTCTGATCCAGAAAGTTGATTATGTGTTCCTTTTACCATTTCTGAAAGATGTGATTCACATAAGAGTTATTAAAAAACGAGGAGAGTGTTATCTGATTCTTATTTACTATTTCATTGCAGTTTTACAAGTGTGTGCGTGTGTGTGTGTGTGTGTGTATGGAAGTTCAGAATGCTCTGGCTAAATTCTAGGATGAAAACAGGAAGTAGTGACTATATTTAAGTGTTTTCTTATTTGAGGGATTAAAACCCATGTTTTGGAGTTTGTTTTGGTCATCACTCCCAATTTAAATGGCATTGTTGTTTTCTGGTGGCCAGAGCAGCTTGTGAAGACCAATAACTTGTGTTAAACTTGTATGTGAGGCCATTTCAGATGGTATTCTTAACTCTTAACATGTCCCTGGGTGGCATTCAGCATACTCTTTGGCCTATCTGATTGACTCCATAATTCCACTCCTAGGTACATACTTAAGAGAAATGAAGCCTTTTGGGCAGAAAAAAGAAAAACAAAACATGTAAATTTGGGGATTACTGAGATTTTAGTAAAGATGGCTTCCTATTTAATGTTTGTATCCAGTATCAAAAGAAAAACCTAATATTAATGTTTGTGACAACACTACCCACAGTTGGTTGTCAGCAGGTGGAAGCAAGCTGAATGTCCATCAGCTGATGAATGCAGAAACAAAATACAGGCCTGCCTCAGTTTATTGTGCTTTACTTTATTACACTTCACGGATACTTGCGCGTGCGCTTGTATGTGTTTTAAACAAATTGAAGGTTTGTGGCAATCCCGCATGTTGACTAATGTGTCAGTGTCATTCTCTTGACGTTAGTTGCTCACTCCATGTCTCTGTGTCCCATTTGGTAATTCTCACAATATTTCAGACTTTATATTTGTTATGCTCGGGAGTCTTTGTTACTATTGTAATTGGTTCTGGCATTTTTTAGCAGTAAAGTATTTTAAAATTAAGGTCTGTACTAAAGAAGGAATGTAAAATTAAGGCGTAGTACAGTGTAAACATGGGGTTCCTGGTGGCTCAGGCGGTAATTCAGTTTATTGTGGTGGTCTGGCACCAAACCTGCAGTATTTCTGAGATATTCTTCTTTGCTATGTCCATACAATGAAAATTATATAGCCACAAAGAGGAATGAAGCACTGATACATGTTATAACACAGATGAACCTTGAAATCTTCATGCTTTGTGAGAAAAGCCAGTACAGAAAGACTGTATATCGTATGATTCCTTCCGTATGAAATGTCCAGAATAGGTAGATCCATAGAGTCAGAAAATAGATGACTGGTTGCCTGGGGCTTCCCTGGTGGCTCAGACGGTAAAGCGTCTGCCCGCAATGCGGGAGACCCGGGTTCAATTCCTGAGTCGGGAAGATCCCCTGGAGAAGGAAATGGCAATCCACTCCAGCACTCTTGCCTGGAAAATCTCATGGACGGAGGAGCCTGATAGGCTACAGTCCATGGGGTCGCAAAGAGTCGGACACGACTGAGCGACTTCACTTCACTGCCTGGGGCTGATGTGTGTAGGCAGTTGGACGGGGGAGAGTGATGGTGACTGCTAATAGGCATGAGATTTCTCTTGGGGGCGAGGGAAATGTTTTAGAATTAGATAGTTGTGATGGTTGCAAAACTCTATGAACATACCAGAACCCAGTGAATTGTACACTTTAAATGGGCAAAGTGTATAGTATGTGAATTATATTAGGATTTTTAGAAGTTGGTGGGATGGGTATGGAAAGAAGCATGTTAGTGTCATTTCTGATGTCTGGTTCTCAAATGGCTAATGTCAGGGTTCACCTGACTGATAGGATTCAAGAATTACAACCTGGACCGCAAGAGACCAGAGTTCTGCTGCTGCTGCTGCTGCTAAGTTGCTTCAGTCATGTTCGACTCTGTGCGACCCCAGAGACGGCAGCCCACCAGGCTCCCCCATAACCAAATAAATTGTGCCACCTTGCACAAATTCATCCACATTGGCAGGGAACTTCATTTCCTCTTCTATAGACTGAGGAAACGCGATCTCAAGATCATTAAGTCCCTTCTGGGTTTTAGTACTTGTAAACTTTGATGGCATTACTAACATACAAGCTTATTTCATCGTTTTCCATTCCCAGAGAATGAAGGGTGATGTTGGGAAATGAGCAGTGGGAAAAACAGCATATCCTTTTTCATAACAAAAGGATTGAGGATGTCTGGAGAAGGGTGAAAGAAAGAAAAAGAACTTGGCTTAGTCTCTTTGAGCTGCTATAACAAAAATGCCATAGATTCAGTGACTTAACAGAATTTTTTTCTCACAGTTCTGGAGTCCAGACCAGCAGAGTCTAGTGAGTGTCTAGAGGCAGTGTCTTGGAGAAGGAAATGGCAGCCCACTCCAGTACTCTTGCCTGGAGAATCCTGTGGATGGAGCAGCCTGGTGGGCTGCTGTCCAGAGGGTGGCACAGAGTCAGACATGACAGAGGCGACTTAGCATGCATGCATGCATTGAAGAAGGAAATGGCAACCCACTCCAATGTTCTTGCCTGGGGATTCCCAGGGACGGAGGAGCCTGGTGGGCTGCCGTCTATGGGGTCGCATGGAGTCGGACGCGACTGAAACGACTTAACAGCAGCAGAGTCACTGTCTAGTGAGAGCCCCTGGAGTATTTTTATAAGGTCCCTTATCCCATTCACGAGGGTTCCACCCTCATGACCTAATCACCTCCCAAAGGCCCCACCTCCAGATACCATCACACTGGGGGGTTAGGTTTCAACATAGGAGTTTGGGAGGTGGAGGTACACAAACATTCAGCCGATAGCAGAGCTTTAGGTTTAAAAAAACAAATATGGTTTTTCAGACTGTTAGGCAAGGGCACGAATGTCAGGGTAATTCATATTAGTGATCCAGGCCAGGAATTGACAATAATTTACCCATGCACCCCTTGGCCTCTCTGTCATGGCATTCTCAGCTCTCAGTCATTCCTCAGTTTTCTGTCCCTCATCACCATTTGTTTTTACCAATAGGAGCATCGTCTCTGGGACCCCACCTCCCCTAGACTCCTTCTGTCCTTAGGCTGGCTTGCCTGACTTGACTTACCTGTTATTTGTTTTATTTATTTATTTTTGGCCAAGGGGCCTGTGGGATCTTAGTTCCCCCACCAGGAATGGAACCCGCACCCCCTGCAGTGGAAGCACAGAGTCTTAACCACTGGACTGCCAGAGAAGTCCCTGACTTACCTGTACTTCGTAGTGGGAGGCAGCTGTGCAGATCCACAGCAGCACCCATTCATGGCTCTGAGAGGAAGCAAGGAGTGTACAAGCTTTTTCTGAAAAGTCATCATCGTGGAGGTTTTCAGGAAATAAAGCTTGTGTGCGCGAGCCATCCCAGAGGAGTGTTTTCAGGACATCTCTCATCGAGGAGGCTCGTTCCCCTCAGAAAAGCTGGCAGCATGTAGGCTTTCCATACCTTCTTTAGCAAGGCATTAACTCAGTATCCAAATCAGGGTCCTTGAAAATTGTAAAACCGTTCTGAACTTGTTCTTACCAGTGTAGAACGTTTGTATTGTGTTTGTGTTACATGTAGGGTACAGCTATGGCAAGTGACATTTGGTCCTGGCAGTTTTAGAATGAGAAATAGTTACTGTTTGCTCCAGCTTCTTCCCTTCTCTGTCCTTTTTCTTCATGGTTTTGGTTTCTGTTTTGTTTCCCTTGTGGTTCAGCTGGTAAAGAATCCACCTGCAATGCAGGAGACCTGGGTTCCATCCCTGGGTTGGGAAGATCCCCTGGAGAAGGGAAAGGCTACCCACTCCAGTATTCTGGCCTGGAAAATTCCATGGACTGTATAGTCCATGGGGTCAACTGAGTGACTTTCAAATTGTATTTAATTTGTTTAGGGGTCTTGTCCTTGCTGAGTCCTGCCTTGTTGCTTGTTCTCTTTGGGGAGAGATGAGCGACTTTTGCATGGGTACTGTAAAATGAATAAATGAGAAAACTTATGCAATTTTGTTTTCCAGAAACTTTGGTTATTTTGGTCTTAGATATTACCCAGGTTTTCTTCCATTTCATTTCCCCGGAGAACTTCAGACAGCAGTGGTGTTTTTCCTGATGTGTTCTTCTTCTAAAGGCATGTGGTTTGAGAGATTACTCCACTTCAGGATCTTATTTTTGCTTTCTTCTTGGATGTTTCAGATCGATTTCCTTCACTAAGATCGGGTTGCCTTGAGAGAAATAGAGAACAATCTGAAGTGCAGATAGCAGAGTGTCTCTCCCCAAATGAGAAAGTAGGTGTTTGAAGAAGTAAGCCCACTTTGAGAAATAAACCTTATTTTCATGTTTAATTAACTCTTCTCTCTTAAATCTTCTGGGATTAATTTTTTTGGTAATATGAATCAGCCGTTTGATGTGCTTTTGAAAGGAAAAAACAGCACTCTGGTCAGTTGTATCTCTGGTATGGACACCACACTCAGGTGAGAGGAAGAGGAATGTTTTGTTGAAGCAAAAAAATCATCTAAGGATTTAAATGTATACGAAAGAAGCCAGTTTTCCCTAATGAATTGCCCCATTGATCTCTCTCTGAACACATCTAGAACTTTTTGTGAAGCTCTTGAGTTGTAGCCTCACACAACCGTTGACCTAACCCTTGTGACATTAAGATGTTATGTGTTGGTTGTGTTGCTTCCTCTGAAAAGGAAACATTTGGGGTAACAGATTTTTCTAGATAATTATTCTTTTACAGATCAAACAAACTTATAAAATGTTCTAAACATCTCTGTGAACATATCTTGGAAATATTTATTCTCTTGCCTAATTAAATAGAATGATAAAAAATCATAAGAACTAGTTAAAGAAGACCCAGGGCCATCATGAAAATCATTTGATAAATGATTCTCTAACGTGGTCCTGTCCTTAGGGCTTTTTGAAGGACGGGAAACTCTTTGCCCCTAAGCTAAATGGCCCCATACTGTTCTGCCTCTGTTGCTTCTGCCTCCCTTTTCAGCCGTCACTTGAGCTGTCATTGATTTGGGTTCACTCTTTGTCCTTTTTCACCCAAGGCAGAACTGAATGTCTAGAAATCAGACAGCAGCAGCAGAGTGGGTTAAATAGGCAACTGGAATATTTGTGTGCAAAATAAAGGCTATGTCCCAGAGGGTGGCTCCAATATTCTACAGTAAATTGCACAGACTTTGTCCCTGTACCCCACCTCCACCCCCCGTTGTTGTTGTTAAGGTCAGGCTTCTCTTGCTCATTGGGTTGTCTCAGAAGTTGAAGCAGTGTGTAAGTGAGAGGTCGCTATGCTTCTGGGCTTGTTTATTGAATGAGTTTAATATATGAGGAGTCAATAAAAAGAATAGTCTTAAAGCCTCTTTTAAAACTTTGAAATTCTGCTTATCTCTTTTGTATCTTTTAAGGTTCAGTGGCAGTATATGGGAGCACGGGTACACGATATTGCTTTCTGTTAGCACCCTCCGTAAATTGTATATTCAGGGTCCCATTTATTCAAATACGTATTCTCCTTGCCTCACCAACCCGGCAAGCTCTGGTTTATTAGATGAACAGGAGTTTTCTCCTTTGCCAAAATATTTGGTGTTCTGTCTCCTCCATAGGGTTTATTTCTGTAAATATGCAGTGATTTCACCTTTATCATAAAATTGGCCAGCCTACTTGATTTGGAGATGAGCCCTACTGGTTTCTACTTCCCAGGGTCCCCTTCGGAACCCTTCTTATGAACAGGAATTGCATTGACAAGCACCAGTTTCTCGGGCAGCGGCTGTTTGTAAAGATGGCCTACACATGTTGGTCAAAACAGTTTCACCCTTGAGTTACTTCAAAACTGACTGGTGGATACCATCTGGTCCCAGTGATTTATCTACTCCTGGTTTGTGATTAGATGCATAGCATCGTGTTTACCACTATTTGATCTAGTACCTCTGACCTGCCGAGTTCAGTGTTCTGGTTTGGTAATGCGAACCTCCAAGACAAAGAATTCATTCAGTCTCTCGACCCGTCTCCTTTTTAGCTCTGTGACTGTGATTAAGTGAGTCCTTGGATGCTCTAAATGGCTTCCTCCCTTTGATAGAGAGAAAGAGCCTCTTACTGTGTTGACTTGGCAATCTCTTGCAAGTTGCTCCTGCCTAATTTTGATTTTGTGTCTAACCTGCATGCCTTTTGGGCTTTTCTTTATACCCAGTCTGGGATTAGCTTTTTATTTCATCAAAGATACCTTCACTTCTTTTTCACTCTGGCCTTTTAGCTGTGCTGAAGTTTCTCTCTTCTCTCTCTGTCCCCAGCTCTCTTTCAAAATATAAGTGCTTGGGAGCACTTATCTCTGAAGTAACAGGTAAAGGACTCTTCCCCTCACCCCCGATTTTCAAACTAGTCTCCAGATATCTTGCATGCTGTTTACTTTTTGAACCCTTTTTTCCCTCCCTCAATGATGCCTGGTTTGTCATAGCTTCTTACTCTAAAATGGGGGGCGGGGGGTGGACATCCATGCATTGTGTTTTGCACTTTTCTTTTCCTCCCCCAGGGAGTTGCTGAATTGCACAGGGCCATGCTCCCCAATACATACTCTCTATCCTGTTCCTCAGTGCCTGAGTTCTGTATACCACTCAGGATCAAGGCCAGGGCATCTCAGGCCCTTGTTCTCCCCTCCCTCCCTGCACACCACCCCCCCCCCCAACTCCATAAAAACACTTGTTCAGGAAGCATTTTTTGTCTCTCCAAACTTTGCCTACACATCCTGGCAAGTAAGTATTATGGTGATTAATTTTCCTTTTCTCACTCATGTCCATAAATCTTAGGCACAATTGTGAGGCGTAATGGAGGGAAATCTATGGTCCCAGTCTAAAACCTGGTAGAGGAAGACCTGTTTGACAGAAATAGCAAAGAAATAAAGCAAGTAGAAGGAGGTGATCAGGTGATAAACTGACAGACGCTCTGAGGTCAATATACTCTCATCAGCAACATCAAAAAATCAGCACTTAAATGCACCACAATTGTGCAGGGAGCTGTCATTTCAATCTTTGTTCTCCCTTTCTTTGATGTGATAGGGAACGAATTCCCTTCATCTCAGGGTGAGTGGTTTTTTTTTCTGGTTTTTATTTGACACACATTTATTCTTAGATATTCTAAATTTCTGAATCATCCACCTTTATCTTATAGAGCAGAGTGTTCTTTCAACAAAATGATTGGCTAGTAAGAAAGAATTGATCATTTGTCAGCATAGTGCAGTTAACATGGTACGTACTCAAGACATGTGTATGCTTTTTTTAAAGTAAGATGCTTATTTAAGTAAGTAAATAGGAGTGTCTTATTTCAACCTTTTGTATTTGTGAGTGCAGGAGTCTTAGAATGCAAATGCTTCATACTTTACATGTAAGAATACTTAGATATTGATGCAGAGTTGATTCCTCAAAATATTAGCTAGGCTGTTGCTGGTATTTCACCCTTTTGACTTGAAATAACCACAGCTTCATGTGAATCAACCTTTCTTCTTCTTATTATTATTTTTAATCTCCCAAAAGTATAACAGAGTCATTTTAAAACTAAAGAAAAGGTTCTCTAACCTGTAATCCCAAAGTGATATTGCTGTAGCCTGAATTTTTACCAAGGGACAGTCTGTGTTTTGGCTAAATAAAGCTAAATTGCTGTTTTTTTCCTGTAATTTTTAGAAATAATGGTTCCTAAGCCTAATAATAGTACCTGTAGTAGTAGTAGCAGCAGTAATAATCACAACAGGAAAATACTCTTCCTTTAATTAAATATAGTTGAACCCCAAGGCATAGAAAGGATCCCCCTTCTGAGAAATATACAGCCATTCCTTGGGGTGGGGGGTTTATGGTTACAAGATCCTCCAGGAAACTAAAATCCACAACACATTCTAGCACATCGTTCCATATGCTTTAACTCATCTGTAGATTATTTATAATACCTAACACAATGTAAATATTCTATAAATCGTTGCTGGACATTGAGTGGGCTTCAGCTATTGAAATGGGCTTTCCTCACTACGTTGAAATCGATTCCAGAATATGATTGAAAATCTTGAACTGTGGCAATGCAGAAACTGAAGCTCCAGTACTTTGGCCACCTGATGTGAAGAGCTGACCCATTGGAAAACACCCTGATGCTGGGAAAGATTGAGGGCAGGAGAGAAGGGGGCAACAGAGGATGAGATGGTTGGATGGCATCACCAACTCAGTGGACATGGGTTTGGGCAAGCTCTGGGAGATGGTGAAGTACAGGGAAGCCTGGCGTGCTGCAGTCCTTGGGGTTGCAAAGAGTCGGACATGACTTAGCGAATGAACAACAACAATACATGTGCTTCTGTAACATTAGCTGTAGTTTGGGATCACGCTACCTTGACTCAGAACGTAAGGTTAAATAGATTTTATTTTTCAAGTGAAAAGTAAAAATAAAATCTTTCAAGTGCACAATTTATGGTTCAATGAAAAGGGACAAAGAAAGCTATTTTCTGTTCATTATTTCTAGTTACCAATACTCATTTAAGTACACTAAAATGTTTTCTAATTCAAACAGATAAGTGTAGTGTTATCTTTAAAAGAGGTGGACATTTAATGTCATTTGGCATTTGTTTTCATCCTCAAAGACAGTTTTAAAAATTGCCTCTCGGGTTCCTATGGGATCTGGAAAAACTATGAACTTGCACAAATATATGTGTGTCTGCAAGGAGAAGGTTACTTTAGTTTTATTTTCCTTTGAAGTACCTTTAAGTATATTCTTAAAATATGTCCTGAACCACATACCGTTGTTCGTTCTTCACATAGGATAAAACATCTTCAAGGAGAGGAGCCAAAAACAAGTATATTAAAGTGACATACTCTTTTCTGGCAGAAAGTCCCAGTATGAAACTGGGTCCTTGAATTTTCCAAAGGAGACTGTATTTATTGCCCTTCTTTTCTAAGAGGAGCCATTTTAATAATTTTGCTATCACTTCAAAGACTTTTCACAATAATTATAGTCAATAATTGCAGTAGTAATGCAGTATGCCATCTGCAGGCTCTGTGTAATGGAAACTAAAGAGAAAAACATGTCCCTCTGCTTGATGGGAGTTGCCGTGAACTTGAGGCCCTGGTGCCAGATTGCCACTAGCATCAGCTTTAGGTGGCCCTCCCAGTCCTCAGCCCTGGGTCCTCTAGCAGTTTCCTTTTCTTTGTCTTTCCCTGGACCCATTTCTCTTTAGTTCTTACTGTCTCTCTCTCCCTCCCCCTGCCACCAGCACCTCCCTCATCCCCCTAAGCTGATAGGTCACCTTCTCAGACTGGAGGAGTAATTGGAACTTCTTTAGGACAGGTATTTGACCAGATCATTTGCTTTATGAGTGAGTAGTTGGCCCATGGCCCCAAAGATTTATGGAAAGCAAGTTGGATATTGAAATAATGAAACAGATGCTTACGCTCCCATTGCTCCAAGCCGTGGAAAGCTGTTTGATGATTTGAATTTGTGAACATCAGGCCTCCAGACTGTGTCCTGGCCAGATTCAGGTTCTGGTGCTCTGGTGGCTCTCTTAGGTCCTGTGACAGTGGCTCCAATGGCAGCTTTAGGGCAAGAACCTTCCTATCTTCTTTGAGGCTCAAACCAGAACGGCCTCTCTCCTTTTATCCCCACCCAAAGCAAAAAATGGGAACAGGAAACCCCTTTATACCTAGTTTTCTGACAGTTCTACAGGAAACAGGGCCAGGCCACCTCCAATGTACTAGTTGCTTTCTGGAACATTCATATCTATCTCTGTGGCCTTGGATCTGGCAGGCCTATATCTGAGGATGGTCAGGAATTGAATAGGCCTGTGGGGACTTGAACACAGAGCAAACGACTGGTTTTTCTCTTTTCCTTGTCACTTGCTGGCAAGGGCAATCACTTTTCCATCTTCTTCTGTAAGGAAGTAAATTTTTGTTTGTGTCATAAATAAGTAATCACGTTAATCCGTTAATTTAGTGCCCAAGATCTGCCCTTATTTTTCCCTTCTCTGTGATACTTAAACCAGAGGAAAATGGTAGGTGACTGGCATGGCAGCCCAGCCGAAAAATTTCCTAATTGATTCCTTACATTTTAAGTACCTTTTTATTGGAGTTTCAGAGCCCAGAACAAACAGGGATTTTTCCTAGCATAGTAGAAAGAAACTGTGTACTATCTCAGTTCCTTTGCTGTTTGGTGCATCAGTCACTTGAGGGCATAGAAGCTCCTCTCCTGAGACCACAGCAGCAAAACTTGAATGGGGTGTCACACCAGTGATTTACTGACTGTTGGATATTAAGTTTAGGGAAGTTCATCATCAAGGATCAGGTTTAGATTCACAGACTTTTCAAAAATCAAAGCATGAACATTGTCTGAAAGATGGGGTTTTAAAATTAATTTGAGTGGTTAGTGACCTGATTTGGCAAGCCGAATAGCTAAAGCATTTGTGTGAAGCTTTTCCTTTGTGGATTTTGCTTTATTGACCAAGAAAGGCAGCAGAACTATATCCTTAAGGAATTTGCTCATTGCAAGATTTTGCTTTGAGTCTAAACTAATACCTTCTGTTACTGTTGAGGACTCAAAAAAAATGGCCACAGCATATCTGGCAATGTATTATATATGAGTATGTAACTTTCTCCCAGCTTGTCCAAAGGACCTACTATAAGGCACATCTCTTGAAGCCTCAGTGTAAGATGCATGAGTTGTGGTGGATTTACCTGGGATAGAATCACCTCTTCTCCTGTCTTTTGAACTTGAGTTGTTTCGAGATAAGATCAGAAGACCACAGAGTTCTTTTGGGGAGGGGATGGAGGAGTGGAGTAATTCAGAATATACAGTAAGAGGGAGAGAGAAAAAGCCTATAGAACAGCAATAAAGTCCACGTCAGATTATCTTGTCATTTTCAAGAGGGTGGAGCCCAAGCATTTTGCCTTCTCTGCACTGAGTGGCATCTAGCATGTAAGACACACTGGGTAAAAATACTAGATTAAGCACCCCAAATTTTTTGTGTTGCCAAATTTGGCCAAAAGTTAGTTTTGGAGAAGTGAATTAATACTTCGATATAGACTTGGGAAAAATTTTAGGACAGGGTTTCATCTCTTGAGGTGGACTGGTTGAAGTAGTAAACACACTGAATTTCCTAATTCTAATGAACAAACAAAATATAATTGATCAACAAGTCTGAGCCTAAAGGAGAGATTCTGAAAAGTGAGATTGGGGAATTGGATGGTATCGAGGAGACAGTCATTAGAATAAATAGGGAGATGGCCATTAAATCCCAGTTAGACCTGGGATGCCTCACTTATAAAGACAAGCAGGTAGAAGATATAGTAAAGAATGGGACCATGGAAAGTTAAGCAGATTTAATCTTCTAGGAAGGCCAAGATCATTTCTATAAGTGGAGTCTCTGCTTGACTAATGACCTTGTGTTTTACCAGAGACTAAAGCATATGTGGATGAAGGGAAACCAGTGAACTTGATCTATCTAGGCTTTCAAAAAGCTTCTCCTGGGGTTGCACGGCAAGCCAAGGCAACGTAAAGTAACTGGCATCACCATACAATTGTGAGACTGTTTCACCAACTACTACGTTTGGCTTAGAGGCAGGATGCAGAGGGTGAGGGATAATAAGTCAAGTCTCTGTATAGCTACATTAAAGTGGCATTCTCTCCAAAATTAGGATGGAGAAAATTTTGCGTAAAACTCGAGTAAATGGCCTAGGAAAGGAAGTGTACTTTACTTTTGGCAACAAAATGGTAATGAATTCTAGGGGTCTGTCCCAGGGGTGGCAGGCCCAGGTGTTAGGATACTAGATAATGGTGAAGAGAGCTTTTTTGAGGGTTGGGGAAAACCCTCAAAACGAGGGCTCTGCCTTTCTTCCATCTGTCTGTGCTAAGATGTGCTGAGGCTGAGTTTTTCTCTCATGTTATAAAAATGAACCCCTATTGAACTGTGGTCCATGGACCTGGGCATCTGTAGTGTTGTTCAGTCGCTCAGGCATGTCTGACTCTTTGCGACCCCATGGACTGCAGCTTGCCAGGCTTCCCTGTCCATCACCATCTCCTGGAGCTTGCTCAAACTCATGTCCATTGAGTCGGTGATGCTATCCAACCGTCTCATTCTCTGTCAGCCCCTTCTCCTCCTGTCCTCAATCTTTTCCAGCATCAGGGTCTTTTCCAATGAGTTGGCTCTTCATACCAGGTAGCCAAAGTATTGGAGCTTCAGCATCAGTCTTTCCAATGAATATTCAGGGTTGATTTCCTTTAGCATTGATGGGTTTGATCTCCTTGCTGTCCAAAAGACTCTCAAGAGTCTTCTCCAGTATCACAGTCTGAAAGCATCAATTCTGTATTAGGGTAACCTGTAACTTACTGTGACCCTTAACAAGAATTTTGTGGAAGTGGATTTTAAGGGTTGTAATGAAGTGCAAACTAATGAATTTCATTGATATCTGGCTAGAATTTTCAATTTATTTATTTATTTATTTGCCTGCATCAGGTCTTAGTTCTGGCATGTGGGATCAATTTTCCTGGCCAGGGATTGAACCTGGCCCCCCTTCACTGGGGAGAGTCTCCTGGCTAGAATTTTAAAGACTGGTTCATGTGGCTTGAAATCTGTTGTTAGAGAATCATTTTTCTTTATGTGAGTCAGTGAACTTTGTTATCATTCAAAGTAAAAGCATTCTAAATAGCCATTTGGAGAAATATCTTTGGGAGAATTTCTAATGAATGACCATGTTGTTCTTTAGGTATATTTTCACTAGAAAGTAGATTCACTGAAAACCTATTCTCACACTATTCTGGAGAGAGGAATTTTAGGTATGTCTTGAAAGGGGGTGAGTAAAGAGAAGCTTAGGAGGGTTTTTATTTTTCTAGTTACCAAAGCTGAAAAGAAGCATGGAAAAAAAAAGAGAAAATAATGTTAAAAATATTCATGACCCACACAACCTGTGACATGTCTATAAAACAAAAGGTATTAATATTTGTATTAGATCAAGTGTCTGGTATTGATAAGCCTCCCCACCAACTACATTTTTAAAATAAACTTTTAATTTTGTATTGGGGTATAGCTGATCAGGGTTTCCCAGGTGGCTCTAGTGGTAAAGAATCCACCTGCCAGTGCAGGAGACAAGAGAGACATGGGTTCAATCCTGGGTCCAGAAGATCCCTGGAGGAGAGCATGGCAACCCTCTCCAGTATTCTTGCCTGGAGAATCCCACGGACAGAGGAGCCTGGCGGGCTTCACAGTCCATAGTGTCGCACAGAGTTGTATACGACTGAAGTGACTTAGCGCGCGCATGCGCGCACACACACACACAGCTGATCAACAAACAATGTTGTGATAGTTTCAGGTGAACAGTGAAGGGACTCAGCCATATATATACATGTATCCATTCTCCTCCAAACCCCCTTCCTATCCAGGCTGCCACATAACATTGAGTGCTATACAGTAGGTAATTGTTGGTTATCCATTTTACATATAGCAGTGTGTACCTGTCCATCCCAAACTGCCTAACTATCCATTCCCCCCATCTTTCCCGCCAGCAACCATAAGTTCAGTCTCTAAGTCTGAGTCTCTTTCTGTTTTGTAAGTAAGTTCATTTGTATCATTTCTTTTTAGATCCCACCATATAAGGGATGCCCACCAACTGCATTTTTCTCCTACACATGGAATAAAGTTGGTACCCACATGTTGACCCTTTCTCATCTTGCTGTGAAACCTCAATGGCTGTGGCAGATTATTTTAGAATGAGGCTCTTGGGGGTTTCTTTAGAGATGAGTGGGAAATAATAAGGAAAATAGCTCCCTATTAGAAGTGTGGCGTTCAATCAGTCCCTGGGAGGAGGGGGAAAGGAACATAGCCAGTGTTTTTTCTGAGGATGCCTTCTTCCTTGCCTTTCTCTGAGGTCTGATGTGCTTGCCTGCAGGAGACTGCTCACAGAGACCATCTTAAGACTTACACTAGGGGTGCAGAGAAAGGACAAAATGCTGGTGGCCAGCATGGCCCCATCCTGAGAATCCCATCCTGAGACTCCTCTGAGCCTGGTCTTAGAGATGTTTGAGACCTTTGAACTGTCTTAGAAATGGCCCTCCTGAGGCCTTGGTCTACCAGGAATTCGGACACATGGCGTGGGTACATAGGTTCCAGAAAGAAGTACCATTGGGCACCAAAGAAAAAAATGTTCTAGCCAGTAGTGTTTCCTCTCTAGGCTACTTTTTATTTGTAGTTGAATATGAAATAGACATATTTGGTCTCAGGCATTCTGTTAAATGATGAGCCCAATGGAAATCATAGATCAGTATTTGCAAGAAACTCTGAAATGATGCTACCCTCGGTATGTGCACCTGACTCATTGACATGAAAGTTCTTTGTTACTTGCAAAACGAGTGAGAGACCTTCTTTTCCTGCCTCCTGCTCCCCCTCCCCTGATCCAAGATCCCCAATACATTTCAGTGAGCCTTTTATTAGACGACTGTTTATGTGGTATTTACTGGATCCTCAGAATTGTTGAAGAGATTTGGGTTAATTGCCAGTATTATTATTGCTGTTGAGTCCTAGATCTGGATGAAGTGGTTGGAAATGTGCAAAATAGATGCAGTCACTCTGGCTGCTCTAAAGTAATGGTAACATAAGGTCAAAGTATGCATTTCAGGCCATTCACTCAGTTTGGTTGATGTGCCTTACTTTAGTAAACCTTTGGTACAGTTAAAATGGGGTTTTAAGATTGTCGGATAAAACCTTAGGTTCATAATTTGCTTATCAGTATAAAGCAACAAAAAGCCCTGCTTGATTTCAATCTGGAGTGGGTTTTAAAGCTGTTGCAAGCTCCCTGAAATGAAGTGTGGAGTTTGAAAGTAGCAACCCTAAGTCTTCCAACTACACTTACATGAAGTATTCTTAGAAAAATATAATAAAACTGACATTTGAAATGTATGTGTTTCTGATTGGCCTTCTAGAGTACCTTGCAGGATTAGTGGACCTAAAAATAATTGGCAGCTAAGCCCTCCAGAGCTATATTTTGGCAAGGTTTTGCAAAATGCTCACTAGCTGCATTTCTTCTACTGATTGGTAGGTGATCTCAAATCATACATCTCCATAATGACTATAATTTATGTGCTTTATTATTAAGGTTTAGGCCAAGTGACTTCAGGCTTTGGATGTGCACAGCACTTTACTTGCAGTCATTTCACTGCTGCTTTGCAAGGGAGGAAGGATGGATTAATATATACATTCCCCCACCCCCCTGGGATTATTAAAACCTTTAGAGATTTTGTTTCTTTGTTCCCATGAAGCAGAGCATTGTATATTCCTCCTGGGGTTCTTAGGTAGCCTGGAGGGGCTGGAGTTATACAGCAACCTGTGTTTTAGCTCACTTTGTGGCTCCATGGATTTAGATCAAGAAAGTGAACAGAAACTATTTTGGTAACCCTTGAGACCAATGGCTAGGAATTGTTTACTTCAGAACAAATAAAAATTAGGAAAAGAGTAAAGTAGCAATTGAGGGATTAGGAAAATTACCCCAGCAAATAATAGCTTGATGTGATTCCCCAATATTAGGATTAAATCAAGTGTTTGATGTAATACTGATGAAAGGCAACTCCCCCACATATTTATCCTTTTTACTTTGAAAACTGAAGCTTGCTTTTTTAAAAAAAAAAAAAAAAACAACTTTATCCTAGAAGTGTTAGATTTACAGAATTTGGGAAGATAGAGCCCAGAGTTTTCCTGTACCCCACATCCAGTTTCTCCCATTATTAACACCGTATGTTTCTGTGGTACCTTGACACAATTGATAAACCAATATTGATGCATTATTAGCAAGCAGCACATTTTTTACATTAATGGTTTCATTGAGATATGATTTATTACCCAAACAATTCACCCATTTAAAGTATACAATGGCTTTTAATATACTCACAGAATTGTGTTTATCACCAACATCAATTAGAACATTTTCATTATCCCAGAGAGAAATCATACCTTTAAGCTTTAACCCCTTCCTTACTTCTCACCCCTGACCGCCACCATCCCACCTCAGCTCCATGCAACCACTTTCTGTCTCTATAGATTGACCTAGGCTGGACATTTCATGTAAATGGCATCATACACTATATGGACTTTTGCAAGTGGCTCATTCACTTAATATAGTATTTTCAAGAGTTCACCATATTGAAACACATTTCAGAACTTCTTTCCTTCTTGTGGCTGAATAATATTTCATTGTTCAGATACATCCCATTGTGTTTATCCATCCGTTGTTGGACATTTGGCAATTATGAATAATGCTGCTTTTAACATTTGCATGTAAGTCTTTGTATTATTGCACTGTATTCGTAATGCTTCCTTCTTTACAAAGGGCTCAGCCTCCAGGGGGTAAGTGATTTTTCCTAGAGCTTACAGTGAATCAGGTAGGTCTGAGATTCAAACCCATATTTCCAACTCCCTATATCAGTCTTCTTATCCCCAGACTACCATTAGACCTGAAGAATGAAAGACTCAGATAGTATCAAGTATTTGGAAGTTTTTAAAATTCACTTCTTTAAAACTGCTTGTCAAGAGCTAAGTTTTCATAAGCCTCACCAAGGAGGTGAAAGAATTATACACTGAGAAATATAAAACATTAGTAAAGGAAATTGAAGATGATTCAAAGAATTGGAAAGATATTCCATGCTCTCGGATTTAAAAAATTAATGTTGTTAAACTGGCCAAAAAGCGATCTATAGATTTAATGCAATCGCTATCAAATTACCCATGAAATTTTTCACAGAACTAGAACAAATAATCTTAAAATTTATATGGAAGCACAAAAGATCCAGAATTGCCAGTGGAATTCTGAGGAAAATGCACAAAGCAGGAGGCGTAACCCTTTCAGACTTCAGACAATTCTGCAAAGCTACACCTATCAAAACAGTGTGGTATTGGCACAAAAGCAGACATCTAGATCAGTGGAACAGAATAGAGAGCCCGGAAATAAACCCACACACTTAGAGACAATTAATCTTCAACAAGGGAGGCAAGAATACACAGTGGGGAAAAGATTCTCTTCGGTGGTGCTGGGGAAGTTGGGCAGTACATTGTAAATCAGTGAAGCTAGAATACACTCTTACAACATACACAAAAATGACAAGATACCATAAAACGCCTGTAAGAAAATATAGGCAAAAGATTGTCTGTCATAAATTGTGCCATTGTTAGATCACTCTACCAAGGCAATAGAAATAAAGAAAAAATAAACACACGGGATCTAATCAAATTTACAAGCTTTTGTACAGCAAAAGAAACCATAAACAAAACAAAAAGACAACCTACAGACTGGGATGTAATATTTGCAAATGATGCAACCTACAAGGGCCTAATTTTCAAAATATACAAATAGCTCCCACAATTCAATAACAAAACCCCCAAACAACCAAAGTTTTTTAAAAATGGACACAATACCTAAATAGACATTTCTTCAAAGAAGACATACAGATGGCCAATATGTACATGAAAAGGTAGTCCACATTGCTAATTATTGGGTAAATGCAAATCAAAATTACAATGAGGTCTCACCCCACACCAGTCAGAATGGCCATCATCAAAAAATCTACAAACAATAAATGCTGGAGAGGGTGTGGAGAAAAGGGAACCCTCCTACACTATTGGTGGGAATGTAAATTGTTACAGCTACTATGGAGAATAGTATGAGGGTTCCTCAAAAAACTAAAAAAACTACCATATAACCCAGCACACCTACTCCTGGGCATATATTCAGAAAAGATTAAAAACTCCTAAAATGATACATGCACCCCAATGTTTATTGCACCATTATTTACAATAGCCAAGACATGGAAGCAAAGTGAGCATCAATAGACTGTTGGTTTAAGAAGTTGTGGTATTTATATATAATGAAATATTACTCAGCCATTAAAAAGAATGAAGCAATGCCATTAGCCACAAATGGACCTAGAGATTAATACACTAAGCCAGAAAGAGAAAGTTAAATACCATATGATGTCACTTATATGTGGAGTCTTAATACAGTACACATGAACGTATCTGTGAAACAAAAAGAGACCCAGATGGACAACAAACTTGTTGTATTCAAGGGGGAAGGAAGGACTGGGAATTTGGGATTAGCAGATGTGAACTATTACATGTAAAATGGATAAATAACAAGATTGTTCCCTATGTTGCACGGGGAACTATACTCGGTGTCCTGTGATAAATTATAATGGAAAAGAATATACATGTATGTTTGAGTGTGTGTGTGTGTAACTGAGTCACTTTGCTCAATAGCAGAAATTAAAAAGAACATTGTAAACTAACCATACTTCAATAAAATTAATAAAGCAAAAACCCAGAAACAAAGCTGAGTTTTCTCCAAAGTCCTTTCTGCTTGAAAGGCTTTTGCAAAATCAGAACCTCTTACCTTGGCAGTTTTTCTAAGGACTTTCCAGTCAGTTCTTCTCAAATGCTCCTCACTGCAGTGCTCACCCTTAGGGTGCAGTTTGTATATTTGTTATTTACCAAACGCATTTGGTTTGCATTTTGAGTAAAATCAGTTGGGCATCAGAGAATGTCTGCCTTCAAATTGTGCCGGCACAGGCAAGCCTGAGTTTTCTGCATTGTGTCCCATACACTGGCTGCTGTTTCCTCCATTTAGGACTCTGACAGAGGAATCCTGAATAGACTTATTCTGTCTCCTACAGGTATAGAAAGCTGACACCCTAGTAGTAATTACAAGTATTCCTGTATAACCATCTCCCTTCAAATGTGTGAGAATCTGAGAGACCTTTTCTTGCCTTCTAGTTGGAGTTCAAAATGAAATTATAATTAGCAGTAGTTAGGTTTGTAGTAAATAGGCTGGGAGCTGGCTAATGAAACTAACCATCATTTTTAACACTTTAACATAACATTTGGGTTATGAGTAATTAGAAGTAAATGGACGTTAGCTGCACCTTGTCTGTACATCAGAGCCAGCTTTGGTGGGAGGAGTAAATGAAATAAAATGAGAAAGCCCAGTTCTGCAGATTGCCCACTGCAGAGCCGTGTTAAAGGATGGACTGGATTCCTCATATTCAATGCCTACTTCTTTAACCATTGATTTGAAGTGCTACAGGAAAAAAAAAAAAAAAAGAGCCAATCCACACTCAGGACTGAGTAGTAATTTATTGTGATTGTCTTTGTTCAGCTTTGAAAAACGAAGGCATTGATATTAGGACTAAGGAGAAATTACATCGAGCTGGTGTGATTGAAAAAAGTTTGGCTCTTTCGAGTGATTTTTTTGTTTTTAATGCCGCAGAGTTAGGCTTTAAAAGCACGCTTCATTGACTCTCATCCAAGCCTCTGAGGACAAGGCTAAGGGACCTTTTTTCTTTTGAGGGCCACTGACCCACAAAGAAAAAAACCTAATCAAGGGCCATGTACAAAAAGCAACTTAATTTAGGTGCTTCCTTAGAAATCCATAAAGCCTTCAATACACCTGCTTTTGAACTTAAGAACAGGGAACTCTCAACAAGTATAACAAATACAAAAAGTCCTTTAGTTTCTCATTATGTGCTGTTAAAAGAGGCGGAGTGGGTTAAGAGAGAATAGGATGAGAAGAGTGAAAAGGGGTGAAAAGGTAAGGGACCCGAAGAAGGCTATGAAGAACGCAGCCAGGGTCCCAGAAGCAGGAGGTTGAGTTAGGGACGTAGAGGAGGCAGATGACGTTTGTAGAGCATAACCATGTTTACTTGAACTGTTGGGTTCTAATGCTTCAGGCTTTGAAGCTAGAATTCTTCAGAAAGGGCATGTGTCAGAAGCTCCTCGCATGCCCTCACCCCCAGCCCCAGCAGTGGCTGTTGTCTACCTGTCCCACATTGGATCCTTTGTGCCTGTACTCTGCTCTTTCAGCCTAAAGACCAAATTGTGACATCCTTCTTAAATGAGAAGTACATAGGATCACCAAGTTTAGAGGAAATCTCCAGAAACAAAAGGCATTTCTCATTCAGACCCAGCGTTTTAGAAGCAATCTCCAACAAAGTGGAATGTCTTTCCATCGATACGTATGGCCTGGCTTTGAATCATAGAAATCATTTTTTGGTGTTAAAGTAGAACTATTTATGTTTTAAAAATCAAACGAGTTGCTTGAGTTCTTACCAGTGTGCAGGGTCGTAATTTCTTCTTCAGATGCACCAAGACTTGTCCCTTGTCCTCCCTTTGAACTTCTCATCAGCCAGAACTGGTTATGGCACCAAATCCGTAGTAGCCCAAGTATGGTTTGGGATTTAATTCACAAGTGTGTCTTGGACAGGGCTTCTGGCAAGAATGTCACATTACATTTTCAAGTAACACTTTTTAGAAATGCAGACAGATTACGTGGTGTAGTCAGGGCTCAAATGAGCAGAAGTGGCTCTGTGATGATTTTTAGCCTGTGAAAATCTTAAAAAGTAGCTACTCTCTTATTATAATTCATTTATGTAGTTTTGTACATCCTAAGTTCTCATTGTATTTCAGTTCATTTTCTATGTGGGGTATGAGTGTGATATGGATTTCTTTTTAAACACAGTTACAGCAAGTACTGTAACTTGTACTTGCTGTAGTAGTTGGGGACCTTCGCATTATTTTTTGCGTGAAGATTGTGTTGAGGGAGGAATCCTCCACCCTGAAACCAGGAGACAACTGGGTATCTCTTTGCTAATTAGATGTCTCAGTACCAAAAGACCTGCTGTGAACTTGATAAGCCAGTGAGGAGGCAGTTTTGTTTTTGGTTGTAACAAGGTGTTTCCAGAAAACTGGGCTTCTTCCACAAATGAGATCTAAGATGTTCGGCAACCTCACAGCTCTAAACTCTTTCACATCCTTCCTTAGCCCCCACCCCACCCCATCCCCACCCCAAAGATTTCAAAGTGGCAAAAGAAGCATTTTTTAGTTTGTGGATGAGGAAGTTATTTGAAGATTGTTTCCCTTCTCCTTTTCTTTAAATAGCCCTTTACTGCTGCAAACCCATTTTTGTCTGGCAGTAACACTCCCCCTACTTTTTAATTGCCAGGAAGGAAGAATGATCAGGAATATATCTGATTATGTAATTATTTGCATCTGTGCAGTTGACAACACTAGTGTTAGTCAAATAAATTGCCAACACCATGTTATCTGAAGTCTGCCCCTGCCACAAGGCTACTTTGCCATCTGTCCGAGGTGAAGACTTATTTCTTCTAAGCACCCACAGCCAAGAAGCAGCAGTGGTCGGCTCCTGGCCCAGTTCATGTCCACGATTAGTGTTGTTACACAGATTTTACTCTTCATTCCTCATCCCTTGATTTATTAGTCACACTTAACCATTGAAAGGTTCATATGTCTTCAGCATATGCCTTCCTGAGTTCCTGAGACCTTAGATCTTTTCAGAACCCTTTTGTCTATCATGGAACATGAACTGCAACAACAGGAGGAACAGTGAAGGTAGATCCTTGTAAACATCAGTAGAAAATTATACAAGGGTACCTATACTAAACAATTAATATTGGCAGAACTAATGTGATGGTACCTGGTAGGATTTTTTTTGAGTGGTGCTGTATCTCTTGGTCATTATAAGAGAAAGGCATGGTCTGTTCGAAGGGTAAATTTTGGTCTGTGACAGAGGAGGAACAAGGCGGGAGTGAAGTTTGGGGTTTATAAAAAAGAAGCTTTCTAGACTCTGATGTCAAAACCACAAACAGAATACTTTTGGTGTAGGGGAGGCAGATGGTTTGTGCATTGAGCTGCTGTGGAGTGAATGTGTCTTGGACATTTTCCTTGACTCTGAGCTACCTGAAGATTATGTTTCTTGAGAGCCATTAGTCTATTTGGATGAATGAGTGACTATACCACACACAGTCATAAAGTCAATCTTCTAGTGTCTTAACACCTGTACAGAAAATGCTGGACAAGAAAATCTTGACATCTGGGCTTTTGCAGGAATATCACAGACAGAGATAAAGCCAAGCATGGGCACCTAAATCAACCTCTTCCCTCTTGAACTTGATGACTTATGGTGGAGATTGATTGTCGTTCATTTTGTCTTCTAGGTGATCATTTGAAAATCTGTTTCCAGGGTTATACCTGCTGCTCTCAAGAGATGGAGGAAAAGTACAGCCTCCAGAGTAAGGAGGATTTCAAAAGTGTGGTCAGTGAACAGTGCAATCATTTACAAGCTGTCTTTGCCTCCCGCTACAAGAAGTTTGATGGTATGTATTAGAACTTTGGTCTCAGTAAGTGTAGTCATTTGCTTAGTTATTTATTTTTCGCCGTGTTGCTTGTAGGATCTTATTTCCCTGACCAGGCATTGAACCTGGACCACGGCAGCGAAGTGCTGAGTCCTAACCACTGGATGGCCAGGGAACTCCCTTGAATTCATTTTATACCTTTTAGTCAAGTCACATCCATGAGCTGCCAGTGAAATTTGTACAGTTGCTTCTCCCTGAGCGCCCTTCTCTCAGTGCTCGTTTTCTCTCAAGATGCTCTCCTTCCTGGATCCCAGGGGCAAGTGAGCCTTACAGCTTTAGTGCTAGAATCCTTCCAGATACACTAGGATCTGTGTGGTCTGGTAGCCATTATGGAAATATGGTCACAAGAAGCCAAGGAAGAGATTGAAGTAGTTTAAATGCTTTCGTTTATTTTCTTGGGTGAACACACAATAGTGTTGTTGACGCAAGTCACTTAAAAAAAAGCTTTCTAATAAAAAACAGGCATTTGAAAACTTAGCCAAAATAGCCATAGATATTCTGCAGATGCTGGACTTCAAATTTAATTTCAAAATGGCTCCCCCAAAGCCAACCAGAATTCCTAGAAACCCTGTAGAACACAGGAATAAAGCTCAGCTCTCGAGTGTCCATCCAGCGGCGACCCAAGAGATAGCTCCTGGGCTCTAGTCTTCAGTATACTGGGCTCCATCCAGAGCCTCATTTTACCTGGAGCTTCAGTAGCTCAGATGGTAAAGAATCTGCCTGCAGTGCAGGAGACCTGGGTTTGATCCCTGGGTTGGGAAATCCCCTGGAGTAGGACATGGCAGCCCACTCCAGTGTTCTGCCTGGAGAATCCCCATAGACAGAGGAGCCCGGTGGGCTGTAGTCCATGGGGTCGCAAAGAGCTGGACACGACTGAGTGACTAACACTTTCAATTTCACACTTGGTCTATCTATGTGACACTTGATCTTAGCCAAAAGGCCAAGAAGCAATGGTCTATCCATGTTAAAGTCACAAATGAACCCATTTCATAATGTCCCCTGTGCCAAATACGGATTCTCAGATGCACACTTCATCTTTTCAGAGTGAAGAAATAGCCAATCTGAGTTAGATGAGACTTCAACATATCTGAAGCAATGTAATAGATAACAGACTTTCAAAACTAGAGTTATGTGGTCCCAAACACCTCAGGCTTCCTTTCTCTGGTGCTGTTCACTCAATCTGAAGATTGTTGTGAAGTAGATTTAATTTTAATAGAAATGATTTCCTTTGTGCCTGTTGTAAAGGCCATTCTAATTACATAGTACCTTTGAAGCATGCTTTTCCTGACATTCTGTGTGGTGAAGAAGTACAAGGCAAATTTTCAAGATGTGAAATGTCTTTGAGCATTTCTGCAAAGGGCTCATTACCATGGTGAGAAGTGGGACTAAATTAGATTTGATCTAGCTGATAAGGCAGCCCCCAGTTAGAACAGGTTGTATTTCAAATGCTGGCTTTGAGATTCGTTATTTGAAACTGATAACTGATTTAATAAGTGTTAGTAGGTTCCCAGGCTACATGACAAATGGATAATTAAACTGTAATGTAGGTGAACTAAATTTTTCTATGTACCAATTTTTGTGCCCACTTTCCCCAACACTTTGTATGAGGAATTATGCTTAGTCTGTATCTCCTTTCTCTAAATAGATGGAAATAATTTATATATTTCTGTATCCTGTTGACACCACGTGAAGATGAGTGTTATTGGCAAAAGACATCATTAGACCACCTGTGTCTCCTGGTCACTAAATTTATCAGTATGATCATTGAAAAGAATGGTATTCCCTTGACTATGGCATTTCCCATTCAAGACAACAACTGAGAAAAACTTAGGAAGATAGTCAGATGGTCATCTTTCAAAACATGAGATGCTGATAATTAAAAATTACTACTTGGGGGTTTACTATGGGACTTAAAAGGGAAAATTCCAGCTCTTTAGCAGTGGCTAGAAAAGGCAATGGCACCCCACTCCAGTACTCTTGCCTGGAAAATCCCATGGATGGAGGAGCCTGGTAGGCTGAAGTCCATGGGGTCGCTAAGAGTCGGACACGACTGAGTGACTTCACATTCACTTTTCACTTTCATGCATTGGAGAAGGAAATGGCAACCCACTCCAGTGTTCTTGCCTGGAGAATCCCAGGGACGGGGGAGCCTGGTGGGCTGCCGTCTATGGGGTCGCACAGAGTCGGACACGACTGAAGGGACTTAGCAGCAGCAGCCTGTTTGTAGCCTGCTGGAGTGGAGATGAGGCTGTTAACTTCCAAGGTCACCACCTCCAGATCACCCCATTTCTTATTAGACATGTGTCCTCCTGCTGTGGAGCACAGACATAGTGATTTCTCTTGCCGATGGGCCTGCTGGTTTTCCTATTCTCTCCCCTTCACATTCCCCATGGTTTTATAGCATAATTCGTATGACTCCAGTGTGTAGTTTTTAAAAAGCCATACAAAGAAACTTTATCAGTAAGTGTTAACATATGTTTTTTAAAAAGGTAGAGAAAAACAGTTTCTCTTGCCCATCCCTACCAGGCTTCACCTTCAATATATGTGTTTAGCACTGTTGCTTTATCAGTTTCAAAACTGGCCATGAAAAATTATTATGAAACTCCAGCTTGTTTTTTCTGACTTCACATTAGAGTATGGCATAGACAATAAAGGTAGGCAGCATAGATTTAAATTATTTTGAAGGTGTAGTAGCTAAAATGTGTTTGACCTGCAAATCAGAACAGAGCTTGGATACTTTGCTTCCCCCCCACCCCCAAGTTAGGTTTTCTGAGACAATTAACTGCTTCTATATGGTAAAAATTGAATGGTAGCCAAGAAACCATCATCCGCTGGTGGGTGCTGCATTTATTGATTGATTTTTAAGGTTGGCAATTATGACCTGCCAGTACTCCACAAGGCCTAAAGATGATGTTGAGTGAAGTTGTACAGGGGCTGTTGTGACTCTCAGAAATTCAAGGGTGGGGTGATTTGGTCACCACCTTTGTAAAAGCCGAACCAAGGGTTATTGATGTGAATGGAAGGCAGGAAGTTGAGCAGAGTAACAAGATGGCAACTGGAGAGAGAAAATGGGTCAGCAAGGTGGCACAAAGAAGGCTAGCGATAAGTACTGAGAAAACAGTGAGGGACACATGGGAACAGAGGAGGTCAGACTACTTCAAAGAAGCATCTTTGGCCATCTCCAAGCTTATAGTATAAATGCAAAGTGGCTATCCTGAGCTCAGGCAACTTCCTCTATCATCAAAACCTCAGTCATGTTTATGAGATACCATGTTTTTCTAAGGCAGGAACAAGTACTTTTTTTAAAAATAAAATTTCAAATAAAAACAAGGTTTTTTGAGGCTTTTCAGAAATTCCCCCTTTTTAACCAGAAAGCATCCCATATCACACTGCCTCAATGAGCTCTGGGCAGAGTCTGAGCGCCAGCTCTGGCGTTTTGGAATCAGTTAGTCCCCTTATCTCTAAGGTCCATTGTTCTACACGTTTAATTTTCTGTTCTTTGCACCTGTACAGTGTATAAACCAGTTTTTAAGTTGTGAAACACGTGTGTGTTTTGAGACCTGACTGAAGTATAGAACTTCCTTAGGCATCAGTCCCCCCAACCACACCTCTCATTCTCAGATATCCCATATATTAAAGCCATACCTCTGAATTTAGGACTCACCTTTGTATTCTCCTATGCTTTAATCTACTCTTTGACTTAGAATGTTCAATACCAAAAATCTACTATCCTGGGCTAGAGACATGGAGCCAGACAGAGTTAGCTGCTCCCCCTCTTGGTCAGTCCTGGGAATTTTTCTTTCTTTCTTTCTGTTTTTGAAGTCTAGAACTGCTAATTAACATAGCTGAATCAGTTGTCTCATAAATATGCTAATCAGATACTCCGTTAAGGGGGCTTTGAAAGAATTGCTTGGCAAAAGGACTTGAAATAATAGAAGTAGGGCATAATCCGTGTTTGGGGACCACAACATAAAGACCCGCCCCCAAATGTCACATTTTGTGAGGCTAGTTGTTTTTAAAAGAATCAGAGCTAAATCAAACAACCCAAATAGATTAAGAAGATTAGAGCTGCCATGTTAAGTGCATTTCCAAATGACATAGTAAAAATGATGGTAACAACCACAAAGATAGATTCTTGCTTACAGACTCTCCAAATCAAATTATTTGCACGTTGTTTTGCAGGTTCAAAAAGACTTTTTAAGGAAATTGCAGTGTTGTCCGATGGTAGTCCATTGGGGAAACTGCTTTCATTTGCCATTGTGGGAGCAAATGTAGCAACTTTGGGCAGGAGGTGGAGCCTACCGCGTTATCAGCCTGCTTCTGCTGTGAACCCACTGTGACCTGGGGCAATTAACTGGTCTCAGTTTTCCCATCCATAAAATGAAGGGGTTGAGTTGGATGCTCTCTAAAGACCCTTTCAATTCTACAAATTCTGTGAATCTTCTAAACATGTGACCAGACCAGCTGCTTCAGTGAAAGGTCTTACAAGATGTTAATTAGGCGTCTGCATGGTCCCCTCTGTTTTCCTCCTATCATTTCTTAACCCTCTGCTACTTTCACCAGGTCTTTGAAAACCCTCTCATGGGCCTGAAGCTTGTTAACTCGAATAATAGTAGAAATGTTCTGAATTAGCTTAAAACGCACATAAAAGAAATAATTGTCTGTCCCATCTATCTGAAGAGTGCTTCATGTCCTGCTTTTGTGAAATGATAGAAAACAAGAGGGCTGGAGAGCTTAAGTGAGGGGTGGCCACTCTTCAGATTGAGCCAAATTTGTGTTTTAATCACTGACTAAAAATTTTCATGGTTCATCCTGGCCATTACTTCATTAGGCCAATAGGCAAAGCAATGTGGAGATTCAGCGAGTTGAAGGCATTCGAATTCACATGCCCATGAAAAACAAATGTATAGCCAACTAAACTTCATGGCCATTAGCTAAGCTGAAGTTTCTGGAATTTTCTTGACCCCTGACCATAAGTATTTTTCAACTGTATAGTTCTCTTACTGTCCTTTGCAAGGCCATACCAACTTACTAAAGACTTCCTGGGTCTTTAGTTTAAGTCTTAGACATCCTTAAGATACACGTGTCATAGAAATGTGTAACATACACAAAACATAGTGTTGTTTTTAAGCCTTACCTCAGGTTTCATTCATTAAGATGTCTTTTTAAAATTTGTTGCTTCTTAAAACTTCTAGAAAAGCACAGCAGGCAAGATGTAGCCACAAAAAGTATAGAAAAAGACATGAGGCCTCTGGCTTTCCTGCAAATGCAGGGTTCCTTTCAGATCATACTGTGCTTGGAAAGCACTGCTACTCTATGTTTTACAATTCTATTTTCTTTCTTTTGTTTTTTCCCTCCATGCAAAAGAGACTAAAAAGCTGGGTATTTTTTCTAATTCTTTGATAATCTCCCTGTGAAACGTGACTAGAACGAGCCACTACCAGTTTACTGTAATCAAATCAAGAGCTCAGACAAAACACACACGTTCCTGTATTGACAAAGGTTTTCTGCCTTTTGAGTTGTTATCTCAGGTGTGACCAATTGTGACTGTGGTGTTGGCTCTCTCATTGAAAATGCCTGTGCAGCTTTCAGCGTGCCCTGAGCACTCTCTCTTTGGGCCTCTGCTATTAGCTGTGGCTTCAAGAAGCAGCTGATCTGTTTGGAGGCGAGTAAATACACAGAAGAGCTTGAGCCAAACTGCTTTTATCTGTTTTTGTTGGTTCATTGTGCTTTGAGCCTGGGAGTTGAGAACCTTGTTGATCATCTCTGCTCACCCTTTTTTTCCATGCGTCTGTCTGTCCTGGCAAAGAAAAGGGCTTATTTGATCCAGCAGTTACTCTGATTGACTGAGAGAATTCCCAAGCCATTCAGGCCTTTCTTGTTCATTGTCCTGGCCCATCTCCACCTCTCTCTCTCTGTCTCTCTCATAATAAAGGGGACTCAAGCAGGGAGTGCTACATGGGCACACCTTTTCTGTAGGTCACTTTGGCAGTATGTCAGACGTGTCACATAGGCTCATTCTTACCCTTTGATTCAATAATTCCGCTTCTAGGTATTGATCACCAGGAAAGAAAAATCTGCATACAGGTTTATGTACAGGAATGTGCAGCACAGTGTTATCTGTCATTAATGAAAAATAGGAAATCAATCTAAACATCCCATAGTGATTACATTATGATTTGGCCATATAGTGTCATAGTATGCAGTTGCTAAAAATGATATTTCTGGAAGATTTTAAATCAAATCGGAAGTGCTAACCATACAATGTTACATTAGAACAGGGTATAAATACCGTATGACTTCAACCGTGTGACAACACATTCCTTCATAGAAAAGACAGGAAAGAAATTCAATAAACCATTGTTGTCTCTTAAAGGTGGGATTATGGGTAATTTTTATTTTCTTCATACCTTGCCATATTTTCCACATTGCTACGACTTCAAAGGAATAGTTTGTAGGGAAAAACAGTATTTTTTAACAAAAAATGTAAGAACTGCTTTGGTGTTTTGCCACTTTTGGGTTATTTTCAGCATCATGATACTCACTGTAGACAATTAGGAAAAAGTAGAAAAAAATGCATTGAAGCATTTAAATTGGATGAATATGATAAGGGGAAAAGTCATTTTTGAAAGCATGAGATGGATTACTTTTCTGATTATGTCACTGCAAAATTGGAGTGAACAAAATTGAGAATCATATTGAAAAACATCACGCTGATTCCCCAATACCCCACCATCACCACTGTATGCCTCATCCTTTTTTGCTCAGGTAGATAATGTATATATGTACATAGAAATCAGAATCATAACTGATTATGCTACTGTGCATCCTCATTTTTCATTTTATATTAGATCATGAACAGATAGACTGTATATGAGGTTTGTGTATAAGGTCATTTCATATAATAGATAGACGTGGAGGTTAGCATATGGAGCACTTGGAACACTACTCGAGCCTCTTTCTTTTTTTTGTTGGAGGTTTCTTACACCTGCCCCCATGGGCCATTCTCAGCAAGAAGGGATACAGCTGTGCTAAGGGGACTTGGCTAGCTGGTGCTGGGAGGATCATTACTAGAAATGGAACAAGGTCCAGGGGAAGGGCTTACAGCAGTGAGCCTTGTGTCCTGGGCCAAGTTATCCGGGAGAGAGAAAGGAAAGGAGCTTTAGCATTCAACGTGCATTAACCACTGAAAGCAACCTTGGGAAGAAAGGGCTGCTCCTACTGTGGCTGGATCCCACAGCCCCTTTCATATGTTAACAGCCCCTAATAAGGGCCGCAGCTGGCAATGGCCTTGTCAGCCTAGGAGAGGTCCATTGTTGGGCGATAGCTGAGGAACATTAGTCAAGTACAAGTCCTTTTAGTGCACCATGCCCTCCCTAGCAGGCACTCCTGAGGAGGGACATTATGCCAAGCTGGAGGACAGTGCCTGTTAAAAACTTAACATGGATTTGGCCAGAAAAGCAAGACAGAGGAGACAGTCAGAAGCCCAAGTTTCAGTTTGGTTTGGTCAGTAAAATGCTTGTTTAATTTCCTCCCCCCCGCCTCCATTTGTAGATGCCTATGTTAGCTGTTCTTCATCAAATACTTAAGACCTTGGGTGAAAGCATGGATAGCTATAATTCTCTGAGTTTTCTTAACTGTGAGAAGTATGATTTGTAGCATTTACCAGGAGGTTTCTTTCTCAGGAATTTTGTGGATGTGGTAACTTACTGTTTGCACACCACACCAGGGCTGTGAAATAAGGCCTTTACAGTAAAGAGGAAATTAATCCTTATATTTAAAAGGCAGCTTCCTAATAACATAAATACAAGGGGGTAGTTTATAGCGCCAAGCAAATGGATTGAATAGAAAGGGCTCCCAGTCTCTTCAGGTCACGGGTTAATTCTAGAATGCATTCTAACTCATTAATCAATAGCCAGTCGATTGTTTATAAAGTAGTAACTAATGGCATTTAATAGCAGAACTGAAGGCCTTTTGACCCATTTCAAGAATTTTGAATGTTTATTTGATGCAAGACAAGTGGCAGTGGATAGAAGTTCCAAAAGCACATGATGTTCTTTTTGTAAAAGACAGGATATTTACATAGAAAACTTTTATATGGAAAAGTTTTGCCTTTTCACTCTGGTAGTTTTTCCCATCTTGAATGGGTACTACTGACAAGAAGAATAATCACCTTTACAAAAAGGAATAATCACATGTTAAAGGTGGAAAATAGTCCCAGTCTCTTAGCTCAACCCTTGCATTGAGCTGCTTCTGGCAAAGAACGTAGGTGAAACACATGGGAGTGGAGCACTGACCTGCTGTTCTGAATTCCTCATTTTCCTTTCCCTAATTCTTTGCCTTGATCTTTTTGTATTGGGTTAACCAAAAAATTTATTCAGGTCTCTCCATACTGTCTTACAGGAAAACCTGAATGGCCTTTTTGGCCAACGCAATATATATATATGTGTGTGTGCTATATATGATATTCTGTTGTAATATCATGTGTAATCTCTTCCTTGGATTTCTCCATCCCATGTTTTTCACTCAGGAGTTGCTCCACCCTTGTGGATGTCTGGGACATTTTACAGCATTGGAAGCTACAGCCATTATGCATCTTTATCTTTGGCTAAATTGTTCCCAGTTTTATAAGGTCTTGGGTCTTAACTGTTCTCCAGCAGCTTTGGCTTAATTTATGTTCGCCCAAGATCGATAATATTTGACTCTGCCAAGAAAGATAAAAACCAGCCTTGAAAGGTTTTTTTTTTTTTTATGATTATATATATAAAGAAACTCTAAAGGTGACAGTATCATTTCATGTATCACGTATGGTGTGCATTTATTGAGCAGCTATTATGCGTGAGGCATGATCCATAATGAGGGGAGCAGTGATAGTCCCATTTAATGGAGGAAGAAGCAACAGAGGCTCGCTGAGGTTTAGATCCTCTGTCCCATCAAGGTCACATAGCTCATAAATGAGAGGTCTCATGCCTTTCCCACTGTGTGATGCTGCTTTAGATCCTGGCATGTTACACTGTTTATTTCCATTGCTATGTTAAGTGGTCATTCATGAGCCCTAGGTGTAGCAGCTGTTTGATCCTTAGAACATAAACCCTTAAGCCCCCAAACTGAAAATTGAAAGAGAAATAAACCCTGATCAGAGACACCATATTTCAAATACTTATAAACTGTCTCCTCTCTGATTCTTCTTTCAGACACCAATGGCATCACTTAAAACTGACTCCCTGAACAGCATTTTTCATGAACACGAGCAGTTCCTACAAGGGAGATCTGATTTCCAATTAATTCAGCTTCTGATTGTGGTGGAACTCTGGTTGACACTGCCCCTGACTGGTTCTGTTTTAGCCACCAACTGTCTTATAATTAACTTTAGGCATAATGTTTATGAAGGAATGATTGCTAGGTATCTCAGGCCCACTCAGTTTTTCTTCGGGAATTAAGATCTGATTTTGAATAGTGGGGTAGAAAGTAGAGATGAGCTTTGCAGCAATGAATGAAGTTGCTATTGATGGCTGGGGACCATGTCCTGAATGTCTAGTTTGTGTTCTGTACCCCACTGTAGAAGGAAATGTAGGAAGAGGGGGGGATGGGGATGTGAAGGAATCTACAAGAACATATGAGAGCTGCCAGTTTGGTAAGAGGAACAGATGCAAAAGCTTTCCTCCCCCCTTTTTTCCTTACAGCAAATTGTTATGCTTTGATTGGTATTGTATCCAATTGGTATGGATTTTAGAATCTAAGTTATGTCTGCCATATCCTTAAAAGATCTCTTTGAGACAAAAAACATAGGTGGAATAGTCCCATTTACCAGGCTGATAAGAACGTGTCAGGGGCGGCCCAGGTGGTGCTGGTGATAAAGAACCTGCCTGCCAATGCAGGAGACGTAAGAGGTGCAGGTTCCATCACTGAGTCGGGAAGATTCCCTGGAGGAGGACACCGCAACCCGCTCCAGTATTCTTGCCTAAAGAATCCCTTGGACAGAGGAGCCTGATGGGGCTCCTCCATGGGGTCGTAAAGAGTCAGACACGACTAAAACGACTGATCAAGAGCATGTCTAAGGAAGGACCCCTGGTGGTCCAGTGGCTAAGACTCCATACTAACAATCCTGCATTTGATCCCTGGTCAGGGCACTCGATCCCACATGTTCATCTAAAGAGCCCACATGCCACAACTAAGACCAAACACGGCCAGATAAAAAACTAAATGTTTTTTAGAAAAGAACACGTCTAAAGAGAAATGAGGTTGAGTCTCTTGGATCACTTGACTTTTGTTCTGTTGACTTTGTAGGTGAGAAATAGATGAATATTAAAAAAAAAAACTTGCTATATGAAATGAAAGATTAAGGATTTTATAGACGCTTTAAAAATCTGGTGCCTCCATAAAGGCATGTGCGGAAAGTAGCAGGATAGTAAAGGTGAATTGGATGGAGAAAATTCATCTTCCTAGAAATTTTCATTACAGTCTGCTTGGGCAGGAATGTTAAGATGCATGGCAAAACCATGTGCTTTGATTTGAGCACATAGCAACCACTTGGTACATACTTGTGAAATTGCATAGTTTGGAGAGAGAAAATTACCAGATTTCTAACTCCTTATATCAGTGTTATAGAATTTCTATATATAATCCACTCAGCCTTTATATTTGCAAGTTATGGCCGCACTAAAGAATCTTAAAAAATGTGAAGAAAAGGAAATCAATTTTCTGAATGGTTAAATGAATTAGAGCCTAATATATATGTAGCACTAAACTAAACTCTCAAAATATAAGCTAACATCACACACATATGCGCATGCACACACACACACACACACACACACAAAACCTTCCTAGACAGAATTTGAGTCCTGGGAAATAAAGTCCATTGTGGTATTAGGCAGAGAACGTGCTGTGTTAAAATCAGATCTGTTCTTCATTGGATCATTGATCTTGTACCTCAGTGTAGCTATATAAATATATCTATACCGACCCACGGGCTTTTGACACAAATGAGGAAGTCTTGAGTATGTTTTATTTTTACCATAAAATTTGCAGTGTCTTAGTGATTCTTTGACCTCGAACACTTTTAAGCCTAAAAAAATAAACTCTGACCTTTCATAGTGGTATTCAGTTAAAACCAAGCTATCCGTATCATTCCGCCCCCAGCTTTAAAAACCAAGGTTTTAAAACCATTAAAAACCATTCATTAGAAATGTGAGTATTCAGAATTATTTAATGAGTCGTGAAAACACAAGTCAAATCATTCTCAACTTCCCATTTCTACAGTAAATGATGTGTGCCAATTTTATGAGCAATATAGTAAAAATCCAGCATAGGGAAGGATCTATGGTTGTCTTTGCCATCCGCTCTTTTGGATGGTGAAATATTAGTACCACTGGGTTGACACAAGTTTTCCATATTGATATCAGTGACCAGGCTTTATTTTTCCAGTATGTGAGAGCCAGCACCACTTGGCAAGGATGCTAATGACTCAAGGACGGTATGGCAAGTGGACCAGCTGACGTTTAACGTCTTTTCTTACCCCAACTTTCCCCAACTTTGAAGTCTTAGAAAAATGCTACCTCCATCCTGACTCTTAGTTTCAAGATACTTCCACATGAGGAAATTCACCCCCAACCACCTTCAAGAAATGACCCCCAAGAATGCAACAAAAAAAGCTAAAACCCAATTTATTGGAAATGTATTTTCTTCTAATTAAAGCATTAACCCTTAGCCTGAATGCTTCACATTCAGCACAGTTCCTGAACTGATGGTGACTGCTAGTGAGAGACAAAATGGAACAAGTTTCATTGAGAGTCTTTTTTTTTTAATTTTTTAATTGAAGGATAATTGCTCTACAGAATTTTGTTGTTCTCTGTCAAACCTCAACATGAATCAGCCATAGGTATACATATGTCCCCTCCTCCTTGAACCTCCCCCATCTCCCTCCCCATGCCACCCCTCATTGAGAGTCTTGATTCTCAAACTGTAGGGTGTAGCAGAGTCCCAGATGGCTGCCCCCTCCCTCCAGGGTTTCTGACCCAGTAGGTTTAAGGTGGGATCCAGGAACTTATGACCCAGTGATGTCGATGCATGTCTATACCATGGGACCACAGTTGAGAACCACTTGGGATCTTGCTGAGAATGAGAGCCCCTTCCCAGGTACCTGATAACTGTAAGTCTTTTCATATGGTTCCCCTAGCTCCTTCTGTACTTTATGTCCTTTCAGGGAGAGAATTTTGGTAAAAATGCCAGGCTGTACAGTATAATGGGGGTTTCCCTTTCTCTCACTGAAGAAAACTCAGGAAATAAAAGGCAAGCAGTAGAGAAGGGTTTTGTAGCGCTATTCCATTTTGATAACCTCACTCATGTTCTTCTGGCTTTGAAGGAGTTGTCTTATTTGTCTTTCTGCTCCACGTTCACTTGGAGGCAGCTTCTTTCTTGATGCAGTCCTTATATTTTGCTTTGGTATTTATTACATTTCCTGCTTATAAAAGTGATACCGTGAGGTGTTTATTTTTATACCAGACATAGATTCTTTGCTGCTAAGTCACTTCAGTCGTGTCTGACTCTGTGGGACCCCATAGACGGCAGCCCACCAGGCCCCGCCGTCCCTGGGATTCTCCAGGCAAGAACACTGGAGTGGGTTGCCATTTCCTTCTCCAATGCATGAAAGTGAAAACCGAAAGTGAAGACACTCAGTCATATCCAACTTTTAGCGACCCCATGGACTGCAGCCTACCAGGCTCCTCCGTCCATGAGATTTTCCAGGCAAAAGTACTGGAGTGGGGTGCCATTGCCTTCTAAGAATGATTAATGTTGCAGAAGACTGTTAACTTCTCTTTTTTCTTAACTTCTCTTCTCTTCTGTGAACTTCTGAGAAAAGATTCAGGAGAAACTATTTGTATTTAAGAGATTAAGTCTTTAACATTTAGGCTGTGGGAGTATGTGATGCTACTCCAGTACTCTTGCCTGGAAAATCCCATGGGTGGAGGAGCCTGGTGGGCTGCAGTCCATGGGGTTGTGAAGAGTCGGACACGACTGAGCGACTTCACTTTCACTTTTCACTTTCATACATTGGAGAAGGAAATGGCAACCCACTCCAGTGTTCTTGCCTGGAGAATCCCAGGGACGGGGGAGCCTGGTGGGCTGTCATCTATGGGGTCACACAGAGTCGGACATGACTGAAGCGATTTAGCAGCAGCAACAGTATTTGATGGCCAAAAAGTAAATCTGGGTGGCGGGGGGGTGGAACAGGTATTCTTTTTTCCCTATTTATTTTCCTGTGTTGTATGGTTGAATCTGTTATGCATTTCATTTCTGTCTTTCTGGACTGGAAAGAATCTCATGGTGTTACTGTATGAATCCTTTAGGAACCCAAGGCCACCTGGGTTACCCCAATTTATACTGATGTCACAGGGAATACCTTAGAACTTCTTTTCTTGCTTATGTGGGGTGTTTCATTATGTTTCTTGGCCTCAAGCATTTCCCAGGCAGTTTTCTTATATGTCATGTAGATATAAGGAGGAGAAAGGTGGTTAAAATCATGTCTAAGTAAACAGCACATCTTGACAACACCTGTCGCGGTGTCAGGTTACAATGAGGAGGCATTATTCACTTCAGTTTAGATTCTTACAGTAAAAAATTCAGGGAAACTTTATGTTTTCATTTTTGTCCAGTTCTTTATTTACCTTGTGACTGACTGAGAAAAGGAGGGAGGGAGAGATTCAGTTTTATATTGAGTCCTGAGAAATTATTGGTTTAAAGTTTCTTTTTTTATGTAGGTGTCTTTGTGACATAGGTTTCCCTTCAGTGACAAACTATCAGAGATGCCAAATTCCCCCAAAGAAATCCACGCTATATACAAGCATGTTTTCCAATTTAATATCAGGAGGTTTTTTGTTTTTTTTTTTCAGTTTTCAGATTTACCTGAAAAGCACTCCCATTATTTAATTATTGAGAACCCTTTCCGTTTTGGTTTTGTGTTTAGAATTCTTCAAAGAACTACTTGAAAATGCGGAAAAGTCCCTGAATGACATGTTTGTGAAGACATACGGCCACTTGTACATGCAGAATTCTGAGCTATTTAAAGATCTCTTCGAAGAGTTGAAGCGCTACTATGTGGCAGGGAACGTGAACCTGGAGGAAATGCTGAATGACTTCTGGGCCCGCCTCCTGGAGCGCATGTTTCGCCTGGTGAACTCCCAGTACCACTTCACAGACGAATATCTGGAGTGCGTGAGCAAGTACACAGAGCAGCTGAAGCCCTTTGGAGATGTCCCTCGGAAACTGAAGCTCCAGGTCACTCGTGCATTTGTGGCAGCCCGCACTTTTGCTCAGGGCTTAGCAGTTGCAAGAGATGTGGTGAGCAAAGTCTCAGTGGTAAGTACTGTTTACAGTCCATGATCTTGTTTTGTTTCATGTTAAAGTTTGGGAGGTATGGGAAAATAAACGACTATAAATCCATTGTCTTAATAACAGTCATCTTTTCTTTCTCTCCCCTCTTGTCACCTACACTTTGTCCTGATACATGAGCACTGTATTGCTATAAACAATACAGTGATGAACATCTTCATGTATCGTCATCATTCTTTTCATGGTTTTCTTGGTAGCCATTCTTAGAAATGGCACTACCTGCTCTTGACTTAATGGCTTTGCAGAATTATCAGGAAAGAGAATGAAATTGTAGTATTCAGAAAAGAGAATGAAATTGTAGTATGCAGGAAAGAACAGATGCTATGAACCATGTTTTCCTCATTTGTAAATTACAAGAATCAGATGAGACCAGTATTTTTCAGACTGTTCTTTGGAGCCTGCTAAGGGGGTACCTCAGGGGCCTCCTTGACAGGAGACAAGGGAGGCGCAGACTTAGTGGGCAAGACTCTGCATCTGTGCCTTTACCTCCTAGCTGCCCTAGGAAACCTTTGCTCTCCTCAGTTTTATGTAGTAGGGTTTTTTGGTTGGTTGGGTTTTGTTTTTGTTTATTTGTTTTGGCCGCACCAGGTGGAGTCTTCGTTCCTGAATCAGGGATCAAACCCATGACCCCTGCAATTGGAGGCATGGAGGCTTAACCACTGGGCCACCGAAAATCCCTGTAGTAGGATTTTGAGCAAGATTTCAAGGAGGGAAAAATGCTGTGCCTTCTTCACCCATCCCCTCCCCACGGTGAAATTTGAGAATGTTTTGAAGGCCTTTCCGCCTCTACCTTTCTGTGACTCAGTGCCAGTGAAGACGGCCTATTCCAGAGCAAAGTTATCTGTGCAGGACTGATCTTAGTGCTATTACTGTTAGACCCTCAAAGGGTCATACCCAGACAACATGGGCAGACCAGGATTCATGGCCCCCCGATTATAGACGAAACTTAATTTAACAGAGTGAATTATGAATTATGTGTTGTGAAAATTAGGTGCTCATCAGATGTTTTGTTTTAGCGTTGCATGGTGTGTTAGTTGATTGGTTGCATTCATTTTTACGGTTGTGTGTGTTCACATTTCCCAGCCAGAAAATGACAGGAAACAATTCTTTACAGCACATTTTGTTCACTCCTTTTCCTCTTGATATTTTCATCATAAATTGCAAAAAGAAAAAAAAAAAAAAAGAAATGCTGGGGCATAGGAGAGTTGGGTGGGAGCAAGTAGGGAGATGATGGTTATAATTAAAGGAATAGCCTGGTTCCTGAACTTCTGCCCACCCCAGCACCCATTATTAATTTTGGAGATGCTCATGTCAGAGTCCCTAAACAATGCATAGTGAGTCCAGATCAAAGTTATTGACATCATAGTTCCCCTCACACATCTGCCATCTTTCAGCAATTCCTTGCATTTATCCTAAGCTATGGAGAAGGCGATGGCACCCCACTCCAGTACTCTTGCCTGGAAAATCCCATGGACGGAGGAGCCTGGTGGGCCACAGTCCATGGGGTCGCTAAGAGTCGGGCATGACTGAGCGACTTCACTTTCACTTTTCCCTTTCATGCATTGGAGAGGGAAATGGCAACCCACTCCAGTGTTCTTGCCTGGAGAATCCCAGGGATGGGGGAGCCTGGTGGGCTGCCGTCTATGGGGTCGCACAGAGTTGGACACGACTGAAGCGACTTAGCAGCAGCAGCAGCATCCTTGGCTGAGTAGCCAGTAAGGCACTGCTGTGTGATTTTGAATGTCGGTGTGCGTGTGCATGTGCGTGCCAGAGAGAAAAGCAAGGACTAGAAAACCCTTCGCAAGTGTTTTAAACTGGTTTCTTTACATTAACCTCCCCCTTCCCTTTCAGTTTATTCTTGGGAAGAAGGACCAGGCTGACACAAGCCTGCTGTGGTGTTAGCCTCACTTAGCAAGGTTGGGGCCCCTTTAGAGAACTGAGATTCCAGAATCCCTAACTGGAGGAGGAAGGTGGTGATCAGAACAAGGAAGCAGGTTAGAAGCTTGAGGGCTAGAAGGCTAGTCTTCGTCACGCCACCTCCCAGAGGGGAGAGAAATGAACACTTGCAGCTTCCCTGTGTTGCATTCGTCTTGACATAGTTTTCAGAATTAACTGTGGGCAATCAATAAGACTGACCATTCACCCTTACTTACCTATGCAGTAAAGAGTATGTGACCCAAAAGGAAATAATCACAATTTCCAATGTTGCTTTTGATATGAATTTTTTTTAAGCAAGAAAGAAACTTCTGTGTACCTTACTTTTGACAAGTTGTATAAGAAAGTTACTTCCCAAATACGACCCTAGATTTTTTCAGAATTGATCCCTATTCTGTATTGTCATGTCTGCCTAAGAGATATTTGCATCATTATGTGAGAATGCGATGAATACAAGCTATAGAGCTCAGTTTACTTTGAGTAAAACATTACTTGCCAGTTGTTTAGTGGAAAATACTGTTATGACTTAAAACATTTTTAATTAAAACATAGTTTATTTCCAATGTTAGTTTCTCATGTACAACCAAGTGATTCAGTTTTTTAATATATATATATATATACACACACGTATTTTTCATATTGTTTTCCATTATGATTTATCCCAGGATTTGAATATAGTTCCTTGTGCTATACAGTAAGACCTTGTTGTTATATATAGTAGTGTGTATCTGTTAATCCCAAACTCTTAACTTCTCCCTCCCCCATTCCCTTTTCCCTTTGCTAAGCATAATTTTGTTTTCTATGTCTATGAGTCTGTTTCTGTTTTGTAAATACGTTCATTTGCATCATCTTTTAGATTCTATGTATAAATACTACCATATGGTATTTGTCTGACATACTTTACTTAACATGACACTCTCTTGCTCCATCCATGTTGCTGTAAATGGCATTATGTCATTCTTTTTTATAACAGAATAGTATTCCATTGAACAGGTACCACGTGGTCTTTATCCATTTGTCTGTTGATGGGCATTTAGGTTGCTGCCATTTCATGGCTATTGTAAATAATGCTGCTATGAACATTGGAGTGCCTGTATTTTTTCAAATTAGAGTTTTTGCCATAAATAAGCCAAGGAATGAGATTGCAAGATCATGTGGTAACTGTTTTTAGTTTTGTAAGGAACCTCCATATGGGGCTTCCTTGATAGCTCAGTTGGTAAAGAATCTGCCTGCAATGCAGGAGACCCCGGTTCGATTTCTGGGTCAGGAAGATCCGCTGGAGAAGGAAGCGGCTACCCCCTCCAGTATTCTGGCCTGGAGAATTCCATGGACTGTATAGTCCCTGGGCTCGCAAAGAGTCGGACACAACTGAGCGACTTTCACTTTCCATATGGTTCTTCATAGTGGCTGTACCAATTTACACTCTCACCAGCAGTGTAGTAGGGTTCCTTTTTCTCCACATCCTCTCCAGCATTTATTATTTGTAGACTTTTTAACTATGGCCAATCTGACTGGACTGAGGTGGTACCTTATTATAATTTTGATTTGCATTTCTCTTAACAATTATTGAAGGTGAGCATCTTTTCGTGTGCTTATTGGCCATCTGTATGTCTTGCTTAGAGAAATGTGATTATTCTAAATGTTATGTTTATAATTAGAAACCTTAAAAAATAATATTTTGCTTTGCTACTGAGCATCTTCTCAACCTAAGGACTGACTTGAAATCCAACTCTTCAACTAGGTTGAGTTGTATCTAAATTATGTAATAATAAGACACTCAAGTATGAAATCAGTTTCTAAAACTGCCAAAACACAAATTATGTAAAAATCTATCGTCTATGTAATGTTTCTTTTTAGAAGGTTGTAAATTCATTACATTTGTGTTTGGACTATGACTACCAGTTCAACAGATTTTAATTTAAGGTGTAGTGTGTATTTAAAATTAAAGATGCTGAAGAAACTACATTTGATTAATAAAATAAGAAAGCTCTAACAGTTTGGGGACTCAGGGAATGTTTTTTCATATAGATTCCCACCCCTGCCAACTGTTATCCAATTGTACTTTACAGGTGGACATTGTACTTTACAGGTGGACTAGAACAACCCAAGAAATAAATATTTCCTTCTTTTAGTATCCAGTTTCACTTTCATGCATTGGAGAAGGAAATGGCAACCCACTCCAGTGTTCTTGCCTGGAGAATCCCAGGGACGGGGGAGCCTGGTGGGCTGCCGTCTATGGGGTCGCACAGAGTCGGACACGACTGAGGTGACATAGTAGCAGCAGCAGAATTAATTACCTTTTTAAAGAGACCCACCTCACCCACTTCATCTAACAAGAGGTCAGTGAAGTCAAATATGAAGACCATTGCGGTCTTGGGGCTAGTTATTATTTACTTAACTCAGAGATGTTCCCACTTTCTCTTCATGAGCATATGCCCTGCTTTTCCAGTTTACTTGTGCAACAAAAGGGTTGCGGTTACGTGTTGAGCAATGATTTGATTGTCACTAAGCCTTTTAAAGGCCATTAGCACCAGCAGGCTTAACTGACGGCAAGAGAAGTCACTTCTTAAAGTATACTTGCCTTGCTTCAGTTTTTCTGGGCACAGACATCCAGAGATTTCAGCTTACTCCATTGAGCTTTGCAATTCAAACTGCAGAAAAGTTCCTTTAATTAGGAACAGATGGTTCAAGAATACCCCGGTGCTCCACATCTTTGTATTACTTATTCCATTTTTACTTGTCATGGTTCATGATACATTTCTTATTTACCTGCTTGCAGCAGCAGTTTTGCCTGGAAGGGTGAAGTCTGTTGTGGTCTTTCAAAAATGCACAAGTGGTTACATGCACCATGAAAATCAATAGCTCCTATGCCAAAGAGAGTTGCATTCTCATGGTTTCAATTAACACTGACATAATGGGGCTATGTCTACACCCCCACCCCAAACCACGGGGACTATAATTAGAAATCAGTGCCTTAGCATTGTGATGTCTAAATGACTATCCTGCCTTGAAAATGAGATCCATTGATCCCTCTTCCATTTCTGTCTATTTGCAATGCACCAACACCTACAAGAGTACTATACAAATTATTTTTCCGTTTTCCCAAATTGTTATAAATGTCTATTTTAAAAATGAGCAATACAAAAAAGCTTTTGAGCATACATGTATATTCAGCCCTTAAGATTCTTTTTCAGTCACAAAGACTAGAATTGCAAAGAGGAAGGAGGGAGGTATATATATTCTCTACACTATAATATATACAGAGGTAGAGATGAGGAAGGTAGGGGTATGGGAAGTGTCATGGAGTGAAGATTCTCAAAACGGTAATAGAGCCCTCTACAAGGGGGGAATACAAAGATGCTTCAATTTAATCAGTAAGTCATGTCTGACTCTTTGTGACCCCGTGGACTATAGCCTGCCAGGCTCCTCTGTCCGTGGGATTCTCCAGGCAAGATTCCTGGAGTGGGTTGCTGTTTCCTTATCCAGGGGATCTTCCAGACCCCAGAATTGAACCTGCCTGGCAGGCGGATTCTTTAACCACTGAGCCACCTGGGAAGCCCCTTGACTTATCATTAACAAGTCTACTTAAAAACACAGCAACACTTATTTTCAAGCATTTATGTAGTTTCAGTTCTACCTACCATGGCCCTACATACTCCTGAATGAATCCTAGCTTATTTCATGTTTTTGTTACATCTTTGAAATTCTATTATTAGGGAAATAGGAGCGTCTTCGCCTTCTTTCTTTGCACGTGTGCGTATTGAATCCAAAACTAGTTGGGAAATTGTTGAATAAACCCTTCACATCTCACAGTGTGTTTGGGTTCCCTATCTTTTTCTTTAACGGTAATTTGGAAAACGATTTCCTGTTATTTTTATTGGGTGCTTATGTTACCAAGCAACAGATAAAAATCTAGACCCTTTCTGTTTGTTCAGTACTATTGGCAGCACAGGGGAAAAAATGTTGTAGTGAATGTATGTTAGGAACTAGAAGAAACTAGGAGGAAATGTGTTTTTAACTTGAGTGCCGCATGTTGACTGCCATCACTGTGTAATGTGGCTGAAGGCTCGTTCTGAATTACTGAAATGAAATCCAGGCTGTGTGAAGAGCTTGGCTCCAGCATTTCTCTTTTTTCAGGCAGCTTGCAGTAGTTTTTAATGTGGTGTTTTGAAAATGCAGGTTATTTGGTAGAAAGTCCTGATCTATATTAAGAGAATCTTTGCAGAGAAAAGGACATTTCTGCAAAAGCTTTTTATAGCAGAAATGGCATGCAGCTTTCATGTTAAATGTATATTCTGAGGAAGGTAGGAACGAGTATTTTCAAGAGTCTTTACTAAGTTAAAGAGTCTTTACTAGTTAGAAAGGGAAAAGAGGACCCCCCCTGACCCTGATGGACTTTTACCATAAAATAAACTAGCAGCTAAGATCTAAATGCTTGTTTATCTTACCATTTAGAAACACCTTAGTCAGTCTTGAGGGGCTTCCCTGGTAGCTCTGTTGGTAAAGAATCCACATGCAATGCAGGAGACCCTGGATCCATTCCTGGGTCGGGAAGATCCCCTGGAGAAGGGCTAGGCCACCCAGTTCCATATTCCTGGGCTTCCCTGGTGGCTCAGACAGTAAAGAATCTACCTGCAATGCGGGAGACTCAGGTTTGATCTCTGTGTTGGGAAGAGCCTCTGGAGAAGGACATGACACCCCACTCCAGTATTCTTGCCTAGAGAATCCCGTGGAGAGAGGAGCCTGGTGGGCTACAGTCCATGGGGTCACAAAGAGTCAGACACGACTGAGAGACTAAGCACAGCATAGTCAGTCTTGAGGATTTCATAAGGCTATTAATGTATTGTCATTATGCTCAGTAGCTCAAATTGATTTTGATTTGCATTAATAAAGAAATATTGAGTCCAGATGATATTGCCTTTCTATCTTTTAGGTCCCCCAAAGTAAACACACTAAGCCATCCCATTCTTCTATAAATAATGTCCAAAACTTCTTCTTATGCTCAGCCAGTAAAGAATCCACCTGCAATGTAGGGAACCTGGGTTCGATCCCAGGGTTAGGAAGATCCCTGGAGGAGGGCCTGGCAACCCACTCCAGTATTCTTGCCTGGAGAATCCTCATGGACAGAGGAGTCTGATGAGCTACAGCCCACGGGGTCACAAAGAGTTGGGCACGGCTGAGCGACTAAGCACATGTAAATGATATGTCATGTTCTAGTAGAGATTGATCATCTCTGCTACATTTGGCTGCAAGTTTTTCAAAATGTGAAAAGTTCAGCAAAATATATATTGGTTTTTTTAAATTTAAATTTATTTATTTTAATTGGAGGCTAATTACTTTACAATATTGTATTGGTTTTGCCATACATCAACATGCATCCGCCACGGGTGTACACGTGTTTCCCGTCCTGAACCCCCCTCCCACCTCCCTCCCCATACCATCCCTCTGGGTCATCCCAGTGCACCAGCCCCAAGCTTCCTGTATCCTGCATCGAACCTGGACTGGCGATTCGTTTCTTATATGATATTATACATGTTTCAATGCCATTCTCTTGGTTTTGTTCAAGTAACCTCTTTTCTCCCCATGTCTACCAGTGTTTACTTGAGCTTTTGAGTTCTTTGTATCTCTACTGCTGGTGAATATTTTCTTTCTCACCCTGTAGCACCTTGAAGCATTCTAAGGATATAGCATTGAGTGCACGAGTCATTAATCTTTGTTAAAAACTGTCATCTCATCCATAGTTGTCCAATCATATACTGTTCCATGTAGAACAGTTGCATCCTAACTTGCTCTCCCACCTTAAAAACTGGTGAATAAAAAGTAAAAAAAAAATACATAAAAAATAAAAAACCAAACTGGTGAATAAATGTGAAGCCTGAAAATTCTCATTAGAAAATACCCAGCCCCAGAGCTGAGATAGTCACTGTGTGTGGATACCCTATGCTGGATCATGGAGCCGTGGAGAAGGGACAGCCCCGTGGGCTTCCCTCAAGGTTCCTATGCAATCTGTTACTCAAAAGAAACACATTAAGGCAATTCAGTGTACTTCCTCCCAGACAAAACTGCCCGAGTTCAAATCTTGGCTATTTACTGGAACATCTTGTGTCTGTTCCTTAATCTCTTTGGGCCTCTGCTTCCTCATCTGTGAAATGAAATGATAATATTCATCTCCTACAATTATTTTGAAGCTTAAATGAGTTAATATGCATAAAGTACTTTGAACGGACCCTGGCACACATAGTAAGTACTCAATATCATATAAATCTGTGAAATCCAATAAAAGGTATCAGAAAATGAATTCTGACATTGAAGAGAATATTTTTCTCTTGAATGTTCACATCTCAACCTTCATGATCATGGTGGTTTAGTCGCTAAGTGCTGTCTGACTCTTGCCACCCCATGGACTGTAGCCTGTCAGGCTCCTCTGTCTATGGGATTCTTCAGGCAAGAATACTGAAATGGGTTGCCATTTCCTCCTCCAGGGGATCTTCCTGACCCCTGGATCGAACCCAGGTCCTCCTGCATTGCAGGCAGATTCTTTACCAACTAAGCTACAAGGGAAGCCGAACATAAAAAGTGAATTAAGCATTCTCTCTGAGACCTTTAACCCATTCTTTATGTAAGTGGTTCAGAGCAGGAAGAGAGTAGTGTATAGTTTTCCTGTTCCTTCCAAATATCATTTGGAGAAATAACTATTAACTACTAAGAGAGGTCTGAAATATCTGACTTTTATAAAAGCCATCATAACTAACCCCCACCCAACTCCGACCCCAGCCCCAAGGATTCTGGAAGCACCCGTGGACTCAAGAGACCCTTCTAAATAAAAATAAAACATCAAATGTTAGTCAAGAGCTGTGACCCAAAGGAATAATCAGATTGATCATTTTAAGTGGCATGCCATGCCATAGCGAATCAGTACATAAGTGAGGATTAAAGAAAGATTTTAGAGTATGGTTACCCCTTTTGTTAATCCCCACGTGGCATGATCTACCACCCAGCCTTGGGTCTTCTGGAGTAAATTACTTCAGTAAGTAAGTTCTTTGAGGACTTCAGAGGAGTAATTGATTTCGAGTGTTACAAGGGAGTAGAATGTCAAAGAAGTCGATTTTATATTCAAAATTAATAAATCCCCAGAACAAAGTATGACTTAGTCCACTATTATATCTGCCTATGGGCGAAAGGTTTGCCCTTGAAATCTTGGCAAGACCACTGAGAGCTTGTAAGGGAGCATGGTAGTCCAGAGTCAAAAAGTAGAGCTTGTCCTTGGTACTCAGGATTCACCATCCTGAGCTTGGTCTGGTCAGTGAAAGTGGGCACCCAACACCTGAGGTGGAGTAGTTTCATCACTTCTTCTGGGGGAATGAGCATTGCAGGGGATCCCTATTTCTGCAGTTCTCATGACTGAAAGCCTTTGTCTTTTACTGGGGCCTCATCACACACAAGGGGTTTATTTCCCAGGTTCTGAATGCCCTTCATGTGGAATACTGCATGGTGGTCTGAGTAGTGTTTGGGAGAAGAAAGACAGATGTTCTCTAACTTTGGTGTTTCAAATGTCCTTTCTCATCCTAGCTTTCTTATAATTTCCCCATCTCTCTTCTCAGTCTGGTATTTAGTGTTTCCCATAGCATATTATAGCTGAGTTACTTGTGGTCATTTTTAGTAGTTACACAACAAATCATGTGCAGAACATGAGCCAATACTTAGCCAAAGTATGAAATGGAAAAACTCTGCCAAACCCAGCTTCATAATCTTCCTTTCATAAAACTCTACTGTGTCACTTGGTTTGATCTCTCTTTTTAAAACTTAAGCCTCCATCAACCTATTTAAGGAAAGGATAGTACTACAAGGCCTGCTGCCTAAATGATTTAGTTTATAGTTGAACCAAGGATACGGTGAACTCATCCTAGAGTTATCTTTGACCAAAGTGTTTCTTGAGCATGGTTACGGAGTTTAAATTTTTGCCTATTTCCTAATGGTCTATACCATTTTGAAATTTCTTTTGTGTTTTCTAGAACAAGTCTCATAGTCTAGAAATTCTTACTTGTCTTGCTACCTAATCAGAAATGCATTCCAGAAAAATCTCTGGCCCATAGTAGGTGCCCAGTAACTACTTGTTGACATTTTAACTCTTTCTACCTTGTTTTCTGCTCCAAGTCCTTTTTTTCCCTAATAAGCATTGTAATGAAAACATGTCATGCACTAGCCTGCTTTTCACAGACATTTTTTATAATAATTCTTTACCTCTCCAAAATCCAGCCGTTTTAGCAGTCTCACCAGTGTGGAACCTAATTAAAGATCAGAAAACAAGCAATGTTTAACATTTAAGCTTCATATTGTTCTCTTTAAAGAGGCAGCGACATGACACGTGTGGAAAATGCTTTCAGTGTTTGCTGAGGTGCAGTGCTAGAGTCAGGTGCGGCGAAGTGGCAAGTCCACAAGTCAGTTGTTCTCTCTGGCTTTGGTTTTTTCATCTCTTAAATGTGAGAGCTATACTTGGTGATCTCTAGGGTCTCCTCCAACTCTAAGACTTCTATGATTCTCTGACCACCTTCTCTCCTCCCTCCAGGCCTGTTTGTTCCTCTGTCAAATGAGAGGGTGAGAAAGTATCAAAGTCCTAAGTCTCTGTAACTTTAAAGGTGTGCTCTTGTTTTTTTTTGTCCAGAAAACCTAGCTTTCCAGCATGGCTATTCCTTAAGGGTGTTGGTTAGCCAAGATTTTACTGTACATTAATACGTGGTTAAAAGGACCAGTTTAGTGCCTAGGAAAACATTTGGCACTGGTTAAAACTGTGGAAAAGTCCTAATTCTTCCTAGGGAACCTTGACTTCAGTGTATACAATTACATCCTGTTGGACAGTCGTCCCCCTTTACACTTGAGTTCTGTTTGAGATAAGAGAGTGTGTGTACATCAGATAGGAGCCTAACAGTGCGAAGTTTTTCTCCTGACAGTGTTAATCCCCCATTCCTGTTCCTAAGGCTACTGTTGATAAGTGGTATCCAAAGTTACACTCCAGAGCAGGTGATGCACATTGCTGCACTGCCCTGTGTCCCAGCATCTGTTCCCTGCGGTGGTATCTGCTTTCACAAGTCTGTTTGCAGAACTGGTCGGTACTGATAGAAAGGAATGCAGTAATCCTCTGATACTGACTCCAAAAGGGGAGGGTGGGGCCGAGAGACTGAGAAGACAGGACCTCTTGGGGAGCTGCTGGCTCGTGATCCTGGCCATGATCCTTTCTAAGCATTGATGGAAATGAATGGCAGGATGGGATCAGCTCTTCTATGCCCAAGACAGTTGCATTCTATAGAAGTAGAAAGATGAAACTAAGTCTCATTTATCTGCAGAGGCCGTCGAGCCGCATCTGACTTCGGTGCCGCCTTCATCCTTGCTGCTTCCCTTGCTCATGAACTTTTAGTAGCTCTCTGTGTCCTGCCATATGGTGTCTTGGTTTCTGCCTGGTGTCTAAGCCCCTTAATAGCCTGGTCACATACGCAGTCCATCTTATATGCGGGCAACTTTATTTCCCAGAATTCCTCAACCCCATCCACAGTCTGCTCTGTACCATGTATGCTTTTGTTGATTTCATTCTCCCTTAACTGTGTGTTCTCCCTTCATTTGATCATTTCAATCTAAACCGCTTGTGATCAGCAGATGCAAACTGTTGTATATAGAATGGATAAACAACAAGGTCCTACTGTATGGCATAGGGAACTATATTCAACACCCTGTTATAAAACATAATGGAAAAGAATCTGAAAAATATAAATACATGCAAAACTGAGTCCCGCTTCTGTACAACAGAAATGAAGCACAACATGGTAAATCAACTGTACATCAATAAAATTTAAGATATAAATAAATCAACCCCTTCTTTGGAATGTAACTAAGTCCTACATCTTCTATCAAGTGTGCCCTGAGCACCCCATGCTTTGTTGCTCCCAAGCCTCAGACAGCCTTCACATAATCCCAAGTTCAAATTTATTCATATTCTTCCATGTAGGATATATCCATTTTGCCTTCTGTGCAGCTATGGGCACAGAAAGGAGTACACACGAGCTACCCTTCTAAACCTTGACTGGGGGCCTACATTTGAAAGGGCGCTCTAGCAGTTTGCAAAGAAGACGTGCTCAGATTACAGTCTGGCATGGCACACACAGTGATGACCATCTAAAATGAGTGGGAGTAGTTGAGTGTGTGTGTCATATACAGCTGAGTTGCTGAATGTTCATTCCTACCTCCCCATGCCTTCCTAGCATACCCTTTTCCTTTACCTAATCTTGCTGTAATTCACCTCTTTGGTAAGCACGCCAGGCTGTGCTACATGTGATCCATTGTGACTCATAGGTGAAATTCATGGCCAAGCCTTCAAAGTCAAGTTGATAGATTTGCAATAGATATGTAGTTGCTGTCTCTATCTTGGTCCCACCATTGTCTATTTCTTCTTCCAAATTAGGTGAATCCCACAACCCAGTGTACCCATGCCCTGGTGAAGATGATGTACTGCTCCCACTGCCAAGGTCTCGTGACTGTGAAACCCTGTTACAACTATTGCTCCAACATCATGAGAGGCTGTTTGGCCAACCAAGGGGATCTTGATCTCGAGTGGAACAATTTCATAGGTGAGCAGGCGATTAATGTGTTTGTGTCACTCCTGGGCTTCCCAGGTGGCCCACTGGTCAAGAACTCACCTGCCAATGCAGGAGACATGGATTCGACCCCTGGGTTGGGAAGATCCCCTGGAGGACAGCATGGTAACCCACTTTAGTATTCTTGCCTGGGGAATCCCATGGACAGAGGAGCCTTGTGGGCTGCAGTCCATGGGGTTGCCAGAGTCAGACACGACTGAGCGACTAAGCACCCATGCATGCACATCACTCATTAGGGATAGCTCACCTTCCAGCCACAAGAAATGTTTTATATTTTAATTAAGAAAATGTTTTTTTTGGCTGTGCTGCATGGCTTGTGGGATCTTAGTTCCCTGACCAGGGATTGCACCCCTAGCCCCAGTAGTGAACGTGCCAAGTCCTACCCACTGGACCAGCAGGGAATTCCCCAAGGGATGTTTTAATTGTCAGCGATGGAATTTATGTTCATTATATAGTGATTCCTGGAGTTCTGACGATACTCAAAGTTCATACCACTCTACAAGTAAATGTTCCCTTGAACTAATGGTGGCATTTCTGAAGACAGTGGACACCAAGCAAATACCAAGTTTCAATAATGAGAAAGTGCCTTTTTGACATTTTCCCCCAAAGGTTAGTTTTAGTTCTACATCGTAGGCTTGTATCCATGTAAACGCTGGAGTACAGCCATCACTGACCTATGGAAGGAGCTTTTCAAATGTTACATTTGTGACATGGCAACTGAATCTTCTGCGTACCTGCCAGATACCACTTAGATATTTGAATCAAGTGCAATCTGACTGTGGAAATTTAACAGTTATATTTCTATAGAGGATTTGACAATCACAGACTGCTCTGGTGAGAGTGGAAGGACTTTTGCCCTGAGAATTTCAGAGGTCAGTGTTCTCACCTACAACCTGAAACCTAGAAAACCTATTACTGGAACCCAGACAGCAATGGAAGTGACCTAGCCAGCTTCCAAGAGGGTTAAGTATGATTTGTGGGAAATGACAAATTAGGGATAATTGAAATATCCAGTCATCAACTCCCGGGATGCCTGCTTAATGCATATGGGAATCCTGGAATGTTAGTGGCAGGTGTTGAAGCTGCTAGTGGTGTGGCTGCACACACAGACTATCAGGACCCCAAAACAAACTCTCTCCCATCCCCCAGTTGCATTTGCTTAATTGCAGATTTTGAGTGTCTTTGTAAGCACCTATTTTTCACTTATTTGTCCACATCATGGGAACATGTATGCAATTTGCTGAGGGTTTTTTGTGGGGAGGGGAATGGGAGGATTGGAGCTGGGGAATGCTTTTTAGTCTGCATGAGATCTAATTATATTAACTCTGAAAGTGCATCAATAAATTGGCTCCAACAGATTCTTGAGAATACTGACACAAGGAAAAAAGATGTGAATATTAAACACCGCAGCACAATTGTAGGCTAAATAGTTCAAAGCTAGAAGACCTGAAAAAAAGTCCACACGCAGAAAAGCAGAATCCCATGAACGAGAAGGCCTAAGACCAGACACACACACACCAGTACCACATCATGCCCAGAAAGCAGCCATGGGAAAGACTGTTACTTGAAGACATTTCCAGATCTAAATTAAAGTTGATATACTTTTTCTTTTCTATCTTTTTTTTACTCGCCTTCTCACCTCCACCCGCAAATGTCATGTTTGCAATTCACTTTTGCTTAATTCATTTTTAAGAAACAAGATGGTTTGCCTTTTCACGTTTGCCTGTAGCACCGAATGCACTAGTTCTCTGGGCAAAGCAGTAATACCTGCACACTGATCTAGGTTGGCTAACTTTTCTACAGGCACATCATGAATAATATAAACTATTCTGTTATTCTGATGTGTCTGGGAGAGAGTGTAACTCATAAATTTGTCTTAAAATACAAATTCTAGGGACTCCCCTGGTGGTCCAGTGGCTAAGACTCTGAGCTTTCAATGCTCTGGGCCCTGGGTTTGATCCCTGGTTGGGGAACTAGATCCCACATGTCACAGCTGAGACCCTGTGCAGCCAGATAAATTATTAAAAATCAACATTTAAAAAAGCAAATTCTATATATTTTTCCAAGAGCTTACAGGTCCATATCAAAACCATACTCTGGCTTCCTTAATTTACGTCTTCAGCCACATACTCTAAATCAAGGAGGACTTCCATGGCTGCTGTTCTTGCTGTGTGTTTTACAAATGACATTTGTTATCTTTAGAAACAAAATTAAACTCAAGTGGAAATTGGTAGGATTTCAGAATCAATTTTCCTCATTTATTTTAAATATTTTTTTGGAGGGAGGAGGAATATAATTCTATCTAAACTGAATTTTTAATGGGTATTTTATTCTTTATTTCTAATAAGCTGATATAAAAGGCCAGGAGTAACAGACATTGTTAATCTCCAGTGCTTTTTCATGGATTTTCACAAGGGTTTAATTAATTTGCCCTGTGGTTGTCGAATTCAGTCCCAATTTACATGCCTGTGCCGTAAGTTCAGTGTTTTTTTTGTTGTTGTTGTTCCTTCACAAGGAATTTTTCCTCCTTTAAATGACTGCAGTTAATGAATGGTCAAGGAGGGCTTTTCCCCCCTGCTTCTTTAAATCAGATCACGGGGTTAAGTCGGAAAACTGCCTTTTGTTCATCCAGTCTGGTCGTGAGGCTAAAGATGTGGGTTCGTGATTATCAGCAGCACAGAGCAAAAGGAATCACTTTTTCTAGTGAGAAGGGGCTGCTTTGTTGCAGGGTGGGAGAGAGCTGTCATGAACACTGAAATGCTGCAGTCAGACTCGAACCTTTAAGGAGACTAAGAATGTGTTTTTCAATCTGCCTTACCATTGTGCCCTCCTCTCTCTCTTGAACTGCACCTATTAAATGTCACCCACCTTGATAAAGGTGGATCCAAATAGTTAATACACCTTGGACTTGGTTTATAAGCGGTTATAGGAAACCCTCTTTTTGAAAAATAGTGTCCCCACAACAGAAGTCAATTTCTGGAGAATCATAAATTATGTGTAGGTACAACTTGCTCTCCGTCATATACTACCATTGTGCTAACATTCATTTGACTCCCAGCCAACTTTATTCACAGCACGTGTCGCTGCCGCAGGGGATTTAGTATGAGGGGGTTGGGATTGCTGGCTAGGCCGTCAGCCAGTTCCTGGCAGGAGGCAGGAGCTGGTCAGCTATCCTGCAAAGGGAGACCTGCAGCCTAGATTCATCAGAAGCAAGGACACTGGATCTGACATCATCAGATCATGGGGGCGCCCAGTGGATGGCTTAGCAGGACTGTCCCAGGACTGAGCAGAGACTTTGGCTCCCGGGCTGCAGGCTCTGGGCAAAATACAGCCTCACTCACATTGTTCAGCGACACCACACGCAACGCTGGTATGACAGTTCCAGCCCCACTCCCTTCTTAGGCCCTTGTGCGTGGCCAGCCGGCCTGGAGTTGACAGACGCCAAACAGCCAGAAGAATCGGGGTTTGTGTTCCCTTTCACAAGCACGTTCATCATCTGGCCTTTCCTCCCCCGAAGGGAAATAAGTAGTGACGGATGCACTGTTTCCTTCCGATGTAAACCTCTGCATTTGGGGTTTTTCTCTGGAGCTGGCGACTCCTTGGCTCTGAAGGTCTGTGCTCTGCGGACATGGTGGTGCTGATGCTTTGAGAGTGATGAACACGTTTAGGTTTTGCTCCACTTGTTTACAGAACTCCCCTTTCATTAGCACATCAAACGCATTTTTCCTCTTCTGGAAAAATGGTATATTCATGCCAGCAGGCTTTCCTTAGAGGTTGGGAATGTCAGTTTTTGATGATTACCACAATGTGACCTGCAACTTCATTCATTATGACTTTCCCCCCAAATTTGCATTGCTTGGAAGTCTACTCGTGGTTTGTGACATTGGAATTCTGGTTGAGAGAAGTGAGCTCAAGCTTTAAAATGTTGGGCCACATTTGTTCTTGGGGGAGGTGAAAGGTTGCTGACCACCTGCGAGCTTAGGTAGAAGTTCAGCTGTGGCCTGTGCTTTGAGAGGGACTCACTATGTTCTAGAACCTTGCCCTTCTTTCCAGCAGCCGTCCTTGGACTACCTGAAGGCTGTGGAGTATGTGGACCTAACTCTCCTTTAAGGGGAAAGAGCACATGGAAAAGTTCACTGCTTGTCATAAATGAGGCATCCTTTTTCTCATTTGGATATGACCTTTCCAGTTTTCTAATTTTGCACAATGAGTATCAGGGAAAACTACTAACTAAATCCCAAGAACCATGGATGACAAGAAAACCAGTACAGGGGGTGGTTTTCTTTAAGAGATTCAATGTGTCCTAAAAAAGTCTAGACTTTTCCAAAATGTAGAAATGATTTGCTGAGTAGTGAAGGACACACATTGTGAACACACATTTTGTGCCCTGTCTCTGTTTTTTTCATTTGAATAAAAAGTAGCACATGTTTTTTGCTTTAAAATAACTCAGGACCCTTGTATTTGAAATTGGAAGTTTATCTTAATACAAAAATTGGATTTTACAAAATGCCATTATTTGTAAAGTCCTTAGAATTCTTAAGGAGGCACCTAAAATTCCTAGGAACACTTTCATTTATATTTTCTAACTGCATACCCAAGGATCTGAAAGGGTTTCATTTTAAAAAATGAAAGAAAAGAATTGGTATGCCAGGATTTGAGCTGGTTTATGTTTTTGACTCTGGTAAATCGAACATGAAATGGGAAGAGCCATGGAAGTCCCTGGGCGAGCTGGCATGTTATTCTACTCCCAGCCTTAGGTGTGTCAGGCAGGAGCTAGGTCAGAGCTATGCAGTGACAGCTACTGACACGTGGAGAGATGAATTATCAGTGTAATAGAAGGTTTCCGATTGTGTGTTTTCTTGCTGGGGGAATAAAGCCTTCATCTGGCCACTTCCCACTCTAGAGAGCTGGCGGTACATAGCGACTGAATGCAGTTTTGTGTCATAGAAAAAGATATGAAAGTATGAATTAATGATGATCATGTCTTCCCCTCCAACACCCCCCCAACAAGGGAAACAAAGACAGTAAAATAATCAGACTGATCACTCAAGGCCAAGCTAATGATTTACTTTGTATGCTGTATTGTTCTGCCCCAAACCTCATGTTAGATGCTATGCTGATGGTGGCTGAGAGGCTGGAGGGTCCTTTCAACATTGAGTCCGTCATGGATCCCATCGACGTGAAGATATCAGATGCTATTATGAACATGCAGGAGAACAGTGTGCAGGTATCTCAGAAGGTAAGGAAGGCAGGTCCTGGATTGGAGAGGTGGGGCCCACTCTAGCCTGCTATGCCTCATGTGGCCACATTTATGCCCATGCAGGTTTTCCAGGGATGTGGACCCCCCAAGCCCCTCCCAGCTGGTCGGATTTCCCGTTCCATCTCAGAAGGCACCTTCAGTGCCCGCTTCAGGCCCTTCCATCCCGAGGAGCGCCCCACCACAGCAGCTGGCACCAGTTTGGACCGATTGGTGAGCCCTGGGGCAGCAATGGCTATTTTTAAGGGCAAAAACCTGAAAACATTTGCTCAAAATGCAGTTTGATTTGGAGGATTCCAAGCACAGGGTCTTTTCAGGTGAAACTTCTCCAGCAAATTGCACAGCGATGTCAGTGAACCTGCTTCTCTGATTTCCTCGCTCAGAAAGTTCATCCATAGAGCTAGGAAGTGGGGTGCTCGGAGGCTTATCTGAATGCCTACCTTTTATGTCACTGTGCGGGTAACTCATAGGCTGGGTTCTGAGTCATCAAAGCCCTGCCAGAAGATACTGTGTTTTTCCAGTGTATCTCTGGGGCGTGGGACCCGGTAGGCCCCAGATGGTAGTTCTAATGAAGAACAGGAATGGACAGTGGGTGTAGGCACTAGGCAGCTTTTGTTTTAAATGGCAACTTAATCCAGAGCTTGCATTTCATCTGTTAATTCTTGTGGTGATTTTATACATTTTACATAGAAGTATTGGGGTGACCAGAAAGGTCATTTGGGTTTTCCCACCAATCTGAACAAATTTTTGGCCAAGCCAAAAATCTGCATTTTTCTCTTCAGACTACAGAGAGACTCTGGAGATACTTCAGACATGCTCTGAAGGCACATGTGTAGGTAGTTTGGGGTTTTTACAGAGGTTTTTGTGTTCTCTCTCTCTCTCTCTCTTAATGAGGTTACTGATGTCAAGGAGAAACTGAAGCAGGCCAAGAAGTTCTGGTCCTCTCTTCCTAGCAGTGTCTGCAATGATGAGAGGATGGCTGCAGGGAGCGGCAATGAGGATGATTGCTGGAACGGGAAAGGCCAAAGCAGGTGAGCCGTCGTTGGCCAAGTGTGTGATTTCTCCCTCCATGATGGGGAAGTTTCAGAGAAGGTTTGCTCAGTCGTTTCATCGAGGCATTGTGAAGCCTTTCACAAGCAGGTGGCAACAACGTGGAAGATTTCTAAGCATTCTTAGGAACTGGCGTAGAAGTGTCGGGAAGGCTGCTGGCTACTTGCAGAGAGTCTTGGGGCAAAGGTTTATGCCCGTGGTTATATGATAGCGTTACTGCTGCAACCAAGGATTGAGTTGTTCTAACAGTGTCATTATTTTTCATATTTAATACCTGTGGTCCTGTGCCTGATGGCGTGGCCTCATCAAGTACCAATTCTCAAAAGGTCTCATTGTCTTCCTTGATGATGCTCTGTGTCCCTCCCCTACATACCCAGTAACTTAGACAAGTGTCCACTTAACTCTGCCCCACCAACCTCCACAAAATGGGTAGTTTTCAAAAAGGTCCCAGAGTGGAGGAACATGTGTATCCCCAGGAAGAGGAGAGATTCCGAGTTATTCAAAAGGCAAGCACTTGCAGTTCACTGCAAGTGGCCAATACCAGAACCTAGCAAGAATCTTTGCCAATCTTCGGCAGCTTTTGTTTTACTGATCCTCTTAACGAGGTCATTTCTCATTGCAGGTACTTGTTTGCTGTGACAGGAAATGGTCTAGCCAACCAGGGCAATAATCCAGAGGTGCAGGTTGACACCAGCAAGCCGGACATACTGATCCTTCGTCAAGTCATGGCTCTTCGAGTTATGACCAGTAAGATGAAGAATGCTTACAATGGGAACGATGTGGACTTCTTTGATATCAGTAAGCATGTGTGCTTCTAAAGAACAAATTGTTATATGTTTGTTTGTACACCTTGACATGAGAAAGAGCACAATAAACATTCCTTTTTTTTTTTTTTTTCCCAAAAAAATAGGTGACGAAAGCAGTGGAGAAGGAAGTGGTAGCGGATGTGAGTCTCAGCAGTGTCCTTCGGAGTTTGAGTATAATGCAACTGACCACTCTGGGAAGAGTGCCAATGATAAAGCCAGCAGCGCTGGGGTCCCCGCTGCGGCCTGGCCCTACCTCCTCCCTGTCTTCTGCATCTTATCCCTGGTTATGCAGAGAGAGTGGAGATAATTCTCAACCTTAGAGAACAAGTGTTCATCGTCAGTTACAAAGGCACTGGTTATCACTTTTATACCATCCTAGTGACTTTGCTTTTTAAATGAATGGACAACAATGTACAGTTTTTACTATGTGGCCACTGGTTTAAAAGATGCTGACTTTGTTTTTGCATTCAGTTTTGTGGGAGAAGGGGATTGTATGTAAGGTCAGTCCGGCCTCCTCAGTCATGTTAAATGTGGCTAACAGTGTAGGTACAGAGCGTAGTTAGTTGTGCATTTGTGATTTTTATCACTCTGTCTGTTTGTTTTCTTTCTGTTTGTGGGGTTTTTTTCCTTTCAATATGATCTCACCTTGTTTCTTACAAGAAAACCAGGGTCCTTTCTTGGCATGTAACATGTACGTATTTCTGAAATATTAAATAGCTGTACAGAAGCAGGTTTTATTTATCACGTTATCTTATTAAAAGAAAAAGCCCAACAAGCAGTAAAATTGCCATCTATCCCTGTTGTTTTAGTTGCCTTATCTGGAGAGAAGAGGAGGTGTTGTATCTTTTTTTCTGCAATGTGAAGGCACAAGGGGGCTTCTGAGCCACTTGTCAGGTTGTGTTCAGGCATCAATACCAGAAGAAGGTTATACTTCATTTATAGCTGGTGACTGGAGGAGGCTGCAGACTACCCATTTTGGTTGAGCTGGGTTGTATAAACTTCCATCACAGATCAGTCCATTTCTGGAAGCTGCTTATCCGTCGAAGATTCTTGATCTCCCTCGAAAGATATAAGGCATTCAGGCTATCCCAGGGTATCACACTTAATTTGGGGGTGGGTTTGGTTTGGTGGTTTTTTTTTTTTTTTTTTTCATACAGGCACGTTAGCAAGCCACTGTGCTGGTCTTCGTGTCCACACTTGACCCTCTTTGACAAGATCAGGTGTGTTCAGGGTGGTATGGCCATAGACCACCCTCTTTGAAGTGATATCCCACCAGCAGAAGTAAGTGGCTAGCAATCTCACTTGGTCCCTCTTGGTTCAGATTCCAAACCCAATCATAGCCATCTGGGGGGCTAGCCAGAATTGGGGTACAGCCTGGGCTCAGGCAGTAAGTATCAATACTCAAAGTTTTTGTCCATGCATGTGTATTTGCATTTATTTGGTTTTGGATCCAGTGTTTTGTTTTGTTTTTAAAAAAAGAGATTCTAAAGTGTCTTATTGAGTCTTTTTCTTGCCCAGTCCTGCCCCATCTGAAAGCCAAAGGTCTTGCCATGGTTCACAGCTGTGTGCTACCCTATCAGCCAAGCACCCCAGTTGGGGAGCTCTGAGTGTCCAGATTTTTCTTCTCATGTTGTTGGGCGTTTGAGTGGGGGGCAGGGAGGAATGGGAGTAGGTAAAACTGAGAAGATCACATCTTCGGGGTGACCTTTAACCACGCAGGTGAACTGACAAAGGCCATTAACTCTTGTCCCAGACCAAAGAGTAACCACTGCCTTGGCCCCTTTGGGGCCGTTTCCTTGTGTCTTTACCAAATGACAGCTCATAAAACTGTGAGAATGTAACAAATCACATTAAAAGGAGTTCCAGAAGTCTTCAGAAAGAATCACTCTGCAAAGTCTCTTCTTGCTTTAGACAGCCATTCAGATCCCAACCAATTCCCCAAAAGCTGAAACCCACAGAGAGGTTGTTTGTGTTACTGTTCAATCTTCAGTTATAAGAGTAATTCTCTATTTTTATATTGAAACATAATTACTTGATAGCTCAGGGTCTACATTTCATTCAGCTTTTTACACCAAATTCTGCAGAATGGACAAAATGAATATTGGGGCTGTTATAAACAGAGGCTTAATTTTATTAGAAGTAGCCAGTTATTTATTGAAGCATGATGTTAATAAAATAGGCATATTCTGGCTCATGTGTATAAGTTTTGTTTCTTTTAAACAAATCACAGAAGACGTAAAATTGAGAAGGCGCTCCATTTATGTATGAGGAAAAATTGATTGTAAATAGCTAAGCTGCCTTGTGAGAACTTGGAATATGTGCTGATACTTAGTAACTACCTCAGTTTTGAGGAATTTCCTTTTTAGCTTAGACTGCTATTACTTTTACTTGGTAGAAATGAATCTGGTCTCCAAAATGTGGCTCAGAGAGTTATCCCCATAGACCTTGTTAGATTGTTTTTAATTTAAAACCTTGATCTCTGCCCAGCTGTTTTCTTTCAGTCAAGTTCTCGAAACCAATAACATTTTCCGAATTAAATATTCTTGAAGGTTCTTCTGGAGTCTAAATGATTTGTTTTCTTTCTTTGCAATTTTTCCTGTTACTCTTTTATTATTTAAATTGTCTCTTGCCTTTGAACTTGAACTATGAAATAAACAAATCATAGATTTTTCCATTCAGGTCTGACTGGATAACTGTTGGCTTCCAACCAGCTGGCAGGCTCACACCCCTACTCTCCCCAAAACAGAAATAAAGGCAAGTTGAATATTTTAAAAATCTTAAGAGTTCCGTATATGAGGTAGAAGGAAAGCTTTGTGAGGAGACCTTACTTTTCCAAAGCCTCAGTTAATAGCATGTGAAGAGTTTGTGCTTTACAAAGTCATTAATTAATTACTGGTTACTTTCAAACACTTCACCCACTCTGTACCTTAAGAAACATGTTAGGACTCTTAGATTGTATTTTCTTTCAAAACTAGTAATTAGCACCTATTATTTTGCTAAAACTGTACAAACAATGGACTTAGATTTTTGAACTTTAGTTTCCTGGGTGTTAGAAACCTAACAATATACACATAATTTTTTACGAAAATTAACAGTTAACATCTTTAAAGTAAAACTTACTGTATGTGATTACAAAACCACAATAAAAATAGGTATAGATGGTGCTATACAAAATTCTACTTCCCCTTTTGTGTTGGCAGAATATGTCTATTTGCATAGCTAAAAGGTAGTATGTTAATAACAGTGTCTATTACAGGAAGCCTCCGTGTGTGTGTGTGTGTGTGTGTGTGTGTGTGTGCACTCGCTCTCAAGCAAATACCACACTATCAAATACAACTTTCTTTTTGAAATAAAACACTGAGAAGAATCTTCTAATTAGAACTTAGTGGGAAAAATATAATTTGGCATTCCGTGATATACTTTAAAAATTCAGTTTCTACCTTTAAACTCCTGATTGTTTAACTTTAAAAATCCTTTTTATATGTGTGAAAAATACCTGAAAGAGAACATGGCAATACAGGAATTCAAGCCCACCAGTAAGGCTAATGGCCATGTAAGAATTGCTTGTCTAATTGAGGTTTTAAGTAGGTCGTATATTGACTGGGTTTAAAAACAAAAACCTATACTACAAAAGTACAGAGTGAAAGTTTCTATCCTGTTCCTGCATTCATCTGCTCAGTTATCCCTACACCCTAAATAAACTTATTAGTTATTTCTATATGTCTTCTTCTAAAATTCCTCTATACAAATACAAGCAAATATGAATAGAGGCTTTTCTTTTTTGTCTCTTTACCTGAAATGTAGCATATTATGCCCAATCATCTCATATTTGTTTAGGTTTCTCATAACGTTCAGAAGTATTGAGAGGAAGAGGAGACCCTAAAGGACTCCTGTTCAAAAGGCATGGCTTCTCTGTGCCACCACAATTTGCATTTTTACTGTACTTTGGCCCAGATTAATCTGAGTAATTTTTTGAGAAATAAACATGGAGTTGATGAGCAGTTTGGCATTGTAGTACTATAATCCCAGAGTGCACAATTAGGATGCTCTCTGTGCTTCATTAAGGTTCATTTTTGGCACTTTGTTTCTGTATCATCACCAGCAAAGAAGACCTTGGGCAACGCGACTGGATAGATCCTCTTAGAGCACAGCACATTAATACCACTGTTAATGCTTGGAAATGGTTCAAGAAGGAAATGTCATGGCCTAGAGTGGACTCATATTCTATTAAAGTACTCTTAATGTTTCCTCAAGCTCAAATGCCTTGAAATAGCATCAGCCACCACACAGGAAGGAGATGAGAGTGTTAGGAAAATGTGTAACTAGATTGTCTGGGATACCACATGAATTATCTGTCTCGTGGTCAAGGAATCATTAGGATATGCACGTGTCCAAGTTCAGTTTTCATGTAAAATTAAGTTTTTACTCATCAGGGCATGAAGTGATTTCTAAATTCAGAAGTAATCAGAAAAATTTCAAAATTCATTTTTCAGCTTGAGGGTCCATGTGTGGAATTAAATGCCCAATTTTACTCTACTTTTGATATTTCTTAAAGAAATATTAGGAATTCTGGGGGGAAAAGTATAGGATCATTGGAAAGAAAAAAATTTTTGTGCATCAATCATGCCAGATGCACGCTGATAAAAGGTGAAGAAACAACACGTGTGTGATGACACAAGATGCTTTTCTAAAGGGTTCATGGTCTGGGACTTCTCTGGCGGTCCAGTGGTTGGGACTCCTCACAGGAGGCATGGGTTCAGTCCCGAGTCAGGGAACTAAGATCCCATATGCCTCTTTGGCACAGCCAGAAAAAATAAAAATCATTAAAGAAAATAAACAGCTTGTGGTCTTATAGACTGATTAAAGTTCCCTGCACTTTGGGGAAGTTTTGCAACAACTTTCTTGCCCTACTATGTGTTGCTGTTTCTTACCAGAGGGTTGGAAGTCCTGTGTGTTTGTGAGTGTGTATCTACACACAGAGGTGTATCTGTGTATTTTCAAACAATCCCAGTTAGACTTCACCCTGTCACTTAGGGCTGCCTTCTCCCTGCTGGCAGTGGTGTATGCTTGGGGAACGCAGACAAATTTTAATAATAGCCTAAGGGAAACATAATTAGGAAGGTAAGTCTCCTGCCAAGGGGGAAAAAAATACACGCACGTATAAAATGCATTCCAGATAGAATTTCTTAGATTAACCACTGCCTGGGATTTGCTTTTCTGCCTCACCATCGATAGCCTCAAGCTGCCCATAACCCTCTCTTCTTGGTGACTTGCTGCATGGGGCAGTTTGTGCCAAGTTGGCCAGAAGGAAATAAATCATGGTCAGCAGGTGGTTTTCTGAACACACTCTAGGATCTCAACTCTGACTACATTTAAAAGTCTTTAGTGGCCCCGCTCTCACTTCTCTTGTTATTGTTCAGTCACTAAGTTGTGTCCGACTATGACCCCATGGACTGCAGCACACCAGGCTTCTCTGTTCTTCCGCATCTCCCAGAGCTTGCTCATACTCATGTCCATTGAGTCAGGTGGCCAAAGTATTGGAGCATCAGCTTCAGCGTTGCTCCTCCCCATGAATATTAAGAGTTGATTTCCTTTAGGATTGACTGGGTTGATCTCCTTGCAGTCCAAGGGACTCAAGAGTCTTCTACAACACCACAGTTCAAAAGCATCAATTCTTCAGCACTCAACCTTCTTTATGTTCCTACTTACATCCATACGTGACTACTGAAAAAACCATAGCTTTTACTATATGGACCTTTGTCAGCAAAGTAATGTCTTTGCTTTCTAATATGTTGTCTAGGTTTGTCAGAGCTTTCCTTCCAAGGAGCAAACATTCATGGCTGAAGTCACTATCCACAGTGATTTTGGAGTCCCAGAAAATAAAATCTCACTGCTTCTACTTTCTGCCTTTCTATTTGCCATGAAGTGATGGGACCACATGCCATGATCTTAGTTTTTTGAATGCTGGGTTTTCAGCCAGCATTTTTACTTCTCATTTAAGTATAAGGAAAAATTGTTGTTACTCTGTTGTTGGAGTTCTGAATACTTTGCAACAAGTTTTGGCAGCAGCAATGAACAGAAAATCAGCACATTGACTGGAAAAAACAAAGTCATTCCTTTGTATTTCTGTTAATTCACCTGCAGTGAGGCAGGATGAACCTGTATGACTGGCACTAAAGCTGGGCCACAGCCATGATCTCACAGGGTCTTGCAGAGTAGAAACCCTTCCATTTTGCAGATGTGTCAAAGGGATAAGTTGGGTGACTTGTCCAAGGGGTGACAGGTAAGAAATGCAAAAACAAGAGCTGCAACAGGGCTTGGTCTGCCACAAGGGCCTGCTTATCTTGGGCTCTCTTTTTCCTTCTATTACCCTTTCCCCTTTATTTCACGTCTGAATCAGCAGGAAGGGATGGTGCTTGTCAGGCCTGCTGCATGAAGAGCTCTCCCGGTCCTGTGGAAGGGCCAGGGTAAGGGTCATGGCAGACCTTGGCTGCAGACTTTGGCTGGCCTGAGGACAAGGCGAGGAGTCAAGGACCACCTGGAGACAAATCTTGAACATTTTTCTAACCACACACAGTGGCTCCTTGCTCAGCTGACTTCAAATCAGAAAGAGCCTTGATGATAGCGCAAGGGGACCATGTGTTCTTTGCCTTTTGGTTGTACAGAACCGGCATTAAGTCATGTGACCTTGTCTGTCTGCACCAGGACAGCATCATGTGACCATGTATGAACTGGCACTGGGGGTGCTGGGCAGCTGCCTTGCTGAGAAAGGGGACTCACTGAATACCATGGTAGTGAAAAGAATACCATGATTTGTGTTGGAAAAATTCACACCTGTTTAATCAACTGGAGTTTTGTGAGGAGGTAAATACATCTTGCAATAAATAAGGCACACTGAATATTATCTGAGCTTCTTAAAGAGCCCTTGAGAAGATTTCAAAGTCATACCCGGGTTAGAGAGAGGACACAACCGAGCTTACAGGCACTATTCCAGCCTGGGGACTGTAACAAAAGCTGCCTCCTGCTGTACTGGTCTTCATGCTGCTTAGAAATGATAACATCTGAAGACAAAATCTGTGCTTTAGCGTCCAGAGATTTTGACTCACCTTTTGCTACCTAGGGCAAGGTGGGGTGGGCGGGGAGAGAACCTGGGAGCTTTGATTGGTTTCCTGAACACATGTCCAAGCATGCCCATCAAGCAGTATGTGCTATAAAGCTTGGGAAGGGTCCTGCTCTAGAGGTATTCTGACTCTGGTGTTTAATCTCAACCTTGACACAAGGTCCAGAGAGATGTCATTGAAAACCAGCAGGGACCAAGGGCTCTGCCTCCAAAAGAAAGGCAAGTGAAGGCCTCACTAGTCTATGGAGAGAGTGCTGAGAGGCCATGTGACCCCCACTCCCAGATGTTGTGGGAAGAGCAGATTCCTAGGACTCAAGGCAAACCGTCTTAGAATGTGTAAATGGTCCGATTTGAAGACAGAGGAGTTCTTCCTCTACTCGGTGAATAATGACTTACGTAATTGGTTAAACCAACGGTGCTGTAGGCTGATGATGAACAAAACGGTGGGCAGGAGTCGTGTAGAGGCAGCAACCATGGGGGCTGCCAGAGGTTGGTGTTCACCTTGCCCCTTGCGCCACTGGCCCACACACAAGTCAGAGCTGGATGGATCCTTATGTGCCCCACATTGTGTAATTTGTCCTCTAAGTTCCCTTTTGGAGAACTGTAATTTATGTGCAACCAAAGTATTTGAAATTCCTTGTAATGAAACAGACTACAAAGATGAAATACCTAGAGATGTTCGCCTTTGGTGAGCAGAGGTCTCTAATGGCTCTGGGTATATGGGCCTCCCAAATTACATGGGATTTGAGGCAATAATGTGATCTCTGACACGTCTGGCCTTGCTCTGTGTTGGAGGACAAGAGGGAGGATGTAAGATGGAGTCGTCGTCAGGAAGCCCCTGGGGAGACACAGGGATGTAGGACTAACTGGTCTGAGCATGGTAGCGTGGTAGGTATGGGTAATGAGCAGGTGGAAAGGAAAGGTGTGTAAAGCGCAGAGGCCACAGTTTTGCTAGTACAGGGTGGGGCAAGGGTGGGGTCTCTCAGGAGCCAAGCAAGGCAATTTTCAATTCAAGGGGATGGGGACTTCCCTGGCGCTCCAGTGGCTAAGACTCAAGCTCCCAGTGCAGAGGGTCCAGGCTCAATTCCTGGTCAGGGAGCTGCAAGGAACCACATGCTGCAAGGAAGGTCAAAGATTGCATGTGCCACAACCAAGACCTAGTGCAGCTAAATAAATATTTATCAAATGCAAGGATCTATCTAATGCAAATGACTGAAAGGACTTGACCTGTTGCCCAGTGTGTATAAAGAAGATAAACTAAGTGTGAGGTCGCCCTTGGGTTTGACCACATGCTTAGCACTACATAGTCTGAAAGGGCTATAGTATGAAAGGGCTCATCTCCCTCCATAACTCACACACTCTGGCCTCCCCCAAATGATCTTGATTTGGAACTCTCTGGTAATGACAACCCAGTTCCACTCAAGGAGTACTTTTTGGACGTCCAGGCTCAGAATGCAGTCAGACACATTCAAAGTGCTCCTCCCAGCCCATCAGACATTTGCATTCTGGCCACCACCTGCACACGTCTTCTCCATTTCTTTGAGCACTGCCTCAGGCTCACCTGCACGGCCCTGCCCCCACAGGCCCTCCAGAGCTCCCAGGTATATTCAGCTACACCCTTCTGCTATGGCCTCCTGGCTCTGGAGAAAAACACAGAGAAGGATCCCAGGAGTCTGGTTCCCCAGACAGCATCCTGCACAGACCTGGGATTACAAGGGAGTGAGGAAACATCCTGAAACATTAGACAGCCGGTGAGGGGGATGAATGGGCCAAATATCTTTCAGGTTAAAGGAGGAGCCCCGCCTGCTTGCCTCCTGCCATCCCAGGTGGCTTATGGCACTTTACCACTGGGGTAGTCAACCACCGTTTGCAGACTACGAAGCCTCCACTTCACTTCTTTCTGGGCTTTTCACATCTAGACTTCGGGTGCTGGAAACACAGTGGTGTTCCAAGGGTAAGGAGTGTTCCTCTAAGGGATGAGGAATCAGGAGCTGCTTCATCCATCACAGGCCTTTGCCCAGAACAGTGGCGATTTTACAAAACCTTGCTCACCAGGTTCTATGGCCACCAAGGCCCCTGGAGGTGGGATGACCGCCTTCCCAAGGCCTGCCCGGAGCCCTACCTCTGGCAGGGGACCCAGGTTAGAGCCTGTACAGGAAGGAGCCCCAGCTGCAGGACCTCTGAGATCCTGGCTCCGTCTGCCCTCTTGGCACCCTCTTTGTGGGCTGTACACTATCCACATTTAGAACGGAGCTGGCCTGGACACCGACCATTGCTGAGTGATAGCAGGAAAGCTGCATTTAGATCAAAGCCTTAGGCTGAGGTTTTCTGGAAAATGAGCAAGGAGAATGAAGCCTGGTTCTTGCAGGCAAGAAAAGATTCTGACTTTCTAACAATGTTGTTCAGTCGCTAAGTCATATCTGACTCTCTGCGACCCCATGGACTGCCAAATGCCAGGTTCTTCTGTCCTCCACAATCTCCCAGAGTTTGCTCAAATTCATGTCCACTGAGTCAGTGATGCCATCCAACCATCTCATCCTCTGTTGCCCCCTTCTCCTTTTGCCTTCATATTCTGATTTGAGGGTTCAAAACAGAGGAAGATCCAAAATGTCCCTTGACCTCCCATCACCCTGACCTTTTACTATTCTCCATCCTCAAAACATGCCTCATCTCTACTCTTTTCTACCAGGACCCCTAGAGGAGAATTCCATGTGCTAAGCCTTTTATCTAGGAGGCAGGCAGACAGAAAACTTAGGCGACCACCTGTCTAGCCTCTTAATTACCCATCCCCACCCCACTTCTCTCCACCTTTCTCCCCAGTTTCCCACCAAACTGAGTTCCTTGAGAGTTGCCATCTCCTTTGTAAAGGGCTTCCCTGGTGGCTCAGCGGTAAAGAATCTGCCTGCCAATGTAGGAGATGCAGGTTCAAACCCTGGGTTGGGAAGATCCCCTGGAGAAAAACCCACTACAGTAGTCTTGCCTGGAGAATCCCGCGGACAGAGGAGCCTGGTGGGCTACAGTCCATAGGGTCGCACAGAGTCAGACACGACTGAACAACAGCAACAATCCTGTTGTAAAGAAATGCTTTTCTCTCCTTGTCACATAATGAAGCTTCCCCAGCTTCTTTGATTCCAGAATTGACAGGGAGAAAGGAAAAAGCTGTGCAGAAGTGTTTCCCAGGATCAAAGTCCCATCTGTATCTCCCTGAAGAATCCAAGCTGCTCTTGGAAGACCAGTATGGGAGGGAATGGGTGATGCTGAATAATCCCCTGTTCTGTCTTTCCTGTAATCTTCTGGCCCAGACCATGTGGATTAAAGAGTGGTTTCGCCATATCTCTGTAAGATGTTAAGAGGACAAGATCCCATCAAAGACTGTAGTATTAGTTAAGCCCATCCTGGCTTAGGTAAGAATAAATCCAACTCAAAATGATCTAAACAACAAGGGATTTATCATCTCATGTAACAAGAAGCCATGATGTAGGGAAGCTCCAGGAATGCTTATTTCTCAACATTATTATCAAGGATCCAGAGCCTTTCCATCTTTTAACTTTGAGCTGTTGAGTAAGAAAGCTAAGCTAATCAAGATTGGTGCCCTGGGCAGAGTCTAGTCTTATCTGAAAGGCATGGCCACAGGGAAGAGGATGAACACTAAACTACCCTGAACAAATTAGGGGCTGATCAGCAAGGAAGAAGAGAGGAATGGCTATTGGGTAGGCAGATAACTGGGTTGGTTACACCAGTAGGCACATAGGGCGCTCTTGCTGCATCCGGGATGGTGAAGTGCATGGTTGTTGTTCGGTTGCTAAGTCATGTCCGACTCTGCGATCCCGTGGACAGCAGCAAGCCAGGCTCCCCTGTCCTCCACTATCTCCACTATCAGACTCATGTCCATTGAGTCAGTGATGCCATCCAACCATCTCATCCTCTGTCGTCCCCTTCTCCTCCTGCCTTCAATCTTTTCCAGCATCAGGGTCTTTTCCAAGGAGTTGGCTCTTCGCATCAGATGACCAAAGTATTGGCGCTTCAGATTCAAAAGTGCATTAGGCATCAGCAGCTTTGACGGGGATAGAAAACTTCACGGAGCTTCAGGGATTCCAGAATGCAGAGCTACACAGACATAAATTCACCTTCTAGACATACCAGCTCAACTCAATTCCCAGGGTCTCTTCAAGGACTTCCAGGTCAATCTTGAATCCTTAGTGATTGGTTGTCCTCTACAACAGTCCTGCCAAGCAGTTGCCCAGCCACTGCTTGAACAGCTCCAGTGACAGGGAACTCACCGCTTCACAAATGGTGTTATCTCTAGGCAGCTCTAAGTATTAGAAAGGGTTTTCTGCCGACTCCAGAGTGTCCACATATGTACTGTTAGCTCAGTGATTAGGTGGCAAAGCCTTTGAAATTGCTGTCAGTGTTTACTGGAAATGGAAGTTTTCAGATGTTTCTAACTAAAATTTCCTTGCAGATTCATAAGTGTTGCCAAGAGATATTTTAAAAAATAAACAATTGAGTAACTCTGGGGAAATTTTGGCTTGTCTGCATTAAGATCTGTAGATATTTTTCATAATTCAAACCCATTTTTGGCTTGACTGGTTTAAATCTTAACAAGAGATTAGACCATAACATAACCTAATAACTAACATTTTGGGGGGAAATGTTTTAAGGAAAGGCCTTGTGGTATTAGCTTTGAAAGTAGTCATTGTATGTGAGTCCCACATAGCTCCTGCCCCAGTTAGATTGGAGAAGCCTAGCTGAACTCCTGGTTGTCCCTGTGGGAAGAGGAGGTCATTTCCCCTGGTACCATCTCTTGCTGTGAGAGTAAGATAGTATATTTGGTGTGTTCACATGAATCCAGATGAATGGGAAATAGCAGTGGCTTCAGCCTTGGCCATGACCGCTCAAGGACTTGGTAGCATTGATGGCTGTGCTGGAGCGGGTGGAAGTTGGGGACAATGTCTCAAGGGGATTCTAGGGTAGAGATTAAGGTATGTTTTGTCCCCAAATAACTGTTCTTCTCTGACTACACGGATCGCCACTCCCTGATCAAACCAAAGGAAGTTGCCCAGGCTCACCAGAGTCATAAATTCTAGTCAATTGTTTTTAAATCTCAATATGATGTTATGGAAAGATTTTCTCTATGTCCAGATGGGAAGATTGCCCATAAGTGTGCCTGCATTGTCAGAAACATGATATTACTTTAAAAAAAAACTGAAGTATAGTCAATGTACAGTAATATTATATAAGTTATAGGTGTACAATAGAGTGATTTATAATTTTTAAAGGTTATACTTCATTTATAGTTGTTATAAAATATTGGCTGTATTCCCTGTGTTTCACAATATGTCCATATAGCTTATTTTATACTTCATTCCCTCCCCCTTCATTGCCTCTCCCCCTCCCCTCACCCCACTGGTCACCACTGGTTTGTTTTCTATATCCTTGAGTCTGCATCTTTCTTTTTAAATTATATTCACTAGCTTGTAGTATTTTTTCAGATCTACATTTAAGTGATAATCATACAGTATTTGTCTTTCTCTGACTTATTTCACTTAACATAGTGCCTTTCCAATCTATCCAAGTTGTTGCAAAATTTCGTTCTTTTTCATGGCTGAGTAGTAGTCCATCCTATATATGTACTGCATATTCTTTATCCATTCATCTGTTTATGAACACTTAGGTTGTTTCCATGTCTTGGCTATGAGCATTGGGGTGCGTGTATCTCTTCAAATTAGAGTTTTTATTATGAAATAAAAAGTAATATTTCAAGGTTGATTCCCCAGTGAGTCACAGGAGCAGTGAGTGGCTAGCCTCTTGAGGGAACAGCCTGAACAGACACCATTGGAAAAATGAGAACATGTCTGTTAAAGGAGAACAGCCACCTGTGACTACTGGGAATTGGGAGCAATCTTCTGAAGGTTGGCTCCACAGGCTATGTCAAGCTCTAATGTTACCCCCTCTTCACCACTCTCCAGGTTCATGTTCATTCCCTCCACCACCAATTCTGAAGCCACTATCATTGCAGCAACCCTACGTCCTTCCACCTCCCTTCTTTGGGACTGGCCACCCCATGTTCAGATATGGGATTTGGGTTTGGTTTCAGCTTTGTAGAAATATGATTAAGGCAGAGTCATACTTCTCTAACAGTGACCAAGAGCTTGACATAGCCTGTGGAACCAACCTTCAGAAGATTGCTCCCAATTCCCAGTAGTCACATATGGCCATTCTCCTTTAACAGACATGTCCTCATTTTTCCAATGGTGTCTATTCAGGCTGCTCCCTCAAGAGGCTAGCCACTCACTGCTCCTGTGGCTCACTGGGGAGTGTCTTCCTAGGCTGTGACACACTTAGGGGCCCATCTCCTAAATCTGATGATGGATATACGTTTTTTTAATAGCCAGAAGTTGGTAAAGGCCAAGTCTGATGCCCTGACCAAAGCACTCGGTCACTAACCAGATCCTTCTGCGTATTATATGGGTGCCAAGGAAGCCAAGTACTCGTAGGGTGACCTCAGTGTCAAGGTAAGTAATTTTGCTCAGAAATGAGATGTGATTATGAAAGGAGAGAGGTTTTCTCATATGGCTCTCAGAAACAGGTTCTGAAGGCAGGTCACATGAACAGTTGCTTCAAGTCGGTACTCGAGAGGAGCCGGCATGCTTGGCAATGTAAGTCCTGCTCTCTTGTTAAAAGTCACAGATTTCATGACCGTATGGACACATGGTGGCTGGTGTGAGGCTGCGTCAGGAGGTCCTATCAACTGGATGGTCTTATCCAGCTCACTTTAAGGTTGGCCGTTGTCATCTTGTCACCCATGACCTGCTTCTCTGGCAGTTACCACTGGTGTGATCATTGCTCAGAACCATCGGAGCCTCAATCTGTGTGATCTCTCAGGGACAAATTCTGAAACTCAAAAAAAAATAGTGGGAGAAGCCAGGTTTGTCCCAGGCCCCCTCTGCCTCCCAAGTATCAGTCTCTTCCTACCCTAGGGGCTCTGACATTGACAGGGAACAGTATCTTCAGTGGAAGCAATGACACTGTCATTGAGGGATTTGAGGTGAGGGTGGCGAGGAAGGGCAGGGCCCTGGAGGCTGCTTCCAAGTTCCCTAAGTCACTCATTAGCTCTGAAAAACACCAGCCACTGTGCTGTTTCCCATCCTTAAGAGAAGGTGCCACCAAGATGGTCTCCAGAACCTTGTAATGCCTGGCCAAGAGAAAGATGGTTTCCATTTAGTCTATACTTTAAGCTGCTTCCCCCAAGGGAAGGCCTGGCCCATCCACTTCACTGTGTAAATAACAGGCAGGAGGAGCCTGTCTGGTGACATGGGCCAGACTTCTCGGGTGCCTCCATGGATTGCAGATAAGCTGAGTGAGGACTCAGGGTGGAGGGCACCATGAGTGGATACCAGCCAGACCACCATGGCCCAGGCAGGTTGGTTATACAGGCGGATCCCTGCTCTGGAGAGGGCTGGGCTGATGAGGAATTGGAGGCTGTTTCAACAGGCAACGTAATTTGAGACCTAAGTAAAAATGTGTGTTTGGTAATAGAAACACTCATATTGGAAACAGGTGGGGTTTGGGCTTTTGCCTATGCTCAAAAGTGGATTGTCTGAGGCCCACAGTGCTTTTCTGGCTCCAAAGTCTGCCTGTTTGGGGCTTGGAGCTTCACAAAGGATGAGGCCTGCTTGAGCCTCTGTTCTGAAGGGGGCTCCTTGAAGGTTACCAAGGATATGGGGTTTTCGTCAAGTTACAGACCTTGCCCCACAGTGAAGAGCAGCAGGAAGCCCAGTTTCTGTCCTGTGGGTCATCACGTGTGCCTATGCTTCCCGGGGGCAAGTGAATAAGCAGCTGTAAAACTTGGAGGGGACTTCCTTGGTGGTCCATTGGTTAAGATTCTGAGCTTCCAATGCAAGGGGCACAGGTTCCATCCCTGATGAGGGAACTAAGATCCCATATGCCACGAGGCATGGCCAAAAATAAACTTACTTGAAGCCCTGGCTGTTCACCAGGTACAGTGTAAGTATGTAGGAGAGACAAAGATGGGGTTTACATGATAATACAAGGCATAATATGCACAGAAAATGCTAACAGTAGAAGGTAACACAACTGCCAATCAAGCACTCGGGCTCTCCAGACTGTTCTCTCTGCTGCTGCTGCTGCTGCTAAGTCGCTTCAGTTGTGTCCAACTCTGTGCGATCCCATAGACGGCAGCCCACCAGGCTCCCCCGTCCCTGGGATTCTCCAGGCAAGAACACTGGAGTGGGGTGCCATTTCCTTCTCCAATGCATGAAAGTGAAAAGTGAAAGTGAAGTCACTCAGCCGTGTCCGACTCTTAGCGACCCCATGGATTGCAGCCCACCAGGCTCCTCTGTCCATGGGATTCTCCAGGCAAGAGTACTGGAGTGGGGTGCCATTGCCTTCTCCAGACTGTTCTCTCAAAGCTTACTATAGTGCACTGGGAGTGTTTTATAAGTAGGGTTGATTCATTAGTGTGTCCCTTGATGCATTTATTAATTCAATCCATAAACTCTTCTTCCATGGAAAGAGAGGTCATTCATATGAGTATGTGTGTGTGTGTTTTAAGTGAGGGGTCCTGGTTATTATTTAAATAATGAATTTCCTTTCTTTTCTCTCTGCAAACCATACTCTCATCTTCACCCTGTAGTGAGTGTATATTCAAGTGCAGGCCAGAATCAGTCAGAAAGTGATCTGTCCAAGTGTTGCTATGTAGAAACAGAAAGCTGTTTCCATCCATATGCCCAATCATCTGTAATACCCTGCATCTCATCTCATCTTTAATATTTTATCATTTTTAAGGAGAATCAACACTCATCATTGTATATTAGTTACAAGTGGGCAAAGTAGGGCTTAATTAGAGTTTTTGTGGGTTGGTGCAATTGATGTGCTGGTTCCATGAATGTGAAGGTAGAGCTCAGACCGGTGGGAAGGAGGGCATAGTGGGGCTCCCACCATCACCACCAGCCCACTCTGGAAACTTTCTGTGGATCAAAAGGATCATTATGCTTAGGTGACTCTTGGGTGTTTGAATGCAATTTCTAAAGCACTACCTGCTCTAAATATCAGTGTTTTGAAGACAATGGATTACCTTAGCTGGGATTACCTTACCCACAGCTGGGGAGGGTAGCCAAGGGCTTGAGGTGGCCCTTGTTAGCATCACTTTTGATTGTAGCTTATATCAAAAGACTACGAATACAATGAAGAAAATAAATTTAATGTGAGATTTTCCAATGTGTTGGGCCACATTTGTCCATCTACGGAATTACTGGGGAAATTACCTGCAAGATTTTGCACAGTGATCTCAAATATTTACTGGAATGCGGTGAATACAGAATCACCGACATATACAAATCCCGATGAATTTGCAGGTGGGTATCTGCTGGGTTTTCGTCAGCAAGCTAGACGATTCTCTGAATTCAGTTCCCAACTCGGAAGTTCCATCCTAGCACTTTGTTTCATGTGAAAACAGGAACAAGCCTGCTGTGGCTTTCTGGCTCTCACTAAAACGCCCTGGAGCCTTTCCGCCTCTCTGCAGTCTGTGGGGCTGAGCCTTAAGTCGGACTGCAGGGCTCTGGAGCCAAAGGCAACCCGAGGTTGGAGGCCATTTAGTTTATGACCATTTGGGGGTCTTAAACCCTCATGAAACTGAATGGGTCTTTTTAATTTTGTTGCTGAGTTAGTGGGGTAATTGCTTCAAATTCCATTTCATTCTGGCTGGGGTCTCGTGCTCTTGTTTTGGTTTCTTGAGGATTGTACTTGATTTTCTCACTTGAATCCTATAAAGGTGCTGTCCACAGTGCTCTTAGGGGACCATTCTTTGGCCATTTTCTCTGATACCTGGTAAGCAACTAAAAAGTCCTGCTCCTAATCAGTGACTGGATGGAGCAGGAGCAGGGAATTTTGATCCCAGTTGTGAATCTTTCAGTGGACTCTCCTGTGAAGCTCATTCTTGGAGGACACTTCCTTCTTAAGGGAGGACCACGGATCTGAAGGTAGTCTGCACTGATTGTGACCAGAGGGAGGGAAAACAGAGTGTTAAGTGCTTCGTATACCTTTTGAAAAGATTTCTCTTTGCATATATGTGTGGGTAAAAATATACATGTGAATATGCTTTTGTTAGCATGAAGTCACCAAAGTTAACCTAAGTAATGAACTTAGAGACCCTTCAAAACCTTTTCTGGTCTCTTTATGCTATACTGAAATCCCCATATAATTAGCCATTCATTTTTAAATCAGAAGAAATGAGTCATATTTGTAGGTAAAAATGTTGAGAAATAAAGAGGAAAGTGAGAGGGTAGAAAAAGATCGGGTACAGGCACAGTGCATGTGCTTCAAATTTTTTTTTTCCTGAGACTCTGAAAAGAGAAATGAAGTTTTGAATTTACCAACTCTAACTGGACATGGAACAACAGACTGGTTCCAAATAGGAAAAGGAGTACGTCAAGGCTGTATATTGTCACCCTGCTTATTTAACTTATATGCAGAGTACATCATGAGAAACGCTGGGCTGGATGAAGCACAAGCTGGAATCAAGATTGCCTGGAGAAATATCAATAACCTCAGATATGCAGATGACACCACCCTTATGGCAGAAAGGGAAGAAGAACTAAAGAGCCTCTTGATGAAAGTGAAAGAGGAGAGTGAAAAAGTTGGCTTGAAGCTCAACATTCAGAAAACTAAGATCATGGCATCTGGTCCCATCACTTCATGACAAATAGATGGGGAAACAGTGGAAACAGTGGCTGACTTTATTTTGGGGGCTCCAAAATCACTGCAGATGTTGATTGCAGCCATGAAATTAAAAGATGCTTACTCCTTGGAAGGACAGTTACGACCAACCTAGATAGCATATTCAAAAGCAGGGACATTACTTTGTCAACAAAGGTCCATCTAGTCAAGGCTATGGTTTTTCCGGTAGTCATGTATGGATGTGAGAGTTGGACTATAAAGAAAGCTGAGTGTTGAAGAATTGATACTGTTGAACTGTGGTGTTGGATAAGATTCTTGAGAGTCTTCTGGACTGCAAGGAGATCCAACCAGTCCATCCTGAAGGAGATCAGTCCTGGGTGTTCATTGGAAGGACTGATGTTGAAGCTGAAACTCCAATACTTTGGCCACATGATGCGAAGAGCTGACTCATTTGAAAAGACCCTGATGCTGGGAAAGATTGAGGGCAGGAGGAGAAGGGGGCAACAGAGGATGAGATGGTTTGATGGCATCACTGACTCAATGGACATGAGTTTGGGTGAACTCTGGGAGTTGGTGATGGACAGGGAGGCCTGGCTTGCTGCAGTTCATGGGGTCGCAAAGAGTTGGACATGACTGATCGACTGAACTGAACTGAACTGAATTAGGTTTTCCGATTTCAGAACAGGTTAAAGTGGGGTTTCCTTTCCCAACTGTAAGCTAGAATTGAAATAGAGGCCAACTTTGTCTTCTTAGACTTAGAAAGTATTTTCCAGGCAGAGTATTTTAAGGAACAACTTTCCTCATAACTAATCAGTATATACAGAAATGTTTGAACAAATGCCTTCTTCATTCCATAGCAAATAAGGTGCTGATAAGATACAGGAGTAAAAATATAACCACCTGTTCAATAAGGAGTTCCAGAGGGGAGAGAGAGGGGAGAAGAATGTGTGTGTTCCTGTGTCCTCAACCCAGGGACTTTCCTAGTGACCCAAGTTACTAAAAGAGAAGTGGGTGAGTCCAAACCAACCTTTCATAACATTTGCTGGTTTCTTAGAAATAAGCTGCAACTAAGCATCAGGTAATGTTCCTTGGGCATTGTTTGAGGGCTAGTTTGCAAAAGTCAAGTGAAGGAGTTGTTTGAATCTTCTTTGAAAAGCATCGTGTAGCTTTTAGGAGATTTATCAAAGTCATTGAAGTAGCTTCTGAAACAAAGGGAGGATGTAATATCTTTTTTTTTCTTGGCCACATAGCATTTGGGGATCTCAGTCCGCCAACCAGGATGGAACCCATGCCCCCTGCAGTGGAAGCTCAGAGTCCTAACGACTGGGCCACCAGGGAAGTCCCATGGTTTATCTAAATTGTATAAACCTAAGTCATTTGGGGGCTAGAAGGCAGCTGAAGGTGAGGCAGCTTTAGAGGAGCCAGCATTTTGCATTCACATTCCCTTCATCTTCCTTGCCTGCTGTTTAGTCACTCAGTCATGTCCGACTCTTTGTGACCCCATGGACTATAGCCCACAAGGCTCCTCTGTCCATAGGATTCTCCAGGCAACAATACAGGAGTGGGTTGCCATTTCTTCCTTGCCTACTTTCTCAGTAATGGATTTGTCAACAACAGGATTGACCTGAAGAATTCCCTGAGAGCAACACCTTGTTATTGAGCAAACAATTATAGTAAGAATGTTGAGATTTGGGCTCAAATTGTATTTTGTTACACCGACTTCCTATAGACCTCAGGTGAGTATGGTATGTAGGGCTTTAATGTGAAATGATCTCTATGAAGAATTTCATTTTCCCAGGATCTTTGAATGAAATGAATACTGATCCACTATTGTTTTCTCCCAGGGCTTATCTGGAGGGAGAATAGAGGGGCTATAGAAGTGTGTACTCCTCTCTTTCTTTGGGGCAGAGATCAAGCAGATAAGAACGAGGGATCTTCAGCCAGCAGGGACTCCCCTTCAAAGCAGGAATGTGAGCAGGTCAACTCTTCCAGCTCTTGAAGGATTTGGGTGAGAATTTGTGTGTATTTACGGGTATAGAATTGGACAACTAGCCCTCTCAGCTTGGGTTCATACATCAATTTGATCAAGGGCTTCTACTTAAACTTGTCTTGACAAGGAATGTTCATTCACACAGAGCTAGAGGGTCCCACTCTTCCCCCAAACCCATGCTGCCATCAACCAATTCTCTGGAAGAGTAAGGCACCAGGTGCAAGCCTCCTTAACCGTTATCATCCACCCACATTTCATCCTTTTATTGATGAGAGTATCATGAAAGACAGTACAGTTTAGAACACACAGAAGATCAGCAGATCTTTGAACATGCAGGTAAAGAAGAGTACTCACTGAACCAGAATATCTGGAGCAGGGGCTTTGCTGTTGTGTGAGTGATGAAGGAATTAACAGAAGTCAGCATCAGAAACCCACTTTAAGCTATTCTAGGCTGTTGGTTTTATTTTTGTTTAAGAAAGCTCTTGCCAAATATAATCCATGCTGTAGGTTCAGTCGTTCTCAGTACTTTCCATGATCTTCGTGATGTCCTGTGTTTAACGCCCCCTCCACGTGTTGTTATAGAAACACGAACACTATGGTCCTTCCTGCTTCCCGTCATCAAATACTGCTCTTTGACTAGAGCTGCTCAGAGGTTTCCTCTTTAACCTTTTCAAGCCCAGTGGTGTGTGGGCTCCACATTCTTTTCTAAATATGCAGAAGCCACCTGTTTGAGAATGTGGGCCAGAATATTGCTGGGGCTCAGTGTCAGGTTCACCACTTTGCTGTTTCCGGAATCCACCCATATGTGTGTCTATATTTAGTCACCACCATCAACATTTTCCATCTCTTACATGTTTAGCCAACTTTTGTGTGGGCTGTTGCTTTGACCTTGCAGTGAAGTTCTAACCATGTATGGGACCCAAAATAAATAATTAAAAGATCATCTGTTCACCGCAGTCTGCAACCTCCTCAACCTATTTCAATTCAGCTACAGTTGGGACCCGAGCCAGGCATACTAGAGGGAAGAACAACTCCTCTCAATGGCTTTGGGTCGCTGAGGGTCTTGTACCTACAACTTGGGTTTTGCCCTTTAGCAGAAATGCTTGCCCACAGATGCACAGCAGGAACCCCATCCTCTCTAAGAGGGATGCAAGTGACATGTTGGGGACTGGTCACAGATGCCTAGGCCACAGCATTCTAGAAAAGGCCCAACCCTCTACCCGTTTAAATGGGACAGAGATTGGTGACAGAGACTATTTCTGGGAAATCCATAAGGGGAAGGAAATTACACAGTGTAGATTGCTTTTATTTAATAATTTCCTCCATAAAATCTGCTTCAAATGAACACCCTGGTGGTCCAGTGGTTAGGACTCCATGCTTCCACTGCAGGGGGCATATGTTCGATCCCTGGTCAGAGAACTAAGATCCTGCATGCCTCATTTTTGTGGCCAAAATAAAAATGAACTAGCCCTTTCATAAAAAAAAAAAAAAATGGAACAGCCAGGAAAGATTAGCAAGGAGAGGGGATGTGACAAGTTGAGCCTCCAAAATCAGGGGAGTGTTCTGGGAAGGGCCTGAGGAAGACTCTATGATGCTGCTGCAATCCTCAGCTTATTTCTGGAGCTCTGCATATGGCTGGTCGTATGTTAGCCTCCAGTGAAATATCCCCTGTTTATGGGAATGCGGGTTATAGAGTAAGCTGTGGATGGTCAGCTCCACGACAGAGGGGGCCCAGGTTTGTTTTGTTCAGGCACTTGTCCTGGAACAATGCCTGACACAGACTAGGAGACCAATAATTATTTAAGCCCATAACTATACATAGTATCATAATGTAGTTTAAAGAACAAAACATTAATAAACTCATTGGTCCCCTTTGAAGATATTAGGTAACTAAATCATTTGGAAAATGGTGAATAGTAAGAAAGAATCAAGCATTTATCTTTCTTTTCTATATAAACCATACTCCCAGGGGAACAATATTATGAGGGGAAGATTTGTTTTACTGAAAGCATTCCAGCTAATACGTGAGGAGAGAGGGACAGAATTGAGGTGTCAAGATTTTGTATCCACTAATAAATTGATGAATCCAAGCCTTGATCATCAGTTGCATTAGCATCATAAGAAGAATGACCAGGCATCGAGTGCTTCCTGATGAACTTCAAGCCACCACTTATGAAGGACTCGATCAAAAGAATCAAACGTGAACCTGATCACGCTTCTAATCCTAACTTTCAATTGACAGGAAATCTAGGAAACAAGGCAGTACATTGCCATGAGTAACATCTAGACTGGGAAACTGGACAAGACAAATGCAAGAGGGAAAAAAAAGAGAAGAGGGGAATCTGAGAGGTTTTAAAAGTCTTCAGAAATTTATTGATTAATTGCCATGAGTGAATTGGAGGTTGATCTTGATTTGAACAAATAAATTGTTTTAAAATCTTTTTAAGTGAGTTCCCTGGGCTTCCCCGGTGGCTCAGATGGTAAAGAATCTGCCTGCAATGCAGGAGACCTGGGTTTGATCCCTGGGTTGAGAAGATCCTCTAGAGAAGGGAATGGCAACTCACTCCAGTATTCTTGCCTGGAGAATTCCATGGATAGAGGAGCCTGGTAGGCTACAATCCATGGATTGCAACTGACTGATTAACAGACACACACAAGGGAGTTCCTTAGCAATCCAGTGGTTAGGACTCGGCACTTTTGCTGGTCGGGGAACTAAGATTCCACAAGCCTCGTGGTGTGGCCAAAAATAAATAAACAAATCTAATATTTTTTAAAATAAAGAAACAATCATTGATGGGTGAATGATGGCAAGTTGAAGCAGAAAACTGCAGCTTGACAAGCTTGCCAGCGCTCAGTGGCTAGCCCAAGCCACGGGGCAGTGGGACTAATTTTAGTTCCCACCTGCTGGTGGAAACAGGGTTCTGAAGATTCTACCAGGCTTGATTGGAATTAGTATATGCTCCATTTCAAGATCAAATCAGCCAGATAAAAATATTTGTAACTTCCAAGGGTTCTGTTTCAGGATGTAGGAGCCCCCTGTACCAAGGCTGGGGGAAGCTGCAGCCTGGTGAGTGGCTCAGAGCTGGACAATGTTGGCACCTTTGAAAGTTAAGGGCAGTTAGAATTGTTAGTCTAAATGGGAATATTAAAGTGGAAAAAGGTGTCAACAAGAGGCGGCCAAGCTCATTGGAGAGCTTGTTCAGGGTGAGGAGAGAGAAAATGAAATTTGCCCATGAGAGAGCCATCCTGACTTACTCCACTGATGGAGGTGTAACTTCGATAAGGGTTATGGTCTAGTTTGGTGATGGTGCATCCCATGATTTTCTGAATTGTACTGGTTCCAAATTGATTTTTTACCTCACTGGCTTATTTATCATTTGGTTTCTAGCCCCTGTCTGCTTCCCCCAAAGGATCGGAGACGGCTTTCTTCCCTAGTGAATTTTCAAACAGGACCATTTTGAAAGACCTTTTCACACTGCCAGCAGCAGCGGGAGCCGGCGGGGCTGCAGGAGGCAGGCTGGGCCCCCAGTTCTGGTTACTGAACTATTCAATATACCAAGTATTTACAGGGCACCTGTGTGCATAGTTCTCTGGCTACAAAAGAGAAAGAAAGGCTGTTTCTGTCCTTTCTACTTGGCTCAATCGACTCCCAAGGCCTCGGGAACTTGAAGGGGTGGGGAGCAAAGGTGAGAACCCTGGAACAAAAGGGGACATGTGGCAATTAAGAACTCAGGAGCCTCCTATAGACACTAAAAGACGGCCGGGCCCTTTCAGACATCGCTGCCAATGCTTCCCAAACTGAGGCCCGCAGACCCTTAGGGCTCCAAGACAGTGTGCTGGCCACAGGGTAGGACTTGACACCAGTGGAGAAAACATATGTCTTCTTTTTTATATATTTATTTATTTTAATTGAAGGCTAATTAGTTTACAATATTGTGGTGGTTTTTGCCATACATTGACATGAATCAGCCGTGGGTGTACATGTGTTCCCCATCCTGGACCCCTCTCCCACCTCCCTCCTCACCCCACCCCATCCCTCTGGGTCATCCCAGTGCACGAGCCCTGAGAACCCTGTCTCTTGCTTAAAGATATTAATTAGAAAGTGAAGGCAGGGAGAGAACTTTGTTTTTCCTTTTTTAGACTTGTTATTTCTATATTAAAACACACACATAGGCATTTATAAAATGAAAACATGAGATTTCAAAGAAACTCCCTGCTTATGGCAGACTGCTTCAGATTATGCTCTGAGCCAGCCTCCTCCCAACCCCTCCCTTCGGTGGGACTTGTATTGGGTGATATTTCTGTGGGGAATTTTAAGGGCCTCTAAGAATTACGACTGTACATCCCAGCGCTGCCTGTGCGATATAATGTGCACCACATGTGTAATTTCAATTTTCTAGTAGCCATGTTCAAAAGAGAAGCGGGACAGGTGAACTTGATTCTGGGAATAGATTTACCTCAAGGTGACATACCCCAAATATTGTTATCTCAACCTGTAATCAATATTTTAAAAATTAGTAATAAGATAGTTCACTTTCTTTTTTTTTCACATTAAGTCTCCGAAATCTGGTGTGTATTTTCCACTTACCACACATCTCAATCCAGACCAGCCACCTTCCCAGGGCTCAACAGCCACACGTCACCAGTGGCAACTTTGACCCCACTGACCCCGGGCTGACCCCCTGCCAGAGCAGAGGAGCCCGACTGCCAAGAATGGACTGCGAGGGCCACACCTTCTCGTTTTGCCAGGACCGGAAGGTACAGTTTCTAGTCTGCCTTCCTAAACTTTTGTATGCTTATGTCAGATCCTTACCATTTTGTTCCTTTACAGTGTGACTGTTCTCTTGCTTGGAGAGCAGACACACACACACATATACACCCACAGAGTATTTGCTCACATGCGTTGCCTTTTGCTTTCCACATTCCCTTCCTAGCCCCACACAAACCAAACTGCTCTCTCCTGTGGCCTGTTGCCCCCAGGTCCAGCCTTCCAGACAGAAAAAGCAGACACTCCAACCCCAGGTCAGAAGTTCATAAGTGCTAGTGACTTCACGTGCAAAACCCTCTCCATCCCCACCCTGACTCGCTCCACACACATTCCCACATTTTCAAAGAGGCCTTCTGGAAATCATGCCTTATCATCACTTGGTGGGTAACAATGTATCAGGGTTGGGGCCTTTTGGGGTGGGGTGGTGAAATGCTATTCCAGGAGCCTGTACATTGTTACAATCAATGAAAAAAATCCAGTGACTCTAAAGAAGAAAAGGAACTCACCCACAAGCCCTCTCCCCAAGCATAAGCACTGCTCGTAGGATTTCCTTCCTGCACAGGGCCTTTTGATGGGCCTGAGACACTTCGGAGGAGGGCCAGCTGGGACCGGGACCACAGTGGCCATAACCTTGTCTCAGTGAGTTTCCCACAGCTTGGCTGCTCGCAAGGGCTTCCTAAGGAAGGGGAGTCCCAGCCCCTCCCCCCAGGCAGCCCCTCCTTATAGACGTGCACTTGCCAGGGACTGGCCCACTCCATCCCCAGCGCAGCCTGAAGCTGTCAGTTGTGCACACAGGAGCCCAAGCAGCCTGTGGAGGTTCCTTGACCCCACTGGCCCCGGGCTGACCCCCTGCCAGAGCAGAGGAGCCCGACTGCCAAGAATGCACTGGAATCCCGCTGAGGCTGGAGCCAAGGCCGCGAAAATGCGCGGAATGCCATTTGTTCAGACACACTGGCCTTTGCACAGAAAAGCTCTTTGGGCTTCAACAAAGGTAGGATGCATTGTTTCAGGACTAAGGGTCTGATCCAAGTTCACTTCAGTCGGTCTTAAAAGGAGGACGCCAGCTCATTAAAAACAGAGCAAAGCAGCGGTGCTGCAGAGATGACTTGAACTTGACAAAGTTCCCACCCGGTCTCAATTTTGAGACTGATGTCAGATCTCGTGTTAAAAAGAAAAACCCAAAGGAGAGGGAAAAAAAGCCCTTGGGCTGTTCACAAAATGGGTACTCTCATAAAGATAATTCCACTGTTATCTACAGTGTAAGGAAAAGATTTAGATGTGACTATGATTTAGAAAATGATTTTTGTAATTTAAAAATTATCATTAGAATTAATTTTCATTAACTTGACGGGATTCCATTTTGGTCGTGGTGGAGGAGTGTGTGCTGGTGAGAGGCATGTGGTAAAGTAAAATCAGTACTAGGCTGGGGCTGCCTAACATTTACCTAATACTTTCCATTTGACACACCTCTTTTAAAAAGTCTTTTTTCCACATAATTAAAATATAACCTTCAAGGTAAGCAAATGGGTGTGGGCTGCTACTATGGTGAGATGAGGAAACTGAGGCAGTTCGCCAGAAGGTGAAGTAACTAGGTGACAAGGCTGACAAGGCGTATCCATTAAAAATAATGTTAATGATACAATCATCATTTTAACGTTCTTTTTACTGGGTTAATAACACAATCATCAGAGACTTCCCTGGTGGTCCAGAGGCTGAGATTCCACACTCCCAATTCAGGGGACCTGAGTCTGATTCTTGGTCAGGGAACTAGATTCCATGTGAAACAATGAAGAGTGAAGATCCCATGTGCTGCAACTAAGACTTGGTGCAGCCAAACACATAAATATTTTAAAAACATCTCACTTTTTAAAAAATCATTATATCACATATTATAGCTTACTGGAATGCAAAAGTAGAAAGTCAAGAAACGCCTGGAGTAACAGGCAAATTTGGCCTTGGAGTATAGAGTGAAGCAGGGCAAAGGCTAATAGAGTTTTGCCAACAGAATGCACTGGTCATAGTAAACACCCTCTTCCAACAACACAAGAGAAGACTCTACACATGGACATCACCAGATGGTCAACACCGAAATCAGACTGATTATATTCTTTGCAGCCAAAGATGGAGAAGCTCTATACAGTCAACAAAAACAAGACCAGGAGCTGACTGTTGCTCAGATCATGAACTCTTTATTGCCAAATTCAGACTTAAATTGAAGAAAGTAGGGAAAACCACTAGACCATTCAGGTATGACCTAAATAAAATCCCTTATGATTATACAGTGGAAGTGAGAAATAGATTTAAGGGCCTAGATCTGATAGACAGAGTGCCTGATGAACTATGGACAGAGGTTCGTTACACTGTACAGGAGACAGGGGTCAAGACCATCCCCATGGAAAAGAAATGCAAAAAAGCAAAATGGCTGTCTGGGGAGGCCTTACAAATAGCTGTGAAAAGAAGAGAAGTGAAAGGCAAAGGAGAAAAGGAAAGATATACCCATTTGAAGGCAGAGTTCCAAAGAATAGCAAGGAGAGATAAGAAAGCCTTCCTCACTGATCAGTGCAAAGAAATAGAGGAAAACAACAGAATGGGAAAGACTAGAGATCTCTTCAAGAAAATTAGAGATACCAAGGGAACATTTCATGCAAAGATGGGCTCAATAAAGGACAGAAATGGTAAGGATCTAACAGAGGCAGAAGATATTAAGAAGAGGTGGCAAGAATACACAGAAGAACTGTACAAAAAAGATCTTCATAACCCAGATAATCATGATGGTGTGATCACTCACACTCACCTAGAGCCAGACATCCTGGAATGTGAACTCAAGTGGGCCTCAGGAAGCATCACTACAAACAAAGCTAGTGGAGGTGATGGAATTCCAGTTGAGCTATTTCAAATCCTAAAAGACGATCCTGTGAAAGTGCTGCACTGAATATGTCAGCAAATGTGGAAAACTCAGCAGTGGCCACAGGACTGGAAAAGGTCAGTTTTCATTCCAATCCCAAAGAAAGGCAATGCCAAAGAATGCTCAAACTACTGCACAATTGCACTCATCTCACACGCTAGGAAAATAATGCTCAAAATTCTCCAAGCCAGGCTTCAGCAATATGTGAACCGTGAACTTCCAGATGTTCAAGCTGGTTTTAGAAAAGGCAGAGGAACCAGAGATCAAATTGCCAACATCTGCTGGATCATCGAAAAAACAAGAGAGTTCCAGAAAAACAACTATTTCTGCTTTATTGACTATGCCAAAGCCTTTGACTGTGTGGATCACCATAAACTGTGGAAAATTCTGAAGGAGAGGGGAATACCAGACCACCTGACCTGCCTCTTGAGAAACCTGTATACAGGTCAGGAAGCCAACAGTTAGAACTGGATATGGAACAACAGACTGGTTCCAAATAGGAAAAGGAGTACGTCAAGGCTGTATATTGTCACTCTGCTTATTTAACTTATATGCAGAGTACATTGTGAGAAATGCTGGGCTGGATGAAGCACAAGCTGGAATCAAGATTGCCGGGAGAAATATCAATAACCTCAGATATGCAGATGACACCACCCTTATGGCAGAAAGGAGAGAAGAACTAAAGAGCCTCTTGATGAAAGTGAAAGAGGAGAGTGAAAAAGTTGGCTTGAAGCTCAACATTCAGAAAACTAAGATCATGGCATCTGGTCCCATCACTTCATGGCAAATAGATGGGGAAACAGTGGAAACAGTGGCTGACTTTATTTTGGGGGGCTCCAAAATCACTGCAGATGTTGATTGCAGCCATGAAATTAAAAGACGCTTACTCCTTGGAAGGACAGTTATGACCAATCTAGATAGCATATTAAAAAGCAGAGACATTACTTTGTCAACAAAGGTCCATCTAGTCAAGGCTATGGTTTTTCCAGTAGTCATGTATGGATGCGAGAGTTTGACTATAAAGAAAGCTGAGCACCAAAGAATTGATGCTTTTGCACTGTGGTGTTGGAGAAGACTCTTGAGAGTCCCCTGGACTGCAAGGAGATCCAACCAGTCCATCCTAAAGGAGATCAGCCCTGGATGTTCATTGGAAGGACTGATGTTGAAGCTGAAACTCCAGTACTTTGAAGCTGATGTGAAGATCTGACTCATTTGAAAAGACCCTGATGCTGGGAAAGATTGAGGGCAGGAGGAGAAGGGGGTGACAGAGTATGAGATAGTTGGATGGATGGCATCACCAACTCAATGGACATGGGTTTGGGTAGACTCTGGCAGTTGGTGATGGACAGGGAGCCCTGGCTTGCTGCGGTTCATGTGGTCACAAAGAGTCAGACACGACTGAACGACTGAACTAAACTGAGCTATAGCTTATGTGCATCCTCAGTCACTTCAGTCGTGTCCAACTCTTTGGGACCTTATAGACTGTAGCCTGCCAGGCTCCTCTGTCCATGGGATTCTCCAGGCAAGAATACTGGAGTGGGTTGCCATGCCTCCTCTAGGGAATCTTCCCAACCCAGGGATTGAACCTGGATTTCCTGCATTGCAGGCAGATTCTTTACCCACTCAGCCACCTGCGAAGCCCTATCACTTATATGTATAATGTAAAAAAAAGGGGGGGGGATACAAATGAGAAGTAGAAGTGCAGATGTGGAAACAAATGTATGGCCACCTGGGCATAAAGGAGGGGAGGGATAAATTGGGAGATTGGGATTGATGTGTACAAATGACTATATATGATAATCAATAAGAACCTACTGTGTAGCATAGGGAACTCTACTCTGCGATGACCTACATGGGAAGAAAACCTGAAAAGAATAGATATATGTATATGTATAACTGATTCACTTTGCTGTACAGCAGAAACTAACACAACACTAAATCAACACTATGCCAATAAAAATTTTAAAATAATAATACAATCAGCATTATCATTATCATCATCCTGCCAATAACATCTGACACATACACTGCCTCCTTCATGCTAGTTACTGTGGTAAGGGCTTTGAACATACTTCCTCATTGCACGAACTATAGCTCTGTGGGAGAAGGTGTTGTCATTCTTCCCAGTTTATAAATGAGGCAACTGCAGCAAACTGATGTTCAGTACCTTGTCTAGAGTCACACAAGCTAGTATGTGTCAGAGCCAGTATTTGAACCCAGACCTCTCCAACCCCTAATCCTCCATCCCATCACCTTTTCTCCTTAGCAGAGTGGAAAGAGCACTTGAGAAATATGGACAGTAGTAATTGCAGCTCTGTCATGTTTGACTCCAATATACACTCCTTCTTTCAGCATTTATTGAGTGACTACTATATGTATGGCTGTGTGTGTGTGTGTGTGTGTGTGTGTGTGTGTAGGGAACATGGTAGTGGGGGCAGAGGTTAGAGAGAAGAGATCATTGAGAAATTTGCTTATTTACTAAGTATGAATTTATTTGTCCACTGTTCCTGTCCTCATCGTGTTTATGCTCCAGGGTGGCAGACAAATGTGTAAAAATCTAATGAGGTGGAATGCTAAGGGGCTGAAGGGAGGTACCAGTAATCTGGGCTTCCCTGGTGGCTCAGTGTAAAGAATCCACCTGCCAATGCAGTAGATGCAGTTTTGATCCTTGGGTCAGGAAGATCTCCTGCAGGAGGGCATGGCAACCCACTCCAGTATCCTTGCCTGGAGAATCCCTATGGTCAGAGAAGCCTGGTGGGCTACAGTCCATAGGGTCACAAAAGAGTTGGGACACGATTTAGTGACTAAAACAACAACAATTGGTAATCTACTGGGGGAGCCAGTCCTCGGCTTAATGCAAGGAAGGGAGGAAGGGATATACTTTCCCCTGAAAACAGCCTAAGCATAAGGCAGGGCCATGGGGCCATGTGACCAGAGCAAGGCCAGGGAGAGCAGGAAGCTGCATGTGATTGGAACCTAGGGTGTAGGGAAGCTTGAAACAGTAAAAGGGGGGTCCAGAAAGGCAAAAGACAATTAGGCCCAGATGCTTAAATGGAATGCTGAAGAGTTGAACTTTTATTCCTTGGGTGATGGGGAACCATTGAATAATTTTGAGTGGAAAAATGAGAGCAGGATATAACATGCTACGCTTTTTTTGGGGGTAGGGAGGAGTCAGTATGACCACTCTTTGAGGCATGCAAGATCTTACTTCCCGGGCGCCTGCAGTGGAAGCACCGAGTCTTAACCACTGGACTGCCCGGGAAGTCCCTGACTTGCTGTGCTTTTTAAGGAAGTGTGCAGGAGAGGCTGGAGGAAAGTGCCTTCACTGAGAATGCTGGAAGAAGACCCTGAGTTCCAAGTGGAACGAGAGACATCAGATGATACTTCCTATCGACTACAGCATGCGCCTTGTCCACCACCTCTGAGATTCCAGTTTGGAGGAGTAAAAGCATGGCCATGATCTATTAACTTAGTCCTTAGGAAGAAAAGAACAGGTCCTGTTGGAGGGCATTCCAGCCTACTCGTGGAGGGCATTCCACCTACTGGATTAGTTTCCTAATGTTACTGTTAACACATTAACACAAATGCAGTGGCTTGAGATCACACAGATTTATGATCTTCAAGTTCTGGAGGACAGAATTCCTAATATCAAGGAATTGACAAGCCTGTGTTCCTTTGGGAGGCTTCACCAGAAAATGGGTTTCATTCCCTTTTCCAGCTTCTTGAGGCTGGCGCATGTCTTAGTGGATGACGCCTTCCTCTGCTTTCAAAGCCAGCAACCCAGCATTTTCAAATCTCTCTGACCTCTGCTTTCATTGTCATATCTCCTTCTCTGACTCTGAGTTTCCTGCCTCTCTGTATATACGGTCTCATAAGGTCTTTATAATGACAATGGGTCCACCTGGATAACCTCGGATCGTCTCCTCAACTTGAAATCCTTAACTACATCACATCTCCCAAGTCTCTGTTGTCATGTAAGATAATAGACTCTGAGGATTAGGCTGTGAACATCTTTAGAGTGGGCATGGTGTAGCCTACAATACCCATGCTCCTTTAAATCATCTATTTCTCAAGCACCTTAGAGAAAAATGGCTGTCCATCAACTGTAGCTATTTAGACTTTTTTCCTGGTACTTGAAATATCAATAACCTCAGATATGCAGATGACACCACCCTTATGGCAGAAAGTGAAGAGGAAATGAAGAGCCTCTTGATGAAAGTAAAAGAGGAGAGTGAAAAAACTGGCTTAAAACTCAACATTCAAAAAACTAAGTTCCTGGCATCCAGTCCCATCACTTCACAGCAAATAGATGGGGAAACAATGGAAACAGTGACAGACTATGTTTTCCTGGGCTCCAAAATCACTGCAGATGGTGACTGCAGCCATGAAATTAAAAGACACCTGCTCCTTGGAAGCAAAGCTATGAACAACCTAGACAGCATGTTGAAAAGCAGAGACGTTACTTTGCCAACAAAGGTGCGTCTAGTCAAAGCTATGGCTTTTCCAGTAGTCATGTATGGATGTGAGAGCTGGACAATAAAAAAGGCTGAGCACCGAAGAATTGATGCTTTCAAGCTGTGGTGCTCGAGAAGACTCTTGAGGGTCCCTTGGACAGCAAGGAGATCAAACCAGTCAATCCTAAAGGAAATAAACCCTGAATATTCATTGGAAGGACTGATACTGAAGCTGAAGCTCCAATACTTTGGCCACCTGATGTGAAAAACTCATTTATTGGAAAAGACCCTGATGCTGGGAAAGATTGAAGGCAGGAGAAGGGGACAACAGAGGATGAGATGTTGTCTCATCGAGACATCGATGGCATCACCGACTTGATGGACATGAGTTTGAGCAAGCTCCGGGAGTTGGTGAGGGACAGGGAAGCCTGGCATGCTGCAGTCCATGGGGTCGCAAAGAGTTGGACAAGACTGAGCGACTGAATTGAACTGAACTGAAGACTTTTTTCCTGATATTTGAGGAAACTCTGATGGAGACACCATATGGGCCATACGTTCATTTGGATTTTTCCATAAGACATTACAGAAAAATCTAAAGAACTTTGTAGGCAATCCAGTATAATGCTTTCTATAGGAAGATGCTATGCTTGGGTTGGTTCCCAGAGGGCTGCAATTACTGAGGTAAATCTTTGGACCAAAGTAGGACTGCCCTTGCCCTCAGTAAAGTGAAAGTTACTCAGTCGTGTCCGACTCTTTGTGACCCCATGGACTGTAGCCTGCCAAGGTCCTCTGTCCATGGAATTCTCCAGGCCAGAATACTTGAGTGGGTGGCTGTTCCCTTCTCCAGGGGATCTTCCAAACCCAGGGATCAAACCCAGGTCTCCTGCACTGCAGGCGGATTCTTTACTGTCTGAACCACCAGGGAAGCCCACCCCTGACCTCAGAGTTCCTGTAAAATTTGTTCTCAAAAACCACCTTGCACAGGAGCCTGGGAGCTGGCATTCCCTGCCCAGCCCTGGAGCTGTCACAGGCAGCAAGGAGTTCACACGGTTCCTGGGAGCAGTTCAGCAGTGCTGTAGTCCAGGATTGTGAGGTCTTGTTATCTAGGGAATTCTGGGACTGCAAACTAGTTTTCTTGTTTCACCTAAAGAAGATCAAATAGAAAAGCTAAATGAGATGATGAAAAGAAAAATTCACTGTATCTCTGCATGAGGGCAAAGCGCTTTTACCACTCCATGTGAACCCTTCCCATCTTGTGAGGAGGTTAATCAAGAGCTGTCTGGATACATATCTTGACTGTGTGCTGGACCCTCTGATGGAAACCCCATCCATCTGGATTTCAGACAAGGGTTGAGTTCAAGCTTTTTTTTCCATGGCTATGAATAAATGAGCAAAAGCATGGTGTAAACTAGAATGCCTGGATGAATGAAAGAGAACAAATGTCTCAGTCCCCCACAGCACCGCAGATGTGTACACGGACAAAAATATAATATGCTGATTAAAAATCATTCTGTAACTGTGAGAACTGACAACAAACTGATCGTTATGCTATTGACAAAGCATCAACCTGTGAGGAACTAAGACCTTAAACTGCTGTTTAAAGTCTCGTTTGGCCATGTAGCAATACACGTGTATCAGTGATTTACGGGACACATTCCTGAATACTTTGCCACTCTCAGAATAGGTTTAACTTTGACAACGTTGGTTGCCAGTGGAGAACATAGCTTCTTGAGATTAAAATGGATCCTATCCAGAACCAGGACCAGAGTGTGCCCATTGGGTTTGTCAAAAGGATATTAAAACACGAAGACAGAAAGTAACAAAGGAAAGATGCTATGTAAGAAAAGGGAGATTGGCAGTACAAAACCGTATAAAAACCAATTGGTCAAATAAACATGGATTTTAAATTTAAAAAATTGATTCAGTGGATCCTTCAAAGAGTTCCATTTAATCGTTTTGTTAGGCTGAACCTGATGGCTGGATAAAAATAATCTTGGAACCAGCTTGTGGTGTCTGGCACACCCCATCTCTGCTTTGGATCACTTTGTGTATGCATAGAATAAGCTTTAGGGTTTTAGCATTCCTTGATGTTCAGTTTACTTATTTTATCAACTGCTTTCAAAGGGAACTTTAAAAGACTTCTTTTCCCACTCCACACACCACCCAACCCCGGCCTGTTTCATGGCATTATTATTATTTGAGCTAAGTGTGTTTTGAATATATTGCAGCTGCTGCTGCTGCTGCTAAGTCGCTTCAGTCGTGTCCAACTCTTCGCAACCCCATAGACGGCAGCCCACCAGGCTCCCCTGTCCCTGGGATTCTCCAGGCAAGAACACTGGAGTGGGTTGCCATTTCCTTCTCCAGTGCATGAAAGTGCAAAGTGAAAGGGAAGTCACTCAGTCGTGTCCGACTCAGAGACCCCACGGACTTCAGCCTACCAGGCTCCTCTATTCATGGGATTTTCCAGGCAAGAGTACTGGAATGGGTCGCCATTGCCTTCTCCGATATTGCAGCTGAGCCTCTGGAAATAAAATGGAAGGTTTTGAGTGATGTAGTGTCCGGAGTCTAGACTAGCCTCCCCCAGACAAATACCTATTGATCTCCGGAGTCAGCTGCCCAATGGCCATTGCCCAGGAGGAACGGGCCTTCCCTCTGTCCCTGCCCTGTGACTTCTCCCACAGCCCCCATCACACCACCTGGCACATGATTTGTGTACCTGTCTCTCTTCTTCAGAGACGCTTAATGCCTCCAAGACTCCAAGGCCTTCTCTAATTTTTTTTTCTAAAACTTTTAACAACTATTTCAATCATACAAGTAATACTTCAAAATGGTTTCATTGTAAAAAAAAAAAAGTGTAAATAAATGAATAGAGATAAAATAACATTTCTGTTCATTCCCCTATTCCCATTCCTTTCACAGCTGTCCAAATCTTTCTATTTTGTTTTTAATTTTATCATTAATTGTGCTTATAAACACCTGACATTAAATTTACCATCTTAATCATTAAGTCGGAGAAGGCAATGGCAACCCACTCCAGTATTCTTGCCTGGAAAATCCCATGGACGGAGGAGCCTGGTAGGCTGCAGCCCATGGGGTCGCTAAGAGTCCGGCACAACTGAGTGACTTCACTTTCACTTTTCACTTTCATGCATTGGAAAAGGAAATGGTAACCCACTCCAGGATTCTTGCCTGGAGAATCCCAGGGACAGAGGAGCCTAGTGGGCTGCTGTCTATGGGGTCGCACAGAGTCGGACTCAACTGAAGCGACTTAGCAGCAGCAGCAGCAGCAATCATTAAGTATAAACTTAAGTATAAAGTGGTAAGTATATTCATATTATTGTACAACAGAGCTCTACAACATTTTATTCCCGCAAAACTGAAATGCTATGCCTATTTAACACTGTCTCTCCCCCACTGCCACCCAGGCCTAGGCACCTTTCTCCTTTCTGTCTCTGTGAATGTCATTACTCTAAGTACCATATATAAATAGAGTCATACAATATTTGTCCATTTGTGACTGGCTTATATCACTTAGCATAATGATGTCAAGGTCCATCCATGGTATACCATGTGTCAGAATTTCCTTCCTTTTTAAAAAATTTAATTATTTTTGGCCATGCTGTGTGACATGTGGGATCTTAGTTCCCTGACCCAAGATCAAACTTGAACCCCCTGCATTGAAAGTGCAGAGGCTTAACCGCTGGACCACCACGAAAGTCCTAGAATTTAAGGCTGGATAATATTCCATTATTCCATCATATGGCTGTATATTTTGTTGATCCATTCATTCATCAATGGACATTTGGGAAGCTTCCATTTCTTGGCTATCATGAATAATAAAGCAGTGAACATGAGCGTGCAAATATCTCTTTGATCTGCCTTGAATTATTTTCTATATCTACCCAGAAGTGGGACTACTGGATTACTAGATCATATTTCTAATTTTTTGAGGAACCATTGTATTGTTTTCCATAACAGCTGCACCATTTTACATTCCCACCAATAGCAAACAAGTGTTCCCTTTTCTCTGCATCCTTGCCAGCACTTGTTTTCTGTTCTTTTGGTCGTTGCCCTTCTCATCAGTGGTAGTGGTTTAATCGCTAAGTCATGTCCGACTCTTGCAACCCCATGGTCAGTAGCCTGCCAGGCTCCTCTGTTCATGGGATTCTCCAGGCAAGAATAGCAGAGTGGGTTGCCGTTTCCTTCTCCAGTTCTCATGGGTATGAGGTGGTATTTCATGATGGCTTTAGAGAAAAAAAATCTCTAATGATTACTGGTGTTGAGCATCTTTTTGATGTTGGTCATTTGTATATCTTCTTTAGAGAATTGTCTGATGAAGTACTTTGCCCATTTTTAATCAGCTTGGCTTGTGTGGTTGAGTTGTGTTAGATGTGTGACTTTCAAATATTCTCTCACATTACACAGGTTGTCATTTGAGTCTGTCAGTTGTTTCCTTTGATGCATAAACAGTTTGAAGTTTGCTGTGGTCCCATTTGTCTTTTTTTTGCTTTTGTTGCCTCTGCTTTTGGTGTCATATCCATCCAACAAAGCATTGTCACATCCAATTTGTTGAAATGTTTCCCCTATGTTTTATAGTTTTAGGTCTTAAGTTTGGGTATTTAATCCATTTTGAGTTAATTTTTGTATGTGGTGTGAAGAAAGGGTCAACCTCATTCTTTTGCATGTGGACATCCAGTTTTCCCTACACCATTTGTTGAAGGAAGTGTTCTTTCCCCGTTGTGTTTCCTTGGCACCTTTGTTGAAGATCATTTGACCAGTACATGCAAGGACTTATTTCTTGGCTCTCTACTCCATTGGTCTGTATGTCTTTATGCCAGTGGCACACTGTAATGATTACTGTTGCTTTGTAATAAGTTTTGAAATCAGGAAGCATGACACCTCTAGCTTGTCCTTTTCTCTAAGATCACTCTGAATATTCTAAGTCTCCAGAGATCCCATATGAAGTCTAATAGCAATTTTTGTATAAATAGAAAAATCTAGCATTCATATGTAATCTGTAGTTTTCTTTAAAATATTTTTTTTAAAAACTGAAATGAAATCAGACCAGGCAGACTTCTCTGCTTTTGCCATGCAGCGGCCTCAGCCTCATAGTGGTGCCTGTTGAGCCCTCCCAATTCTTTTAAGCTGTTGCACAGTCTTCAGATATGTAACTGTCTCCTATATGTCTCAAGTGGCTTCCCACATGGGTCAGAGATAGAGAACGTGCCTGCCAGTGCAGGAGACATAAAAGATGAGGATTCTATCCCTGGGTCAGGAAGATCCCCCAAGGAGGGCATAGCAACCCACTCCTTTAATCTTGCCTGAAAAATCCCATGGGCAGAGGAGTCTGTCAGGCTATAGTGCATGGAGTTGCAAAGAGTCGGACACAACTGAGCGACTGGGCACAAAAACATGCTTGGTAGTGGTTTGATAGTAAGAGGTACTGTGCTAACCTCGAGGTGTCAGAAGGGAAAACAGGTAATAGGATACAGCTGTGAACAGGACAGCCAGGACATCTGTCCTCAGAGTGTTTACATTCTAGTTGGATGAGAGAGATAGTAACCCAAACTGGAAGATAATTTCTGATTATGGTAAATGCAATGAGATAAATCAAAAGATCACATGATGACATTGTCTAAAGGTCGGAGGGATCTTGAATTAGTCATGGATCATCGAAGGCTTCAAGGAGCCGTTCGTGTGGCATGTAAATGTTTGTTGAATGACTGAATGAATGAACAAGCAAATGAAATACTGACTAAATAAATAGAAGTAAGTTGGTTTCTGGTATGAATAGATGTTTATCATTCCATACTATATGTAACTCTGTATAGCTATAGCTGTTCTATAGAGACTTAACTGTCTTCTAAGAATAGATCAGAGGGGTGGGTAAGTCCAGAAGTCCCCAGGTTAGATGATGCTCTAACTCAAGAAGGGGCCTAGCAGAGTCAATAATGAAAATCGAGATTTTTACTCTTGGGTAACTTGAGGCTTTGAAGTTCCTAGGCTGACGCCCTTTTCCTTGGGGGAAGGTTTGAGAGATGAGGTGCCATGAGTTTAGTGTGGATACCATCAGTTGTCTAGCAGCTCCTGGCACAGGCAATTACAGCCTGTGCACCTACAAGGAAATTTGAATTTGGAAATAGGAGAGTTCACGGGAACAGAAAACAGTGAGAAGGAGCTGGGGTGGCATCAGATATTCCCAGAGCAAGGAGGCAGAGCTGATGCCAGAGCCAGAGACACTGTCCTCAGTGACACCATTGCCTTTTCGGTGCTGTACTCAGAGGGGTGGCAATAGACCTTGGGTGCCAGGCCAGAGGATGTTCTATGGCTTTTCCCCTAGAAGGGTGATAGTAGGGACTTTTGGCCGTAGATGAGACTTCTCCCTTGATAAGGTTTTGTGTGACAGCACCCATGGGGATTTGGCTGGGTTTTCATGCATCACTAACCTGACAGGGAATTCCTGGATGTCTGCTTATATCCTAAATGGAAGTTTCATGTCCATGGACATAGACATATATATTCTCTGAAAGTCCATTGCATGACAATGGCCCTTTATGTGTGTTTCCCAATACAGTAGATCCTCTACATGTGAACCTTCAAGTTTCAAGCTTCCAGCGATGTGAATGTGCATTTGAATGTGCAGTCATGTAAGTTAGTTCATGTGTCTGGCACATATTGTCACATGTGTGCATCCTCTACAAGTGGTTGTACTTTAGTGTACTTTACTGTAAAGTACTGTAAAGAGCACAGTAGTACAGTATTTTTATTTCAAGCCCAGCATGTCTGGAAGCAAGCATAAAAGCAGCAGTGACATAGCTGGTATTACTGTACTTTTCAAGGTACTGTTCTGTAAGATGGGCTTCCCTGGTGGCTCAGACAGTAAAGAGCCTGCCTGCAGTGCAGGAGACCCAGTTTCAATCCTTGGGTCGGGAAGATCCCCTGGAGAAGGAAACGGTAACCCACTCCAGTATTCTTGCCTGGAACATCCCATGGATGGAGGAGCCTGGCGGGCTACAGTCCATGGGGTCACCAAGAGTTGGACATGACTGAGTAACTTCACTATGTATTATCTGTGTGAAAAGCATTATAAACCTATTACAATACATTACTATATAGCCAACTGTGTTATTAATAGTTGGGTATTAGGCTAACTTTGTTGGACTTACAAATTGGACTTAGGAATGGGCTCTTGGAATGGCACTTGTTTGTATGTAGGGACTTATGGTAGTCAGGCACAGATTCAAACCACTTAAAGGAAGATGCCATTGAAAGACCTGTATTGGGGATTATGAGTCCCAGGTCTCAGCCTATGACATTTCACGTGCTGCCCAGCCTCCCTGGACTGCAGTTACCTCATCTAGAAAATGACTACATGATTCCAGCTGCTCCTTTCAGCATGAGATTCAGTGATGATATAACTCTTGCAAGTGTAGATATTCCCCTGGGACCCATGGTGATTTTTGTGCAAACTGCAGAGGTCAAATGGGCCCAAGCCCCTTGGGTATGGAGGAGGAAAAATAGTACATTATTTACAAGATTTTCTAGATTCTGAAGTAGTTGGGTTTGTCACATATGCAACGATGAAGGAAATTAGAAACATAAGGTTAAAAGTGAAGGGATGACAGTCTCCCCTGGTGGTCCAGTGATTAAGACTCTGTGCTTCCGATGCAGGGGGCTCTGGCTGGTCCCTTATCAGTGAACTAAGATCCCACAGGCAGCCAAAAGGAAAAAACAAACAAACCACAAGAAAAACCAATGTCAAAGGACAAGAAGGAAAGATCAAAAGATCAAAACCTTGGAGCTTTATCCCCAAGTTGCAAAGTACAGCTGTCGGGAATGTCCCCCATCCTCCTCATCCCCCAACTCCCTGTACCCCTGCCTCCACTGCCGCCACCCCTGGGGCACTTCCTACCCTTTAGAGACTGTGCAGGCAAGTCAGCTGGATCCTTGCACCCAAGTAAGCCCCTCATCTGTTTGCCCCATTTCCTGATTCTGGAGGACCATACTTCACTCTAGAATCCCATGGAATAGCTCAGTGACTGCGGTGGTCAAAGTTTTGGATATATTGAGTTTTTCCATTCATGTGCTTCTGATGGTTTGAAAATCTACTTTCAATGAATCTTTCCGTTGAATGTTCTGTTCAGATGGCTACAGAGTTAGATCTGGTTCTTTTCACTCCAGATGCATCTGCAGTAACATTTAATAAAATTCTTTTGTCAACGTAATGAAGCAGAAAAACTAGAAGGATTGATAGCCTCCACCTGTGGGGGGAAGTTATGTGCAGGGAATAGAAGTTTCAGAAATAGTGTTTTAGAGGGTTTTCATCTTTGCAATATGTATTTTTTAAAAAGAATGACAGTTGAGAATGTTCTGCCTGCTATTTTGATGTCATTTAGGCTAGTGCAGATGGTGATTGCAGCCATGAAATTAAAAGATGCTTACTCCTTGGAAGGACAGTTATGACCAACCTAGATAGCATATTAAAAAGCAGAGACATTACTTTGCCAACAAAGGTCCGTCTAGTCAAGGCTATGGTTTTTCCTGTGGTCATGTATGGATGTGAGAGTTGGACTGTGAAGAAGGCTGAGCGCCGAAGAATTGATGCTTTTGAACTGTGGTGTTGGAGAAGACTCTTGAGAGTCCCTTGGACTGCAAGGAGATCCAACCAGTCCATTCTGAAGATCAGCCCTGGGATTTCTTTGGAAGGAATGATGCTAAAGCTGAAACTCCAGTACTTTGGCCACCTCATGCGAAGAGTTGACTCATTGGAAAAGACTCTGATGCTGGGAGGGATTGGGGGCAGGGGGAGAAGGGGACGACAGAGGATGAGATGGCTGGATGGCATCACCGACTCGATGGACGTGAGTCTGAGTGAACTCTGGGAGTTGGTGATGGACAGGGAGGCCTGGCGTGCTGCGGTTCATGGGGTCACAGAGAGTCGGATACGACTGAGTGACTGAACTGAACTGAGGCTAGAGTATGCAGCCAGTGGTGGGGGCCCTAAGCAGGACCCCCGTTCCACGTAGGTCACGGTGTTGACACTGAAATTGAGGAGGGGGACAGAAGCCCCGGGTTGTGGAGCTGCAAATCTTGACCCCATCCAAGTGGGAGGCCTGAACCCCCAGATGACAGTGAGACCCAGAGGATTGAGTCCTGCCAGAGCCACCTGTACTCACCAGCTGGAACTCTCTACAGGGGAGGCCCTGCTGTCCAGGGCATGGCAGCCACAGGGAAGGTAAGGCCAAGGGAAGGAAGTGGGTCCTGTCTCCAGGAGCAGCTGTGAGGTCAGGTGTGCACAATCCCGAGGCAATAAGGAAGTGGTGACTGGCGACGGGAAACCCTATGGATCAGAAAGTACTGGGGTAACTGCCAGATGGGGAAAGAAGAAAGGCAGGAGATGCATGGGGTGGGGAGAGAATGCTAATGAGATGAGAGTGCAGGGGGAAGGGCAGGAGAGAGATTCCACAGAAGAGAGAGACAGACAGCAGGTGCTGACGATAGAACTCAAAGAAATAAAGTAGGAGCAGACTCATTTATCTTTTTTTTAATTTATTAAAAAAAATTATTTTATATTAGAGCATACTTGAAGAACAATGATGTGTTAGTTTCAGGTATACAGCAAAATGATTCAGTTATACATATTCTTTATTTAATTCTTTATTCTTTATCTAATTCTTTCCCCATGGAGATTATTACAGAATATTGAGCAGCAGCCCCTCATTTATCTTTTAATCTTTTTCCTTCCCTTGGGTTGGAGAGACTTGGTGGGGTGTGGCTTCAAGGCATGGGCAGCCTGGCCAACACTGCTCTCCTTCCCCATCTGGCCTGAGCCTGCCTTGACCCTGAGGCTCTGGTTGGAAGGGTCTCTCAGTTCTGACCTCTTGCTCTGTGTGCCCTCCCTCTGCCCACTTCCGCTTCCGCCTCCTCCTGCCCTTCCTTCACTTCTCCTTTCTCTTTCTTCGGCTTTCCTCCCACTTTGGTCTGCCACTTGCAGGGCCTCGAACCAAAGTGAGGATGCGACAGGACCTGAGGACTCCATGTTATGGTGACAAAGTTCCAGTTCAGCACATGGACTGTGTTGCCATGGTCAGCAGGAACATAGGTTTTTCTCTGCAGAGCTGACAACCTCTAGTGCCTGTGAAGTTTGTCAAATGGAGCTCTCACCTCCTGGGGAGATCCCCTGGGCCTCGTGGGGAGATGCTTCTGGCCGTTACCTCCCTGGCTCCCTGCAGATAGGTTTGAAAAAGGTCATGTTAATGGTATTTTGTCTGTTACAGTAAGATTTGTAGACAGCCCGGATTGGCAAATGAGGGGGGCTGGAAATCCCCCCAAACAAATTACAATCCACTTCATGTTTACTAGCCCAAAGCAAATGTGCTTTATAGACTCCAAATGTGTAGCTCGAGGTTGCCAACTCTTTGTGCCTCCAGCTGACTTTGCAGGCCTTGACCCTCTCAGTAACCTGTGGCTCTCCAGGCCCCCATAGGAAGTGACATCTGTAAGGGAATTTGCCAAAGGGTGGCAGAAACAAGGACTGTTTATAAGACTTCAGCCCTAAAGAGTGGACGAGCATATTTCTAAGCACTCCTCTCAAAAAAAAAAAAAAAAAAAAAAAATCAGGACCCGCAGTGTGACCAAGATCAAGTGCACTGACATCAATGAGCAGAGAAATAATTAAAATTTGGACTATGTGTTTGCCAGAATTATGACAACCACTACTTTCCATAAATCTGGAGCAGGACCTTGGCAGGACTGCCAGGGTCCCTGTGGAAACCTGATCTGTGTTCCTCTGGCTCTGTTCCCCACCCCCACCCCCTCCCATCCTCACTTAGCTTTCAGTAGCATTTCGAAGCCTTGGTAATCACCGAAGGCAAATGGTAGAACACAGATTCTGAAAAGGACAACTTTGTTGTTGCCAACATCACGGGCACTGTTTGTCAGTTTGTTGTTTCTGAACGAGGATAGGAAAGGGGAGGAGGAATTTGATCTAGCCCTTCCAGCTAGAACTCTGTGAGCTGTGAGACCTGGATCCTGCTGCTAGGCCAGCCGCTGCCAGAGCTAGAGTAGGCCCTCCGTCAGGCTCCCTCTGCACACCGTTCCTGGGGCCCACTGCCCCCATATAGAGGGAAACACGGGGATTCAGAATGCTTCCCAGTCCCCTCCTGGCTTTCTTGTGATGTAGTTTAGATGCTTTAAAAACAAAAAAATGAAGAGCACAGTTGAAGTCCCAGAGAAGTTCTTGAGAAACACTACATTGTATACAAGGGGTTTCCTGGTACAGCAGCGGGTCAGGTGTAGAAGAAAGTTCTAGAAAGTCTGCCGCTGTGACCACTCTAGGATCCTTTGATGTCAGTGTATCCCACAGAAGCAAAAAGCCTATGCTTTCTTCAGGAAGAAGAGGTTAGTCATTTGTACTGATGTGTAACTATGACATGATGAAGATTATTTCTAACTTGTCATCCAACTGGGATATTGTACATGTCTCTGTATACAAGTGTAACTCGGTGACAACCTGAACTTGAGGTCCTGCACAGAACTGGGGATACTTCCTAAGAATCTGGTATTTCTTCAGAGAAACACTAGGTGGCATGGAGAACTTAATAAATAGAAAACACCAATATCACAAATTGGAAAGTAGAAAATAACCTTCTCCCTCAATTTGCAGCAATTATAAAACCACCCCATCAAAGTTCAACAGGAAAACATCAGGAATATGGCTAATGTTCCTTCTTGAGGCATTCCCAGAGAGAACTGGGCTGAAGGAATAGCTTTCCCAAATCTCTTCTTATAATCTTTTCTTGAGTATTGCTTTATAAACATGATTATAAATTCAAAAATATAATTGTTACCATGGCCAGATTCCTTAATAGAAAGCACTCTATTTCTGTCAGTGTGGACGTGGTTTTCATTTGAGAAATCCTGACAGACTTTTCTCCTCCCTCTTTTCCTTTATGAAATCAGCCAAGGGGTGGAGGGTAGGGGCGTGGGGAAAACAAAATCGACTCTCATCACTCTTCTCCAAACATCCCTTTGGCTAAAATAGCAGGATTTTCCCTGCCATTTGGGCATTCACATGTTTGCTTCCCTGTGTTCAGGGCTGGAAAGAAGAGTATCTTTCCCATGATGCCAAATATGAAAACATGGGGAACAGGTGTCCGAGTTCAATAACTGTACCACTTCTGACAACACCACACCTTCTCCTTTGCTTAGCAAAGCCTATAAGGAAAAACGAAGCTCCATCACACGAAGACATTGTTGGCACACCAGGTACTGTTTATCAGAGCCTGGCTTCTTTAAAAAGGGCCTCTTCTGTCCTTCTAGTAGTTGAAAGTCCTAAAACACACACAGTTTCCAGCCACTTAGCAGTACCACAGTCTTCCCCTGCCAGGCAGGCAACAGGCTAGTAAAGGCAGGGGTCACACTTCTTGCTACATAAAGCAACGAGAGCAGTGCTTTGCAGATTTAATATAGTCCAAGAATAAGAGTCAGCCAGAAAAGTGGATACTCCCAAAGGCTTCAGCTCTGTGAAGCGGAGCTGTCTTGTCATAGCTGACACCAATGCTGGAATAGTTGGACATCTCATGCTTAGTCAGAGGACTCACAGGAAGTAATCAAGACACCCCAGTCCAGGTTCCATAGAGACAGTGATCAGATGCCAGGGGATGTGAACATATGGCTTACCTCTCCCTTTGACCAGCTGTGTGACCTCTCTGACTCTGAGCCTGTGTGTGCTCATCTGTGAAATGGGCATTATAACAGTGTTGTACAAAGAAGCACGTTAAATGGCAAGTCCCCTGGGGTTGGGGGGGCTGGGTCATACTGCAGTGTTATGATTCCAAGAAGCAGCAGCTGAAGAACCCAGATGACACTGCTCTTGTCTTCTGACTTCAAGCAGAAGCAGCCAGAATAAGACAGTCCAGTTTTGCAGCCGGATCCCAGCAGAGTGAAGCTACATTCAGAAAGTGTCTCCTTACCTCAGTTTTTTTTTTTTTTTGCATTTTAAAGTGTCTCCCTCTTACTCTCCCAGAAAGGAAATTCAGCTCACAAGATCTCTCTCTTTTTTTTATTCTTCAAAGTTTGTTTGTTTATTTTATTTCTTGGCTGTGGTGGGTCTTCATTGCTTTGCATGGGCTTTACCTAGTTGGGGAGAGCAAGGGCTGCTCTTCATTGTGCCGCTCAGGCTTCTCACCGCGATGGCTTCTCTTGTTGCAGAGCACAGATTCCAGGCTCGTGGGCTCAGGAGTGCGGCTCTGGGCCCTGGAGTGTGCTGGCTTCAGTAGTTGCAGCATGTGGGCTTGGAGTTGCAGCTCTCGGGCTCTAGAGCACGGGCTCAGTAGTTGTGGCACACGGGCTTAGTTGCTCTGTGGCCTATGAGATTCTCCCGCACCAGGGATTAAGCCTGTGTCTTCTGCATTCATTGGCAGGTGGATTCCTATCTACTGCAGCACCGGGGGAGCCCAAGATCTCTTTCAATCCACCTTAAAGTGCAGATTTGTATAAGTCCACTTTTCGTTAAATAAATCATGCTAATTTCCACAGAAAAGTATGTAACACACACACACACATACACAATTTAACAGGCATTTAAAGCAGAAGGAATATTTTCTTCCTTGAGGATTTTTGGGACAATGGTGATAAAAACCATTATAACCAATCTGGTTGCACTTTCTCTGAAATTTTGAATATCTCTGTATCTCATATTCCCTCTCTCCCTGGGAATGAAGGGTCTGCTAATACAATACACCAAGGATTATAGCCATTTTGTTATTGTACTGCACTCCTTAGAAGGGATGGATTTGTTTACAAATTAATCAGGTAAATCCTTTTCCATAAAAATGACCATGTCCTAAATGATCAATTTTGCAAATGTGGATTTTTTTTTTCTCGAGGAAGATTATCCTCTTCCCCCTCTCAGTGTATTATGAAAATTTTGAAATACACAGCAAACTTGAACTATTGATATTTTCACAGTGAGCATCTATATCCTGATCACCTAGATTTTGCCACTGATATTTGACTTTATTCGTTTAATCATGAAACATGGAACTATCCATCCCTCTCCCATCTACTCATCCATCTTATTTTCTTGATGCACAAATGTGGCTTTTGGCCTAATCCAAAATTTGAATTTGTTCAAAGTGCTATCCATCTGTTGGGACTCTTGTAAAGCTTGCACTCTTCTCCCACTGACTTAAAAAGAAACATCAGTGTTCACCTGAAGACTCCATCTTCCCTGATGAGCTCACTGCATAGATACATGGTGCCCTTGTGATGCCTCAGTCAAAGAAGGCAGCGTGCCTCTGCTGATGGACTGTGAACCATGGCTCAGTGAGCTCAAGGTCAAACTGGCCCCATTCTGGGCTGTGCCTATGCCCCAGACTAAATAAAGGGTTTGCCAGGACCCTAGTGGCTTGGATTACCATGAGGGCCTGGGTACCAGCATGTACATTTTTCCTCTGCTTCCATCTCATTTTCTTTGAAGTCAAATTAATTTTCAGTCCTACCACCGTTTCTCTAGGTTAGGCACACCAAAAGTGTCAGGCTTTTATACATTTGCCAGCCTGCAAGGAGAGCTGTCAACCTCTCCCAGGTCTCTGAGTACCCTTCACCCTCCATTTTTATACTTTGATCTTGTTTCCCGGGGCCCTTTCTTATCTTGCCCGCAGAAAATGTGTGATGCTCCCTCTGATGATCTACTCAGAGCTACACTTCCCTCAAATACTTGAAGCTCTAAAAGTACTTTTCAATAAAATTTTTTTATTTTCACATTGTAATAGACCTCAGATGAGAGGATATTACTGAGTACAAACTAAAGACATGTATACTAAGGTGTGAGTGGCTGATAGACTCTTATCCTCCTAGAGATTAACTGCCTTTTATTTCTTAAAAAAAATTTTTTTTTCATGTGGTGTGGCATGTGGGATTTTAGTTCCCTGACCAGGAATCAAAACTGTAAGCCCTGTCTTGGAAGTGTGGAATCTTAACCAATGGGAAGTCCCCTTAACTGCATTTTAAAAGAAAGAGATACTTACTAGCTCAGATGGATCTTGGGATGGTAGTATATGTGGGAAATCATCATGAGGCCCATCACAGTGACCCTTCTCTGCTTCTAGACCTGTGCTCCCTTGGTTCCCTTCACCACAGTGTACACAGAACAAGGATGTGTTACGTTTGACTCTTTTCAGAGAAGTTGCCAAGCCTTGCTCTAGTCCTTCAGCTCAAAAGGTATACTTTTCCCTTTGAGTTGAGCTTGTTTTCCTGTGCCATTGCCTTGAGTAAATAACATCTTAAAGTATCTTAGATAGTTTCTGGAAAGTTTAGGAGTTCTCTAAACGGGACAACAGAGGCACAGAACATCTGAGTGGTAGGCTCTTTGCAATGCTTCAAGGGTCCCATTGTCCCTGACAGCTAGAGTCCATCTGCCAGGGTGGGGATCTGGAAGCTCCTAAAGTTAGAGGGTTTTTCCTGTGGTCATGTATGGATGTGAGAGTTGGACTGTGAAGAAGGCTGAGTGCCAAAGAATTGATGCTTTTGAACTGTGGTGTTGGAGAAGACTCTTGAGAGTCCCTTGGACTGCAAGGAGATCCAACCAGTCCATTCTGAAGGAGATCAGCCCTGGGATTTCTTTGGAAGGAATGATGCTAAAGCTGAAACTCCAGTACTTTGGCCACTTCATGTGAAGAGTTGACTCATTGGCAAAGACTCTGATGCTGGGAGGGATTGGGGGCAGGAGGAGAAGGGGACGACAGAGGATGAGATGGCTGGATGGCGTCACCGACTTGATGGACGTGAGTTTGAGTGAACTCCGGGAGTTGGTGATGGACAGGGAGGCCTGGTGTGCTGCGATTCATGGGGTCACAAAGAGTCGGACACAACTGAGCGACTGAACTGAACTGAAAGTTAGAGTCTTTTTTTATTGGTTTATCTCAAATGAACTTTTGGGGACATAGAACCTCATATAGTGCTTGAAGCTTCTGCCCAAATTTCCAGATCTTACCATGCACCAAATGCTTGTTTTTTAAAAAACACAATATTTCTGTATTAGAAATTTTTATTCACATTTCACTGACAAAGCCATAACATATCCTACAACAATTAAATTATAATAAGCTCCTGGTATGATATGTGATTTTTGAAGAACACTTATGTATATAATCTTATTTGATACAGCAGCACCTGTGGATAGGCAGAGCACATGTCAGTTGGAATATGATTAATCTTGTTTTGTAGAAGTGGACAGCACAGAGATTCTATCCAGACCTCATATAATGTGCCAGCCCTGGAGCTCAACATGCTGTGTCTTTCTAGAATAGTTCTCAGCCATGGAGCATTCTACTAAATTTGGGCATTATTAAGCTCAGGTCTTGAGGAAGAATGGATATTCTAGATATTCATTTTTTAGATGAGAAAATGGAGGCCCAGAGAACTAAAGAGACTTGCTCAAGGTCACACAGCTAATGAGGGTCAGAACTCAATTTCAGAACTTCACACTCCTACTAGATTATAGGACCACACTGATTGGATTGACAGGGAAAGCCAACTTTTGAGAGTGTTGCTTGTGTGAAATGGAAAGATTTGGATTGCGGGCTGTTGGTATATGGTCTCTAAGACTGAGCTTTGGGAGTGGCATTTCCATTCTTCCTCAAGAACTGAGCTTAATAATGTCCAAATTTAGTAGAATGCTCTGTGGATGAGAACAACTCTAGAAAGACAGAGCATGTTGAGCTCCAGGGCTGGCACATTATATGAGGTCTGGATAGAATCTCTGTGTTGTCCACTTCTACAAAACAAGATTAATCATATTCCAACTGATGACTCACTACCGCACATCTGAAGACATCAAGGATTAATAGCACTACAAACCACTTGGCCAAAATAATCCTCAACTTGGGTCATCTTGTGAATCTCAGACCAATCCCTCCACCCTTCTTAGCAGGCCTGGGGGGGTTCACATTCTTTCTACTTTCTCTTCGAGTAATCAACTCTGACCAGTGATAAAAGTCAGATGCTGAGAGCACCCTGGGCAAGTGCCAATTTCCAGAGTCTTCTCTGAGGACTCTGTTGCATCCTGCCTTCCCAAGAACCTCTCACCTACATCCAAGCCAAACATCTCAGTGGGGTTTAGAGCAACACTGCCTTTGCTGTGGTTTCAAAGAGAACTTTAAAACCAAACCCAATAGATAATAAGGACCTACTGTATAGCACAGGGAACTCTACTCAATACTCTGTAATGACCTATATGACATCACTTTGCCAACAAAGGTCTGTATAGTCAAAACTATGGTTTTTCCAGTGGTCATGTATGGATGTGAGAATTGGACCATAAAGAAAGCTGAGCACCAAAGAATTGATGCTTTTGAATTGTGGTGTTGGAGAAGACGCTTGAGAGTCCCTTGGACTGCAAGGAAATCAAATCAGTCAATCCTAAAGGAATTAAACCCTGAATATTCATTGGAAGGACTGATGCTGAAGCTGAAGCTCCAATATCTTGGCCACCTGATGTGAAGAACCAACTCATTAGAAAAGACCCTGATGCTAGGAAAGATTGAGGGCAGGAGAAGAAGGGGGCAACAGTGGATGAGATATTTGGATGGTATCATCGACTCAATGGACATGAGTTTGAGCAAACCCTGGGAGATGGTGATGGACAAGGAAGCCTGGCATGCTGCAGTCCATGGGATTGCAAAGAGTTGGACATGACTGAACAACAAAAACTGATTCACTTTGCTATACACCTGAAACTAACATAGCAATGTAAATCAACTATACTCCAATTAAGAAAAATAAAGCCAAATCCAGTTTCTTATTGATGACCTTTAAAGCATTCTCCTATTGGGTCTTTGAAATGGAACAAAAACAGGAATTATTGCTTATATTCAGGCTGGATCTACTTGTCATCAAAATAATTGGTTGAAAATTTAAAATGCAGCTAAAACTTTTTTGGGGTGTCATCTAGCCAAAAAAATCACTGAAAGAGTCAGTATTACCCAGAATTTGAAAACTGGTTTGTATCCAAAGATGCAGCTTAATTTTAGAACATGCATGGTTCGTCAAACTGAATGTTTAAAAGAAAGTTGCTTCTTTTGGGGTGGGTCAGACAAGATAGATCACACCAAGAAAAAAAGACTTCTTTTTAAAGAGCTGGAGTTATCAAAGCCAATCAAAAGAAAAGCTTTAAACATCCTACTCAACCCTAAAACCCAACTCCTGCCACTCAGCATCAGAATCTGTTTTGATGCTGAAAATCTACGAAATCGGAGTTAATCTGAGTCTCAGCATCTAGCAGCAACCATCGAGTCAACCAGTGATCCAAATCATTCAAATACTGTGCAAGAAACTTGTCATGGAAAACTTCATTTTTTGTTTTTTCATCAAAAATGTCTCAGCTTCCTTTGGACAGAAATGGAAAGTGACATTTCAAAGTTTAATCCCTTAATATGTAGTCTGGTTCTTTCCAAAGGTTGCAAGATTTCCAAGTTCTGGAATTCATAACTAACCATATGGAAACAGAATGTTCTACATATCTTAGCTTCCCAAATATTGTCAGAGCATGAGTGACTCTCGTTGACACTGGGCAGGACCATATGCGCAGTTGTCCCTCTTTAGCTTCACTCTTCGCCAGGACAAACCCCTTCCTCTCGTAAGACTAGTGTCTTTACTGTGCCAAGCACATTGGATGTTTGATTTCTTCCATCAAGACTTTGCCCTTACCACTCCCCGTACCTCTACTCCACAAAGAGTGCCTTCCCTGTTTATGTTTCCAGATCCATCTATAATCCCCCCTACCCGTGAAGCTTTCTTGGATTACTACAACCAAGAAGGCTCTCTACAATTTCTCCCAGCTCGTGGGGTTTATTATCTATATCATACAGGTTGAGACTCATGTGTCCATTTTCCAGTCATGACACACTGCCATGGCTCAACTCCCAAACTAGCCTCTCAGAGGACAAGAGCAAGCTTGAAAGTCAGATGGAAGTCGCTTCCACTTAGGGGCCCTCCACTTTCTAGCTGTGGGAACAGTGTACCTCTTCCAGCTTCCCTCATTTTTTTCTCTAACAGAAACCACAGTATCTGTTAATATATTAAAGGGTTAGGAGAGAATATTAGCAGTGTGCCAATAGTATTACTAAACCTGGCACATAATAATTGGGTAATAACTAATAGATTTGTATGTACTTCACAATATCTATTCTGCACAGGGCACACCATGGGTAATGGATCATGACTTGATGACTTCATACATTTTTAAAAATATTTATTATTTTTTTATTTGGTTGGGTTGAGTCTTAGTTGTGGTTTGAGGGCTTAGTTGCGGTTGAGGGTTTAGTTGCCTGGGGGTGTGTGGGATCTTGGTTCCCTGACCAGGGATCGAATCTGATCCCCTGCATTGGAAGGTCAATTCTCAACCACCAGGGAAGTCCTGACTTCACACATTTTAATGCAGTATCTCTGAGACTTAGATAATAAAATAAAAATAATTCTAGAGTTATGATACTGGGAAAGGTCATAAGAAGTCATCTTACTATGATGTATCTGTTGATATGATACACTATCTATTATTAAGGCAAAAAGACAGCTTCTTAAGTAGGATGTTTGGGATGTGTATGCATTTGTGTGTGTGTGTATGTATATGCACATATAAATGTGTGTGTGTGTGTAGTTTTTAAATTGGAAAGTATTCACCAAAATGCTAACAGTAGTTACCTCTGATTTGTAGGGTTACAAACAGTCTTAATTGTCTTTTTGCCTATCTATCAATTTTTACATTACGAAAATGTTCTACTTGTGTAAATAAGACATAATAAGTGATTTCCAAAATATCCTATGTATATATAATTAAACTATGAATATAGATCAGGTCTGGGAGGTAGGAAAAATGCAAAAATGACAAAAAAAGAGAGTTGTGGGATATGACTGCTTTCTCTCCCCCAAATCTAGTTATTGCTTATTGTTTCACTATGTTTATAACAGCAATTTTAGTTTGTAGAAATCATTTTCTAAATCATTCCTATACTTTTGAAAAAGTGAAAGTCACTCAGTCTAGTGGGTAGCCCTTTCTGTAGCAGATCTTACCAACCTAGGAGTTGAACCAGAGTCTCCTGCATTGCAGGTGGATTCTTTACCAACTGAGCTATCAGGGAGTGCTCATCAGTTTCATTTCTACTCAATAAATAATTGGCTGCTCTCAACAGGCAGTATTCTGAAACAGGGGTCTTCTTCAGCTCCTAAGAATTACCCACATCCATAAAATGGGCAACCTATGTCTTGATCCATCTATTAAGTAGTTTCTTGCCTGATGGACCCCAGTGATTTTGACTCTGGTGCTCTGTGTCATGTGGATCCTGCCAAGACTTTGTGAATTATTCTGTGGCTGTGGGGATTAACAAGTTCTTGTCCTGGTGGCCAGGGTGAGGACATACGCCTCTGTGTGCATCAGCCTATATCTGGGAGGCTAGAAACACAGTGCCTACAGGTGAGTGAGTACCCCTGGGACGCAGACTGTTTTTTCTCCATCATCTGATTGTCTGTCCTTTACACTGTGTCCCTCTCCATGCCACCTTGTCATGGTTGCCAGCTTAGGACTGGGATATGGGCTCTGACTCTCATCCCACATGGACACACAACCTGGATTTGTAGCAGAGGTCAAGAGGTAAGTAGAGCCGAGACAAGGAGACACAGGGTAGGGCTGGAGGGGTCTTGTTCCTGTCCCTGTCAGCTTCAGGAACAGTTAAGCACATACTGTGTGTGTGTGTGAAAGTGTTAGTTGCTCAGTCATGTCTGACTCCTTGAGACCCCATGGACTGTACCCCTCCAGGCTCCTCTGTCCATGGAATTCTCCAGGCAAGAATACTGGAGTGGATTGCCATTCCCTTCTTCAGGGGATCTTCCTGACCCAGGGATCGAACCACCATTGAGCCACCAGGGAAGCCCAGTACAATAGCAGATGTATTTTAAATAAATTAATTATCAGAAGCAAAGAAAACCAAGCTCATATGGGATTTAACCCAGGACCTCTCACACCCTAAGTGAGAATCATAGTCCAATGTGATAGCACATGTATTTTAAATTAATTATCAGAAATAAAAAGCACATGGCTTGTCTGGGATTCAAACGCAGGATCTCTCACACCCTCAGCTAGTATCATACCACTAGACCAACAAGCCACATGTCTGTAGGCCTCTCCTGGAGTGTTAAAGTCTTAAGTATCCAGTTAACAACAATAGGAACAGAAGGCGTTTACTGACTGTGTGTCAGACTCTCATCTCTGCAATGGAGCTAAACAGTGAGATTATATACTTTGTATACTTACTGTGGAGGCTCTCTCCAACCTGATGATGCCTTCCCAGTTCCAAACAAAGAAGAAAGTAACACAATGAATGCAGATGAACTCTGGGTTAAGCAAGCACTGACAAGGTTCCTGTTTGTCAGGAAGAGACAGATTTCTGGGACCTTATCTCCTTGTTTCATTAGGTTGTGTTTCTGCCAGGAAAATCTTCATCTTCTTTATGAACACTTGCTTTAATCTATTCTGTATGATCATTTCAGAAAATAACTCCAGAGACCAAGATTTCAGCTTCTGGACCAAGGGTGAGCATACTGGGTGGACAGACTTCCCAACTTGCCTGATGAGGTGAATGGAAGTGTGGTCCATGTTACTATACATAGTATATACAGCAGGGAGCATGATTTCCTATAACAGTAAAAGAGAATGTGTCCTCGGAGATACACTGCCTACTAACAAAGAATTGTGTCATAGAAAATGTAAGTAACTATGTTACAATATGATTCCTACACAATGTTCTGATTATCTATCTTGATTTTCAGACTGATAAAGAGTATGGGAGTTTTCAGTAACGATTTAAGGTGTCCTATCTTGCCTGGAAAATCCCATGGATAGAGGAGCCTGGTAGGCTGTAGTCCATGGGGTCGCTAAGAGTCAGGCATGACTGAGCGACTTCACCTTCACTTTTCACTTTCATGCCTTGGAGAAGGAAATGGCAACCCACTCCAGTATTCTTGCCTGGAGAATCCCAAGGACGGGGGAGCCTGGTGGGCTGCCATCTATGGGGTCGCACAGAGTCGGACACGACTGAAGTGACTTAGCAGCAGCAGCAGCAGCAGCATATTGAACCAAGATCTTTCACAGTGTGGCTTGGAAAATGATGGATCAAAAGGGATAGATCCAGCCATCATAGATCAGTTTCCTTTGGTGAGGGTGTGTGTGTGTGAGAGAGAGAGAAAGAGAGAGAGGGAAGAAGGGAGAGAGGAGATATATCTAAGGATATGGAGAATCATTTTGTTTACAGAACGTGGCCTGAAGCTTGTAACAATGCCTTAACAAATCTCCTGGCACTGGAATCCAAGCATTGATTTTCATTAAACTTTGGAGCTTTTGCAATTCTCACTGAGCTGAGGTCAGAGCTGGCAGAGTAGGACCCAGCTGTGTGCCCTAATAACCACAGCCTCTGAGTCCGTATATGGTCTTAATGGCCAAGGAAGCCTCCTCTTCTTCCTCCCCACCGTGACTGTCATTGCTTCAGAAATGCCCCCCAAATGGCACTAAATGATGTGCAAACACACCAGCTGGATTGCTAATCTTTTTTCGAGGCTTCTTTAATGGTGCATTCGTAGCCCCTTGGAGCAAACTCAATTTCTCTCTGTGCACGCTATTTCCACTTCTACAATTCTAGAAGAAATCATTTTGGCAAACACATTTTTAGAGTTGGATGAGAGGTAATTTATACAATTGCTTACCTACTATTGACAACAGGCAGCAACTCCAGTCACAGGACAAAGGATGGCTATTCATTACTCACAGTGGAGACACATAAATGGATCTGGAGCCTTTTATGAGGCTTGAAGCAGTGAACTTGGGGCAAGAAAATCTTGTGTGTTTGAGGGGATAGGGAATAGAAAACCAGAAGTCACCTCTTTGGATCTTCACCTTTACACTGAACACCACATCTGAAGAGAGACTCAAAAAGGCCCAGCAGAGAGAAGAAAGCTTGAATGGTACAAATGTTAAATACCACATGCTGAAGTAGGCACTGCCAGGGCATCCATGCTAAGGATGTAGCTGTGGTCCTGATCTTGGAGGGTAATTAGGCAACTGAGTGATGAGACATGTTTATTTTCCCCAATGGACCAGTCAGCCCACCTTTTATGTCTTCTGAGGGAGCCTGTGGTCACATCCAACAGAATTCCAAATGTGCTCAGAAAATGTTGCTTTATACTTCAGGCTCAGTAGAGAATTTTAAAAAATATACACACATATGCATACATATGTATATACACACACACACACACACACACACACACCCATGAATGGATCATAAGCTCTTTTCTAGGTGTGTTTGTTCTAAGCCAGGACTGATGCTGAAGCTGAAGCTCCAATACTTTGGCCACTTGATGTGAAGAATTGACTCATTGGAAAAGAGACAGGCTGGGAAAGATTGAGGGTAGGAGGAGAATAGGCCAACAAAGGATGAGATGGTTGGATGGCATCAGCGACTCAATGGACATGAGTTTGAGCAAGCTCCGGGAGGTAGTGAAGGACAGGGAAGCCTGATGTGCTGCAACAGCTACATTAGAATCCCCTGAGAAGCTTTGAAAATTCCCTAATGTCCAGGCCCACCCCAGACCAACTGACTCATAATTGCTGGGGGTGGGACCCAGGAGCCAGTATTTTTCTGAGCTCCCCAGATGTGCAGCCAAGGTTGAGAACCAATGCTTTAAGCATTTAAAGGTAATCAAGGCAATGGGTTTCTAGTGCATATTGGAATCATCTCGGAAGCTTGTTAAAATGCAGATTTCCGGGGGACTTCCTTGGTGGTCCAGTGATTCAGACTCCAGGCTTCCACTGCAGGGGGCATGAGTTTGATCCCTGGTCAGGGAAACAAGATCCTGCATGCTGCACAGTCCCCACCACCCCAGAAAAAAGTAAAAGAAAAATGCAGATTCATGGGTCTGGGTTTGGGGCCTGAGATTCTGTGTTTTTAAGAAGCTCCCTAGGTGATTCTGAGGTTGGAAATCCATGGGTCACACACTGAGAATCCTATTTAGAGAACTCTTCCCTGGAGGTAGTGTGTTTCCCATGCGTCATTTATTGTTTAATTTCATATTGATCCTCACCTTTCATACAGATCCCCCTTTGCCAGTGAATATGTGGGAAGTTCTGGTCCCTGACGGTAAGCAGGCTGATAAATTCAGACACTTCACCTTGTCACTTCCAGAGGTACCCAGTCAATATATCTAGGGGTGCTAGAGGCATATGGTGGGGGGTGAAGGTGGACAGAGCAGGAAGAGAAGGGAAAAGCTGGCTTGAGTCTAGTAGGTGCTGGAGAGGGAATGAGATTTGGAGTTGAGAACTTGGTCTCTTAGACAGCCACCATTGGAAAGATCAGCCCTGTAGCAGCCCCTGCATTGCCGCAAAAAAAAAAAAAAAAAAAAAGTAGAATCTACTCAACCTGGGCCCAGACCATGGGGTCCCAAGGGTGCTTCCTGAGTGGGTCCAAGCTGTATATGGCTCTGCCCCAGGCACCTCCTCCCTGCAGCCTGCTTCCTTGCCCAACCTGTTGGGCTGACCTCCAGGAGAAAAGTCTGAGTATTGCTGCTGATGAATTTCTAGAAGAGGAAAGGGATGGAGTGGGAGAAAGCAGAGCCACAAGAAAGAGATCCCCAGTGAATTTTCTAACTGCCTGTGATGTTAGATAGTTGTCCATTCTCTGTAATTTACTGCTCATTCCGCAGACCCACTGGATGTAGAATGAGAGTACACAGCCTTTGATGTCAGGAATTAAGCAAATTGTTACATGGAAAGAACAGCATGGCCACCCCTTATTCCTTACTGTGTAGCAATACCCCTGTCAGTCACCTCTGCTGGGGTTGGGGGAGCATGACATTAAGGAAGGCTTTGCAGAGAAGGTTGCCTGTACCTGGGCCTTGAAGAGGATGGGGAAGGATTTCCATAGCAGAGATGGAAGGAAATGTTTCTAAAAGGAGGCATGATATGCAAAATGCTGGAAAAGGTGATTACTGGATTGTCTGAATTTGCTGCTAGAACCCACCATGGTGGCTGCTGTGAGTTACTTGGTTGTTTTTACCAAGTTCATTTTTAAATTGTAGTTGGCATTTAGCCTCCTCTGACCAATCAAGAGACAGCTCTGGGTTACTTTGTTGTTTGTTTACCCTGAACTTTCTTGAATGTCTGCAACCAAGTGCAAACCTAAAAAAAAAAAAAAAAAAAAAAAAGCCCTGGAACTTTCTCACCTAGTCCAGTCCAGTGTTAACAGATCCCAGAGCCCCCAACACTCCTGTGCACTCCAGCTCTGATGTTTTCCCCCTACTGCCCACCCTACAGCACCAGGAGAAAGCCCATTACCTGCTGGAGTGGGAAAAGAGACTCAGGAAGGCTTCATGCAGGAGGCTGCGTTGGAGAAGGGCCCTGGGGGAAGGGACACTGAAGGGAAAGGGGGGAGGGGATATTCCAGTGAGAAGCAACCACACAAAAGGCACAATGACTCTAGAAATCGGTAAAACATGAACACTGGCTAGAGGGCCATGAGTTAATACGATTCTGACCATTTCCTAGTTCTCATGATCCCATCCCCCAGTTCTCTCACAGCCCATGCCCATCCTCCCTGTGGCGTGAACGTGCCCCTAACTGCTCACGCTCAGTGAGGTAGTCTCCATTATGTGTATCTGGGCTTCAGTGGTTGGCCCCCACCCCCATCCCACTTAGGGCACATGGTGAAAACAGGCCACAACTTACTGGTTGTGAGGCCTCAGGTACGCTGTTTATGAGCGTACTTCTATGAGCCTCGTTTCCTGATTTGTAAAATGGGGATATTGAAACTCTCCCCTTATATGCAGTTGTTTTAAGGATTAAATACAATGTATAAAATATATATAAAATTCTTAGCATGATTCCTAGAATATAGTAAAGTCTTAACATATTCTCTCACGATATTATGACTTTGGCTATTACACTTTTATAATATGAGATAAAAATTGACTTTACTCCGTGAAAAAAGAATTAGAGGACTTCACTTTTTCTTTTTTGATGTCTGATCTTATTTATTTGTTACTCTTAGAACATCTCATTTTTGATTGGACTCAGAAGTAGAAGCTCTCAGAGAGGACAGCCTCCGTCTCTTGGCAATCTGTTCCTGCCATTTTTCTCTGGCCTCCTTCATTCTCTTGGCCAAAAGTTTAGCATATTCTGCAGCCTCTTCTTTATTTTTCTTAGTACGCTGTTTCTTCAGAGCAATATGCCGGCGTTTGTGTTGCAGAACTCGTGGTCACAAGACGCTGAATTTTGGGTGCTTTAGTCCTAGGTTTCTTACCGTTTTTGTTTAGGGGCTTTCGCACAACATATTTGAGAAGGCAATGGCACCCCACTCGAGCACTCTTGCCTGGAAAATCCCATGGATGGAGGAGCCTGGTGGGCCGCAGTCCATGGGGTCGCTAAGAGTCGTACAAGACTCAGTGACTTCACTTTCACTTTTCACTTTCATGCATTGGAGGAGGAAATGGCAACCCACTCCAGTGTTCTTGCCTGGAGAATCCCAGGGATGGGGGAGCCTGGTGGGCTGCCGTCTGTGGGGCTGCACAGAGTCAGACACGACTGAAGCGACTTAGCAGCAGCAGCAGCAGCAGCACAACATATTGGCGGACATCATCTTCTTTAGAGAGACTTAAAAGTTTGCGGATTCTGCTAGCTCTTTTGGGACCCAGGTGACGAGGCACTGTAGTATCAATGAGTCCAGGAATATCCTTCTCCTCTTTTTTCATGATGACCAAATTGAGAACTCAGATTGGCATCCACAATGCAACCCCGTACAGATTTGCACTTTCTCTCTCCAGTCCTCCTTGGTCTGTAACAGGAATGCCCCTTACTCAGTAGCAGGCGAACTCGGTCATGGGTCAAGACACCCTGCTTCATGGGGAAACCCTGCTTATTGTTCCCGCCACTGATTCGGACCACATACTGTGGTGTTGGAGAAGACTCTTGAGAGTCCCTTGGACTGCAAGGAGATCCAACCAGTCCATTCTGAAGGAGATCAGCCCTGGGATTTCTTTGGAAGGAATGATGCTAAAGCTGAAACTTCAGCACTTTGGCTACCTCATGCGAAGAGTTGACTCATTGGAAAAGACTCTGATGCTGGGAGGGATTGGGGGCAGGAGGAGAAGGGGACGACAGAGGATGAGATGGCTGGATGGCATCACCGACTCGATGGACGTGAGTCTGGGTGAACTCCGGGAGTTGGTGATGGACAGGGAGGCCTGGCGTGCTGCAATTCATGGGGTCGCAAAGAGTCAGACACAACTGAGCGACTGAACTGAACTGAACTGAACCCTTCCATTCTTTACCCAGAGAGTCAGCAGCAACTTCTGTGGCCATACGCTTCTCATAGAAGGTACAAAGTTTTCGTTCATCATCCACTTCAATGAGCTTCTGGCAGCCAGTGGCCGGGAAAGAGATGTTCAGCTTCATTCTGAAGCAGCCAACAGCCTCCAAGGTGTCACGAAAAAGAGTCGTCACATTCTTTCAATGCAGTTAGGGAGCAGTTTTGCGGACTCCAAGGGTCAACCCTTTTCATAACTAAGTTCTCACTTCATTCATTCTACAAATATTTATTGAGCACCTATAATATGCCAGGAAGTATGCTAACTGCTGGGAACACGGGAAGCAAGACAAAGTAACACCCTCCCCAGCCACATGGGGCTTGCATTCTAAAAGAGAGTAAATGTACACTGTCAAGTTCTAAGGAAACAAGTTCTAAGGAAAAACTCAAGCAGGGTAAGTGGATGGGGAATATGGGGTCTGGGCCACTTGAGTGGGCAGGGGAGGCATAATATAGGAAGTGTCACCTGAAAGCTCAAGAGACTGAGTCATGGGAATGTTTGAGCTTTCCAGGCAGAGAGAAGGGCAAGTGCAAAGACCTTGAGGCTGGAGAGCACCTCATGTGTTTGAGGAACAGCATAGAAACCTTATTATTTTTGTGAACCACAGCGTTGATTTTAAGGGACACATGGCTCTCAATATCTCTATGTTTCTTTCAAAGTTCTGAAGACTGAAGGTCATGGAGAAGACAGCTAACTGTGCAGTCTAATGATTCTTTGTGGATTCTCCAGCCCCAGTCATGCTGCTCCTTTTGTGTGCCACTGGCCTTTAGATCATGCCTGCCTTTGCTGTAGGCATTTGGCCTGGAGTACCTCAAGAATGTGATGGAGAGGTAGAGCTGGGAGGCGAGGAGCCTTTCCTTGGCTCTCACTCTAGGCTAAGGACCCAAATGAATGTACTGGAATTTTATGGATCAATGGCATTCCCTTATTCATCCTGCCAACTCAATAAGCGTTTTTGACTTACATTCTTTAGGTATAACTGGACTAAATTCTGGGAAAGATAGAAATAATTCTAAAATAATAGAATTGTCCCATCCATCTTGAAACCTTTTTGGAAACATTTGGGATAAATCGGAAGTTTTTAGAACTATACCATCCCACTCTCAGGACTAAATGAAGTGAGAAGACATACATACACAGCTAATGCTGCTAAGTCAATTCAGTCGTGTCCGACTCTGTGCGACCCCATAGACGGCAGCCCACCAGGCTCCCCCGTCCCTGGGATTCTCCAGGCAAGAACACTGGAGTGGGTTGCCATTTCCTCCTCCAATGCATGAAAGTGAAAAGTGAAAGTGAAGGCACTCAGTCGTGTCCGACTCTTAGCGACCCCATGGACTGCAGCCTACCAGGCTCCTCCATCCATGGGATTTTCCAGGCAAGAGTACTGGAGTGGGGTGCCACTGCCTTCTCAGTGTTAATAACAGCCCTGGACAATTGTAGTAGAAACAGCACAATGCAGTGCATGATAGTGTGCTAGATATGTTGTTCAAATGATGAAGACTATAGCAGTTGGTTGGAGGAAGCTTCCTGGAAGTAGAGAGGCTCAGACTGAGCCTTGGAAATATATGCAAGGGCAGAGAGGAAGAAGGAATACCTTTGCTCAAGAGAGCAAAATGCCAACCCTTTGGAAATGTTCACTCCTGGAAAAATGTAGGCTAAGTCAGTCATGCTAGCTAGCCCCACTCTCTCTGCCATTACAATCCATGGTCTAGACCCATCATAACTTTTATAATATTTCCACCCTCTAAAATCTTAAGTGTTTTTGCATTCCATGTGAACTCTAATCCTCAAAATAATAATATCGGCAATTTCCCAAGACCATGGGCCTAAGGTACCAAATGGTCTCAGTCCCAGTTTATGCAAAGGATTCCAACTTGCCATAGGAAGATGGATGGCCTTTTCCAAACTGGATAGGCTTTGAAGGCAGAGGTGCTCAGTTCAGTTCAGTTCACTCAGTCGTGTCCGACTCTGCGACCCCATGAACTGCAGCACGCCAGGCTTCCCTGTCTATCACTAACTCCCGGAGTCCACCCAAACTCATGTCCATTGAGTTGGTGATGCCATCCAGCCATCTCATCCTCTGCCGTCCCCTTCTCCTCCTGCCCTCAATCTGTCAAAGCATCAGGGTCTTTTCAAATGAGTCAGTTCTTCACATCAGGTGGCCAAAATATTGGAGTTTCAGCTTCAACATCAATCCTTCCAATGAACATCCCGGACTGATTTCCTTTAGAATGGACTGGTTGGATCTCCTTGCAATCCAAGGGACTCTCAAGAGTCTTCTCTAACACCATAGTTCAAAAACATCAATTCTTCAGTCCTCAGCTTTCTTTATAGTCCAACTCTCACATCCATACATGACTACTGGAAAAACCATAGCCTTGACTAGACAGACCTTTGCTGACAAAGTAATGTCTCTGCTTTTTAATATGCTGTCTAGGTTGGTCATAACTGTCCTTCCAAGGAGTAAGTGTCTTTTAATTTCATGGCTGCAATCAACATCTGCAGTGATTTTGGAGCCCCCCCAAAATAAAGTCAGCCACTGTTTCCACTGTTTCCCCATCTATTTGCCATGAAGTGATGGGACCAGATGCCATGATCTTCGTTTTCTGAATGTTGAGCTTCAAGCCAACTTTTTCACTCTCCACTTTCACCTTCATCGAGAGGCTTTTGAGTTCCTCTTCACTTTCTGCCATAAGGGTGCTGTCATCTGCATATTTGAGGTTATTGATATTTCTCCCAGCAATCTTGATTCCAGCTTGTGCTTCCTCCAGCCCAGTGTTTCTCATGATGTACTCTGTATATAAGTTAAATAAGCAGGGTGACAATATACAGCCTTGACACACTCCTTTTCCTATTTGGAACCAGTCTGTTGTTCCATGTCCAGTTCTAACTGTTGCTTCCTGACCTGCATACAGGTTTCTCAAGAGGCAGGTCAGGTAGTCTGGTATTCCTTTCTCCTTCAGAATTTTCCACAGTTTATGGTGATCCACACAGTCAAAGGCTTTGGCATAGTCAATAAAGCAAAAATAGATGTTTTTCTGGGTACTCTCTTGCTTTTTCAATGATCCAGCGGATGTTGGCAATTTGATATCTGGTTCCTCTGCCTTTTCTAAAACCAGCTTGAACATCTGGAAGTTCATGGTTCACATATTGCTGAAGCCTGGCTTGGAGACTTTTCAGCATTACTTTCCTAGCATGTGAGATGAGTGCAATTGTGCAGTAGTTTGAGCATTCTTTGGCATTGCCTTTCTTTGGAATTGAAATGAAAACCTACCTTTTCCAGTCCTGTGGCCACTGCTGAGTTTTCCAAATCTGCTGACATATTGAGTGCAGCACTTCCATAGCATCATCTTTTAGGATTTGAAATAGCTCAACTGGAATTCCATCACTTCCATTAGCTTTGTTTGTAGTGATGCTTTCTAAGGCCCACTTGATTTCACATTCCAGGATGTCTGGCTCTAGGTCAATGATCACACCATCATGATTATCTGGGTCATGAAGATCTTTTTTGTACAGTTCTCCTGTATATTCTTGCCACCTCTTCTTCATATCTTCTGCTTCTGTTAGGTCCATACCATTTCTGTCCTTTATTGAGCCCATCTTTACATGAAATGTTCCCTTGTTATCTCTAATTTTCTGGAAGAGATCTCTAGTCTTTCCTATTCTACTGTTTTTCTCTATTTCTTTGCATTAATCACTGAGGAAGGCTTTCTTATCTCTCCTTGCTCTTCTTTGGAACTCTGCATTCAAATGGGTATATTTTTTCCTTTTCTCTTTTGCATTTCACAGAGTTGAGTAGGGCTTTTTTTTTCAAGTTTGAGCAGAAACATACCTACAAATGTACAGACACCTAGGCCAAATGGCTTTGTTTGGCTTGATGTAGTTGTTTCTCTTGTGGGCTTCCAAGTTGAGTGGATGTGGTGGCTATATCCATGGCTGCTCTGCCACAAGGAATATTGCGATCCAATCTCTTGGACTAGGCTGGATCTTTGCTTTTAATTACAGCAACATACTAAAAATGGACAGGATTTTAATTTGGTTATGTTAACCCATCCCATTCCTTTTGTTTCCTTCCTAGTTCTTTTCCCTGGAAGACACTTTTAGAAATCCAAGTTCTCGGGATGATATGTAGGATAGTGAAGTCCAGAGATTAGTGATGGCTCATCTGTATTTGTACCATTACTACTTACGACCTTTGTTTTTTTTTAATTGAAGTATAGTTGATTTCAATGTTGTGTTAGTTTCAGGTGTACAGTAAAGTGATTGAGTTATACATACATGTATAAGCTATTTTTTTCCCAGGTTCTTTCCCCTTGTAGTTTATTACAAAATATTGAGTATAGTTCCCTGTGGGTCTACACAGTAGGTCCTCGTTGGTTATCTAATTTACATATATTGATAATAGTATGTATGTGGGCTTTTGGTTTTAATTATTTTTGGTTGTGCTGGGTCTTCACTGCTGCATGTGGGCTTTCTTTAGTTGCAAGTGGGGGCTACTCTTTGTTGTGGTGTGCAGGCTTCTCATTGCGGCGGCTTTTTATTGTTGCAGAGCACAGGCTCTAGAGCATGGGCTACAGTACTTGCAGCTCATGGGCTCTAGGGCACGGACTCAATAGTTGTGGCACACGGGCTTAGTTGCTTCGTGGCATGTGGAATCTTCCTGGACCAGTGCCTAACCACTGTACTACCAGGGAAGTCCAGGACTTTGGTTTTGAACTACCTAATCTGGGTGAGGAAGCCAGGATCTATTGATGACTCCCAAAGGAGGAAGTCATAAGGTCCCGTAGTGGAGATTTTGGTCATGTTAATAACACTAATGATAGCTACTATTTACTGAAAGCTTACATGGCGCCAGACTATCTGATAATCTGATCTTTCCAACAACATTGTGAACTAGGTACATTATCCCCTTCTTTATAGAAGAGGAAACTGAAGGTCAGGGACACTAAGTGACTTGCCCAAGTTTGTATAGCTAGTGAGCCTTGGTGCTTCTGAAGCTTGGTCAGGTTTGGGTTCTGAGTCCTCAGTTCAGTTCAGTTGCTCAGTTGTGTCCAGCTCTTTGCAACCCCATGAATCGCAGCACGCCAGGCCTCCCTGTCCATCACCAACTCCCGGAGTTTACCCAAACTCATGTCCATCTGAGTCCTAGTTTGGTCTTTTTAATTTATATAACAGCTTCATCCCCTTTTCTGAAAAATCATCTGATAAAACCCCTACCTCACAAAGTGGCTGTGAGGATAGAATTAGACAACATGCACCAAGTGTCTAATGGGGCTTGGCAGATAGTAAGTGCTTAGTAAATGGTGTGTTCGTGCATGCTAAGTCACTTCAGTCATGTCCAACTTTTTGTGACCCTATGGACTGTATCCCGACAGGCTCCTTTGTCCATGGGATTCTTCAGGCAAGAATACTGGAGTGGGTTGCCATGCCCTCCTCCAGTGGATCTTCCTGACCCAGGGATCGAAGCTGGGGCTCCTGCAGCTCCTGCATTCCAAGCAGATTCTGTACTGCTAAGCTGCTGGAGAATAGCTGCTCTTATTAGGAACCTGATTCCCAGGTTTGGAGACCAAGTGCCACAGTGGTCTAGATGCTGAGTCACAAATAACGTGCCGGTTTCCCTGAGCTGCCAGAATGCACATCTGTTTATATCTCCTTCATCTGATTGAACACGTCACATGCTCCAGTGCTAACTCGGGAATGTGTGCCAATTCTATTAGCTTGGGTAAATTGGGCGGGGAGCCCTGGACAATTTAAGGCATTCATGTGATATTCCTATTGGAATTTGTTGTGTGTTTGTGAATTGGTCCTACAGGAACGTCGTTTCTTCAGAAATCCAGTGGTTGATGCAAAAGCGATTCTGATTGCAGGCGAGAAAATGTCGCCTGACATGGGACATGAATGCCTTTCCATATAATAAGTTTGGTCCCTTTGCTGGGCAGCTCCAAGCCTCCAGAGTATTCAGGCCTCTGTCTCACTCCATCAGGAAAAACACTTTCTGTGGCCCGTTTACCTGGTGTGAAGGGGGAGGGGCTGTGCCTGGTATGTGAAGAAGAGGGTATGGGACCCCGTGGGCAGTGGGAAGCCAGAGGAGAGGAGGAGGCCGGAGGAGAAGGCCTGGGCTGCACCTTGAGGATGAAGTGCCACCTCTATCTATTATGAGGGCAATTACATGAAGAATCCAGAAAATGACTTTGATTAAGGTTATAAAAGAAAAAAAAAGAAAAGGCTGTTCTAGTCTGTTATCTAATAGCAGATGAACTCTTAAGGGTGTTATGGACTGCATGTCTGTGTCCTGTCAAAGTTCATATGCTGAAGCCCTCACCCTCAGTATAAGATTCCTATTGAAATTTGTGAGTGGGGCTGCTGCTGCTGCTGCTGCTGTGTCGCTTCAGTCGTGTCCGACTCTGTGCGACCCCATAGACAGCAGCCCACCAGGCCTCCCGTCCCTGGGATTCTCCAGGCAAGAACACTGGAGTGGGTTGCCATTTCCTTCTCCAATGCATGAAAGTGAAAAAAGTGAAGTCGCTCAGTCGTGTCTGACTCTAGCGACCCCATGGACTGCAGCCTTCCAGGCTCCTCCATCCATGGGATTTTCTAGGCAAAAGTACTGGAGTGGGGTGCCATTGCCTTCTCTGTGAGTGGGGCCTTTGGGGCTAATTAGAAGGCACTTGTCTCGAGACCCATGCACCACCATGGAGAGTAATGCAAATCTAGTACCTGGAGAACTGAGTGGAGACTCATGATCGTGTTTTTTTTTTTTCCTTCAGCATTGAGACTTCACTTGACCAAAAACCTGGAAATGACACTGGGCAAAGCAGATTGAATCATTAAAACCTTCTATCACTGACCTCTCCTTCCTTCTTCCTTTCTCCTCCCAACTAATCAGATACATCTTTCTTTTTTAAAAAATGTTCATTTATTTATTTGGATGTGCCAGATCTTGGTTGTGGCACATGGGATATTTAGCTGTGGCAAGCAAACTCTTAGTTGTGGCATGTGGGATCTAGTTCTCTGACCAGGAACTGAACCTGGGCCCCCTGCATTGAGAGTCTTAGCCACTGGATCACCAGGGAAGTCCCCACTTCCGCTATTGCCAAGTCAAACACTTGTGCCTGTCTCTTGCACAGTTATACTCCTCACCTCACCAATGAACTGCAGTTCATTAATTTTTTCATTCCATACATCTTCACTGGGCACCTGCTCCCAAGTGGCAGGCGCTGGGCGAGGTGCTGAGGACAGGCCTGTGAAGCAGTCACGTGTCCTCCAAGACCCACTGCTGTCATCAAGTTCTTCTGCTTCCTGTCCTTCACTCCTGCCACTGCCTCTGTACACATGCCTGCTCCTCTATGGAAACGTCTTCTCTTCTCATCTCTGCCAATGTACGCTTCTCATCACCTCTAAAAACTCTATTAAAATGCAGAGTTCCCACATGTGCCCCACACGTTGAAATAGCAAGCGGGAGCCCAGGAAGGTCCGCTTTGCACAGAAGGCTGGAAGATCTGTAGTCAGACACCATCTGTCTAGAGCCTTTGTGTGTGAGCAAAAGAGAGAACTTCCAAAGACTTCACATGTGCCGATTGATTTCATAAAGGGTCATACTGTAGGGATGAGAAACCCAGTTGGCGGCTAGAACAATCCCTGAAGGTGAGAGACAGAAAATCAAGCAGAATTTTTGTTATCATGAATTTTGTGTGTGTGTCTTTGGTGGGGGGTGAGGGGTGGGGACTTCCTTGCTATATGCAGGTTACATTGATTAACCAAAACTTTAGCCGTCTTTGGTATGCCCTATTACTGGCATGAATTGCTCTGGAATAAGTGGGTAGGTCTTATCAATAGAATCACATTTAGACTCAGTGATACAAATGTAAATCTGAGATGAAAACCACAGCCTATGATATCCATTCACCTAATTATGTACTGAGTAGCTACTATATGTCAGCTAAGCCTGTCTCTAACTTATGTGGGGCCCAGGGCAAATGTGCAAAGGGAGTCCCACATACTATATGGCTAGAGACTTTGAAGTTAAGCTAACAGTGTTTTATAAAATGTGTTCTGTCCTCCTACTTTGACAAATAAAGCAGATCATTGTAATGATCTGGAAGTTCAGGTTCAAATTTAAAATTCTTAGGGGACTTGCCTGGAGGTCCAGTGGTTAAGACTCTGCTTCCAACGCAGGAGGCACGGGTTTGATCCCTGGTTGGGGAACTAAGATACCATATGCTGAGGGTGGCACGGCCAATAAAATAAAATAAAATAAAATTCTTGGATTCGTCAGCATTTCATGCCAAACATGACAGCACAGATGGATCAGTTGCAGGTCCCCAGTCCCCAGCTTGATCTTCTGATTCCCTTTCTTCCATCACATCTCTGTTTTGTACCTGTTATGAATTTTCTCATTCGTGTTTTTTGGTGATCATTTATATAATTCTTTAAAATGCTTTTAATTTTGAAATAAGTTCAGACTTAAATGCAAAAATCTTTCTAAGAGTTCCTGTATATTCTTCACTTGGGTTTCATTCTTTTAAAAATAGCTATATAGTATTCCACTATAAAGACTTTAAAAAGCGTTTACCTCTAATTTCCCCATAATACTTAAAGCTTTTACATTTCTTTTCTGTTTTCTGTTATAGAAATTTAAGCAAAATATATACTTTGTCTGTGATTTACATTATTCTTTGAGTTAAAAAATGCAGTCATACTTCAGACTTACATTTTATCAGTGCCTTTTCAATCTGTGGTCCATAATTTCCAACTGCCTGATTTTCAGAAACAGCTATCGCTCCTTACATTTCTAATCAAATTTTCTTATTGAAATTCCTTTCATTCCTCCCAGATTCCTGAAGCCAGTCTTTTTTCTGCCCCTTTGCAATGTAGGAGAAAATATCTGATTTCTCCCAAGCCTGCTTCTGCTCAGCTGGGGCCCTTAGAGGCAGTCTAGATTCAGGGCTTCATGAGCCTCTGTCCAACTGAGCTGACAGCAGGACTGAAAGTTGAGCTAAAACGACCTGCAACTTGGGAATCGGTAACGGGCTGTGTTTATAAGCATCCACTGATGAGTGAATCACTGACACACACATAAACACACACACACACACACTCAGGGAGACAGAACATGAGCTAATAAGGCCTCCAGGGCACATCTTTGCTTCAGGTAGCTTTAATGCAAAAATGGATTAGCCACAGGTGCTTAATCAGAAGATGCAATGAATGGTAAGCCATTTAACTGAGGGGTTTCTGTCTGTGTTTTGAACATGTACCACACTTGCCTTTCCCACCCCAACTCTACATTGTGATACTCAGTGTGCACCACAGAAGTTTGCTCCATTTCCCAGAAGACCATGGGGTTCACAGTTCATGCTTTGGCCCATTGACACTGCTCATAGCTGCATGTCACCAGAACGGGGCTAATCCATAGGATACTTTCTTCTTCAGGACCACATGCCTATCTCGATGAAAATTTACTCGTTTCTGGCCTGTTTTTTGTTAACTGGCACCCAACACAGCAGGTGCTGAAAACACAACTAGTCCTCACCATATACTTCTTCCTTCATGAAGGCAAAATGTCTAGACAAACAAGAGGGCAGGAGGGACTGTCAGTCCTTTGGAAATCCCTTCCACTCCATCATTCGAAGATTCTCTCATGGTTTTCCAGTCCAACAGAATCTCCAGCTTTTTGTACATTTAATCCATATGTTTCTGATGCATGTAGGTTTAAATTACTACAAGGTGGATTTAGAAAAGCAACTCAGTGTCAAAGATCCCTCAGGATCCATCTTATTTAACTCCACACCAGATGTCTCATTTTCCCAGTAGGAAATACACTTTGAACTTGGAAAGTTCACATTCTGTTTTCTACTCATCTCCACACTGTGAGAGAATTTTCAAATTGGTCAAGTGAGCCTCTTCTCTCCCAGAGCAATGGAGTGTGGTTTGCATTGTGTGGGCTGTCAGTGGACTTGCACTGTGTGTCGGGAAATCTTCTTGGCTTCGAATTCCCCTACATAGTCAGAAGGACCTGCAGGAAGTCACACCTTTTGGGGACCTTTGTTTCCCCCATCAGGAGACAATCATGCCTTGACTACAATATCAGATGATAGAAAAGAGATGTGCAGAATGTTGAGTTGGCTGAGAGAAAGATAATTACATACTCCCCAAGTGGCCTGCCATCACAGTAATTCAACTTTTTAATTCCATGCAGTGAGTTAGGACCTATGAGATTGAGCCTTAAATTTGATTGTGTCCCATGTGTTCATATAGACTCCTATGGTATTAGAAGAATCCTTAGAGATACCATCTATCCCAACTGCTTATGTGGCCAATAAGATTTTTAGAAGCATCCTAACAAATTGACACAAGGCCTGCGCTTGAATGCTGTCTTCCCAGGAGGTGTAGTCCTGTCTGACCAGTCTGTTTCTTTATTGAAACCACTTGGTCATTAGCAATATCTTTCTTAAATTAAACTGGAATTCATGTGTGTGTGATTTCTGCCCTTGCTCCTCACTGGTTGCCCTGGAGTCACAAAGAGGAAGCCTTTGCTTTCATCCACAAGATGGCTCTTCTGATAGTGAAAACAGCTTTCATCATGTCTCCCCTGCTCCAGAGAAAAGTTATTTTCCTTAGCATACAATTCTATCCCCATCCCAGAAGCTCTTGCTAAGAGGATAAAGGTAAGATTTCAGGGATCTTGGGCTTCCCAGGTGTCTCAGTCGTAAAGAATCTGCCTGTAATGCAGGAGATACAGGAGACTTGGGTTTGATCCCTGGGTTGGGAAGATCCCTTGGAGTAGGAAATGGCAAACCACTCCAGTATTCCTGCTTGGAGAATCCCCATAGACAGAGGAGCCTGGCAGGCTACAGTCCATGGGGTCGCAGAGTTGGACATGACTGAACGCCTGAGTACACGCACCAGGGACCTTGACCATGTTCCCTGATTCCCCCAGGAGGAGCTCTGGGATCTCATCCAAACAAGCCCTCATGTCCAGTCCTGAGCCAAGGGGATCAGAAGGGGAGATGCCCACCTCCTCCTTCAGCTCTCCCTCAAGTACCCTGAAGGGCCAGGAGGATATTGTGTTGACAACTTGCTGTCTGTTTTTATAAATAAAGTTTTCTTGGAACACAGCCACTTTTTTTTTTTTTTTACATATTTGTGCTATCGGCACTTTGAGCTACAATGGCAGTTGAATGGTTGAGACAGAGACCCTCTGGTCTTCAAACCTTGAATTTTTACTCTCTGGCCCTTAACAGAAAAACTGCTGACCTCTGCTTTAGACCATAACTGACAATTCCACAAGTTATGTGAAAAATCTTGATCGTAAACATGTAATACAATGACTTTGCTGATATAAAGGCAAGCAAAAAAATTTTATGGAATAAATACAAGTTAATTCTCCAATTATATATGTCCTTAAGTTATTACTCATCCAAATATTGTTGACCCATCAAAAGAACATCCAGTTATGCACAATTGTAATTAAATTCAGTCCTCTTTGATATTTTGCTGACTTTCAAAAGTGTAAAAGCCATCACTTGACACATTTTCATTGCTTTTTTTATTATAAATTATACTTGTCAAAGTAAGAGATAGAACATATTTTAATAGTTTGCTGGCTTGACTTATAGTTTTAAATGTTTAGACACATGGTATGTGGGCCTTTGTATTCTTGGTCCCTCAAATGTCAGGGGAGCACATAGAGGTTTTGCAATTATATCAACAATTAGGTGTCAGGAGCCATTTTTTAGTGCACTGGGGCCTTCTGTTCTGAGCAAAGTCTCTGAGAGGTTCTGCCCACACCTTATGAGTACCGTCAAGCCTGCCCTCTGCAGCCACCCGAGGGCACTTAGAGAGAACCCAGTAGAGAATAATGTTTCCAGAGTTCACCCATACTTCAACATATATATCAGTACTTCATTCCTTTCTAAGGCAGAATAATATTCCATAGTGTGACTAGATCACATTTTGTTTATCTTTTCATCTGTTGATGGAGATGAGTTCCTTCTACCCTTTGGCTATTGTGAATAATGCTTTGATGAACACTGCTGCTGCTGCTGCTGCTAAGTCGCTTCAGTCGTGTCCGACTCTGTCAACCCCATAGACGGCAGCCCACCAGGCTTCCCGTCCCTGGGATTCTCCAGGCAAGAACACTGGAGTGGGTTGTCATTTCCTTCTCTAATGCATGAAAGTGAAAAGTGAAAGTGAAGTCAGCCAGTCGTGTCCGACTCTAGCGACCCCATGGACTGCAGCCCACCAGCCTCCTCCATCCATGGGATTTTCTAGGCAAAAGTACTGGAGTGGGTCGCCATTGGTGCACAAATAACTGGTCAAGGCCCTGCCTTCAATTCTCTTGGGTATATGTGTACCTCAAAGTGGACTTGCTGGCTCACATAGTAACACTACATTATATCTTTTGCAAAACCACCATGCTCTTTCCCACAGAGGTTGTACCACTTCACATTCTCACCAAGGGTCAAGGAGATGGCTTTGACTAGTCCTGGAAGGAGAGCCGACACGACCAAAGTCACATGTGTCTAGAAAAGGTACTAGCTGGTACTGGTTTTACAGCCAGTTCTCCTTGTGTTCTGTCTTTATGCTCTTTATGAATTAAATGCCCTTGCTCCTTTTATAATTTTATTTAAAATATTTATCTATTTGGCTGCACTAGGCAACCTCTTAGTTGTGGCATGTGGGATCTAGTTCCCTGACCAGAGATTGAACGTGGGCCCCCTGCCTTGGTAGCACGGAGTCTTAGCCCCTGGACCACCGTGCCCCACTTTTTAAAAGCAAGTCTTAGCATGGCAGCTCCACCTTAGAAGTCTCACAACCCCTGTAAGATTTTGGGGCACCCCCACGGCACCAAGAAAGGAGATCCACCTCTCCAACTCCACTTGCCCTACTTGGTAGACTTGGACTCCAGGAAGGGCCAGGCCCTAGGATTGTTCAGCCTTTTGCCTGGCTCCCCTTTGGCCCTGGCATCGTCAGCACCTGAATGAGCCTCTCCCAGGGCCTGGAGCAAAGCCTTCCCAGCCAAGTGTAGCCAGGCAGCCCCAGACAACACCTCCTCCAGCCTTCTGGCCTCCTAATATGCTTTGCATTAAAACACCCATTTTGGCTTTGCCTTTGAGTCAGTTCTCAGGGGAGTAATAAAAGATGAGCCCTCAACATGTGGCCCATGGAGACATAGTGGATTGAGAAATGACTACAATTCATTCAGTTCAAGCCCTTTCGGCATTTTCCCACACCCCAGCCTTGCCTGCAGTGCTGTGTGTCTTGGAGGGACACCTCGGAGGTTTGAGCTCCTCTGTGATCTGGAGGTGCAATTCCAGCAGACACCTTCCCCTCTCTGGGTCTCAGTTTCCCTATCTGCTAAACAAAGCGGGTATCTCCGAGGAGCACTTCCAACTCTAAATATCATTCAGTGTTTAATATTCAGAAAGAGCCTGATTCCAACCAATACATTGGTCATCCACTCTGTGCAATAGAATGATGGACAGTACTTTGAAAGATATTTTCTTTCCTGGGTGAAATGGTATGACATACATGTCTTTCATAATGATACCAGTCTCACCTCTTCCAAAACAGAGTTACACCCTTAAATATGTTGTAGGAGAAGGTTTTCTTTGCAGAATCTTAGTGTGACTTTTTCTGAGGCAGAACATTGTGTTGGGGTTGGTGGGGGGAGTGGGAAATGGGGGTGGGAAATGCTGGAGTGATTAACCAGATAATGAACCCCGTCTGCTTTTAATCAGCCCCTTCCTGTTCTCCCAGACCTCTAAACTTTTAATATTAATGGAAACAGATTTGAATTCTGGAAAGAGCTATTCTGGAAAATAATTGGATATTTACTAGGTGAAAAGTGAAATTGCACAGGCATTTCATAGGCTTTGGTATTTGACAGGTGCCATTTTTCTTTCCAATGTGTTGCATACCTCTGTTTTATAAACCAATATGGATAGTGGCATAAAAAGATTACAGGGTTACATGGTGGTAAGGCCTGGGAATATGTTCAGGGTGGGGAGTGGGTGGGCAGAGAGAGAGAACTTCAGTTGGGGACAAGGCTGAAACGCCTGCATTAGTAGGGCAGAATTATTTGAAGGCGAAGAGTGATATGTCTTTAAAAGAACCAGAGCCATGTTCAGCAATGGAGGTTGCACCCAGAGAAAGAGAGAGATTTTACTTATGGAACTTACTTATAGAAGCCTGACTCCTTCCAGGAAGGTCATGCCTCTGTTGGCTTCAAAAAGGACTTTGTAGGACTTCACTGGCGGTCCAGTGATTAAGACTCTGCACTTCCACTGCAAGGGGCACAGTTCCATCCTTGGTCGGGGGAACTAAGATCCCACCCCCTCAAAAAACAAAACAATACAAAACACAAAGGACTCTGTAGTTAGAGGGAGCAGGAAAGCACTGGAAGGGAGTGGGGAACTTTTCTTAAAACAAAGCGCAGGCCCATCCAGGGTTGCAGGCAAGCAGAACAAGGCAGGTCTGCTGGGAAGGAAAGGAGGACTGCCACAGGGCGGTGACTCAGTCCCCTTGGGGTCTTTCCCTTAAAGGCCTCTGACTTCAGTTGTCACTGCTGTGAGTCATGGACCCCAACCTTTCCCTCCTGCTTTGGCCCTCGTGTGGACACAAGGCCTATTGGGGTAATTCCTCTAGGTAGAGTTGAATCTGGTAGACACTTTTGAAAGTTATTTTTCTGTAGGGGAAGGAGAGAACCAAAAGGAAACACTTTACAAAGAATACAAAGTGAAGTGGTTCAGTCATATCCAACTCTTTGCAACCCCATGGACTATAGCCTACCATGCTTCTCCGTCCATGGGATTTTCCAGGCAAGACTACTGGAGTGGGTTGCCATTTCCTTCTCCAAAGAACACAGATCAGATCAGTCGCTCAGTCATGTCCGACTCTTTGCGAACCCGTGAATCGCAGCACACCAGGCCTCCCTTTCCATCACCAACTCCTGGAGTTCACTCAGACTCACGTCCATCGAGTCAGTGATGCCATCCAGCCATCTCATCCTCTGTTGTCCCCTTCTCCTCTTGCCCCCAATCCCTCCCAGCATCAGAGTCTTTTCCAATGAGTCAACTCTTTGCATGAGGTGGCCAAAGTACTGGAGTTTCAGCTTTAGCATCATTCCTTCCAAAGAAATCCCAGGGCTGATCTCCTTCAGAATGGACTGGTTGGATCTCCTTGCAGTCCAAGGGACTCTCAAGAGTCTTCTCCAACACCACAGTTCAAAAGCATCAATTCTTTGGCACTCAGCCTTCTTCACAGTCCAACTCTCACATCCATACGTGACCACAGGAAAAACCATAGCCTTGACTAGATGAACCTTTGTTGGCAAAGTAATGTCTCTGCTTTTGAATAAGCTATCTAGGTTGGTCATAACTTTCCTTCCAAGGAGTAAGTGTCTTTTAATTTCATGGCTGCAGTCACCATCTGCAGTGATTTTGGAGCCCAGAAAAATAAAGTCTGACCCTGTTTCCACTGTTTCCCCATCTATTTCCCATGAAGTGATGGGACCGGATGCCATGATCTTCGTTTTCTGAATGTTGAGCTTTAAGCCAACTTTTTCACTCTCCACTTTCACTTTCATCAAGAGGCCTTTTAGTTCCTCTCCACTTTCTGCCATAAGGGTGCTGTCATCTGCATATCTGAGGTTATTGATATTTCTCCTGGCAATCTTGATTCCAGCTTGTGTTTCCTCCAGTCCAGCGTTTCTCATGATGTACTCTGCATATAAGTTAAATAAACAGGGTGACAATATACAGCCTTGATGAACTCCTTTTCCTATTTGGAACCAGTCTGTTGTTCCATGTCCAGTTCTAACTGTTGCTTCCTGACCTGCATACAAATTTCTCAAGAGGCAGATCAGGTGATCTGGCATTCCCATCTCTTTCAGAATTTTCCACAGTTTATTGTGATCCACACAGTCAAAGGCTTTGGCATAGTCAATAAAGCAGAAATAGATGTTTTTCTGGAACTCTCTTGCTTTTTCCATGATCCAGCAGATGTTGGCAATTGGATCTCTGGTTCCTCTGCCTTTTCTAAAACCAGCTTGAACATCAGGAAGTTCACGGTTCACATATTGCTGAAGCCTGGCTTGGAGAATTTTGAGCATTACTTTACTAGCGTGTGAGATGAGTGCAATTGTGCGGTAGTTTGAGCATTCTTTGGCATTGCCTTTCTTTGAGACTGGAATGAAAACTGACCTTTTCCAGTCCTGTGGCCACTGCTGAGTTTTCCAAATGTGCTGGCATATTGAGTGCAGCACTTTCACAGCATCATCTTTCAGGATTTGGAATAGCTCTACTGGAATTCCATCACCTCCACTAGCTTTGTTCATAGTGATGCTTTCTAAGGCCCACTTGACTTCACATTCCAGGATGTCTGGCTCTAGGTCAATGATCACACCATCGTGATTATCTGGGTCGTGAAGATCTTTTTTGTACAGTTCTTCTGTGTATTCTTGCCATCTCTTCTTAATATCTTCTGCTTCTGTTAGGTCCATAGCATTTCTGTCCTTTATTGAGCCCATCTTTGCATGAAATGTTCCCTTGGTATCTCTAATTTTCTTGAAGAGATCTCTAGTCCTCAAAACGGGCTTCCCAGTAGATTTTTTCCTGAGGCAGCCAGGTGGCGCTAGTGGTAAAAGAACCCGCCTGCCGATGCAGGAGACACAGGAGAGGCAGGTTTGATCCCTGGGTCAGGAAGATTCCCTGGAGGAGGAAATGGGAACCCACTCCGGTATTCACCATCGTTCACTCATAGTCCCAGATAGCTGGTTTATTTTGATGAGAGTCTTGATGTTCTGGGGCCTCATCAGCTCCATGTTAGTCTTCACATGGCAACTGCCATCTTATTTCCACCTGGGAGCTATGTACACCCAGTCATCTTTTCTGTTCTGGTCAAAAAGTGAACAGGCTCGTTTTCAAAACCTTTTTTTTTTTTTTTGTTCTCCCTGAAGTCACTGGTTCTGGTCTACAAGCTAAAAGATGCTCCTTTGTTTAGCATCAGTTGGTGAGATGAGGTGGGTCTTTTATCTGGGAGCACCATGTTGGTCACAGGCGAGGCTGGCAGGGAAGTCTGGACTGCTCAAGACAAATGGAACAATGGAGCCTTCCACCTAGTAACAAAGTAGCATATTTAGGTTTCAAAGGACAGGGAATGGCTTTGCAGGACTTTATCCATGTCCTTTAGGGAAGACACTCCAGGAACATCACGGAATTATCTCAATCATATAAAAAACTTTCTTGTGTGAAGAAGTCTTGGATGGACGGCCATACGTGCCATTCAGCCTTTCAAATTTCTATAGGTGATTGCTTGAAGCAAAATATTAGAAGTTTTAGCTTCTGCAAGGTTATGAATAATAGAGTGCACTTTCAGCACATCATGAAAATGAGGCCTTTTAGACCAATTTTCTTGCAGATGAGGAAACTGAGGCCAGTATAGGAGAAAGAACTTGTCAAAGTCACTCCATAAGTCACTAACAGAGCCAAGACGAGCTGAGTGTCAGGGCAGTGCACTGCCAGGAAAAATTTGGGGGAACTAAATTAAGGCAATAGAATTAAGCTACCCGGCTCACACAGAGATCCAACCCAGGGCCAAGGACAATTTAATATTGCCTTCTAATCCAAGGTCCTAAAGGAAGCCAACTGGTACGGGAGCCTGAGCAAGAAAAGATCCTTTCATTCCCACCAGGATCAGTCCCATCACTTGGTTTCCCTGGTTGAAGCTAAAAGCTAGTCCATGGTGGAAAATTCCTGTTACTTACTCTCCCAATTACTGCTTCCACTCTGCTAAACTTATACCAGACACTGTGTTTGTTCCATAAAATTCACAGAAGGTATATCTGGAGTAAATTAGGTGGCGGAAGAAAAGGAGAGGGGAAGAGGGAGAGGATGGACTTTCTTGAATCCATGGGCCAGCTCAGCTCAGCCGTAAGCAATATGCCTTGTGTTTTGCTTGGGCTCTACATCCTGGGGACTTCTCATCTTCAACAGATTACCCAGAGAGACTTGCTATTGACCAGATACCCTCCAAGGCCAACCTCCCCTAGTCTGCAACTTTCTTGCTCTGCCAAAGCCCATTTGAAGTTACCACTGCCCACTTTATACAGTCAACCTATGTGCTAAGGATTCTCTTTGTGGACCATCTATGGCAATTATTTTTATTACAGTGAAATGTGTATAACATGAAATTAACCATTTTAACATGAACAATTTAGTGGCAGTTAGTACCATCATGACGTTTTGTAACTGCTACCTCTCAGTTCAGTTCAGTTCAGCCACTCAGTCCTGTCTGATCCTTTGCGACCTCGTGGACTGCAGCACGCCAGGCCTCCCTGTCCTTCACCAGCTCCTGGAATTTGCTCAAACTCATGTCCATCAAGTCCGTGATGCCATCAACCATCTCATCCTCTGTCGTCCCATTCTCCCCCTGCCTTCAGTCTTTCCCAGCATCAGGGTCTTTTCCAACGTATCAGTTCTTCGCATCAGGTGGCCAAAGTACTGGAGCTTCAGCATCAGCATCAGCTTCAACTCCTACCTCTATCTAGTTACAAAACATTTTCATCACCCCAAAGAAAATGCCATAACCATTAACTAATAACTCCCCATTCCCTTCCTCCCTCAGCCCCTGGCAAATATGAATCTTCAATTCTTGCTCTATCGATTTACCTATCCTGGAGATTTCATGTAAGTAGAATCACATAATATGTGATCTTTGGTGTCTGCCTTCTTTCATGTAGTATAACATCTTCAAGGTTCATCAAAGTTGTAGCATGCATCAGTCCTTCATTCTCTTTTATGGCTAAACAATATTTCACTGGATATACCACAGTTTGTTTATCTAGTCATCCATTGATGAACGTTTGAGCTATTTCCACCTTTCGGTTATTGTAAATAGTGCAGTTTATGAATACATGTGTGTATATTTGTTTAAGTAGCTGTTTTCAATTTTGGGGGTATAAATCTCAGAGTGGAACTGCTTGGTCATATGGTAATTCTACGTTTACTTTTTGAGGTACTGTGTAGTAAAATTTTAACATCTTTCTAGCTTCTCCTGACTAGTTTCTGGCCTCCATGGCCATATTCTCCCACTCCACAGCTGGTGGATGTCAAGGGATGTTCATTGGTTTTAAAATTAATCTATTTAATACAAAATTAGCCAAATATAACTTTTCAAGTAATTTTACTGCAAATTCATCATAAAATGCTTTAAAAACCAAACAGGAAATGATTTTTAGATTATAGAACAGCATTATCAACAAAAACTTTTCTCACTGTCCAGGATGGTAGCCGTTAGGCAAATGTGACTCTTGAACACTTGACATAATGTGACTAGTGAGCCTAAGGCAAGGAATTTTAAATTTAATTAATTTTTTAAATTTAAAATTTAAATAGCCACAGTATCACAGTTATAAGCTGCATTCCTAATCTTCTATAGTAGAGCAAAAACTGAAACGTATCCCTAAGGAGTAGTTATTTTTCACATTAGTGAAGGGAGAAGCCTTGGATATGCTTTTTAAAAATATTTAGTTATTTGACTGTGCTGGGTCTTAGTCGTGGCACCAGGATCTTCAGCTATGGCATGTGGGATCTAGTTCCTTGACCAGGGATCAAACCTGGGCCTCCTGCATTGGGAGCATGGATTTTAGCCACCGAACCACCAAGGAAGTCCCTAAATTTATTTTTCTTTATAGATATCAAGCATAAGTACTCAATGCTGGTAAGATTAGTACAAAAATGGTATTTTTAAACAGTGCTGGTGGCAGTGTAAATTTCTTTCAACTCGCATATAGGGTTATCATTACCATCTTTCTAAATTCCATATATATGCGTTAGTATACTGTATTGGTGTTTTTCTTTCTGGCTTACTTCGCTCTGTATAATAGGCTCCAGTTTCATCCACCTCATTAGAACTGATTCAAATGTATTCTTTTTAATGGCTGAGTAATACTCCATTGTGTATATGTACCACAGCTTTCTTATCCATTCATCTGCTGATGGACATCTAGGTTGCTTCCATGTCCTGGCTATTATAAACAGTGCTGCGATGAACATTGGGGTACACGTGTTTCTTTCAATTCTGGTATCCTCGGTGTGTATGCCCAGCAGTGGGATTGCTGGGGCTGGTGCACTGGGATGACCCAGAGGGATGGTATGGGGAGGGAGGTGGGAGAGGGGTTCAGGATTGGGAACACGTGTACACCCGTGGCAGATTCATGTTGCTATATGGCAAAACCAATACAATATTGTAAAGTAATTAGCCTCTAATTAAAATAAATAAATTTAAATTTAAAAAATTTCTTTCAACTAAAATTCGTTTATTCATACATCCATTCATTTATTCATACATCCATTCATTTATTCATATGCAGTAAATGTTCTGGTTGGATGCTTCCATGTATCAGGCACCATACTATGCACTTGAGGACAGAGAGATGACCAAAAACATTATCCCTCCCCACAAAAGCTCAAAGTCAAGCAGCCAGGTAAACACAAAATTGCAATACAATGTGATGAAGGATTTTAGGTACATTTTTTTCACTTAATCCTTGCAATAGCCCTAATAGTGAGTTAGGTATGATTTCTCTATTTTACAAACAATGAAGCTGTGACTTCGAGAAGTTAATAAATTGAGAAATGTTGCACTGTGAACACTGTAATTGAGGTATGTACAAGGTCTACTTATACAAATAAGGGAGTAATTCACTATGCTTGCAGTGGAAGAAGGGAAAGTTTGAGCTGAATTTTGAAGGATGAGCAAGAGATATGCCCAACAACAATATACTTGGTTCTATGTCTTTAAGTTTTTTCCCACATAATCTGACTTAGTAACTCCATTTAGGAGAACTTATCTCACAGAAATATCCAAAAGTAAGGGAAAAAACCCTATATGAAGAGGATGTACATGTCTCTATTATTTATAATAGTGAAAGATTGGAAACCATCTACATGCTTAACAATGAGAGGATAGTTAAATAGATTACAGTCTCTCTACTCTATGGAACATTGATGCTACCAATGAAAATAATTTAAATGATAATTAAAAAGACTGTAGCAATATCAAAATTACTTATGGCATGATGTCAAGAAATAAAAGCCAGATACCACATCGTGTATTCATTATGAATGCAATTACGGAGACCATGATTACATATGAACAGGGCTACAACGGACACACACACACACACACACACAGTTGCTATCAGGCTGTGGGGATCAGGGTAAGTTTATTTTTCTTTATTTTTCAAAGTGTTATTTAATGTTATTTTATCTTTTACTATAAAATAAGGGGGCATTTTAAAAGAGACATCAAGCCTGGTTTTAATGTGACTTTTACTTGTTCCAAATAGTCATTTTCACTGGAAAATTTGAGATTCCTTTTAAAATAGATCAAATATGGAAAATATTGTGTGGTCCCTTCTGTTTTAGCCAACTCAGACTTAGTCTCCAGGCAAGGCAATGAAAAAATAAGTTGATAATTGTTTTGTTTTTTTTTTTTTGCACATGTTTTAGTGGTCTTGATTTTATCATGATGCACAACAGAAATCACATTGCTGTCAAATATTTGCTGACCATGGATTTGGAATAAGAGAACTAATGAGCGACAGTCATTCCATTTTCAAAATGCCTCTCTCCTGGGACTGAAGTTGGGTTCTAAGTGTATTTCTTTTTATGTGATGACATTAATATAAAACCAAGTCTTGATTTGGTAATGGGCTGCTGCTGACAGACAAATGTAGAAGAGGGAAGGAAGTCTTTGTTGTTCTTAAGTTGTTGGGATGAGATAGCTGTACAAATATAACCTCAAGAATGCTGTCACCTTCGAGCGATGCAGGGTAAGCCCTGGAGGCACAATTTCCGTTTACTAGCAGGACTGTCTCAAGTCTGAGATAAGCAGTACAGAGGTACTATTTTTATTCAGAGTTTATTTCTCATCCAACAAGTGAGGTCGACTATGAGACCCAGCATGACATAGTGGCTAAGGGTTACACAGACCGAGACTTAAATCTTGGCACCTCCATTGGTTGGCTATGCGATCTATGCTTCGGTCTTCTCATCTATAAACAGAGAACAGTGATAGAGGCACTTTATCGAATTGTTCTGAGGGTTATCTGAGACAATACCTAGTGCTTAGCCTCGAATCTGACACACGCTGATAGCTCAATAAATGATAGCTGCCATTACTAACGTGCATATGATACTGTGCTAAGTAATAGGCTGTTTACTTGTCTTTTTCTTTTACTACATTATAAATCGCTTGACATTGGGGGCTCTGTGTGACTTGTTCACCATCATATCCCCTGTCCCTAGCACACGGTTTAGGACTCCATAGTTGCTCAAGAAAAAGTTGTGAATGTTTCATATTCTTTTATGAGCTGGTTAGTCAGATGTGGCCACAAGAGGAGACAGAGGAGAGACTTGGGGAAGCAGAGTTTATAATACTCACAGGTGCTAGACACAGGAGGCTCAGCGCGCCCCATAGGGCTACTGGGAAAGACACCAGAGTGGTCAGGAGGCAGGAGATAGGAGGGAGGGGAAGGTTGAGGCCTTGGCCTTTATGTTGGAATTTCTGGGGGTGGGGGAGGGGTGCTGGTGGGGAGAGTGCGGAAAGGTAAGGTTGGGCAGAGGACTTTCAGAGGGGCTGCTGAGCTAGTTTGAATACTTCGGTGGGCTTTGGGCTATAGGGGTGGTCCCTACCTGTCTGGCACTTGGCCCTGGGGTGATTAAGGCAGAGGAATATTGTCTCCTAGGATGTAAGGGCCAGACAGAGATACCACTTTGGATTGATTAGTTTGAAGATCGGACATACTCCCAGCTAGGTTCTTTCTATCTCTAAGAATGGCTAGCCCCCAAAAGGGCTATCTGTCCCCAGCCAGAAAAGCTTTTTAAGATGTCAAAGCATCTTCAGTTCAGTTCAGTCGCTCAGTCATGTCCGATTCTTTGCGATCCCATGAATCACAGGACACCAGGCCTCCCTGTCCAACACTAACTCCCGGAGTTCACTCAAACTCATGTCCATCGAGTTGGTGATGCCATCCAGCCATCTCATCCTCTGTCGTCCCCTTCTCCTCCTGCCCCCAATCCCTCCCAGCATCAGAGTCTTTTCCAATGAGTCAACTCTTCGCATGAGGTGGCCAAAGTACTGGAGTTTCAGCATACAAGAAATTTAAAATATTTACAGTACAGTGGAATTAACTTAATTGACTGCCTAGTGAATTTTGGAAATACCAGAAAGCATGAGATGTAGCCCATGGTCTTCAGGAGTTTACAGACATCGTGGGTGTGGGCAGAGGGTGCAGGGAGATGTGGACAGGCAGCTAGGGGGTTGAGGGAATAGGAACTCATCTTAAAACCAGAAAAACGCAGGGGGCATAGGTTCAACCCCTGCTCAGGGAACTAAAATCCTGCATGCTGCATGGTGTGGCCAAGATAGAACAGAAAAACAAGTTTTTTAATACTAGTTCAACTTACTGGCTATGTGGCCTTTGGAGTGTCAGTCAACCTTTCTGAGCCTCAGTTTCCTCAACCTTAAAAATGGGAATAATAATGATAATAACAATAATAAAGTGCTCAAAATGAATGTGTGTGATGTAAATTTATGTGATAAGTATACATGAATTTATGTGGTAAGTGTATACTTTGTGAACTGAAAAATAGTATACAGAACTAAAGAGGTATTATTATTCTAAGTATATGCTATGCTAGGAATAATAAATTTCAGACATGTGGGCTTTATTCTCTATAAGAGGTATGAAGTGTTAGTCACTCAGTTGTGTCTGACTCTGTTACCCCGTGGACTGTAGCTCGCCAGGCTCCTCTGTCCATGGAATTCTCCAGGCAAGAATATTGGAGTGGGTAGTCATTCCCTTCTCAAGGGGATCTTCCCAACCCAGGAGTTGAACCCAGGTCTCCTGCATTACAGGCAGATTGTTTACCAACTGAGCCACCAGGGAAGCCCTTTCAGGCCCTGAACTGTGGTAGAAACACCAAACTGATTTACCTGGAGGATGAGGTGGGCGAGTGGATGCATAGATAGGCACAGAAGAGTTAGTTCCAATATTGACTTGATTAATGAGCAAAGGAAAAGCACAAAGCGTGTGTGCGTGTGTGTGTGTGTGTGTGTGTGTGTGTGTGTGTGTGTGTGTGCACGCGCGTGTATGAGTCTTCCTTACATAGAAGCTTCAGATCTTTGAACCCAATTAGTGATCTGTCATTGCTGTTGGAGTCCCTAGATTGGCACCTTGGGTTTGGCACCAAGAGGAGCACATCAAATGGTTCGCCAGTTCATGGCTCCATAGAATCCTAAGCTGTGGTAGAAACTATTTTTCTGATATGTTCAGAGAAGAACGAAATATAATGGTTATATGCAAATCAGTCTCTGCTTTGAGCATAACAGTTTAAAATGCTTGATTCTGTGGGGGAGGAAAAATAATTTTCTGTTTACCCTCCTAGATTCTTGGCTGGGACCCCCGTAATAAAAGATAGATTAACAGGAGGAAAACAAACAGAAGTTTAATAACATGTATACTCTTTGTCTACAAGAGAGAGAGCCAGAAATGTGAAATAACTCCCCTCAACGGCCCCAGCTACCACCTTAAAAATCGTCTCCAACTAAAGCAGAAGGTTGGGGGTGGGGGGAAGGCCAGCATTGGGAGGCGACCAAGAAAGCACAGTAAACAGGCTAAGATTATTATGCAGATTTAAGCCCGTGCTTTGTCCATTGATAAGAGTTTCTAGGGGTTTACAGTCATTTTCCTCTTCCTGGTACAGAGATGGAAACACCCTTACAAATGGAGATTTCTCTCATAGATGAAAATGTGTCTTACAGAAGGTTAACTTCTACTTGTTTTTCAGAGCTTTTCCTGTGTCTGCTGAACAATAATCAGCTCAAAATATGCCAAAGACATATTTAAGGGTGTCAAACTATGCTTGCCTTCAATTTGGTTACTTTTAATTTTCCTTCTTTCTTTGATTAATTGGGTTGTGAAACTATTGTGTTGTAAGTCAAACACAGTCTTGGGGTCAGTTTGGGGTTTAAATCTCAGCTCTGCCTCTTATTAGTTGGATAATGCTGGGGAAGATCCTTACTGTTCCCGGAGGCCTAGTTTCCATCTGAAAAATAAGAAAAGTTTTTGTGAGGATTTAATGTGATACTGTATATAAAGCAACTGACACTTAATAAATATGCCAAAAATAGTAGGCAAAAGAAAAAGTATGTTTTGGTTGTCTTTTCAAAAGAAAAAAAAACCACTGGAAAGAGACTGGCTCTTCTAGCATTGACTCATGGGGCCTTTATGAAGTCTTTGATGACAGCATTTTTCATATATGTTAATCAACAAACACATTTTCACTATGAGAAGAGTACAAGTATCTTCACTGGTCTGATTGGGGTCGGTTGTTTCCCTCCACATTATAAACTAAATCAGATTTTTTGTGGAAATAAGTTTTTCTTTCAATTTATTTCTTATTGAAATCTAGTTGAAGTACAATGTCATGTTAATTACTACTGTACAGCAGAGTGACTCAGTTATACACACATATATATACATTATTTTTGTATTCTTGTCCATTGTGGCTTATCACAGGATATTGAATATAGTTCCCTGTGTTATACAGCAGGACTTTGTTGTCTAGCCATTATATGTATATGTACCAGTTTGCATCTGCTAATCCCAAACTCCCAGTCCAACCCTCACCCACCACCACCCTCTTGGCAACCACCAGTCTATTTCAATGTCCCTGATTCTGTTTCTGTTTTGTAAACAGGTTCATTTGTGTCATATTTTAGATTCCACATATAAGTAATATCATATGGTACTTGTCTTTCTTTTTCTGAGTTTCTTTACTCATTTATGTTGCTGCAAATGGCCTTATTCCATTCTCCTTTATGGCTGAGTAGTATTCCATTATATATATGTACCACATCTTTATCCATTCATCTGTCTGTGGACATTTAGGTTGATTCCATGTCTTGGCTATTGTGAACAGTGATGCTATGAACATAGGGGTGCATGTGTCTTTTTGAATTATAGTTTTGCTTGGGTAATATAATTGCATTTCTATGTAACTGAATAAAACATTTTGTTTTCTCCTTCTTCTGCCCAGGTTGGTTCTTTGATCCATTCTAAGCAATACCAGCAGATTGCTGCTGCTGCTGCTAAGTCGCTTCAGTCGTGTCTGACTCTGTGTGACCCCATAGACAGCAGCCCACCAGGCTCCCCCATCCCTGGGATTCTCCAGGCAAGAACACTGGAGTGGGTTGCCATTTCCTTCTCCAATGCATGAAAGTGGAAAGTGAAAGTGAAGTCGCTCAGTCGTTTCCGACTCTTAGCGATCCCATGGTCTGCAGCCTATCAGGCTCCTCCGTCCATGGGATTTTCCAGGCACAAGTACTGCAGATTAACTGCCCTGAAATATCAAGTTGAAAGTAGCATTTCTCTACTTGATAGAGTCCAGTATACCCCTGCCCCATGCCCCCCGCCACTTCCTACCAAATTCAGAACTTCCCAGCTTGGCAGTCAAGGCCACATCTGGGACCTTTAGAGGTTTATCCTATGTTGCTCTAAACTAAGGGATCAGTAAATGTCTAACAGTCAATTTCTGTTGACCTTAAACAAATAGAGTGCCAGATATTTCTCCAGCAAAGATGGGTTTGTTCAGGATCAGCAAAGAGTTGAAATTCAGGGCCTGCAACCACAGTGTCCAAGGGAAGGAGAATGCTTTTATAGAGGGGGTAGTTGGGAAGGCTTGAGTAAACAAAGAGTCCATGGCTTTTCACTGGCTGAATCCTTGCCTGCAAAGAAGAGATTTTCTTCTTCCTGTTGGGCTCTGCTATCATCACAGGGCATGAGAGCTCCCCCTTCTGGTCTCTCTTTAATGGAACTTTCTGTTCCCTTAATTAATCTTTACTATTTCCTGTATATAATATGTGCTTTCTTGGAAAGTGGTTTGGAAGAGAAGGAGAGAATACAGCAAAGAAAAAGTAGAGAATTACTATGAGGATTTCAAAACGTGTACATGTGGTTATATATGCATACACACACGTGTGCATGCATATGTGTGTGTGTTTGTATAATCCAGCCAACTTTTCTCATGCTCTACAAGGATTTCTTCTCCTACAAAAAGACAGCTGGAAAGAGCCACTTATGTAGTCTATGCCACTGTTAACTCAACTACCGTTATTCCTTCAACTTGCTTCAATCTGTCTTGCCTCCACCTTTTGGCTCATATTATCTTCTCTGTTTACCGTCTTCCACTTTCTGCCCTGCATCCATCCCTATCTCCACCTATGAAAATCCTACCCTGCCACCAAGGTCAGGTTCAATTTCCACCTCCGCTTCACACTCCTTCCCTCTCTTCTGAGCTCTTCATGTACTGCCCATGTAGTGTCAACCTCTCCTAACCCTGTGTTTTGTGTTTCTTTCCTGATAGCAGGGCTGCCAAAGACAGTTGTTCAGGTAGTGCTCTGAATTAAGGTACCCAGCTAAGGGGGCAGAGGGGGGCTGAAATCTACCTGCTAAGATGGATTGGGAGCACTTGGTGGGAGAACCATTCTTAATTTACACAGATACACAGTACCTGCTCTCAGCTGTTAGATGAACAGTTCCTCGAGGAAGATAATAGATCATGACCATCTTTGGGCTTCCCTGGTGGCTCAGGTGGTAAAGAATCTGCCTGAAATGCAGGAGACCCAGATTCGATCCCTGGGTCGGAAAGATCCCCTGGAGAAGGGAATGGCAACCCATTCCAGTATTCTTGCCTAAAGAATTTCATTGACAGAGGAGCCTGGAGGGCTACAGTCCATGAGGTTTGCAAAGAGTTGGACATGACTGAGCAACTAACACACACACACAGCACTTTGACCAGTGCTCGATGGAAGCCTCCTTGTAGGCATCAAACACTGTGACTGTTTTCTCTCCCTCTGATGGTTAATTTTATGTGTCAACTTAACTGGGTTAAAGGATGCCCAGGCAGCTGGTAAATCCTTACTTCTGGGAAGATGGCTGTCCAGTGGTTGAGACTCTGTGCTTCCAATGCAGGGGGAGCAGGTTCAAACCCTGGTTGAGGAACTAAGATTCCATATGCCACGCAGTGTGGCAAAAAAATACCACATTCATAGAAACAGAGTAGAATGGTGGGTTATTAGGGGATGGGGGACAGAGATATTGGGAGATGTTGGTCAAGGGGTGCAAACTTTCAGTTATGCAAGATGAATAGGTTCTGGAAATAATATGCAGTCACATGACTATTGTTAACAATAATATATTGCCCACTTGAAATTTGTTCAGAGGGTAGATCTGAAGTGTTCTCACCACTCACAAAAAATGATTACCATTGGAGGTGACGAATAGATTTCTTGGCTTGATTATGATGAATATTTAATAATTTATACTATGTCAAATCATGTTGTACCTCTTAAATTCACTTAATTTTAGTAGTCAACTATCACAATAAAGCTGGAAAAAATTTTATATATATATAAATTAAACTACAAAAATAGTGGAAACCATCCAAATGTCCATTAGCTGGTGAATCGATAAACAAGATGTCATTTCTTCTTTAAATGCTTAAGAGACCTTTAAATGTTTAAGAGATTAAAATTAAATAGAAATGCTTAATACAATTTACCAGTGAAACCATTCTAGGTTTGGCAGTGTTTTTATAGGAAGGTTTTTAATTACAAAATCAATTTCTTTTATTTGATATAGGGCTATAGAGGTTAATTACTTCTTCAGTAAGATTTGATGGTGTCTGTAAAGCTATATTCCTATTTTATCTAAGTTGTTTAAAGTATTGGATTAAAGTTTCTATGATATAAAAAAAAAACAACAAAATGTGGTATGTCTTAAAAATGGGATATTATTTAGCCACAAAAAGGAAGTACTAATACATGTTACAGCATGAATAACCCTTGAAAATATAGTAAGTGAAAGAAGGTTGTCAAAAAAGACTATGCAATGTATTACTCCATTTATATAAAAAATCTAGATCAGGCATACCCACAAATGTAGAAAGCAGACTAGTAGTTGTCAGGGTCTGAGTGGAGACAGGAATGAGGAGTGAGTGATTAATTAGAAGGGTTTCTTTTGGGGGTGATGAAGTTCTTCTAAAATAAGATGGTGAGAATTGTTGTATTACCTTGTGAAGGTACTAAAAGCTACTGAATTGTACACTTTAGAAGGATGAACTTTATGGTGTGTGAATTATATCTCAATAAAGCTGTTATTTAAAAGAAGAAATGAACATAAATGTCCTCTCACCCCAATTCATTTCCAGCACCTTTCAGAGCTTACATATATATTTATTTTTATGTTGTGATCACTGAGTGTCCAATATTTTGTTATACTTTTTCATTTATAGTAGTCCCCTTTTATCTACAGGGGATTTGTTCCAAGACACGCAGAGGACACCTGGAACTGTGGATAGTACCAAATCCTATGTACACTATGTTTCCTATACATACATAGCTACAATAAAGTTTAATTTCTAAATTAGGTGCAGTAAGAGATTGCATGCTAAATTGCTTCAGTCATGTCCGATTCTTCACAAACCTATAGACTGTAACCCGCCAGGCTCCTCTGTCCATGGATTTCTCCAGGCAAGAATGCTGGACTGGGTTGCCATGCCCTTCTCCAGGGGATCTTCCTGACCCAGGGATTGAACCTGTGTCTCTTATGTCTCCTGCATTGGCAGGAGGGTTCTTTACCACTAGAGCCACCTGGGAAGTCCAGTAAGAGATTATAAGCAATAATAATAAAATAGGACAATTATTAACAGTATACTATAATAAAAGTTGGAGAAGGCAATGGCAACCCACTCCAGTACTCTTGCCTGGAAAATCCCATGGATGGAGGAGCCTGGTGGGCTGCAGTCCATGGGGTCGCGACTGAGTGACTTCCCTTTCACTTTTCACTCTCACGCATTGGAGAAGGAAATGGCAACCCATTCCAGTGTTCTTGCCTGGAGAATCCCAGGGACAGTGGAGCCTGGTGGGCTGCCGTCTATGGGGTCGCACAGAGTCGGACACGACTGAAGCGACTTAGCAGCAGCATAATAAAAGTTATGTGAATGTGATCTCTCTTTAAAAAAATCTTCTTATACTATGCTCACCCTTCTTCTTGTGCCAATGTGATATGACAAGATGCCTATGTGCTCAGATGGAGTGAAGCGTATGATAGAGGCATAGTGATATAGCCTTAGGCTACTATTGACCTCCTGACAGTACCTCAGAAGGATGAGCATTTGCTTCCAGTGGTCCTGGATTATTGAACCGTGGCCATATCGATGGTTGGATGTCAGGAACATATGATGTCATGGCTGGAGATCCCTGGGTGGCATGGAGCAGGATGGCATGAAATTTCATCATGCTACTCAGACCAACTGCAATTTAAAACTTTTAAAAAATTTATTTATTTATTTTCATTGGAGGCTAATTACTTTACAATTTTGTAGTGGTTTTTGCCATACATTGACATAAATCAGCCATGGGTGTAACATATGTTCCCCATCCTGAACTCCCCTCCCACCTCCCTCCCCATCCCATCCCTCTGCACCAGCCCCGAGCACCCTGTCTCATGCATCGAACCTGGACTGGCAATCTGTTTTGCATATAATAATATACAGGTTTCAATGCTATTCTCTCAAATCATCCCACCCCCACCTTCTCCCACAGAGTCCAAAAGTCTGTTCTTTACATCTGTGTCTCTTTCTCTGTCTTGCATATAGGGTCATCGTTACCATCTTTTAAAATTCCATATATAAGTGTTAATATACTGTATTGGTGTTTTTCTTTATGGCTTACTTCACTCTGTATAATGGGCTCCAGTTTCATCCATCTCACTAGAACCGATTCAAATGCATTCTTTTTAATAGCTGAGTAATATTCCATTGTGTATATGTACCACAGCTTTCTTATCCATTCGTCTGCCGATGGGCATCTAAATTGCTTCCACGTCCTGGCTATTGTAAACAGTGCTGTGATGAACACTGGGGTACACGTCTCTTTCCCCAGTGTGTACGCCCAGCAGTGGGATCGCTGGGTTGTATGGCAGTTCTATTTCCAGTTTTTTAAGGAATCTCCACAGTGTTCTCCATAGCGGCTGTACTAGTTTGCATTCCCACCAACAGTGTAAGAGGGTTCCTTTTTCTCCGCACCCTCTCTAGCATTTATTGCTTGTAGACTTTTTGATAGCAGCCATTCTGACTGGCGTGAGATGGTAGCTCATAGTGGTTTTGATTTGCATTTCTCTGATAATGAGTGATGTTGAGCATCTTTTCATGTGTTTGTTAGCCATCTGTATGTCTTCTTTGGAGAAATGTCTGTTTAGCTCTTTGGCCCGTTTTTTGATTGGGTCGTTTATTTTTCTGGAATTGAGCTGCAGGAGCTGCTTATATATTTTTGAGATTAATTCTTTGTCAGTTGCCTCTTTTGCTATTATTTTCTCCCATTCTGAAGGCTGTCTTTTCACCTTGCTTATAGTTTCCTTCGTTGTGCAAAAGCTTTTAAGTTTAATTAGGTCCCATTTGTTTATTTTTGCTTTTATTTCCATTACTCTGGGAGGTGGGTCATAGAGGATCCTGCTATGATTTATGTCAGAAATTTAAAACTATACATTGTTGATTTCTGGATTTTTCCATTTAATATTTTCTGACCACTGTTGACTACCGTAGCCAAAGAAAGCAAAAACAGGGAACAAGGAGGAAATAACCTAACATTATTTCACATACATTTCAATGTGCTGTATTAATCTAATTTATATGCTTCTAATTTTTAAAAGAAAATCTTATCAAAGTGAAATGCATATAATATACAGAAAAGCACACAAACATATGAGTATAAGGATGAATTTTCCAAAAGTAAATACACTCAATGGTTTGTAATTTTGCATAACAAAAATAAAGTGCATCATGGTGCCATACCATAGTTTGCTTCACTCTTTCTCTATTTGGTGGTGAGCAGGGAGCTTTTGAGTTGTTTTTGATATCTGAAAATTATAAATAACAATGCTATAATCATCTTTGTAAATATTACCACTGCACTATGTTATTAATATTTCTTTAGAGTATATTTTTCCAAAGCAAAAATAATGGATCAAAAAGTATGTCAAATACCAGTAGACTGCTTTTTCTGAAAATGCAAATTAATTTCATGTTTCACCAGCAATGTGTAACTGTACCTAATTTACCACAGCTTAGTGAGCAATAGGTTTTATCATTTTAACCTTTACTCCTCTGTTTATAAGGTGTATAATAACACTGTACATAGATTTTAATTTCTCCTCTGTGACTGCTAGGGTGACTGTTCTATTTTCTGTCAGGTAGTTTATTATCTGTAGTCCTCACCTATAAGCTGCCTAGCTCCTTTGATCACTTTTCTAGTGGTATCTGAATGTTGATTTCATATCCTTGTTTCAATTCTAAATATGTTTCAATGGTACAGTCGCACCAATTATGTTTCCACCTCTGTGTTTACATCATGTAGCTTTAAAAATATTTGTTTTGTTTTCTATCATCACAAATTATCTATTAAAATGTGATAATGGATACCCTCCATTTATTTGGTAACATTGATCCTCCTCTTCTTTATCTGGGGTAAAAATGTTAGTGCATTTTCTTCTCAATGTTTTTATTTTATTTAAGACTTTGAATCATCTAGAATTTATTTTATTCTATGATTTAAGCTATAGACCTAAGTTCCTTGTCCCCATACTGAAATCCATTAATTAAGTAGTGACTTTTTTTTCTACTACTCAGTTGTTTCTGGTTTGCTGAATGTGGGGTTATTAACCAATTCTATTCTGGGATATTAATATTTCTTATAGCATTTAAAAATCAAATATCATATAGCTTTGATAACTTGTTTAAAAATCTTAAAGAACAAGTCTACAGTAATTGGATCCTTCTGACCAATTTTTCTAACAACTTTGTCAAACTCTAAAACTTTTCTCCATGGCTTTCATTTGCACTGCATTGCATTTATATGTAACTAGCTATCTTTATTGGAGAAGGCGATGGCTCCCCACTCCAGTACTCTTGCCTGGAAAATCTCATGGATGGAGGAGCCTGGTAGGCTGCAGTCCATGGGGTCACTGAGGGTCGGACACGACTGAGCGACTTCACTTTCACTTTTCACTTTCATGCATTGGAGAAGGAAATGGCAACCCACTCCAATGTTCTTGCCTGGAGAATCCCAGGGATGGGGGGGTCGCACAGAGTCGGACACGACTGAAGTGACTTAGCAGCAGCAGCAGCTATCTTTATGCTATTTGGTCTCTCAAGTATTACTTCTCAGTAAATAGCATCATTATTCATGTCTTCCTTTATTTCTCCCACTGGTATTTTATAATTTTCTTTCAATATATCTTTATTCCCTCAAATTAAATGAATTACCCAGTATTTAATACTTTGTCATTATTTTGAATACCCTTTTTCATTATATTGTCTAGCTATATGTCACTCTTACTAGGAATGTAACTGACTTTTGTCAGTTATCTTATATGTGTTGATGAACATATTTATTATTTTTAATGAATTTTCCGTTGATATCTTGGACTTCTTTATATAATCCTGTCATTTAAGAAGAGTGATATTTTTATTTCTTCTTTCCACATGTTTATAACTCATTTCTTTTTTTCTTCAATCACATTTTATTACAAAGTTAATAAAATGAGATGATGAGAGAGACATCTTGTCATATTTATGTTCTTATGGAGTGTCTCCAGTGCCTCTGGCTCTTGGTTTTATTTTTATTTTTTTACTGAACAAATCATTTTTATATTGTTGTGATAACAGTACATTGAAAAACAAATATTTCTAGTTGTTTGCATATGGAACTTTCTAATGATAGTAAAAATTCAGTCAGCTATTTCATGGCTTTGCAAATAACTTAGGCTTTTGTTTTCAGATGTGTATATAATCATCCCATTAAGAAAACCTTCCATACCTTTTAATTTTGTTTAACCAATGGAACTTATGAATTTTAAGAAATGTCTTCTCACCATCTTTGGAAAATTAGGCCTCAGCTTAAACAGCCCCAGAGAGGATTTCCTGGAAAACTTAATCTAATGTGACCACTCACCTCTAGGTCACACTCTAGCATATCACCCTCTCTCTTTTTTGGCAAAACACGTGACACCATGTGAAACTTTTCTAGTTAGTTATTGGCTTACATGGCTCTCACCCCATGAGAATGGACACTCCAAAAGAGCGGCTTTTTGACTCATCACTGGTGCATCTCCAGTGCCTAGAACAGTGTCTGATACGTATTAGACTCTCAATATATATTTTTGAAGTGCAAAAGTGAAAGTGTTAATAGCTCAGTCATGTCCAAGTTTTTGTGATCCTGTGGACTGTAGCCCACCAGGCTCCTCTGTCTGTGGGATTCTCCAGTCAAGAATACTGGAGTGGTTGCCATTCCCATCTCCAGGGGATCTTCCCAAACCAGGAATTGAACTCAGATCTCCCACACTGCAGACAGATTCTTTACCATCTGAGCCACCAGGATATAAATGAATATACAAATGAATGTAATTTTTAGACTTTATCCATTAATGTTATATCTTATATTACAGTGTTTCTAAGTGTATAATACTTTTATACCTAGCTCACAGCAGTTTTGTGTATTTTTATTCTTTTTGTGATGATATTGCTTGGAATGTTTGTGCCTATATTCATAAAACCAACCTATCATTTTTTTTCTTGTTATTGTTGTGTTTGAGCATTTAATTAAACACCATACTGAGAATGCAAATTAGTGCAACCAGTATGGAAAACAGTATGGTGTTCACTCAAAATATAAGAATGTACATCCAGTATTCCACTTCTGCTTCTTTGTTCGATGAAAACAAAGACCATAATTAGAAAAAATATATGTACCCTTATGTTCATCACAGTACTATTTATAATAGTCAAGATGGAAACAACCTAAGTGCCCATTGACAGATGAATGAAAAAGAAGATGTGGTATATATACAAAGAGATACTACTGAGTCATAAAAAGAATGAAGTTTTGCCACTTGTGACAAAATAGATAGGCCTCGAGGGCACTATGCTTAGTGAAATAAGTCAGACAGGAAAAAATACTGTATAATTTTATTAATATATGGAACATAAAAAAGCAAAATAAACAAAACACAAACACATAGATACAGAGAATAGACTAGCAGTTACCAGGAGGGAAAGGGGAGGGTGAAATGGGTAAAGGGGTGCAACTGTGTGGTGACAAATGGAAACCGAGTTTTCGGTGGTAAGTGTGGAAGGCAAGTTATGACCAACCTAGATAGCATATTCAAAAGCAGAGACATTACTTTGCCAGCAAAGGTCCGTCTAGTCAAGGCTATGGTTTTTCCAGTGGTCATGTATGGATGTGAGAGTTGGACTGTGGAGAAAGCTGAGCACCAAAGAATTGATGCTTTTGAACTGTGGTGTTGGAGAAGACTCTTGAGAGTCCCTTGGACTGCAAGGAGATCCAACCAGTCCATTCTGAAGGAGATCAGCCCTGGGATTTCTTTGGAAGGAATGATGCTAAAGCTGAAACTCCAGTACTTTGGCCACCTCATGCGAAGAGTTGACTCATTGGCAAAGACTCTGATGCTGGGAGGGATTGGGGGCAGGAGGAGAAGGGAACGACAGAGGATGAGATGGCTGGATGGCATCACCAACTCGATGCACATGAGTTTGGGTGAACTCTGGGAGTTGGTGATGGACAGGGAGGCCTGGCGTGCTGCAATTCATGGGGTCGCAAAGAGTAGGAAACGACTGAGCGACTGAACTGAACTGATGCCGTGGTATACTCAAAAGCTATAGTACATGACTTCCCTGGTGGTCCAGTGGTTAAGAATCTGCCTGCCAATGCAGGAGACTTGGGTTCCATCCCTGTTCTGGGAAGATCCCACATGCTGCAGAGCAACTTAGCCTGGGTGCCGCGACTACTGAGCCCATGCCCTAGACCCCATGCTCTGCAGCAAGAGAAGCCACAATAATGAGAAGCCTGTGCAGTGCAGCTAGAAAGCAGGCCCTGCTCTCCACAGCTAGAGAAAGCCCTCACAGCAAGGAAGACCTAGCACAGCCAAAATGAAGAAGTGAACATGTTAAAAAAATAAAATAAATGTTTCTAAAAAGTATACTGTTGTGCTCATGAAACTTACATAATGTTAGAGACCAATGTCACCTCAATTAAAAATAGATAAAAACCAAATTTACTTCATAAAACAAGTTTGATAGTATGCCCTTTTCTGTATTTTTGGACAGATTGTTTAATAATAACAGAAGGATTGTTTCTTGGAAAACTTCTCCAGTGAATCAATCAGAGCCAGGTGCCTGATTTTATATTCTTTAATTTTTTACTTACTGTAATTTCAGCTTTATTGACGTATAGTTGACAATATTTTCTTTTCTATTTTTTCATCTATGAAAACTCTACTCATGTTGATTCTCTGCATCATAGCTGGCATTGCAGATGTTAATGTAGGTTCACATTCATCACTACTCAGTTATTACTTTCTTTTTTGAAAGATTTCTTTATTTATTTGGCTGCGGTTGGTCTTTGTTGCTGCGAGAGGGCTTTCTGTAGTTGCGACAAGCAGGGGTTACTCTTCCTTGCTGTGTGTGGGCTTCTCATTGCCTTCTCTTGTTGCAGAGCACAGTCCCCTGGGCACTCAGGCTTTAGTAGTTGAGGCACGTGAGCTCTGCCGTAGTTACAGCTTGCAGCCTCTATAGCACTGGCTCAGTGATTGTGGTACACGGGCTTACTTGCTCTGTGGCACGTGGGATCTTCCTGGATCAGGGATCGAGCCAGTATCCCTTGTATTGCAAGGCGGATTCTTAACCACTGCATCACCTGGGAAACCCCTCAGTTGTTACTTTCAATAGCATGTAGCTGAGAATGATAACTCACTGAATCCAGTCATTCACTCATTCAACAAATATGTTTTGAACCATTTTCTCTGTGCTGGTGGCACAAAAATGAAGAAGACACAGTCTCTGTTCTCATGGACTCTATGGTCCAGCTGTGGAGTGTGCTGGTTAATCTGTGTTTATGGTGCCCTTATCCCCACTCCAATCCATTCTCTGCCCTTCTCTGCCTTGCCCTGTGCCCTGGGAGACTGACCTCTATGAATGCAATTGCCAAGGCTCTCTGGCCTTCTGGCCTCAGGTAGGAGTTCATCTTTTGGAGGAATGGCAGGAAATGAGAGGTCACGAGGTAGGAGAGGTTGGTGTATTTGTACCCTCGCTTCCTACCTTCTGGAAGATGGCTGCAAAACCAGGCACTAAATTTCACAGTCCCCTTTGCCCCTAGGCATAGTCATGTTCTTTGGAATACAATGGAACGTGAGTTGACAGGGTCTGTATCGGTTCCAGGCTGAGACCTCTTGAGAAGTGGTGGAATTTTTCCCTCTCTCTTTCCTCTTCTGTTGGCTAGGAGCAGAGAACTCTGGGGTCCTAGGAAAATGGTGGAAACACAGAATGGAAGAAACTTGGCCTCTTAATTATTGCAGACAAGAAAGCTGCCCACCAACCAGGAACATCCAGTTTCTACTATTCAATCAGTGAGAAACAATGTGTAATTTTAATGACTCTCTTAGGTTACTCCCAAGTCAGGGAACAAATGCACAACTTGGAGGTATCCTTTAAATGTTTTATTTTCCTTGGGCAGGTCTGTACTGTCCTTCACCTTAAAGTGGAAATATCTGGTATGTAGGTAGCAGGATTTGAATCCAGGTTTTCTGACTCTTAAAGCCAGAGGTCTTTCCTGTGCATTAGAATTGCTAGTAGAAGATGAGGCAATAACTTCTCTCCTCGATTCTCACTACCATCGCCATTAAAACAAAGCAATGAAATCTATGACCCTTTACATACTTCAAAAAAATCGTGAAAGGTGTAGTAGGTGGTTTAGGGTCATTGAGATTTTATTGAATTCCGGGATTTTCCTCCCTTCAATTACCTTGGTAGTCCCTAGATATAATAGCTGTCTGGATGATTAAGAGATTTGGAAACAAAGATGCAGGATAAGTCAGATGAGAGACAACCTTGTAATGCTGCTGACTTGTTATATAATTGTCCTAAGCCTGAATGCTGGTGGTACCAAACAAGGCTTTGTTGTTCTCAGAAATTTTGCGAGAGCAACTCTGGCATGACATCTTTCACTTCCCAGATAAAATATAGCTTTCCACGAGCAATCCAATTGTGGGTTTAGGGAGAACATTTTTTTGTGGGGGCCCAGAGAATGAGCATCCAGTGTTGTGCTTTTGCAGTGAGATTCATAATTGTGTGTTCCCAGGGGAAGAGGTTCAAGAAGGGCATCTTAGAGGGACATGTCAGCCCTTCTCTGTGGCTCAAGGATGTATGGAAAGGGCCAAATAAAGCCTGGGCTTCCGGGAAGACAATCACTTGTGTGGTGGACTTCAAGGGGCATCAGAAAAGCCTCCCTTCACTACCTGCTCTCTCCCCTCCCACACCGATGGCAGCAACTTCACCTGAGCATACTCAGGGTAAAGCACTGCCATCTTCAAAAAACACAAGTCGTCCTGGTCCCAGTACCCATCCAGCTGCTAACTCCTCTATATGAATGAGTGTCTCAGCTCCTTTCCTTTCCGACCACAGAAGCAAGGCTTGGATTGTTGTAAGAGAGTGAGTCGGGAGAGGGCTGTTGCCTGCCCAATTCACATTTGGCTCAGCCATCTTGGACCCAGTTCCCTTCGCATCATTGGAATTCTCCTCTGTACATCATCCGCTCCACAAAGGCTTTCAGATCCTCAGCAGGAGCCCCAGAGACCTTTGCAGGAGTTGTTCCCTGTGGCAGAGTGAGGTCTAGACCCTTAGTGGGCCCTGTGTCTAGGAAGGACGGCCACGGTGCTGGCAGAGGCAGCTGAGAAGTGGCCTTCTGGCTGGGGACCCAGAGCTGGAGCTGCTTCTCCCCAGGCCAGGGCCACCTTTCCCGGGCCTCTGCCACTCAACCCCAGAGGGTGCATCTTGCTCTTGGAAAGATGAGGCACTTTTGACCTTCCTTGGAGGAAGGAGAAGGAGAATGGGTCAGGAAGTGGAGAACAAGTGTTCAGATTCCAAAGGGAAAGGGTGGAGTCCAGGAGGAAATCAATGATTTGTGGATATGATCTTGTGTGTGTATAAGAAATAAATGATACCTGACTTACAGCAGGTGGAAGGGAGAGAAGAAATGGAGGTGGTGCTGGTGCGGAGGGACACTGAAGCTGTCCTAGCTTCTGAGGAACTGGCCTGTGTGTCTTCCCTCCTGGTCCCCAAGGCCCAGACCTTCTTGGGCCATTAGCCTGCCAGGGCAGGCCTGGCCAAATCCCAAAGCAGGCAGAGTTGCACTTTGCTATCCCTCTCCCTGCCTCTGCCCTCAGGTCCCATCCCAAACCCCTGCACCCCTTCCCTGGTTCTTCTCCTTTTAGCATTTTGAGGCCAATATTTCTGAGTTCTCTCTAATGCCTTACAGGAAAGAACCTAAAGCCTCATTCAGACTTTAGGGGCTGACATTCTTAAGTGGCATCCTACCCAGGGAAATTGCCTATTTTAAGAGAATGGTGATGGGACTTCCCTAGGTGTCTAGTGGCTAAGACTCTGACCTCCCAATGCAGGGGTGCAGGGTTTCATCGCTGGTCAAGGAACTAGATCCCATATGTTGCAGCTAAGACCCAGTGCAGCCAAATAATTACATAAAAATAAATACATTTTGAAAAAAGAGAATGGTGGAGGCAGGGGACAGTGTTCCCCACCAAGCTTAGTGAATCTCTAGTGGAGGAATTCCAGGACAAGGGAGCTGAATCACAGTGTACCTGGAAGGGTGAAGCCTGGCACTGGGAACCATGAAGGGCAGCCCAAGAAATGCCATCCCCAGCAGAGGGAACTCGGAGCCATTTTCCAGCACATGACCGTGTGTCCTGGGTGGTCGCCTGGCCCCAGAATGCACCTTTCTAGCATTTTGGCAACAGCAGCCACCCTTGCTTTCTGTCAACTCCCGTCCGTGTACACAATGATACTTCAGGCCGAGACTGTGTTTGAATGAAATCCAAACAGTCTGCCCTGCCTTAGATCAGAATTCAGACAAGCAGGAAAACTCTCAAAGCCTCACCTGTTTGTGGTTAATCTTCACCAATCAGAATCCTACCCTCTAAATGCAGTTATGGAGAATGAGCATCTCCAAACGGAGGGGGAATCTCCTAATCCCCGTTTCCCAGTTCCACCAGCTAAAACGAGCCGAACAGAGAAGACGGCTTTTAATGGAGTCCCGCAGACTCCTAAACAAATGTCAGGTATAACATTAGTGTGTTTAGAAAAGTCACCAAAGATCATTCTTTGGAAATCTATCGTGTAAACTGCCAGCTAGCTGGCCTCCCAGGATCGTTTTGAATGTGTTGGGTCTTGTAGATGAAGACTCTTCCTCAGAGATGCCAGACAGCCGGAACCATCCTCCTATTGATAAGAAAAAAAAAAAAAAAATGAGGAATCGTGAGAAGAGAATTATAGAGCAAGAGCTGAATGTATTCAAAGACAAATTAAAATTCGGAGTCAGCCTGGAGAAACATATGGCTTGAAAATCACCACTCCAACCTCTGTCAGGGAGTTTTCCATTCTCTATGCCAGCCCCTTAAGTGCATCCCTGTGGAACCAAACAGGAGTTCCCAGGCCCAGTCTTCAGGCAATTGTGTGAATTAATTGCTTTCTTGTTTGGTGAAGAGAGTAAGCCATTATTTACACTTGTCTCTCTCGAGCCTCTGGGAGATGCAAAATAACTGTAGTTCCCAGCAATGTGATTAAATTGTGTGTAAGGATTGCCCAGCAGCTAGAGCTGAGCAGAAAAGTGAGGAAGTACTTTGTTCCAATGGGTGTTTAAGTTGGAAGAGCTCACACAGTACTTGCCAGTCAAACAAAGGATGAAGCTTGAAGGACATCTTTGAAATATATTGTGAAAGCTTCTTGGGGCTTCAGGTTGGTATCCCCAGAACTGGCTGTGACTTCTTAGCCCGAGGTGCACCTGAGAGGAGCCTTGTTTCACAGCGGGCTCTTTTGGACTCTCCGAACATTCAGCGCCTCTAGGAATGGAGTTGCCACCCAGGCTTTGGCAGCCAAGAAAAAAACCCGGAGGCCTCTCATGAGTGGGGACTGAGCAGAAGGGAGAGGGCATGGGAAAAACAAGAGAATAAACGTTCCAAGAGGCATGAGGGAAGAGTCCAGAGAATTCCTGCTTTTCTATATATGACTACTTGAAATTTCAGTGTATGAACATTTTCTGTTTTTCATTGAGTAATTTCTCAGTTGAAAACTCAGGGCAAATTCCCTTATTGTAGGTTGAAAACTCAGGCTCAGCCAGAAAGCACATGGTCATCGGGATGGAAGAGCACATTGTCTTCCATCTTAACTCTTGTCTTTTGTTTGGGCAAATCAGGAAAGGAATTCCTCTCAACTCAACTGACTCTGTGAAGGAAAGGAGATCACTGGGGCAGAAGAAGAAAGAGCACTTGTCTGGCCATCAGAAAACTTTGCTTTTAGTTACAGCCTTCTTTCCCCTTTGGATTTATGACCTTGGGTCAGCCACATCCTTTCTTGAGGTCTTAGTTTTCTCATCTTTAAAATAAAGATGAGAACTGGACTCCTGGTCCAGTGGCTAAGACTCCCAGCTGCCAGTGCAGCAGGCCTGGGTTTGATCCATGGTCAGAGAACTAGATCCCATATGCCACAGCTAACAGTTCAAATGATACAACTTAAGATCCTGCATGGCTCAACTAAGACCCAGTGCAGCCAAGTGAATAAATAAATAGTTTAAAAAACAAAATGAAGAGATTCACAAATATAGAGAAGATTCTTGTGGTTGTCAAGGAGGGTGAATGAGAGAAGAAAAGACTGGGAGTTGGGATTAGCAGATGCAAAGTATATATAGGGTGGATAACCCACAAGGTCCTACCGTACATACACCACAGGGAATATTCAATATCCTGTAATAAACCATAATGGGAAATCATGTGAAAAAGGGTGTGTATATACATATGCATAACTGAAGTTGCTTTGCTGTACAGCTGAAATTAACACAACAATGTAAATCAACTATACTTCAATGAAATTTTAAAAATAATTAAAAAATAATTTTAAAAGGATGAGATTAATCATCTTTCAAATTATCTTCTAAGAATCTGTCAGCTCTGAGAATAAAAGCTGTCATCTCAGGTCCTATATGTTCTATTCAAGTTCATTTCCTCTGTTCAAAGGTCATGGTCCCACTGGTTTAGGGCCCATATTCTTTCTTGTCTCGCATTTATTCCCATCATCCAGTAGATTCTCTTTGGTAGTGAGCTCTTCACGAACACACCAATAATATTTTTAATTAAAGTATAGTTGAATTACAATGTTGCGTTACTGCTGTAACTCAGTTTATATATATATATGTATATGTGAAGAAGGCAATGGCACCCCACTCCAGTACTTTTGCCTGGAAAATCCCATGGATGGAGGAGCCTGGTGGGCTGCAGTCCATGGGGTCGCTAAGAGTCGGACAGGACTGAGCAACTTCACTCTCACTTTTCACTTTCCTGCATTGGAGAAGGAAATGGCAACCCACTCCAGTGTTCTTGCCTGGAGAATCCCAGGGACGGCGGAGCCTGGTGGGCTGCCGTCTATGGGGTCGCACAGAGTCGGACACGACTGAAGCGACTTAGCAGCAGCAGCAGCAGCACATGTGTATGTATATGTATCTATATATACATTCTTTTTCATATTTTTTCCATTATGATTTATCACAGGATATTGACTGTAGCTCCTTCTCTGTGCTATATAGTAGGACCTTGTTGTTTATCCATTCTATATATACCAGTTTGCATCTGCTAATGCAAAATTCCCAATCAAACCCTCTGCCTGCCCCCTCCCCCTCGGCGACCACCAGACTATTCTCTGCGTCCCTGGTACTGTTTCCGTTTCATTGATAGATTCATTTGTGGAAGACACCAAGATTTTGAACCTATTTATATTCTAGACCAGCTTGTTGTTGTTGAGTCAGTTGTGTCCAACTCTTTTCGACCCCTTGGACTACAGCACACTGGGCTTCCCTGTCCTTCAGCCTCTACCAGAGCCTGCTCAAACTCATGTCCATTGAGTCCATGATGCATCCAACCATCTCATCCTCTGTCGTCTCCTCCTCCTGCCTTCAATTTTTCCCAGCATTAGGGTCTTTTCAAATGAGTCAGTTCATTGCATCATGTGGCCAAAGTATTGGAGCTTCAGCATCAGTCCTTCCAATGAATATTCAGGATTGATTTCCTTTAGGATTGACTGGTTTGATCTCCTTGCAGTCCAAGGGACTCTCAAGAGTCTTCTCCAACACCACACTTCAAAAGTATCACATCTTCAGTGCTCAGCCTTCTTTATGGTCCAACTCTCACATCCATACGTGACTACTGGAAAAACCTTACCTTTGACTAGATGGACCTTTGTTGGCAAAGTAATGTCTCTGCTTCCTAATACGCTGTCTAGGTTTGTCATAGCTTTTCTTCCAAGGAGCAAGCATCTTTTAATTTCATGGCTGCAGTCACCATCTGCAGTGATTTCGGGGCACAAGAAAATAAAGTCTGTCACTGTTTCCACTATTTCCTTGTCTATTTGCCATGAAGTGATGGGACCAGCTAGCATCTTGGGTTAGTCTAGCATGATTGTCCTATCAAGGAATCCCCTCAAAGGTATAGGTATACTATAGCATTTTTTTGAAGGTTTACGATTTTATTAGACTGCTATTCTGCGTGAGTTATAAGTGCATTTCTAGAAGTAATCTGGTGCTAACTGATTTCAGACACACTGAACTTCTGATTGAGAAGCTGGTACAAGTGTGTTTAGACTTAGGCAGAGCAGAGATTGAAGCCGGGGTTCTCTGTACCTCTTACTAGCTGAGTGACCTTAACACAAGTTACCAGATCTCCCTAAGTGTAACCTTTCTCAATTAAGAAAATGGTTATTGTGAGAATTAAACAAACTGACACAGATAAAACACCTGTACAGGGCCTGGGCCACAGTATTCAAGCAATGTAGCTAGCCATGGTGGTTCTTGTGACTTTGCCTGGCTAATGTGAAGCCTCCACCTCTATGTTTGCGGTGGTGTGGGGTTAGAAGTACCTACTTTCACACTGCTGAGTGTTTGCCTCTGGATTCTCTGCTTCTCTCTTGCCCCTCCCCCAGCCCTGTCCATTTGTCTCCCACTTATCTTCCTCTTCCTCCTTCCTCTGTGACCTTTAGGTTTTCCTCCCTTCTCTCCTTTTCTCTCCTCCACCTCCTTACTCCTCACACACCCACTCTCACACAAGCATCCTTTGTACCTGTCTTGGCTGCTTTCCTACTTCAGTCTAACTCAGGATGTGACCTTCACATTCAGAACAATAGCCGCTCCCTCATAGAGCCCGCACCACGTGCTTTACACACAACAACTCAATTCATCTTCACAATCCCAAGTGGTACATTAGTAGCCCTGCTTTAAAGATGAAAGCATGACATCTAAAGAGATTACGTGAGCTGCTCAAGGTCACAGGACCAGTAAAGGGTGCAAATGGGATTCAAGCCCAGAGAGTTTGGCTCTGGGATCTGAGTTCCAGGATCTTAGGCAGTACAGGATGCTGCCTCCGTGAAGTAAAGAAATGGGAGACCCTGGTGTCTCCACAGGTCATCCAAACAGTGAACAAAGTACTATTGATGATTGAATAGGGTTTGAGTGTCTGTCCTTTCCAAGGTTGTCATACGCTATGAGTTGAACCTTTGCATCTGTAGGTCATAACAATAGGAAGGAGATGGGGGGAAGGTAGAGTGGTAAAGTACAGCAGGATGTCAGTAATGGTCCCAATGAGAATAAAAATAGCCCTTCAGGGGACTTCACTGGTGGTCTAGTGGGTAAGGCTCTGCACTCCCAATGCAGGGAGCCCAGGGTTTAATCCCTGATCAAGCAAATAGATCTCATATGCTGCAGCTAAGACCCAGCGCAACCAAATACATAAAAACAAATATTAAAAATAATACCTCTTCAGTCCTAATTTTTCCCAAGCTGCAACCTTGAGCAGGCCCCACATGCTCACTCACAAGCACCAGGAAGCTGAGGCTTCCACTTCTGGGAGTGGGTCTCCCTTGCTGTCCTGCCTTGAATGGACCTTGCCCTTCCTGCTGCTGCCAAGGCAGGTCTTGTTGAGGTAACTAAGGGCTCTCCTGCCACCAGCTTAACAGCTATTTTAGTAGACCTCTGCACCACTCAGGTTCCTCCTCTGTAATGTGGGAACTGTAGTGCAGACTAATTGTGTGAACTGAAAGAAGGCAGGGTGTATAAAGAACCCCTACTATTGTTCATGGCTCAGAGTGGGAGCTCTTAAGAGGTTTCCAAAAGGATGATGTTTACTTTTCAGTTTTTTGCTGGCCAACCTTATTCTCTACCTGACACCACCCCTACTCCCAATTCCTTGTGGAAATTCTGGTCCTTGGGGAGAATTTTTTGTCCACCTGGGGCATCCTCTTCTCCACCTTCATCAGCCTCTGGTGGAGCTAAGAATTGTAGCCTTTGACTTTTTTTGCTTGGGAGCTTAATCCAAGTGTCTCCCCACTCCCTATGTGACAAAGTGTGTGACATAATATAAGTCATTTCTCTTTAATGAGCTTTAGTTCCCACTATGCTAGTTCATAGTTCATAACTTGGGGACCCTGGAGGTTGTGGAGAGCTCTGTGCACATTTACAAGACCAGAATTATTCAAATATCTGATATCTGTACTGAGACAGTGTGCATGTCTTTTTGGAAAGTTATATGCATCTTTGAACATGGTAGTTGCTGCAGCTTCTGGCAATTTTCTCATTGGTTAGTTCTTTAAATTGGTTCAGATTTCATCAGTTCTGTTTAGTGAGTTGTTTCTTAGTGTAAGAGTCTGTAATTTATCTGATGATGGGACTTACCTAATTCCTTCTCCAAATTCATTAACCTCTAAAAATGGAGTCAGGAATTGGAATTAGAAGGCAAGGGTGATATTTCTTTTATAGCAATTTGTTAATCCTTCAATTATTTGAGGAGGTCAAGCATTGAGAAATCAGGTTCTGGTGAGGGGGTTGAGGATTCCTCTTTATACAATGAAATTGCTCCAGGGGAAATTTTCCTTGCACAGAAGTGGGGCCTGGGATCTTAGAAACATCACTCTTCACTGTTCCTCAGTTTCTTTCTAACCCTGTAAGTAGACCAGGGGTCAGCAAACTATGGCCCATGGGTGAATCTGGCCCACCACCTGTGCTTGGACACCTGTTTTGCAAGCTAAGAATGGTTTGTACATTTCTAAATGGTCAAAAAATATCAAAAGAAGACTATTTTGTGACACATGATAATATGTAAAATTGAAATTTCAGTGTCCACAAATAAAGTTTTATTGGAACACAGCCATGCTCATTCATTTACATATTATCGACAGCTACTTGTGCACTACAACAGTGGAGTTGATTAATTGTGAAAGAGACTGTATGGCCCACAAACCTAGTAGCTGGCCCTTTAGATAAAATGTTTATCAACCCCTGAGCTAGGTCATTAGCCCTGGTGTCACAGACTTGGAAAGAGGTTCATGAAGACTCAAAATCCTGGCTATTTCTAGACTAGCAGAACAAGCTGCAGAGAAGGCAATGGCACCCCACTCCAGTGTTCTTGCCTGGAGAATCCCAGGGACGGGGGGCCTGGTGGGCTGCCGTCTATGGGGTCACCCAGAGTTGGACATGACCGAAGCAACTTAGCAGCAGCAGCAGAACAAGCCAAAAAAGGGACTAGCCACCCTTCACCTCCAGCCTTCCAACCCTACCCTACTCTACCACAGATTTAAACCTCTAACAGGTAGAAGGCAGAAAATATGTAACTCCTTCAACATTCCTGTGTGGCCAATTGTTTTGAAATGTTCGGGCTTAAGGCTTACAGGCAAAGGGGAAGATCTCCAACCTGTGGAGCCCACTCTGCTTCTGTTTCCAGGAACAGAAGAACCAAGGGGCCATATTACTCTATGAGCAATTTTCTGAACTTATTAGTATGAGGCAGCCTCGAAGAACAGATCTGAGTCATTCTGACAGTTTCCCAAATGGCCAAAGGACAAACTTCCAGCTTCCCAATGACCAAAGGACTTTCAACTTGCTGACCAATTTTTCATCTTCCAAAGCACATGTCTAGGGACTTCCCTGGTGGTCCAGGGACTAAGACTCTGTGCTCCCAGTGCAGGGGACCTGGGTTTGATCCATGGTTGGGGAACTAGATCCCACATGCTGCAACTAAGAGTTCTCAGGCTGCAAGTAAAATCCTATGTGCTGCAACTAAGAGCTGGTGCAGCCAAATAAATATATAAAAATAAACATTCAAAGCACGTGTCTAAACCCTAAATCATCCCTGCATCTTTGTGCAGGTATAACACTCTCAATCTTTCATGAAAAAATTGAATTTTATTTTAGAAATAAACCTTTGAAGTTTAGGGGAAAAAAGGCAGAAAAGCTGCTTTCAAGAGCCAAAAAAGCAATATATTTCAAAGGGTAATGACGACTCCCTCTGAAGGCCAGAGTTAAGGAGAACAGAACACAATGGTAAGTTGCACACCCAGCGCCTGCCAGGTCTTCAGCTCCCTGCCTGTCTCCCTCTCTTTTCTGCTGCCCATCTTGCTGTTTCCCTCTGGCTCTCTCTTTGGACTGATTTTATCCTCTCTCTCTGTTTCTGGCTTTGGCCCTTTCCCCTTTTCTTTCTCTTCCTTATGACTCAATCTGTCCTCTCCCCTCAACTTCTGTGTCTATCTCCCTGTCTCCTACACCTAAGAATGTCCATAATATAAAATGGAAGAAAGTCTTTTAACTACTCGTAAATAGGTTTATGGTTTCAAGTCTTAATTTTAAAAGCAGCTGAGTGAACTGTCATCTATTTCTCAAACTGAACAAAATTGCTTCTTGTTCCTTAGTATGCCCCAGTGACAATACTAATGGTGGCTACCATTAATTGAGCGCTTATTAAGTGCTGGGCACCTTATTAGGCACTAAAAATGTTATTAATTCATTTGAAATTCACAAGATGAAGTAGGTGCTATTGGGGTGTGTGTGTGTGTGTGTGTGCAGTTCACCATATTTTGATGAGGTAAAAATAGATTCTTTTCATTGAGACGCTCTTTTTAGCTTAATTTTGGTGGTATTTTTTAAACCTAATTAAATATCTTAAGAACATTTAAAAATAAACAGAATTAAAACGAATTCCTGAGGGGTTTCCAAGTGGGGACAAGGGCTGAAAACTTCCTCTGTGCTCTTTGTTTTCGACCTTGTAGCAGGTCCTTTGTAAATCATGCTCTTGACTCCAGAAGGTACACATCAGATAAGGAAGGGGGAAAGAAATTCCACCCCCCAGTTCAGTGCTTTGTTTTAAGCTTTCCCATGTCAAAATCCTTTAACTGATATGAAGTTAAGAGATTCTGAATGAAAAGGTCTTTCTCTCTTCACTGGTCCCTCTGTTTGTGACATACTTTAATTTCCCTGACCTAGTGGGACATAGGCTAATGATTGACTTACATGACCCCTTTTACTGACTGGTTCTGAAATGTAAGTAAAAGAGGCTGGAATATTACTTCCCTGGATGCTGCTCCTCAGCAGCCCTTTGAGTTCTCTTTCCTCCAGCCCCCTCGCTACTGCCTTGGCCTCAGTGCCTGTGAGGCACTTGCCTCTGCTGCAAAAGCTAAGTGAAGTCACTCAGTCATGCCCGACTCTCTGTGACCCTGTGGACTGTAGCCTACCAGGCTCCTCTGTCCATGGGATTCTCCAGGCAAGAGTACTGGAGTGGATTGCCATTTCCTTCTCCAGGGGATCTTCCCGACCCAGGGATCGAACCCAGATCTCCCGCCTTGCAGGCAGATGCTTTAACCTCTGAGCAAAAGCTAAGGAGGTACCCAAATCTCAGATTTTAATGCAGTATTTTTATTTATTTTCCTTTATTAAAATATTTATATGTGTTTATTTTTAAAATGTTTGTTATTGTGGTAAAAGTCACATGATAAAAACATACTATTTTAACCATATTTAGCTGTACAGTTCGGTGGCACTAAGTACATTCACATTGTTGGTCTACTCTCCCCCCCATCATCCATCTCCTGAATTTTTCACTTTCCTAAACCGAAACTCTGTCCCCATTAAGCACTAACTCCCCATTCTCCCTCCCCACCCCACACTCACTCTCTGGATCCTAGCATCTACCAATGTACTTTCTGACTCTATAAATTTGACTATTCTTGGTCCCTTGATAAGTGGAATCAAACAATATTTCTCTTAACACAGTATTTTTTTTTTCTATTCTTCTCCCAGTTTTATTCATGAAGACTTGGTAGTTGTCTCTAGTAAATCATCATGTGACATTTAAATGTATAATCATTTTTATGTATGTTCATCACTGTTTTAATGCATATAAAATATTAATTGTAAATATTTTAATGTCATATATTTTATTTATTTATTTTTTTGCCTTACCCTGAGGCATATGGGATCTTAGTTCCCAGACCAGGGATCAAACTTGCACCCCCTGCAGTGGAAAGGTGGAGTCTTAACCACTGTACCCCCAAGTAAGTGCCCCTTAATGCAGTATTGTTAATATCCAACTTAATACAAAATAATCTGTGATGAACAAAATGTCAGAAACTTAAGTAGAGAATCCAACAGTGCTATTCCAAGCCATATTGGAGCCTGAGGCAAAAGAAAAAGTGTGTGTCCCTATATACATGTTTTCATGTATTTTGAAAGGCTTTTTTTTTCCCTCCAGAAATATATATTTTAAATGTCATTAGTGTGTCTGTTTCAATTAAGTCCAGAAAAGCAAAATTATAATAAATTCTGTTTGGGATATAAATAAAATATTGAAGCCTAGAATAATGTGCATTTTGAAATACCTAGTTTAAATTTTTCAGTGTTTTTTTTTTTTAACTCTCTTAGAAAGAAAGAAAGAGAAGTCGCTCAGTTGTGTCCGACGCTTTGTGACCCCGTGGACTGTAGCCCACCATGTTCCTCTGTCCATGGGATTCTCCAGGCAAGAATACTGAAGTGGGTTGCCATTTCCTTCTCCAGGGGATCTTCCCAACCCAGGGACCAAACCCGGGTCTCCCGCATTGCAGGCAGACGCTTTATCCTCTGAGCCACCAGGGAAGGGTTCATAAATATTATAATATTATAAGAGAGTTCATAACTCTGTTAGCTTTGTGAGATTGTGCTCCTCTTTCCTTTGTTTGGGCTGAAAATTCAACCCACAAACCCGATTTAATTGCTATCTATCTGGCACTGGGCTGGATCCTGGGGATGAGACAAACACGGTGGACAAAGTCACTGCCTTGAAGGAGCTCACAGTCTCCAGGCTGAGGTGATGCCCTCCAGGGCTTCAGAAGAGGGAGGTGCCTCAGCAACTTCAGCTTGAGGAGATTTCTTGGAACAGCAGTGGTTTAGCTGGAAACAGAATGTGCAAAAGCCTACCATCTGAAAGCGGGAAACTCCTTGGCCATAGCATGGAGTATGTGTAGAGGGAACTGAAAGGGGATGAGATGGGAATGGTGGGGGAGCCCAGAAATGAAGAATCTGATAGAGCAATTGCGTATGGGCTCTGGAGTCAGATTGCTCTGGGTTTGAGTCTCAGCTCTACCCCTCCCTTGCTGAGCAAGTCATGTTGCCTCATTTTGCTTACTTGTAACATGAGGGAGTGCCGGGTGTTCTCTGCCTGCTCCTCCAGGTCCTTCTCCAACTTGCTCTGTTACCAGGAAAAGGGTCTTATCAACTGTTTTTCTCTTTTTTGTTTTGGCCATGCCATGTGGCTTGTGGGAGCTTAGTTCCTGGACCAGGGATGGAACCCTGGCACTGACAGTGCCTAGGCTTGGCCACTTGCCTGCCAGGGAATGCTCCAGGAGAAAGGTCTCAAAGGATGGCATCAACGGGCTCCCATCCCCTCTGGCTTCTGTTTGGATGGTGCCAATGGGCCAACAAACGTTCGTCTAGTCAAGGCTATGGTTTTTCCAGTGGTCATGTATGGATGTGAGAGTTGGACTGTGAAGAAGGCTGAGTGCCGAAGAATTGATGCTTTTGAACTGTGATATTGGAGAAGACTCTTGAGAGTCCCTTGGACTGCAAGGAGATCCAGCAAGTCCATTCTGAAGGAGATCAGCCCTGGGATTTCTTTGGAAGAAATGATGCTAAAGCTGAAACTCCAGTACTTTGGCCACCTCATGCGAAGAGTTGACTCATTGGAAAAGACTCTGATGCTGGGAGGGATTGGGGGCAGGAGAACGGGATGACAGAGGATGAGATGGCTGGATGGCATCACTGACTCGATGGACGTGAATCTGGATGAACTCCAGGAGTTGGTGATGGACAGGGAGGCCTGGCGTGCTGCGATTCATGGGGTCGCAAAGAGTCGGACACGACTGAGCGACTGAACTGAACTGAATGGGCAGCAGTAACAGGAGGCTGGAGATCAAGAGGAGTGTGAGGGCAGTGTAATTTATTCACCAGGTTTCCTCCTTGCTTCAATGCAGCATGTTGGCTGTGTCCCTCTCCCCATAGCCACCCACAGCTTCTTTCAGGCACAGATGACACTTTGCTCCCATCCCACCCCTCAGTAAGTAAGTGCCCTGGCATCAGCTCTGGTGCTTCGGCATCCTTTGTTGGCTACTCTAATGCTACCCATACCTTTGCAAATATTCTCTTCATGAAATTCTCCTTGTTTACCTGTTTCGAACGTGCCATCTCTTTTTTGCCGGTTATTGGCACACAGGAAGCGCTCAGTAAACATTCGCCTTCATACCATACATATGCCTAGACTCTTCGATGGTGATGTCTCCTGCTGGAAGTCTCCATCTTTTGCAGAGATCTGCCTGGGGGCCCTGCATTAGCCTTGTTGTTGTTCTGTCGCTAATTCGTGTCTGACTCTTGGTGACCCCCTGGACTGCAGCATGCCAGGTTTCTCTGTCCTCCACTATCTCCCGGAGTTTGCTCAAATTCATGTGCATTGAGTTGATGATGCTATCACCTACTTGTCATTAGCCTACTTGTCAGCAAAAGAGAACAAAGGATTCTCAATTCAAAGTCAGCAGCTGTGCAAGGATGAATGCCAGGACTGGCTTCCCCAACAGGCCGGCTCTGTGATGCCAGCCAGATAATTATTCCAGGCAATTGCTCCTGCCATTGTCCCCTTGGACCAGGTCCATCACTTTGTCACCTGGTTCAGAGGCTTCAATGAGTAGTGTATCAACATTCATTATAAGTGGCTGTGTTTCCACTTCAGTTTTTGTTCCTGTCTTTGGATTAGTGCAGGTCAACCCCTCCCTGAACTCAGTCTATAAAATAAAGACCTTGGCTGAGGCTCCATCTGGCCCCTTCGTATTCACATTTGGGAGTCTGGATGTGGGCGTGCAGCCCTGTCAGGGTCTCTGAGGCAGTACCACTGGGCACTTTATCAGGGATCTCCCGGGATGGATGGTTTTGTAGTGTTGATCAATCAGTGGAGAGTTGTATTTCTGAGGACAGTGTTACATAAAGCTATAATTCATGGCCTTGGCAGAGATAGGACATTAGCTTTCCCATCCTCCCTAAAGCTGTCAGAAATGCCAATCCCATCCTCTCTCGGTTCACTGTTGGTATCATCCCTGAAGATGCCGTTCTGAGAACAGTGCCTTTAATTTATCCTGTAAGTTTAGAAAAGCTACCAACACCATTCTGAGACAAAACACATCCCTTCTTCTGGGTGATTTTATTTACCCATGAGGTGTGGACTTAACACTTGCTGCATGTTGATTCCTAGAGGCTCCTTGTTTATCACCCATGTGTCTGTTTTAGTCACTGCAGAGCACGGCAACCTTGGTATTAGAAAAGCAGGAAGAAGACCATGGCACAGGTGATCTAAAGCACAAACAGGGGAAAGGGAATGTGAATTTGACATGAACTCACTCACATCACACTAAGTGAAGTGACAGTCGCTCAGTCGTGTCTGACTCTCTGCGACCCCATGGACTATACAGTCCATGGAATTCTCTAGGCCAGAATACTGGAGTGGATAGCCTTTCCCTTCTCCAGGGGATCTTCCCAACCCAGGGATCAAACCTAGGTCTCCTGCATTGCAGGCAGATTGTTTACCAGCTGAGCCACCAGGGAAATCCACATCACACTAAACTCTCTACTTAACTAGCAAAATCCAATAAATCTTTACAGATCTTTTAGTACCAATCTCCTTATCTCCCAGATGAAGAAAATGGTATGATTGTATCATCATCACTGGCATTACTGGTAGCAACCTTTTCGTAGTCATTGGTTTCTTACGAAATATAAATACAGCAGTGAACTTTATAAGCAAAGGAGTCACTCCTTGTATTTTTTCATCACATGACTTATTTGCATAGAGTAAATTTCCAGTTACCACCAATTTTCAGTTAATGAAATCAGAGGAAACACCATGAGACTCTGACAAGCCCTGCGCTGGGGAAGCCGTGCGAACCTTACTCGTTGCTGTATCCACTTACGGCAACAGTTCAGCCATCTGCGTGGTGCTGCCTCTGGTGGGCAACTAGGGGAGGGTCGGCCGCAGTCCAGGCCTGGGAACCGCACAGCCTCCCCTTCCTCTTCTCTGCTGATAAAGGTGCAGAAGAGGACAAAGACCCAAAGGTGGGAAAAGCAATAGCAAAACACATAAGCCAGTGCTGCTCAGCTTCTGGCCAGGTGCAGCATATGTCTGGCCGGGTTAACTGGAGAGAGGACAGACATGTCCCAGCAGTGTGGGTAGTGAAGCCACAGTTTTATTGCCCCTGCCTGTCTGTGAGAGAGTCTAGGTAGGTGGTGTTTGGGTGATGGCTTCAGAATCCAGCCGTTCAGGTCCTCCACTGTCCCAGCCCTCTAACAGGCCCTCCATTCCCATCTCCAGAGACAAAGCCGAGTCCCTGGGCTTTTGGCCTGACATTCCTCTAACAGTCAGATTTATTTGAAAACACAGGTATCTACACACATGATTCAAAATGCAGGCATATGAAAAGTAAACAGTCCCCCTTAATTGTGGGGAAGGGAATCCTGTTCAAACAGAATGCATAGCGCTCATCCAGTTCATCTACGGTATCATTAAAATTCCACTCTAGCCCATCACTGACAGTCTCAGTGATGCGTTTCTAGGCAAGCCCCTTTGTTTGCTGTGTCACCATGTCATCCTTCTGCTGTCTGTTCCCTTTCTGGAGTTGATGCATTTGGATTTCAATATGTGCTTCACAGCTATACAGGTTTGGAACCACAGTGGTATACTTATTTTTACCTGTTTCATTTATTTTTATTGTGAGCTTAAACAACTCTACTGGGATCAAAAGACTCAGAATCTCCTGCACATTTAATTCTATTTGTGTCACTCCAAGTTCACTTGTGATCTTAGCTGATGTACAGACCGGGTTCCTGCAGGGGCTGTAATCAATGTGTACACACTGTTTCACTTAACATTAGCGTGTATACACATTTCCATAGCTCAACAAAGGTCCGCAACCTTGTCATCTTTAACGGCCATAGAGAATTCCACCGCAGAACCACAGCATTTGAGAAGACCTCGAATTTGCATGTTTTCCTCTTTGTGGGCAGCACTTCAAAATGTACTAGCTGTGAAGAGAGTGTGGCTACACCCAGGCCACAGATCAATAACCAGACACAATACAATTAAGTCACACTGGAACAAAACCTCACCAAGTTGGATTTAATCAGTGTATATTGTTTCAGGGTAGTCTATTCTCTCCTGGCTTAGGCCCCTGATGTTTCAGGTTCCAGCTATTATTCACTTGGCTAAGTATCGAAGATATGATTTGAAATAAACCTGAGCTGTTTGAGAGTGCGATTCTAAGTGAGCTTGACTTTCATCTTTGAGACCTTCTGTTGGGTTCCTTTCCATTTGTCCCACAGGGAACTGGATCTGTGTCATTT